>NC_056737.1:1969786828-1970386828 GCF_019279795.1 Protopterus annectens
GAGCTGAACGCATAGGCTTCTTTAAAATAGTAACCAGAGGTTGATGATCAGTTTCAATCCAAATATCTCGACCATAGATATAATCATGAAGCTTGGAACATGCAAACACTATTGCCAAAAGTTCTTTCTCAATCTGAGCACATTGCATTTCAATTTGGGTAAGTGTTCTAGATGCATAGGCTACTGGTCTACCCTCTTGAAAACTAACTGCACCAAGACCAAATTTTGATGCATCGCAGGAGAGAGTTACTGGTTTGTTGACATCATAGTATCTTAATGTAGGTGGAGTAGCAATTTTCAGCTTAAAGTCTTCAAATGCTTTCTGGTGATGTTCTAACCATGACCATGTAACATTCTTGCATGTTAGCTCACTCAAAGGTGCTGTCAACTCACTAATGTCTGGTATAAACTTGCCTAAATAGTTGACCATGCCGAGAAAATGTTGCAGAGCTTGTACATTATCTGGTGCTGGCATCTCAAGAATGGCTGCTTGCTTGGACGGGTGTGGTCTCAAGCCAGTGTTAGTAGATAAATGACCTACATATATAATGTCTGGTAGTCTGAATTTGCACTTTAGAGGGTTAAGCTTTAAGTTCACTTCACATGCTCTGTCTAGAACTCTCACAGTTTCTGTCATGCTCTGCTTCACCATTGTCTCCGACTAACAAATCATCTACTGTTAGGGCATAAGGATAACATGAAAAAGTTTGCTCCGTTGTATGCTGAAATTCTTCACTTGCAGAATTTATTCCAAATGGCATCTTAAGAAGTCTGTACCTTCCAAATTGGGTACTGAATGTAGTCAGTAATGAAGATTTGCGATCAAGCATAACTTGCCAAAATGAGCTCTGCATCTAAGACAGAAAAAAACAGTGGCATTTGGTATTAGAGCTGCAACTTCTTTGACTGTACACATGAGATGATGCAGTCTTTTCAATGCTTTGTTCAAATCTCTTGGGTCAATGCATATTCTGATTTCATCTAAGCCTTTTTTGTGAGCTGCTACCATGGACGACACCCATTTGGTAGGTTCTGTAACTGGACAAATTACACCTTGCTGCACCATTTTGTCCAGCAGAGCTTTGACTTGCTATCAGAACTTTTCTTGCAGGTCTGACTAACTGGACTGACCTCTGAGTCTAACTTCCATACCTCTCAACCTGGAAACATCAAAAATCTGGACAAGGCCCATGAAAAATAGGTACAAATCTGTATGCTGATTAACATATAATTTGCATACATAATTATGTAACCTCACCCACTCTAATGGAATTGTGGGATACCAACTTTTGAACGCAAACTGAAGAACAGACAACCAAAACATGGCACCAGAGTCCCCCTGCAGCCATTCCAATGTGCCATTACCTGGCTATTTCGCCCCATTTACCATAAACACTAATGTATGCAAACTGCTTTACTTCTACGATGATTATTTGGATTTTATTTTTACATTTTACAGCACAACAATGCAGAAACACTAAAAGACATCATCTGGTAAACAAAGCAATACTGTCTCACAATGAAAATAGGCTTGACATTAAAACTTCTTTGCCCTTGAAACTCATACCACATCCAAAGAAAATGCATCTGGCCAGTGGTGGATAAAGATTACCTTTGGGCTGTTTTCAAATCATTGGCCCCTTGCACACAAAACAAGAAACATACATGTGTTCTTTTCTTTATACACCTTCCTGACTTTATTAAATTATATTCCTTGTATAATACAACACACATGTTAGAGCGTATTTTAAATTTACTGTTTGAACATTTTACCAGTAGACAGTACTGTAGACAATGAAACAAAACACATGAACCAATAATGACAAAACTGCCCAATTCAAAACTTTTCCATCATAAAAGTCTGCTTCCACACCCACACTATAAATAGAATGACAGTAGTGTGAGCCATAGGCAATCTTGCACAGCATCTCACACCTATTTTCAATTTCATTTTTTTGTGGGGAGGGGGACAAAAGGTCAAAAACCAGGGACACATTTTAAACATTGCTTGTATAATTTTGTAAAGTTGCTAGAATAAAATGTGTTACCATCATGCATTTCACCGGCATGTTTTAAACCCAGGACCCTATGCACTACTGTCAGAACAACATACCACTATGCCAAATCAGCAGCTGCCTGAAAAATAGGAAGACTGAAACTTAATAGCCATCATTTAGTGAATTAATTTCTCACTTCTTAACATAGCTCTTAACACAAAAAACATGGACAACAACAAAGCCAATAATGGGGGAATACAAATTCAGTTCTCACTTCTCACTCACCATATCTCTGAACTGTTAGCACAAAAACAATAATGGGGGAATACAAATTGTGTTCTCACTTCTCATCATAGCTCTAAACTCTTAGCACAAAAAAAATTTCTTACTTCTCATCATAGCTGTCTTAACTCTTAGTACAAAAAAAATGTGGACAAAGCTCAGAGCATAACTTTCAACTCTTAATAGAAAAAATTTTTTCACTTCTCATCATAGCTCTCATCTCACTCAGAAATGGTGGTGGGTAGGGATACTAGGCTCTTTTTACCCTGTACCAAAGGTACAGGGTTTGAGCCTGAATACCTCTAGCCACCAAGTGTATTATATGGGGGCATTTTCACACACACACACACACACACACACACACACACACACACACACACACACACACACACACACACACACACACACACACAGCTTACCCTGAATAACGAGTGGTTCCAGCTTACCCTGAGTAGTTCCCATTCCTCTGCCGTTGCTTCCTGCCATTAATCCCTGCTCTGCTCGCAAACTCTGCCCTGCGTAGTTCCCATTCCATTCCTCTGCTTGACAAACTCTGCCCTGAGTAGTTCCTGCTCACAGACTCTGCCGTTTCAGCTTCCTGCCATTAATCCCTGCACACAGTTGCACACAAGTTCCTCTGCTGTTCCCCATTCCTGCCAGCTTGCAATTCAATTCAGCCAGCCGGAAATGATGACGTGAGCTCCTTGAGCTCAATTCCATCTGGCTGGTAGCCTGACGGAGCTGACGTCATCACGCACATGATGACGGCAGCTCCAACAGAGCGAAAATTAAAAAAATAAAAAAGCAAAAAAAAAATCAGAAATGAAGGGGTGCCACTCGGGAATCATGGCATCCCTTCATTTGGACCCCAAAACTCGGTAAAAACAGAGTAATTCGGAATGGTTGGGAGGTCTGCTAACTTCATAGAATACACAACTGGACGTTTGCCCAACTTGTCATCAAAAACATCAGCATGCTCTGAAAAAATAGTGTTAGTGAAGCTGGAACTGGGACATGTGCTTATATGATGAGCTTCTTTGGTAAAAGAAAGCAGATACATTCTTAAACTGTCTGAGACCTAATAATGACCGCACACGTCTTCGAGCTACATAGAATAATAAGCTATAACAGTTCTTGGCCACATAACATGAAAGCACTACGGATCCTTCAGTTGTAATTTCTTCATCTCCTTAAGCAACAAGTTTCGCACCGCTGGTCACATTTAGTTGTTCGCCAGCTCTCACCTTAGCAAGTGTGTCTGCTGACATAACATTACACTTGGAACCAGTGTCTACTTTGAGCTCTCTAGATTTACCATTGATCTGGACAGTACAAAATACTTTATTCCTTGCCAGTAAATTTACTGCATCAGTCTTTTCACAAATCACTGATACACCATCTACATACAAAGCAGTCTGCTGCAGTTCAACTTGATTAATTTGCTTTTTCGAATTACCCTTCTTTATAACAGTATGAGGCTTCCTTGATTTGCAGAATTTTTGAAAATGGTTCCATTTCTTTTATTTATGGCATTGCTGACCAAATAATAAATACTTTTTTCTTTTAGACTCATGCTTGGCACCACAATTGCGACAGTTAACAATAAAGCTTGATTTGGGTTTTGCTGATTCAACCTTGTACTCCACTGAGCATGCTCCTTTAACTGAACTAGTCTTAGAACTTGCTAGAAGATTGTGGGTTTTCCTTGCCACATGCTTAGTCCTTTAAGATTGCTACAGCTGCCACATGCTTAGGCCTTTTTCTGCCTGCCACATGTTACATGTTGCAAGCTGTCTACATTTCTCTGGAGCTTGCCGAAGCCATGCTGTTATCACTTGCAAGCATGTCTGTGTGCATTTCTGTAACTTCATGAATTTGACAAATCCCAATAGCTTTGCTAAGTGTTAAATCACTGTCACGAAGCAAAATCTTTCTCACAGCAGCATTATTAATACCACACAAGCCTGTCCTTTATTAAGTCATCTTTCAAGTCACCAAACTTACACATTTTAGCTTTGTTTCTCAGGTCACTAATATAAACTGCAAAAGTTTCTGCTTTCTTTTGATCTCTTGTGTAAAGCAAATACCTCTCTAATGTAGCATTGGCTGGGGGTTGCACATTTCTCTAAATTTGCGCTTCAGACACTCTGGGTCTTCCCTTGATTCAGCCTGTACAGTAATATGACGATTTTCCCCTTCACCTTCATATACTGCTTGTGCATATACAAATTAATGCTGTCTTTCTATGGCCTCTGACCATGCAAGATTTAACAAAATAAATTCCCTGGTGCATGCATCTTTATCAGAATAAGCTGTTTTTGTGACTGTATCTTACTCTTGCTCAAATATTCTCCAATTCTGTGCAGTATTCTGATCAAATACAAGTGGCAGCGGTTCACAAAAACCTTCTGCCATATTAATCCATCTCAGTGAAGACTTTTGCCAGTATGTGCAAACACACATGTACATATGCCTGAAATTTATCCCAATACTTGTAACTGTGCCCAGTAGCACAACAAGCCTCTGTATAACTGAACTTTAGCGAAACACATTTCCCGGGGACTGTAATACTTTTGAAATCACCTTACTGTAAAAGTCACATCATTTTAAGAAACATTTCAAAATAACTGCACTGTGCGAATAAACTGGGCAGAAGAAGCTCAGAATATGAAACATTTTGAAGTAATTGCACTTTGCGAATAAACAGTACACAGCACACTGAAATTTCCCCCAAATGGTGGTACTTTGCTAAACAAATCTGTATAGTGCAAGAAACACTTTATAATGGTGGCACTCTGCAAACAGACACACCCAGCACAAGAAACTTTTCAAAATGGCTGTATTTGGCTGCACTTTATGAAATAGTGACACTTTGCGCACAACAAACTCTTTGAAATAAACAAACAGTAATAAACGCACACTGTAAGCACTTCTGCACATTTTGAGATACTTCAAATAACTCTAGATGTTATGTTGTCCTATCTCGCCTTCATTCCTTGCTGGTTGGGTTCGGAACCGAGGATTGGTTCCAACTCCGCTTTATTCAAAAGCTCGAGAGCTTCCACCAGCTCGTAGCTACACCCTATCCCATGATGCATCAGGACTATTCCCCAGATCTCGTTTGCCATTAAACAAGATTGGGTGACTTCCATGCAGGCTCCTGACTAAGTGGAAACATTTTTTTCTTCTACTTGTTCTGTTTTCTCATTAAAACCTCAATATTAGTAGTTGTTGTTGTTTAGCTTACCTGTATTTTTAGTGGTGCTTAGTTAAACTGCTGCTGTTTGCTGTTTTTTGTTTGGGCTGTCATTCTTTTCCCTAGGCCTGTTTTTGTGTTGAACTTCCCTATCCCGGCTTTCAAGCTCATTTTAGTTAGAGTGCTTGTTGAATCCCCTCCCCTTTTTCAGGGTAGCTCATTTAAGTTATAGAGCTCCCTGTGGCCCGTTTAACTTAGAGGGCCATTCCCTTATTTTCTCTTTTCTCCTCCTTTGTCTTGTAGTGAGTAGGAGTAGTTTGGTTAAATTAGAGAACTTCTCCTTTATTCTGCTGGTTAGTTTTAATTTAAAAAAAAAAAAAAAAAAAAGCATTGTTGAGTTTTGTTGTTCTGGTGTTAAGGTAGCATATATATATATATATATATATATATATATATATATATATATATATATATATATATATATATATATATATATATATATATAGTATTCCTGGTGCTTGTTGTTACTTGTGTGTTTTTGGTTGTTTCTGCAAAATGTCAAAAGATCCTAGAGAGTCAAAACCTTCAGGTTTCAAGAAGTGTGATAAGTGCAGTCAGAAGATGTCTCTGACAGACGGGCACACCAGTGTACTGTTTGGGTGCCCTTCATTTACAAGAGTCCTACTCATTTTGTCACGCCTTTAGCTCCAGAGTTTTAATGGCGCATAAAAATAAACTAATTGTGACAGGTTTGCTGAAAGCCCCCTTTACAGAGGCTTCAGAAAGGGACTCAGAGCACTAAATCTGCAGACAAATCCCGTTCTTCTTCTAGGTCAGATAAGTTGGGCAAAAGGGCTTCATCTTCGGCTTTGACTTCGGAGCCACTAAAAAAAGTGTCAAAAGAATCTGTCTTGGAACCAAAGGCTCTTGGTTCTGAAAAGTCTCCCTCGGCTCAAATTGTGGTGTCTGAGCTGACAGAGTTCCAGTATAGGAGCTCCTGTGTTAGCGCCATTATCTCCTAATTTGAAGTCTCCAGTCCTGCAAAGAGCGAGATCTCCAACCTTGTCCTCCTGATCCTCCAGGAGCTTATCGGATGATGACGTGGCACAGGTGGTGGTGAGACTCCTCCTGACGCCGGCGCTAGCAAAAATTCTTTCGACTTCGGCCCAAAGAGAACCGAAGCAGACAAAGACCCCTTCCCCATCTTTGGTTCCTCATCTGACCCGACCCGGGGTTTCAAACCGGAGCTTTTGAACCAGATCACAGAGGAACCATCTGGACAGGGACCTGCTAACAGGATCATCTATTCCGACTACTGCTCCGACTTCCTCGGTTCCATCGGAACTTGAGAAGTCTAGGAGCCAACTTTCTCCCGTCGGGTCCAGGGAGGGGAGTAGGATCTGTCAGTTGTCCGACTCAACTCTGCCCTCGGGGGCCTCTGTGTAGTTGAGCTCAGCTCCTACACAGCTTCAGAGCCAAACACTGTGCTTCAGGGTCAAGTCATCTGGTTCTTCGGAGCTGGGGATCTCCTTGGAGCAGAGTGAGGGAGCTTTTGAACTAATGGGAATGTGCTGTCACCTCAGACCACTCCGCTGTCTGATCCAAGTACTCTTCCCCCAAAGGTGTCAGTGTCAGCTCCATTGCTCTGCCCCCACAAGTGCAAAGACCCTAAGCCCCAGGAGGCCCCAGCGGGTGAAGCCATCTCTTCTGAAACCTCCCCAGAGTACCCCTCTGAGGAGGTCCATCGGAAGAGGTTGTGTAAGAGGAAGCACCTGGACTCCCTGGAGAAGTCCGTCACCTCATACACAGACCGTGATGAGTCAGAAGGGTCCCCACAGTCACCCTGTGAAGATGTCTCCTTTGCAGGCATCCTGGAGGTTCTTAAGCAGAGGGGTGGCTGGAAGCCCACCAATCCTTCTGAGGATGAGTTGGTGTACCTGGAGGCCTTTGGGTCTCGGCCTTCCACCTCTTGGGCATCACCGCCTTTTGATTTATTGAAAGTAATCAGTCAATAGGCGTGGGGCTCACTGGATTCAGTGGAACCTGTACCTAGGAGGCCAAATAGGTTTAGCACAGCACCTGCTGAAAAGGAGCCTCTCAGTAAAGGTGTCCCAATAGATGCTATGGTGGTGGTGGTGGCGGCGGCCACGAAGAAGGAACTGTTAGAAACTTTCTCATCTGTTCATCCACCAACCAAAGAATCTTGAACGATGAACAGATATGGAAAGTGTATGTTTTCTTCAGTGGCATTTACCCTTATGTCCAAAAAGAAAGAGGTAGATACACCAAGACAATCGAAGCCAACCACAATTGTATATCACAGCAACACGAATTTATTGGATAAAGTAAGCGCTTTCACGTCTGCCAGGACGCTTCATCAGACTTAAGACTTAAGTCTGATAAAGCATCCTGGCAGACGTGAAAGCGCTTACTTTATACAATAAATTCGTGTTGCTGTGATATACAATTGTGGTTGGCTTCGATTGTCTTGGTGTATCTACCTCTTTCTTTTTGGACATGTATACTACTTTTTAGGAGGTGATACTTTACCCTGGATTGTGTTTTTTGCTCTTTTCTGGCATTTACACTTAGCTCGCTGACCTACCTGACCCATTTCACCAGACTGTAGAGGGATCTCCTAAAGGAGCTAGAAGATACCCTTCAAAGTACTGTAGCTGCAGGGGTTTCAAATAAGGTTTCCTCCCAGCTCTCCTCCTTAAACTCCTTGGTAAACTCCTCTGTGCGATTGATCTCTTATTTGGCTGATGGAGCGAGCAGGGCATCAGGTACAGGAATTTCCTTAAGGAGACCTTCCTGGATGCGCTTATACGATTTCGCAGAACATTTAGTCTTCCTTTATTAACACCCCCTTTGATGGCTCATCTTTGTTCAGACCTTAACCAGGTCCAAACAGGAAGGAAAGACTCTGTCTGCTGTGGGAGTCCATTTCTCTCTCCCCACTAGACCTTATTCCAAAGGTCAGAAGGGAGGGAAAATGTGGTTCCATAAGTCCCAAATTGCCTTCCCGGACACACGTGGTGATACATCCCGTAGGTGCAGGGGGGAAATAACAATGGAGGATGCCAGCCTTGTGGCAGGAGGGGTCTACAGAATCATGGTGACAGGGACTCCTTCCCTGGAAAGCCTTTTCAGAGCTCCTGTGAGGAGGTCCATCTGTCTGTCTCTGGAGGCAGTCGGGAGTCGCTTGTTGTTTGTACCCAAACGCCTGGCTAGAAATCACAAAAGACAAATTGGTACAAACGATCATATCCAGAGTTATTACATACCCTTTTCTTCTCCCCCTTTAGAAAAAAAATCAGTCCCAGGTGTTCCACCCAGTCAAAGGGATTTTGCAATTCTAGAAATACAAAAGTTGCTAAAAAAAAATGAGTCATCCAGACTGTCCCCACAGACCAAATTGGATCTGGAACTTACTCGAGGTTCTTTTTAGTTCCAAAAAAAGACAGGGGACTGGCGGCCCATTCTGGCTTCTAGGATTCCGGGTGTTTTAATACATAGACGACTGGCTCCTAACCACCACCACCGAGCAACTACTAACAAAAGCTAGGGACAAAACCATTCATCTGTGCTCTCAGCTAGACATTACAGTAAACTTTGAAAAATCTGCCTTGTTGCCATCACAGCATCTCGTTTTTATAGATGCAGAGTTAGACACAAGAGAACTGTTGGCCAACTTTACACCCAAGAGAATTCAGACCTTGCATCATGAAATCAAGAGCCTTTTATCCAAAAGGAAAGTGCAAGCGAAAATTGTGTTGAAAGTTCTAGGTACTATGGCAGCTGCAATAATTCTGGTACCTCTAGCTTGTCTAGATATGAGAGTTCTTCAATGGTTGCTTTTTTCCCAGTGATCCATGCAGGGTCTGCCTTTGTCTCACAAGATCATCATCACAGAATCCTGCAAGAAGGACCTGTGCTGGTGGCTCCACTCAACTCATTTGACCTTAGGCAGTCCTTTTGTTTTCCCACAACCAGTAGCCATGGTGACCATGGATGCTTCTCAGATGGGGGGGGGGCATTATCTGGGGAGGACTTGTCCAAGGTGTTTGGCAGGATCACGAAAACCACTTGCATATCAGTGCCCTAGAGCTGAGGGTGGTGATTTTCGCTTTGCAAGCATTCCAGGACTCTCTTCCAATAGGAACAATTGCAATTCAGGCAGACAGTATGTCAGTAGTGTGGTGTATAAACAAACAAGGAGGAACCAAGTCCTACCCCTTATGTCGAGAAGCACAGAGAGTATGGCAGCGTGCAGTCTCTTCTCAATGCTTTCTGACAGCAGCGCACGTCCCAGGGAAATCCAACATGATAGCGGGCAAACTCAGCAGAGCTATTCTGATGCCTCATGAGTGGTCCCTAAAACAGGAAGTTGTGGAAGAGATTTTCCACCATTGAGGTCAGCCTTGCTGCGACACCTTTGCCACGTCCATGAGCACCAAATGCAGCAGCTACTTTGCCCTTATTCCCCCTCCGGGGCAGTCACTAAGGGATGCACTTGTATACAATTGGCCCCTGTGTCTCCTTTATTTTTTCCACCCTTTCCCTTGATACCGAAGGTCTTTCAGAAGGCCAGCAGGTTGAGAAGCACAGTGATGCTCATTTCCCCATACTGGCCTCGTCAGATTTGGCCTCGTCAGATTTGGTACCCCTTTCTGTGGCCACATCTCCAGGAGGAACCGTGGATTCTGGACCCAAATGTTCATCGTGTTTCACTGTTGCAGTCCTAAGCAATGGGTTATCTGGCTCCCGGTAGCCCTCGATTGGCCAGAATACCAAAGGTAAGTAAAAATGACATCGACTGTCATCTGTTGTAAAGGACGTCAGGGTGTCCAATACAAAAGGAGACAGCCAATGTCACTTCCTCAGTCTTCCTTGCCGCGGAGCCCAAAGCAGAAGCATTTCTTGCATGCATGCCAGTCGGCAGTTTACCTTTTTTTGTTTCCGACTACAAAGTTGAAGTCAACTACAGCTAAGTACCCCGTTGGGGATCCTCTTTTCTTGCCTTAACGTATGTCAGAAAAGGTTAATAATTGTCTTACTTGTGGAAAGCAGATTCCTCATAGAGATTTTCATTCCTATTGTATTATTTGTTTAGGCCTTGACCACGACGTTCCTAATTGTGATCTTTGTGCTTCCTTTAATCCGAGTGTACTATTCGTCGTCAGGCTAAGCTTTTAGCTAAGCACTTTGGAGTTTGGCCTAAGTTTGTCGGTATGGCATCTGCTGGTCTTCAGGCTTCAGATATCCCCAAAAAGCGTAAGGATCAGGCTTCAGATATCCCCAAAAAGCGTAAGGATAAGGACTGCAACAGGTTTCCGAAGGTCAAGTTCTTGGCTAATGTTAGGTTGGTCAGTCATGCGGTAGCCAGTGAGGTGCCTTTGCAGCCCCTGCAGCCTGCAGATTTTCAACCGCAGGCCTTGGTTGAGACCATTTCTGAGGTCCCCAGGCCTTCGGCGTCCATTTTGGCTTCTGACCTTCCACCTGTTGCCTCTTTAGCTGGATACGGAGCTGCGAAGCTGACTCCGGTATCCGAGACCTCAGTTCATCTTTCAGAGACAGCAAGATCATACCGACGACTTCGGCTGCAACTTCCGCAATTGCCAGTCCACCAGAGTCCTTTAGACTTGCAGGTAAATCTTCCAATTTCTTCTCGTTCCCCTCATTCTCAAATGATTAAAATGGCTGATGACCTTTTGACTGTTTTTAGTGGTTCACAGCCTCCCTCTTCAAAAAGGGTTAGGGATGCCTCTCCTAAGGCTTTGTCCTTTTCAGGTTTGGATACTTGTAGTATTTCTGTGGATGAAGAAGTTGTTTCTCAAGCTTTCTCTCCTTTTGAGAATTCGGGCGCAGAGGATTCCATCCCTTCTACTTCTCCTTAAGAAAATTTCTCTTCTGGTGATACTTTAAATACTCTCAGGGAGCATTTTAAATGGGAAAGTCAGGATTATCCCCTTTCTATGAAAAGGATTAGGGAGTTTTTGGATTTGCCTCAGCATAAGCCTTTGGCTATTCCTCCTGTGTTGGAAGCGGTTGATGATGTTTTTCTGGAAAATTCCCTGACTCTAAATTCGTTCCTCCTGCTCCCAGGAAACCTGACAGGTACTACAGAGTCCCTGATTCTCATTTGTTTCTTTTCAGGAATCTGTTGGCTAATCCAGAGGTTATTTCTCAAGGCCCTAAAGGAGTTAAGACCACTGTTACTGAAAATCCTGTTCCATCTGACAGGGAATCCAGGAACCTAGATAAGGGGTAAAAAGGTTTATACCTCTGCCACTCTTGCTATTAGGTCTACTAATTGTCTTTTTCATATGCTGAAGTACCAGCAGCACACCTTGGAAGCTATGAAATCTATGATAGCAGGTGTGCCTCAGTTGGCGGAGAGTAAGGATATGCAGGATTTGCTGAATTCTGCCAGTCTAGTCAATGAGCATTCTTTACATTGTGGCTTTGACATTGTAGAAGCCTCCTGTAGAGCTACAGCTACTGGCTCTGTTATTAGAAGACATGCTTGGATCAGGGAGCAGCCCCTGCCAGGGCATGTTAAGGCTAAGCTTTTAGATGTACCTTTGCATAAGGACAGTCTTTTTGACAGCAAAGCAGAGGAAGTGCTCAAGAAGATGGAAGACCAGGCCAAGTCTATGCAGACAGTTAAAGACTTTCTGCAAGTTCAGCCTCCTCGCTTTATTAGGAATTACCCTTCTAAGAGTTGGACGTTCCCTGATACTAGCAGACAGAGCCATTCTAGGACTACAGGTTACAAATCTTCTAGGGGCAGGCTACCCCTCAAAGGTCTAAGCGTTGGCAGGCTTCCTCTTCCAAGGCGGTAAACCTGCATCTCAATCTAAACATTCTCAATGACTCTGTCCAACTTCTGCCTGTTCTTGCCTGCCCGGAGAGTCCTATAGGGGGAAGGTTGACCCTGTTTGTAAATGTTTGGGCCACCATCACGGATGACAAATGGGTACTCAGAACTGTATCACTAGGGCACAAGTTTTCTTTCCACACCTTTCCAGTACCGAAAGGATTCCCGGACGCTCCTCCAAACCAAAGGGCAGAAGTAGAAAAGCAAATTTTGTCTCTGTTACATCTGTGAGCAATAGAATCAATTTATGCTCAGCAGGTAGGCCAGGGATTCTATTCCAGACTTTTCATAGCTCCAAAAAAGAAGGCATCTGGCATCCTATCCTGGATCTATCCATTCTGAACACTTTCTTGATAATTCCAAAGTTCAAAATGCTCACTCTGCATCAGTTACTGCCAATGTTAGAAAAGGATTCCTGGCTGGTGACATTGGATCTCAAAGAGGCTTATCTGCACATCCCTATCAGGGAAAGTTTTAGGCAATGCCTTCATTTCAGGGTAGGCAAGCAACATTATCAATTCTCTGTGCTGCCCTTTGGCTTATCTACTGCTCCCAGAGTTTTCACAAAGTGCCTGGCTCCAGTCATTGTTTTTTGCAGGCAAAAGAAAATTCAAATCTATCCATACTTGGATGACTGTCTAATTCAAGCAAATTCTCAGGGACAGCTACTAAAGGATCTAGAATTTGTAAAGACTCTTCTCTCTTCTCTGGGTTACACTCTCAACATGGAAAAATCAAAAATGTTGCCATCCGAAGAGATTACATTCCTGGGAGCGAGTCTGAACACAGCCACCCAGATGATATAGCTCACCCAGGAGAAGCAGACAACTCTTTCGACTTACTTCAAAGCTTTGGCAAGCCTGTCACAGTTCCCTGCAAGCTCTGGGATTCATGGCCTCTTGCATTCTCATGACTCCATATGCAAAACTGCATATGAGGAAATTCAGTGGTACCTCAAGAACACTTGGTGTCAACACACACAGGACCTGGATGTGATAATTCCTCTGCTTCCATGTCTGCAGACAGAGTTTCTTTGGTGGGCAACAGCCTGTCTACAGAACAAAGGCATGCCTTTTCGCCCACCCCCAGCCACTCAAGTTCTTACCACAGACGCATTGGACTTGCGTCTGGGGAGCCCACCTGGATGGCAGATGCATTCAGGGAAATTGGAATGCCCAAGCAGATGCACCTGCAATAAATTTAAAGGACTTGATGGCAGTCCAGCAGGATTTACTAGCTTTCAAGCATTTTTTTTCCAGGGACCCTTCTTGCCAGGATAGACAACACCACAGTCATGTGGTACATCAGCAAGCAGGGAGGGACTCATTCTTACCTCCTGTGCAGACAGAGCATGAGTCTTTGGTCCATAGCAGCATTCCTGCGCCTGCATCTCCTAGCTCAGTTTCTTCCAGGAAGACACAGTGTTTTGGCAGGCCAGTTGAGCAGACAGACCCTGGATCCTCACGAGCGGCAGCTGAACAGAGCAGCTTTTTACAGCATCATTTAATGTTGGGGCACTCCTCAAGTGGATCTCTTCTCCTCTCCAGACAGCCATCCTCTACCTCTTTTTTGCACCAGACAGCATCACAGCAGGGCCTGGAGAGTGGATGCCCTGTCCTTCCCTTGGATGCTGCTGTCAGTTTATGCCTTCCCTCCTCTTCCTCTTCTTCCCAGAGTATTGTTGAAGATCAGAGATGAATGACCATGGACTATTCTCATAGCTCTGGACTGGCCCAGGCAGCATTGGTATCCACTGCTTCGCAGTCTCTCCCAATTTCTCCTTGGCATTTTCCTCTGAGGCCAGATCTTTTGGTTCAGGAAGGGGGAAGCGTTCTACATCCTCATCTTCAGTCTCTCCATTTGTTAGCTTGGCTCATTGTATGACTCCATCCTATTCTTCTTCCTTGCCCCAGCAGGTGGTTGACATGCTGAAGGAGGCCAGGAGGCCTAGCACTAGGAAGTCTTATGCTGGCAGATGGGAAAGATTATCTCTTTGGATGCAGGCTAGAGGGGAATCTTCTTCTCATCCTACCCTTCCTCTGATCCTGGAATACCTGTCTGATTTGCTTCAGGGTGGTCTTTCTTTTTCCTCTATCAAGATCCATGCTTCAGCCATTTCTGCTCATTGTTCTTTTGAACAACCCATTTTCTATCATCCTCTGATGAAAATGTTTCTCAGAGGTGCTTGCGACTTAAAACCTCCCAGAGGGACACCTACTCCAGCCTGGGATCTTAATTTTGTTCTAGAGAAACTCACTCTTCCTCCTTTTGAGTCAGCTGCCACTGCAGATTTAAAGTTTCTCTTGTGGAAGACTGCCTTCCTCTTGGCTATAACTTCAGCAAGGAGGGTTTCGGAGTGGCAGGCTTTGATGGCTGTGAAGCCTTTTCTTATTTTCCATGCAGATAGGGTCGCTCTGAGAACCAACCCCTCCTTTATGCCTAAGGTGGTTTTTAGCCTGACTCTTAATCAGTCCATACACCTTCCTACCTTTTTTCCTTATCCTCGAAATAGAGGTGAGAGGATCCTACATTCTCTTGATATGCATAGACCGCTCAGGTTTTACCTGGACAGGACTAAAGACCTTCGGAAATCAGCTCCGCTATTCATTAGCTTTGCCCCTGAAGCCCAGGGCAAGGCTATTTCTGAGCAGACTATTTCTAAATGGATTGCTCATTGTATTACTTTTTGTTATTCCTTTCATGGCAAGGTTCCTCCTCAAGGGATTAGGCCCCACTCAACTAGAGCCGCTTCCATTTCTGCAGTCTTTTTAAAGGGTGTCCGTATTAAATACATTTTGGAAGCTGCCACATGGTCTTCTGTTCACACTTTCACAAAGCATTATAATTTGCCGTTATTTTCAAAAGCCAGGGCAGGGTTTGCCACTGCTGTTCTGCAGGGCATTATCTCCAATCCTTGATTTTGTTGGTTCCTCCTCCCTTCTCTCTGGGCTTTGGGAATCAACCCATTGGTTAGGACTGCAACAGTGAAACACGATGAAACACAGTTGTGTACACTTACCATAAATGCAGATGTTCGAGTGTATTCACTGTTGCAGTCCTGCTTTCCCTCCCTCCTTCCCCCTTTTTTCTCTTTTCCTAAGGTTCAGGCTAAGTTTAGTTTAAGCCTGGTCTACTGGGGGCTTCTTCTTGTTATGACAAGATAGACTGAAGAAGTGACGTTGTCTGCCTCCTTTTGTATCTGACACTCTGACATCCTTTACAACCGACAACAGCTGACATCATTTTTAGTTACCTTTGGTATTCTGGCCGATCGAGGGCTACCGGAAGCCAGAAAACCCATTGGTTAGCAGTGCAACAGTGAATACACTCGAACATCTACATTTATGGCAAGTGTACTTTCCAGACCTCCTAACTCATTCATCAGGGACGTTCCATCCATCAATACAAACCCTAAAATAGACAGCTTGACTGCTCCAGTTTCAGAAATAGCTAGGCTTCCTGATATCTCCCTCCAGTTAGACATGTATTGATTTCCTCTCACAAGGCATCAGACAGGAAATTATACTCTAGCAAATGGAAGAGATTTTCCTGTTGGGCTTCCAAAAACCACATTGACCCTTTTACTGCCCCTGTTACAACAGTGTTACATTTTCTGGGTAAAATTTTTAACGAAGGTGTGACGGCAGCTACGATTCGAGTTCAGTTGGCCTCTATATCGAACTATCATGTTGGGGAAATGGGATTGAAAATCATGTCCCACAGGCTTTGTAAAGCATTTTTAAAGGGTATGTTCTTACTAAGACCTCAAGTGCCATGAGAGTTAAATTTTGTTCGATCTCTTCTAATTCTAGCCCCCTTTGAACCTGCATCATCATGAGACAAAGTTTTTGTCATGGAAAACAGCACTACTAGCGGTCATAACATCTGCTAGATGAGTGTCTGAACTTCAAGCTTTGTCTATACATCCATCATACTTAGCCTTTCACAAAGGTAGAGTTTCCTTTTGGACTAACCCTTCCTTCCTACCAGAAGTGTCTTCAGAGACCAACTTAAATCAATCCATTGACCTACCATTTTTTCCCCAAACTATGGCAGCAAGGCAGAATATAAATTGCATCAGTTGGATGTGCATAGACAATTACGTTTCTATTTACATTGAACAAAAGATTTCAGAAAGTCAGACCAGCTGTTTGTGTTTTTCTCGGACAGAAAGAAAGGGTTCCCAGTTTCAAAGGTTACAGTTTCTAAGTGGCTTATGAACTATATCAGCTATACATACAGTTCCCAGAACAGACAACTCCCAGGGAAAGTCAAAGGCCATTCCACAAGAGCTATCTCAACTTCATCTGCCTTCCAAGCGAGGCTACCTATGGATTCCATGTGTGCAGCAGCAACATGGGTAAGGCCTCATACCTTTATCACTCATTGCAAAGTCAATTTAGCCTCCAGGAACAGGGCCTCTTTTGGGACCACTGTTCTGAAGAGTATTTTCCCTTGAGCCACCCAAGAAAAAGGTGCTAGGGACGCTGTCCCAACCAGCAAGGAATGAAGGCAAGATAGGGCAACATAACATTAAGAAGTTATGTACTCACCAATAACGTTCCATGTTTGTTGTCCATCTCGCCTTCATTCATGTATGCCACCCTCCTTTCCCTGCCCTGGATGATTAGGCGGTTTTACTGGCAAAATTGATTACTAAAGTCTCTTGAGTCTCTTCTTAGTCTGTTTGGATATGTTTTTTTGGGTTAGAAATAATGTTTTTATCGGCAAACAAGATCTGGGGAATAGTCCAAGAGCATCATGGGATAGGGTGTAGCCATGAGCCAGTGGAAGCTCTCGAGCTTTTGAATAAGGCCGAGTCAGAACCAATCATTGGTTCCGAACCCAACAAGCAAGGAATGAAGGCTAGATGGACAACAAACATGGAGCGTTATGGTGAGTACATAACTTCTTATTATACTATTCAGAGCTCCAGTCAATGCATAGTAGTAGTTTATGGCAAAACACAGTAATTTGCCAAAAAAACATGCAGTCGCCTTGCTTTATTTATACTCAGTGTGCCCTTTTTGCCCTTTGTTATATTCATTTTGCTAATTTAATCTCTCTTCATGCCCATTATATTTTCTTGTGCTCGTTTTAACTCTAAAAATGCTCGTTTTGCAATTCTGAGGTAATTCTGAACCCTTTATGTGCTTTTCTGATGCTCGTTTTTATCAAATATCTTAATTTCAAACATTTTGTTTAATTAATAAACTTTTTATGCTTCTCATTTGTTTAATAAAAGTTTTCATGCTATTCGTCCACTTAGTAATGCGTTTTGTGCCTTGAAATGCTCCATTTTATCTATTTTATAAAATAAATAATTTGTGCAAGTTTTCATTACCTTTAGTTCATGTCTGGCCCTTCTTTGCATTTGGTTCACTTAGTTTGCCTTCACTGTTAACTCTGCACCTCATGGCTCTGAAAAGCAGTCTCTGGACTCCATGTTGCTCGTCTAGTCAGGATGAAGTAAGATGAACATTGGGGGTCCTGTTCAAGCAGCTTTATTATATACAAACATAACCATGTATACAAACTAATTGTCTCATGCATAGATATTCACACACTGGCTATACTGTCACAATGGCACTGAAATTAGCACATGCCTGCTATTTATATATGCGTGTTCAGGTCTTAGAAATGCTTCTTAAAGGTGCAACACATGTTATTCTGCAAACTGGATCACAGATGGAGGACAAAAGTGCAAAAAGGAAAAGAAGCCTCAGCTGTAGATGCAGAGGAGTATGAGGCTAACAATTAGTGCAAAAGATTTGGCCTACAAGAGGTGGCATTGAAGATGGAGAGAGGGAGGAGCATAGCATGGTTTTGGAATTATTGATGCAAATATGAATGAGCAGTGTTGGACGCCTAGAGGCGTCAGTAAGAGTTAACTACACATGTACCTGAAGGTGTCACTTGAATGCAATGTGTTGTCCTGTTAATCTAAGGAAATACCATGAGCATTGTATTTTAAAATTTGAATAGTTACTTTATACATACGGTCAGTAATGTTTTACAAACTTCAAGTAATTTTAGTTGGTCCTTAGCTCCTGGTGATGTACATATTAAATGTGAACTAGGTAATCTCATTTTTTAATATATTTTCAAGTAACTCCTGGGCAATAACTCTATGCATGTAGTACTTATACTTAAGGTTGTAATGTAGCCATGTAATTGACACTTATGTTCTTCACATGTCTGCATCAGCCCCTCCAATCAAAGGGCAGAATTCATAGGTGTACAATATGCTAACGAACACTAGGGCCCTTATAAGCCTAGCCGTACAACCCAAATCTGACCCACAAATGTGATTTATATAGGGGTTAATGTACTGACTGCCTCTTTATCAGAGACGTAGCAGCAAGACCATGGTTGAATTTCTGATTACCCACCCATTTGTCCAAGTTGTGCTTAAATAGGGTTAAGGAGGAACTTTGCATCACGTGGATGAAGAGCCCGTTTCAGAGAATGGAAATTCTCTGAGAAACAAAACATGTCTGTTTCGACAATAAGTCCTGTTTATGTCATAAGCAAAATTGAGGGTTTTTTTTGATCTAGTAGCACTGATGCGGTTTTGTTTTGTGGCTATGCAGAACAGGGTTCAGGGATGTCTTGTGTGCCAAGTAAGGATCACCTATCAGAAGTCTGTATGATGCCAAGTAAAGATGAGGCTTTGAGACTATTATCACAGGGCATTGCATTTACTCCCTGTATTCTTGAACCTTTGCGGATGTTTCAGTTGCTGCATGTGTCAGGTCAGGTACATACCGAAAGGGGCATTATAATATGTGATGGGTCTGATGAGGGCCAAGTACAGTGACCTCTGTGGACCTAGATGCCATGCTCTTACTTATAAATATAACATAGAATTTTCTTAGTACCGTGGACACATATTGGTCAAAGGTTATGTTACTATCTACATGAGTTCCCAGATCCCTAACTAATGAATCAACCTTCAGGTGTGTTTTAGTGATAACAGTTACCCTGGGGTAACTGACTTCCCAGAAGGTACTATAATGTATTTCTTGGATTGAGGTTTAAGCCATGGCTTTGGCACCAAGCGTTTGTCTGTGTTAGACCTTCCTAAAGAGTGTTCTTGTCATGGGGAGATTCTGTGAGTGCTCCCAGTTTACAGTCATCTATGAACTTGGTCAGCCAGAAGCCTTTGACCTCTGAGAAGTAGATGTCTAAGAGGGGAGGTACAGCACAGAGTCCTAAGGGATTTCACTGGTGACTGGCCTCTTTGTAGAAGTAGCCTCTCACCGATCCTAACCTCCTTGGTCCCATCCGTGAGCCAGCTAGCTGTCCAGCGTGTTATTAAAGGGGTTTATACCTAGTTCCTTAAGTTTGTTAGTACCCAAGTGGGAGATTGTATGACATGTTTTAGCCAGATCTAGGTAGGCATTATGCACAGCTTTCCCCTCATCTGTTGCTGTAGTGATCTTTCCAAAGAAATCCACCAGGTTCAATAAGCATGACCTTGCTTTGACAAAGTCAAACTGGGATGGATCCAGAGTCTGAAGATCTCTTTTGCCCTTGCTGATAATTTCTATGATAACGCTTTCCATGGCTTTTCAAATAAGACTTATCAGAGTTATGGGTCTGTAGTTTCAAGGATATGTTGAAGGTCTTCCCTGATGGGGGAGATGATCATTGCAGTCCTCCATTCTCGTGGCACAAAGCCTGTTTTAAGACTATAGTTATATAGTAACTACAGGGGTATTGGTAAGTCATATTTTAGACTGTTCAGGAGGCATTCCAGGATGTTATCAGAGACCATTGTGGCTGCTGGCTGTAGCAAGCATAGCCAGTACATGCTCCCTACTTGTAGTTGAAGGAATTATGCTTGAAGGTATTTCTTAGGACTTGGTTGGAGATGAGACAGGAGAAAAACTGGAACTGAATTTGTGCACTGTCAGGCTCACTATATCACCAGGATTGGTGAATGTGTGTCACCATTAACCACTGTTTCAGTACCTTGCTGTGTGTTGCCCTTGAGGTTTCTGGCACAGTTGAAGAAGACTTTGTGTTTATTTCACCTGGGAGGCTATCTTAAACTTCTAGTTGGCATTGTTTGTCGTAATTAGCCCTCTTAGTTACCTGTTCAGTTTGATTTTAATAGGTTTTATATTTATGGAAATTAACCTGCCTGATTTTTGACATGATTTTTTTTCCTTTTGTTGTATAGCCTGTTTAATTTGGGAGGCCACCAGGGTGGTTTGTTTCTGGAGCTAGTTCTGGGGTTACGTGTGGTAGGTACAGCAGCCTATATGCAGCCATTGACATGGTTGCACATAGTTTCTGAGAGCAATTCAGTGTAGGCTGCTATGTTCTTGAGGTTTGGAAGGGCATTGAGTTTTGGCAAACCATCACTTAATGAAAGGTAGATGTTCATCGTGTTTCACTGCTGCAGTCATTACACTTGGGGTTATCCTGCCGTCAGGCGGGCCCACAGTCGGCCTGAGTTCCAAAGTCTTGGTCCGGCGTCGGTTGCTGTTGCCTCTTCCAAGACGTCAGTGCGCCAGGGGTATATAAGAAGCAGCCAACGCCATTTTCTTCAGTCTTTCTTGCCATGCGGTGCCCGAAGCAAAAGCAGTTCGCAAGTGCCAGTCGGCCGACTCCTGAGATTTCAAATTCGATTTCAGAACTGAAGTCTTCAATAAAGCTAAGTACCCGATTGGGGAAAATTTTTTCTTGCCTCAGTCTGATGTCAGAAAAAGTTAATAATTGTATTTCTTGTGGGAAGCAAATACCTCATAAGGATTTTCATTCTTACTGTATTCCATGCCTAGGTCCAGATCGCGACGTCACTAGTTGCCGATTTTGTGCTAGATTTAACAAACGCACTATTAAATGTCGGTTTGATTTTGCTCGCATTATTTTGGGCGAAGGTTTAATTACACAATGCCGTCGGAACAACCGATGACCAGAATAAATAAAAAGCGCAAAGATAAAGATAGGGAAAGGCTTCTGAGGTCCAAAACTGACGACGAAGCCTCTTCTAGGCCAGTCGTTGGTTTGCCGGTTATCAGTGAGGTGCTTTCGCAGCCCCTGACACCCGCTACCTCAGAACCACAGGCTGCGTCCGACTCCCACGTGGAGGTGCCTAGGCCTCTGGAGCCTCAAGGTGTTGGGCCAACAGAGATTAACCCTTCAGATGGGTCCGGAGCCGCTGAGCAGGCATCGGCTTCTGAGGGTGTTTTCAGGCCTACTCAACTTACCTTTACAACTACAGCCAAGACTAAGCCTACACTAAAGACAAAGAAGCAAGTGCAGCATTCACCTGGGCAGGCCTCCATGCCTAAAAAAACAGATGCTCAAGTTGGCCGAAGACTTGATAACTTTGATCAGGGGTTCCCATCCCCCTCCTGATAAAAGGCCTAGGCAGGATACAGACTATGATTCCTCTGACCAGGTTTCAATATATTCTGATTCCTCTAAAGACCAGGGATATTCTTTACCCCCTTATGTGGATTTTGATGCTGAAGAATCCATTCCTTCAGCCTCTACTCCTGAGGATTACTTTTTTGGGGAAATGTTACATACCATGAGGGAGCATTTCCATTGGGAGGGCCAGGATTACTCAGAATCCAAGAAAAGGCTCAGAGACTTTCTTTTACTGCCTCAGCACAGGCCCCTTGCTGTTCCGCCAGTGTTGGACATTGTGGATGATGTGTTTTCTGAATCTAGTTTAAATCGTGATTCTTTACCCCCAGCTCCAGTCAAGCCAGACAGATACTACAGAGTCCCTGACTCTCACAAATTCCTTTATAAAAACCCTGTTGCAGACCCAGAAACTATTTCCCAGGGTCTCAAATAGGTTAAGGCTTCCACGGCTAAGAATCCATTTCCCTCGGATAGGGACAGATGGGGAAAGCAAGTTTACACCTCTGCAACTTTAGCAGTGAGAGCTCTGAATTGCCATTTTCACATGCTTAAGTATCAACAATATTTACTGTCTCAATTAAAACAGAAAATTAGTATAAATGCAGAACAACCTGACTATAAGGAAATGCAGGATTTATAGCATGCAGCTGAACAAGTGGGAAAGCATACTTTGCAATGTGGTTTTCATAGGTTCATAGGTTCATACTAGACTATCTGCCCTAGGGCATTTATAAGCCTAGCCAGAGTATGTTTGGCTTTCGCCACCCATTTTAAATTAATTTTGCTATGCCCTTTTTCGAAGTTAGTATACTGTGCCTCTGTCTAACAGTGACATAGAAGTGATACCCGGGGTAAACCTACGATCTCCCATCCACTCATCAAGATTCCTCTTGAAAAGAGTCAATGAGGGACTCTGCCTAACCTGGACTGGGATTTTATTCCAGAGTGAACGGAGCCTCTGGGTTATGAATCTGTCCCTCCAGCATGTCCTATTTATTTCAGTGCTGAGGTTCAAGTCTCTCGAGCGTGTAGCTCGATGGGATTTGGATTTTTGAGGTGCAGCATGTCCCTTAATTCCGGGTTGGACATGGCTTTATACGTCAGGCACAGGTTGCCTCTGAGCAGGCGGTATGCCACTGAGTAGAGCTGGAGTTTCTTTAACCGGCAGCATATGGCATCTGTTTGAGCCCTTTGATCCTCTTGGTGAGGTACTTTTGGGGTCTTTCCAGTTGCTGCAGGTGTTTGGTAAGGTACATCCCAAAAGGGGCATTGTACTCGATTATGGGCCTGATGAGGGATGAGTAAAGAGGCACGATGACCTCCCCTAATCTAGATGTGAATCCCTTCATGATTAGGTGGGCTATATAAAATGTTTTTCTAACCACTTTGGCCACGTGGTTGTCAAATGAGAGATTGCTATCAACTTGGGTCCCCAGGTCCCTAATTACTACTTCTGCACTTAATGGATTACGACCTATGTGGTAATTTGTGGGCACTTTGTTTTTGCCAAAGGGGATGACTATACACTTTTTGGCATTTAGCTTGAGGCCATGGCTCTGGCACCAGTTGTCTGTTTCTATGAGGCCCTTTTGGAGGATGCTTGTGTCGGCTGGAGAGTCGATAATGGCGCCCAGTTTGCAGTCATCTGCAAACTTGGTCAGCCACAGTCCTTCTGTGTTGGCCTGTACCTCCGAGAAATATATACCGAACAAGAGAGGCCCAGGACTGAGCCTTGTGGGACGCCACTTGTAACTGGTTTGGAGTCTGACATGGCTCCAGCAATTCTAACCATGTGGGTTCTGTCCTTGAGCCAGTTTGCAACCCATCTAGTGACATAGGGGTTTATATTTAAGCTGGTGAACTTATCTATAATTCCCGAGTGGGGTATTGTATGGAAGGCTTTTGCGAGGTCCAGGTAGGCTGTGTGGACCACCTTCCCTTCATCAATGGCCTTGGTGACTGTTTCAAAGAAGTCAACCAGGTTTAAGAGGCAGGATCTGCCCTTAACAAAGCCAAACTAGGTAGGCTCCAGTGTCTGTAGGTCCCCAATATCTTTATTTATGAGGTCCATGATGATCCTTTCCATAGCTTTGCAGACCAAGCTAGTCAGGCTTATGGGGCGATAGTTTCCAGGATCCGTTGAGGCACCACCTTTGTGGAGAGGGACCACTGTTGCTGTACGCCATTCTTTGGGTACATATCCTGTAGTAAGGCTGAAATTGAACAGTAGTTTTATGTTTGGGTTTAGCTCTTCTTGGAGTTCATGTAGGACACAGCCAGGGACACAGTCTGGTCCCATTGATGCTGTGTTTTTTGCTTTTGAGAGGGCGGCTCTTACCTGAGCATCTGAGATGTCAGGGGGGCAGCACTCTGCTGGGATAGATATTTGCCCTTTTGGTGGGAGGGGGTTTGCGCTGAACCTGTCAGCTAGGATGTTGGCAATGTCTGTGGGTTCGGTGTATTTTATGTCATTTTGGACTAATTCTGAGCATATCTGGGAATTCTCACCCAGGTTCCTAACATAACTAAAGAAAGCCTTGTGATTATCCTTAGTGTCCTGTGCAATTTTTCTCTCAAAGCTGGCCTTAGACGATTTTATGAGTGCCCTTAGTTTTTTGCTAATACTGATCAGAGATGCCTTCCCTTTTTGGGATTTTTCTCTATCATGTAGTAGCTTCCTCCTTCTATTGTATAGTTTGTTTATGGCTGGGGTCCACCAGACAGGACGTCTGCCTTTGGAGGATTGGGTCTTGGTTTTATTTGGGATTGCATGATCCATGCATTCCTGAAGGTGTTCATAGAATGCATTTATGAAGGATTCTACGGTCTGGGCCGTATCTTCCACAGGCCCTGGGGCTTTGAAGGATTCTACCTCGGTTTTGAGGAGTGTGAAATTTGCTTTAGAGAAGTTTTTCACTGTGGTTTTTCTGGGCAGGGGGTGGGGTCGGGATGTGAATATCCAGTGAGATCAGTTTATGGTGTGATCTTACCAGTGAGGGATACACTTCTGGTCTGGAGCATAGAGTCCCCATGTTGGTGATGATCAGGTACAGTATGTTTTCCCCTCTTGTGGGAGTGGTAACAAGTTGTTCCATTGATTCATTAGAAGCTTCTTGTAGAGCAGCAGTTACAGGATCTGTGATTCGAAGGCATGCTTGGTTAAAAGAACAAAGTTTACCAGATCATGTTAAGGCAAAATTACTGGACGCCCCTTTGCAGTAACATAATTTATTTGGTATTAAGGCAGAACAGGTATTAAAGAAAATGGAGGATAAGGCAAAATCTATGCAAACCGAAAAGGATTTCTTACAGGTACAGCCACCACGATTTAGCAGAAATTGGCCTACTAAGAATTGGTCCTTTCCAGTGTCAGACAGGCCACAATGAGGCAGATACAGATGCCCAAGAGGCAGATCTCAGCCACAAGGTTCTTACAGACCACGACAGTGGGGTGCTTCAAACCCAAAACAAGGTGAGGATAAGTCACAACCTTACAGGAAACAGTCCCAATGACTTTTCCCTTCCAATGCCAAACTCTTACCTTTTGGCAGCTCCCTTAGGGGGGAAACTAGCACTTTTTTCTCAAAACTGGCAAGCAATCACCCAAGACAAATGGGTGCTGAATATTGTGTCTCAAGGTTACCGGTTCCACTTTCACACTTTTCCAAGGTTAAAAGGAATGCCAGGCCTGCCACAAAATCAATGGGCAGAGGCACAAAAACAAATTACAGCTCTCATGAACATGAGAGCTATTCAAAAAGTACCACAGAAGGAAAATGGACAAGGATTTTACTCAAGACTCTTCCTGGTACCCAGAAAGGACAAAGCCTGGAGACCCATTCTGGACCTTTCCACTCAATACTTTCCTGGATGTTCCGAAATTCAAAATGCTGACACTACAACAGCTCCTTCCCATGTTGGGCAAGAAAGCTTGGCTTGTTACTTTGGACCTCAAAGAGGCATACCTGCATGTCCCTATCAGACAAAATTGCAGATACCACCTCCGATTCATAGCTGGATGTCCTTCAAGGATGCATCTGCAGTCCTTACATATGGGTTGTCCTGCCTCAGGCAGCCCTTCGGTCGGCCAGATTCCAAAGTCTGGGAACGGCGTCGGCTGATGTCGCCCTCTCCCCGACGTCAGAGCGCCTGGGGTATAAAAGAGTCAGCCGACGCCATCTTCCCCAGTCTTTCTTGCCGCGTGGTGCCCGAAGCAGAAGCAGTTCGCAAGTGCCGGTCGGCCAGCTCCTGTAACTTCAGCTACCGAAGACTTCAAAAGCTAAGTACCCCGTTGGGGACTCTTTCTTGCCTCAGCCGATGTCAGATCAAACGCTTAAAGTTAATAATTGCTTAACTTGTGGGAAACAAATACCTCATAAGGATTTCCATTCTTACTGCCTCCTGCCTAGGCCCAGACCACGCGCCTCGGCCTGTACAGCCTGTGCCTCCTTCAACCGACGCACTCTTAGGCGTCGGGCGGAGTTTGCAGAGGAATTTTTTGGGGCTAGTTACTGTTACAATATGCCGTCGGAGATTCCGACTTCTCATTTAACCAAAAAACGGAAGGACAAGGACCAACACACGCGGACGGTGGTTTCGGCTGAAACCACGCCTAGGCCTACCGCGAGTGTCTCGGTCTCGGCTGAAACCGAGTCCTTGGTACTTCCGACCATCGAAACCACGCAACCGACAACCTTGGCCCTGGAGGCCACTTCTGAGTCGGTTATAGAATTTCCCTCAGAAACCGGTGTTCCGGAAACATCCGACACCATTTCCCTAGACAAAACTACGCCAGCACGTGGAGCAGCCAGGCCTCCTGTATCCATTTCCATAAAGGCATTCACAAGGGCTAAAGCTGCTAAACAGCCAAAATCTCTGCCTCCCAAGGCTATTCCTCAGGGATCCACTACAGGTTCACAGATTTTAAGTTTAGCTGAGGACCTTATTTCCTTAATTAGGGGCTCTCAGCCACATCCGGACAGGGGCTCTCAACCTCCTCTAGACAAAAGGCCCAGGGTTGAGCCCACTGATCCCCAGTCCTCTGATGAGGCTTCAGATGGCTCTGCTCTTTCAGACTACCAGGAGGAGGCCTTTACGGCCTACGAGGATTCTGATGCAGAGGAATCTATTCCCTCTGCCTCCCCTCCTGAAGAGCTGTCCTTTGGGGAGACCCTCCACTCCATGAGAGAGCATTTCAAATGGCAGGGCCAGGAATTCTCTGATTCCAGGAAGAGATTAAGGACTTTTTTGCATTTACCTCAGCATAGACCTTTGGCTATTCCTCCTGTTTTGAATGTCATTGATGATGTGTACTCTGAGTCTAGCATTACCCCTGACTCCCTTCCTCCGGCTCCTGTCAAACCTGATAGGTACTACAGGGTCCCGGACTCGCATCATTTCCTTTACAAAGCCCACTCTGCTGACCCTGAAACTATTTCCCAGGGCCCTAAAGGGGTTGCATCTGCCACTACTAAAAATCCACTACCCTCTGAAAGGGAGTCCAGGGCTTTAGAGAGATGGGGTAAAAAAGTGTATACTTCCACTCTTTCTATGAGGGCATTAAATTGTCAATTCCATATGATACAGTACCAAGAGTATTTGTTAGATGAATTGCATAAAAAACTGTCTTCACCTGAACCCCTAGATCGCAAATCACTTCAGGATCTGGTACATAACTCCCAACAGGTTAGCAACCATTTCTTGCAGTGTGGTTATGATGCATTGGAAGCTTCATGTAGGTCAGCAATGACAGGTGCAGTCATACGTAGGCATGCTTGGCTGAAGGAACAAACTCTGCCAGATCATGTTAAAGCAAAGCTTCTGGATGCGCCACTGGAAAAGCAAAAGTTATTTGGCTCCACTGCTCAGGAGGTCTTAAAGAAATTTGAGGAAAAGGCTAAATCTGTACAAACAGTCAAAGATTTTCTCCAGGTCCAACCACCAAGATTCAGCAGAAATTGGCCCTCTAAGAATTGATCCTTTCCAGACACAGAGAGATTTCAAAGAGGCAAGAACAGGCGTGCCAGAGGTAGAGGGCAAGCTAGAGGCTCCTACAGAGGACGTCAATGGCAGCCTCCTAACCAGAGAGGTAGTGCAGGACCTACAACTGCTGCACAAGGACAGACTCATTGACTTTACCGTGACCCCGCCAACCAGGGCTCAATTGGAAGCACCTTTGGGCAGAAAGCCATCTTTATTCTCAAAAAATTGGCACAGTATTACAAGGGACAAATGGACACTGCAAATAATAGACAAAGGATACAGGTTCCATTTTCATACATTACCAAAAAGAAAAGGCATGCCAAACCTGCCACCGAATCAAAGGGCAGAGGCTTTAAAACAAATTTCCAACCTATTGCAAATGAAAGCTATAGAAAAGGTTCCTCTCACAGAACAAGGCCAAGGATTTTATTCAAGACTATTCCTTGTCCCAAGAAAAGAAAAACAATGGTGGCCTATTCTCGACTTGTCCACACTGAATACTTATCTCATTGTGCCAAAATTCAAAATGCTGACCCTACAGCAACTCCTTCCCATGCTGGGCAAGGGGTCTTGGCTGGTAACTCTAGACCTCAAGGAGGCATACCTGCATGTCCCTATCAGACAAAGTTGCAGAAGACACCTCAGATTTCTTGCAGGTTAAGAGCATTATCAATTCTCAGCATTGCCCATTGGCTTATATACTGCGCCCAGAGTATTCACGAAATGCCTGGCATCAGTAATTGCACACTGCAGACTTCAGGGGATTCAAATATACCCATATCTGGACGACTGCCTTATACAAGCGGACAGCCAACAAACTTTGGTAAAACACTTGAATTATGCCATCTGCCTACTTCAGGCTTTGGGATATACAGTCAACATTCACAAATCAAGACTTGTTCCATCCCAAGGATAATTTTTCTGGGTGCGAAACTAGATACAACCACCCAAATGGCTTTTCTCACGGAAGAAAAACAGACATCTACCGGATTATTTCAAAAATCTGGCAAAACAAACTCAGCTGACTGCAAGGAAATTCCTGCAGGCCCTCTGTTACATGGCATCTTGCATTCTTCTAATCCCACAAGCAAGGCTACATATGAGGAAACTACAATGGTACCTAAGGAGTTTATGGTGCCAGCACAGTCACAGCCTAGAAGCTTTGATACCACTCATTCCATGCCTTCAAAAGGAATTTCTGTGGTGGGCTCAAGCAAGCCTGTCAAACAGGGGTCTGCCCTTCAGCAAACCAATAATCAGCCAAACCATTACAACGGACACTTCAGACCATGGATGGGGAGCACACATGGAGGGCAGATGCATTCAAGGACTATGGTCACAGAAAGAATTGCGCATGCACATAAACCAAAAGGAAATGCTGGCAGCGATACATGCAATCGAGGCCTTCAAACATTTTCTGCATCAAGGACACCTACTAATAAGGACAAACAATACCACAGTTATGTGGTACATAAACAAGCAAGGAGGTACCCATTCCTACCCTCTTTGCAGGCTGGCAATGAATCTTTGGGAACTTTCCCTAAAAATCAATATAGAGCTGCAATCCCAGTTTGTGCCAGGAAAAGACAATATACTGGCGGACAGCCTAAGCAGAAATATCATGGATCCACATGAATGGATGCTGCACCCAGACATCTTCCTTCAGATAACACAATCATGGGGGAGGCCGGACATAGATCTTTTTGCCTCCCACCACAACCATCAGCTAAAGAAATTCTGCTCTAGGACATAACACCCACAAGCATGGAAAGTGGACGCCCTCTCTTTCAGCTGGAATACTCTAACAGTGTATGCATTCCCACCTCTTCCATTAATGACCAAGGTCTTACTGAAGATCAGGACAGAGCAGCCCAAAGTGATTCTGATAGCTCCGGACTGGCCCAGACAGCACTGGTACCCACTGTTAAGGAGCATGTCACGCACGAAACCGTGGCCTCTACCACAATGGCCACTTCTTCTGACACAACACAATTACAAAACTCTGCACTCCAGCCTGAAAACCTTGCAGCTTGACAGCCTGGAGAATACCTTGACTCCTCACCAGGATAAGCTATCCAAGACAGTGAAGGACATCATCATGGAAGCTCGCCGATCTTCCACAAGAAAGACATATTCAGCAAAATGGAAAAGATTTCGCACTTGGAGCACCAAAAAGGGCCTAGATGCGACAGTGATGAACTTGGCACATATCCTGGATTACTTGGCAGAACTGCTCCACAATGGCCTTTCTTACTCTTCTATAAAAATTCATGCTTCAGCAATTTCAGCAGAATACAATACTGATCCACCTGTCTTCTCTCATCCTCTCCTAAGGCTGTTTCTAAGGGGAATTAAAAACATCAATCCTCCAAGGAAACCACCAGTGCCTACATGGGACCTTAACTTCATGTTGGAAAAATTAACTCTACCTCCCTTTGAACCAGCAGCATCTTCAGAACTACAGTTCCTGTCTTGGAAGACTGCCTTCCTTCTGGCCATAACCTCAGCAAGAAGAGTATCTGAGTTGCAGGCCCTCATGGCAGTACAACCATTTCTCATTTTTCATCAGGACAGAGTCTCACTGAGAACCAATATTTCATTCATGCCAAATGTAGTATCCAGGGTCTCACTGAACCAAGCTATTCACGTGCCTACCTTCTTTCCAAATCCACAAAACAAAGGGGAGAAACTTCTGCATACCCTGGACATTCACAGACAGTTGCGCTACTATTTGGACAGAACTAAGACTTACAGAAAAACTGACCAGCTATTTGTAGCATATGCTGCTGGTGTACAAGGAAAAGCAATTTCCAAACAGACAATTTCAAAATGGATAGGGAATTGCATTCGATTCTCTTACTCTTTTCATGGCAAAACTGTGCCAGCTAACATTAGACCTCATTCCACCAGAGCCACAGCCACCTCCACAGCCTTCTTAAGAGGGGTGGCTACCAAGGACATTTTAGAAGCTGCTACATGGAGCTCCGTGCATACATTTTCCAAGCATTACAACTTACCCTTATATTCCAGATCCAGAGCAAGCTTTGCTACGGCAGTCCTGCAGGGCATTTTAGCTACACCATCCCTTTCTTAGATCCTACCACCCCCAGCTTGGCTATGGTATTCTACCCATATGTAAGGACTGCAGATGCATCCTTGAAGGACATAGTACAGTTTTGTACCTACCATAAATGTAGATGTCCGATAGGTATGCATCTGCAGTCAGGTTTTACCCTCCCTCCTTCCCCTCTGTGGTATTTCCTGGGTACTTATCCCTCTTATAGCTAGCAGGGGTTATCTGTTATGGTGTATTTGTTTAATATTTCTGTGCATGTTTGGAATTTTTTGCATCTCTCCAAATTTAGCCTTCCTTAGAGGGCACCTGGCATCTGGGGTAAGAAAAACTGAGGAAGATGGCGTCGGCTGACTCTTTTATACCCCAGGCGCTCTGACGTCGGGGAGAGGGCGACATCAGCCGACGCCGGACCCAGACTTTGGGATCCGGCTGACCGAAGGGCTGCCTGAGGCAGGATAACCCATATGTAAGGACTGCAGATGCATACCTATCGGACATCTACATTTATGGTAGGTACAAAACTGTACTTTCAATACACTACCAATTCTCTGCACTGCCCTTTGGCTTATCTACTGCGCCCAGGGTCTTTAGTGCCTGGCACCAGTAATTGCATTTTGCAGACAAAAAGGAATTCAAATATATCCATATCTGGACGACTGCCTGATGCAAGCAGAGAGCAAGGACATTCTTCTACAGCATCTGGCATTCGTAAAAAGATTAAGTTGCCTAGGGTACACAGTAAATGAAAAAAAATCAAAACTAGTGCCCTCACAAGAGATAATATTCCTGGGTGCCAGCTTAAATACAATGGCTCAGATGGCTTATCTCCCGCCAGACAAACAAGGACAACTGACTCACTATTTTCAGTTGATGGCAGCCAAGTCCCAACTCCATGCATGAAAAATTCTGCAGGCCTTGGGATTCATGGCATCCTGCATTCTACTAATTCCATATGCAAGACTGCATATGAGGAAATTATAATGGTACCTAAAAAGTGTTTGGTGTCAACATTCACACAGCTTGGAGACAGTAATACCTCTAATTCCCTGCCTACAACAGGAGTTTCGATGGTGGGCACAGGCATGTCACCTCAACAAGGGTCAGCCTTTCACTCTCCCCACAGCCAGGCAGACTATAACAACAGATGCCTTGGATTACGCCTGGGGAGCACACATGGCAGGAAAATGTATTCAGGGCAAATGAACCACAGAACAAATGCCTCTTCACATCAATCAAAAAGAGATGTTGGCTGTACAAAATGCCCTAACAGCTTTCAAGGACCTTCTGCATCCAGGACAATTATTAATAAGGACTGACAACACCACAGTTATATGTGGTACATAAGCAAGGGGGCACTCATTCCTACCCCCTATGCCGGCAAGCCATGACCTTGTGGAACACGGCTATAACTTATCAAGTTCATCTGCAAGCACAATTCCTGCCAGAAAAGATAAATACTCTGGCAGATGACCTAAACAGAAACATCGTGGAACCTCACGAGTGGAAATGAAATCCACAAGTTTTCAGCATGATAATGCAAAAATGGGGGTGCCCGGACATAGATCTCTTTGCCTCCCCACTGAATTGCCACCTACAAAAATTCTGCACAAGGACTTATCACACCCAAGCATGGAAAGTGGATGCTCTTTCATTCAGCTGGAAAAACCTAAGCGTTTATGCCTTCCCACCACTGCCTCCCCTTTCAAAGGTACTCCTAAAAGCCAGACAAGACAAACGACAGACGATTCTGATTGTTCCAGACTGGCCACACCAGCACTGGTACCCAGTCTTAAAGAACTTAGCTCAAGGTCCACCTTGGATTTTGCCTCAAATTCCACACATTCTGACTCAGCAAAACAATCAGATTCTGCACAGTCGGCTCAAAACTTTAAACCTGGCTGCATGGAAGATTCAATAGCCAAACAGACAACTTCTGTCTCTAAAGCTGTTATGGATGTCATTTTGGAGGCCAGGAGGCCTAGCACCAGTAAATCTTATTCATAAAAGTGAAGAGATTCTGTGCCTGGAACCATTCTCAAAACCTTGATCCTCTGGTCCCTAACATTCCTCAGATTCTACAATACTTGACTGAGATGCTGGACAAAGGACTATCCTTCTTATCCATTAAGATTCACGCTTCTGCCATCTCGGCTCATTACAACACAGATCCTCCTATTTTTTCTCACCCTTTGCTAAAGCAGTACCTCAGAGGGGCTAAAAACATAAGACCGCCCGGGGAGCACCAACACCAACTTGGGACCTCAATTTCATTTTGGAAAAGCTCACTTTGCCTCCTTTTGAACCAGCCAATTCAGCAGAGTTAAAATATATATCATGGAAAGCTGCTCTGCTTCTGGCAATAACCTCAGCACGAAGAGTCTCAGAACTACAGGTACTAATGGCAGTGGAGTCTTTTGTCATTTCCCACCAAGACAGGGTTTCTTTAAGGACAAACCCTTCCTTTATGCCTAAGGTGGTATCCAGTGTGGCTCTTAACCAAACTATTCACTTGCCAACCTTTTATCCAAATCCCCAGAATAAAGGGGAGAGACTTCTGCATTCCTTGGACATACACAGGCAATTACACTTCTACTTGGACAAAACAAAAGCTTTCAGAAAAACTGAACAATTGTTTGTATCATATGCTGCAGGATCACAGGGAAAGGCTATTTCAAAGCAGACCATTTCAAAGTGGATAGGATACTGTATCTGTTTCTGCTACACACAGCATGGGAAACCTGTACCATCTAACATTAGACCACATTCCACCAGGGCAACTGCTACTTCTACTGCCTACCTTAGAGGAGTACCTACCAAAGATATCTTGGAAGCTGCAACTTGGAGTTTAGTGCACACCTTTACCAAGCATTGCCATTTGCCTCTTTATTCTAGATCCAGAGCTGGCTTTGCCACTGCAGTGCTGCAGGGCCTCATAGCCACACCAAATCCTCTATAGAGCCAGTCACCCAAACTCAGCTTTGGGATTCTACCCAAGTGTAATGACTGCAGCAGTGAAACACGATGAACATAGTACAGTTTTGTACCTACCATAAATGTAGATGTTCGAGTGTCTTCACTGCTGCAGTCCAGGATGTTCTTCATCTCACATTGCTGCAGTCATAACCTGTGGGTAGTCCGCTGTCCTCGGTCGGCCCGAATACCAAAGTGTTAGGCTGGCGTCGGTCATGGTCGCTTAGATCTGACATCAGTACGCTGTAGTACTAAAGCGCATGACCGACGTCATATCCTCAGTCTTTCTTGCCACATGGTCCGAAGCAGAAGCAGCGTTTGCAAGTGCCGTTCGGCATCCTGAAATTTTCGTATTCTGAGTTTCAGACCGAAGACCAAGTTGGGCTAAGTACCCCGTTGGGGAATATTTTTGTCTTTTCTTGCCTCAGTTAATTCTGGATGTCAGAAATAGTGAATAATCGTATTTCTTGTGGGAAACAGATACCTCATAGGGATTACCACTCTCTTTGTATTCCTTGTTTGGGGCCTGAGCACGACATAGTCGGGTGTCGCTTTTGTGCTAAATTTAATAAGTGCACTATTAAGCGTAGGTTAGATTGTGCTAGGCTTGTCTTCGGTAAGCGGTGTAATTATAATATGCCGTCGTATCCTCTGACGCCCGCTACTTCGAAGAAGCGCAAGGAGAAATCTTTGAAATCCAGGCAGGATGAGTCGTCCGTTCCGGACGCCGGTTCTTTAGAGACCACGGTGGAGTCTGTGGATCCGGCCGAGGTTTCTGTTGAGTCTCAGGAGGAACCTTTAGTTTTGCAAGATGTGGCCTCTCAGGAGTCGGGTCAGGCTGAGGGGGCCTCTCAGGTGGCTGTGCTCCCTTCTTTGCATAAGGTGGTTAGGCCTTCTCCCTCTGTCTCTAAGGTACCTTCTAAGGCCAGGCCTGGTTTATCTTCCTCTGGTGTCAGTCCTAGTTCTGCAGGTTCTGTGCCTAAAAAACACATGCTTAAAATGGCAGAAGATTTAATTACCTTAATTAGAGGTTCTATGCCCCCTCCAGATAAGAGGCCTAGGGTGGAGCCAGAGGTGGAAGGATTGGAGCATTCTTCAGATTATTCAGAGTCTTCGGCTGAAGACATTCAGGATTTTCCCCCTTATTCTGATTCTGACGCAGAGGATTCTAGTCCCTCTGCTTCCCCTCCAGAGGATTTTTCTTTTTCAGAAACCCTGCATTCTATGAGGGAGCATTTTAAATGGGAAGGTCAGGATTTCTCAGATTCCCAAAAGAGGCTTAGGGAATTCTTGTTTTTACCTCAACATAGGCCCTTGGCTATACCTCCAGTCTTAGATGTTGTACAGGATGTTTTCTCTGAGGCTTCGCTTAATCCAGACTCTTTGCCTCCTGCCCCAGTTAAGCCAGACAGGTATTACAGGGTGCCTGAGGCTCATAAATATTTGTATAAGAGCCCTAGGGACCCTGAAACTATTAGCCAGGGACCTAAGGGTGTCAGGGCTTCTGTTGTAAAGAACCCAGTTCCTATGGATAAGGACTCTAGAGCTCTAGACAGGTGGGGTAAAAAAGTATATACCTCTTCCACGCTTGCAATGAGGGCTTTAAATTGCCAGTTTCATATGCTGAAATACCAGAATTTTCTTCTTAGTCAATTGAAATCTAAGGTGGATGCTTTAGCAGAGGGCATAGAGTGTAGAGAATTACAGGATTTGGTTCATGCCTCTGATCAGGTGGGTAAGCATTCCTTACAGTGTGGTTTTGATGCTTTGCAGGCCTCTTCTAGGGTGGCTGCCACTGGATCAGTTATTCGTAGGCACGCCTGGCTTAAGGATCAGAACTTGTCAGAGCATGTTAAAGCTCGAATTCTGGATGCTCCTCTTCAGTTTGAAGTTTTGTTTGGTTCTCCTGTGGAGTCAGTCTTGAAGAAAATGGAGGACAAAGCCAAGTCTATGCAGACTGTTAAAGATTTCTTACAAGTGCAGCCCCCTAAGTTTAGCAGAAATTGGCCTACTAAGGGATGGGCTTACCCTTCTTCTGATTTACAGTCTAGGGGCAGATCTAGACGTGGTAGGGGCAGAGCTCATGCACAGGGTTCTTTTAGGCCTAGGGCGTGGAGTTCCCCTCAGTCTGCTGGTGAGGGCAGGGGCCAGTCCTTTCGTAAGCAGACCCAATGACCTGCATCTTCAGCTGCCCGATCCTTCTTGTCTGGCAGCTCCTCTAGGGGGAAAGTTAGCACTTTTCAGGCAAAATTGGCTTTTAGTCACCCAGGACAAATGGGTGTTGGACATTATAAACCGAGGCTACAAGTTTTATTTCCACACATTGCCCCCTTTCAAAGGCATGCCAGACGTTCCTCCTCAGCAAAAGGCAGAGGCTCACAAACAGATTTCTTTACTTCTTCAAATGGGAGCTATCCAGCAGGTGCCTCCATCAGAGGTGGGCCTAGGATTTTATTCTCGCCTGTTTCTTGTACCAAAAAAAAGGGGACACTTGGAGACCGATTCTGGATTTGTCTATTCTCAACACATACCTGGACATTCCAAAATTCAAAATGTTGACTTTGCAACAACGTCTACCTATGCTAGGCAAGGATCACTGGATAGTAACTCTGGATCTGAAGGAGGCTTATCTTCATATTCCTATCAGGCCAAGCTGCAGGAGATTCCTGCGTTTTCGGGCTGGGACTTTACATTATCACTTCTCTGCATTGCCCTTTGGCTTATCTACTGCGCCCAGGGTATTCACAAATGTTCTGGCTCCTGTGATAGCCTTCTTCAGGTTAAGAGGAATACAGATTTATCCTTACTTGGACGATTGCCTGATTCTTGCTCAAGACAAAGACAAGCTACTTCACCATCTTCAGTATGTTATGGCAGTGTTAAGGTGCCTAGGGTATTCTGTGAACGAAATAAAGTCCAGTCTAGTACCCTCTCAGGACATGTGCTTTCTGGGTGTGAGACTGAATACAGCCTCTCAGATGGCGTTTTTGACCCCGGACAAGCAAAGAAATCTTTCCCTTTACTTCCAACAATTGTCTCACCTGTCCAGGCTGACTGCAAGGACAGTCCTTCAAGCCTTGGGGTTCATGGCATCTTGTATTCTGGTGCTTCCCAATGCCAAACTGCATATGAGGAAGTTACAATGGTATCTCAAGAGCGTATGGACGCAACACTGCCACAATTTGGACACTGTCATTCAGATAATACCTTGCATTCAAAAGGAATTTTTGTGGTGGGCTCAGGAATGTCACCTAAACAAGGGACTCTCTGTGACCCGACCAGAGGCGAGTCAGATCTTAACGACAGATGCCTCGGACAAGGCTTGGGGAGCACACCTCAATGGAAAATGGGTTCAAGACACGTGGCCTGCCAGACTTCAGCATTTGCATATCAACATGAAGGAGATGTTAGCAGTCCAATTTGCATTGATGGCCTTCAAGGATCTACTACACCCAGGACAAGTGTTGATTCAAACAGACAACACAACTGTCATGTGGTACATCAACAAGCAAATGGGAACCCATTCGTACCCACTTTGCAGGCAAGCTATGATTTTGTGGGAGACGGCTCTCAGTTTGCACCTCACTCTTCAAGCAAGGTTTCTGCCAGGAGCACAGAACTCCTTAGCGGATGTTTTGAGCAGACAGATGGTGGATCCCCACGAGTGGAAACTGGATCCTCATGTATTTCGACAGTTGACAGTGTTTTGGGGGACTCCAGACATAGATCTGTTCGCTTCTCCACTAAATTTCCAGCTGCCAAAGTTTTGCACAAAGATGTTTCATCTAAAAGCTTGGAAAGTGGATGCTCTATCATTCAGTTGGAACAGCCTTCACGTCTATGCCTTTCCTCCTCTGCCTCTTCTTCCCAAGGTGCTCCTGAAGGTCAGACAGGACAAGCCCTCCATGATTCTTATAGCTCCAGATTGGCCATGTCAGCACTGGTACCCTCTGCTGAGGAGTTTAGTACGGGAGCCTCCTTGGCCTTTGCCAGCAAGTCCACAACTTTTGTCCCAGGCAGGCAATCATTTCCTCAATGTCAGGATACAGTCCCTGCATCTGACAGCCTGGCATATTCTGTTCTAGAATCACACAAGGAATGCTGAGAACAAATCACTTTATAACGCAAAGCTTTCGGGTATGAACCCTTTCTCAATACTAAATACATACATATACACAAAGCAACTGCTTTTATACAGGCCTAGTAGTCATGTGACTGCAGCCAAAGTCACATGACCTATTTAAATGTGCAGTTTAAAAAATTATTTAAAGAAACATACTGCAAGAAAACATTTGTTAAAAAAGAAGCTACACATATGCATATATATGATCAAATTTCAAAGCAATATGAATCTAAATCTAGCACATATATATGCTTAATTATAAAAATATAAAATATACATATATACCTATATGTTTAATACAAACTCTAAAAACATTAAAACATAGGTGTACACATACATGTACACAACAGATGCACTTATTAACATCAATGTATAAACATGCTCATGTGCACAGGTTGATAAAATATCATTTCAACCTCGTTGTAATCCAACAAGAATAGGTTTAATGCTTACTGTACTGTTAAGGCCAGGAGGACTATCAGCTCCAAAAGCGTACTATCCATTGATATTCTTTAGTTTCAAGAAAATTGTTAATATCACCACATCTGAGTGAGGGAATCACCAAATCAATAACTCTAAATCTAAATGTATGCCTGTCCCCACCGTCTCAATATGCTTATACAAGGCATTCTGAGTATACTGCCTCCTGATTTCTGACTTGTGTTCAATAATCCTGTCCTTAAGTCTGGCGTAGTCTTACCAATGTAGTATGCAGGACATACAGAACATGATGCCATGTACACCACATTGGTAGTGGTACAAGTAGCTCTTACAGAAAAATATATGGTGTGTGATGCATTATGCACATAACTATTAGATTCCACATATCTGATCAAGTCCGAACAACAGGAGCAGTTTAGACATGCATATGTACCAAAATTAGATGTAGAGTAGATGGGTCTATCAAAGCATAAATTCAAGGGAGGCGAAAATCTTTATAGCATAGCATACTTTTGAGGGTTTTCATATTCCTAAAGCTAAAGAATGGCTTATCACCTAACAACTTTGTAAGTTCAGGGGATGCCATTAAAATAAACCAATACTTATAGATAGTCGCTTAACAAGGGAGACCTTACTTGCAAAACCAGTCACATATCTAAATCTTTGCACAGTAGGGTTTACAACTTGATTTATCACAACATCAGGGTTAATAGATTATAATTCCTGAAATATGGGGCATATAATGATGCCTGTTGTTAGATACCTGATTCTTCATCTCATTTAAGATAGACAATGCATAGCCACAATCAACAAAATCCTTAAATGTATCATTTAACTGTTCATTAAAGACAATATAGTCTGTGTTGAGCCTACTCACTCTCGAATAAATTGAGACTTAATCACACCTCGAAAGACATCACGGGGCATGCATGCTGTCGCATGCACATATCTACCACATATGTCTCCTTCTTAAAACAGAAGTGCCCAATAATCCATCCTTGTAAAGATGTTAACATCAAGGAAGGAAGCCTCTTTACTAGTAATGGTGGGCTTAAACTTCAAAAATGATGTCGTGTTGTTCAGAGTGTACAAGATATTCTTCTAAGCTGTCCTAGATCCACTCCAAATTAAAAACAATCATCAACAAACCGTTGATAGAGACACAACTTACGTGTGTCAAAATTTTTCCATCATGCAAATTGTCTAATTCCCACTGATGCAGTACAAAGGTTTGCATATGTATTGTGCTGCAGGGGTGCCCATGGTGGCCAATACATGTCACAAACCTTAAATCGATGAATAGGCTGAGCTGATGAAAAAACACGACTTGCGTCATATTTTGATGATATGTTCTTTGGCTAGTGAATCTAAAGGTTTTAAATATCTTCAACACCAACATTAGTCGACCATCTAGTAAAAGAATTCATCATGATGACCAACATCCTCCATGATGTATCCTGTTTATCTAAGGATGTTGATTGCATCAGCATTGAAGCCCCTCAAAGGGTGTCTTTGACCATGGCTGTTCAACATGGAAATGCATTTGGTTTTACATTAGTGCATGTCTTCTTAAACATGTAATCGTATCTCAACAGGCTTTTCGAATTTATAACTTGGGATGTTAAGATAAATCTGCTACTCAGTGCTGATGGATTTGAAGTACTGCCCCTTGCAAATCAGATATGTGCTTTTACTGAAAGATGGCATCCTGTTGGCAAATAGCTGAGGGTTGATGGTCATTCTTAAGCTTTGAAGATGAAAAGCAGACCCTCAAAAGCAGCTACTGCCAAAACAAGTGAACATCTACTCTACATCTGCATCAGCTTCACTGTAGTCTAAACTTCTCCTGTTGTTCAACAGAGTCAGTTATGTGCATGCATCACCTGCATTCTCTGTAAACTACTTGACTACCAATGTTTGCATCTGAATGTTGCTATTATCTACAGATTTCTGACCAGGTTTCTGAAAAGAGACAAATCGGTTGCATCAATGCCTTTCATAAGCATATTGGGATGTTTTTCACCACAGGATGTTTTGGTGATTGCTCAATAGTTCTTGAAACAGACAATGGAAATCTTTCCCTTTATTTCCAACAATTGTCTCACCTGTCCAGGCTGACTGCAAGGACAGTCCTTCAAGCCTTGGGGTTCATGGCATCTTGTATTCTGGTGCTTCCCAATGCCAAACTGCATATGAGGAAGTTACAATGGTATCTCAAGAGCGTATGGACAACACTGCCAATGATTTGGACACTGTCATTCAGATAATACCTTGCATTCAAAAGGAATTTTTGTGGTGGGCTCAGGAATGTCACCTAAACAAGGGACTCTCTGTGACCCGACCAGAGGCGAGTCAGATCTTAACGACAGATGCCTCGGACAAGGCTTGGGGAGCACACCTCAATGGAAAATGGGTTCAAGACACGTGGCCTGCCAGACTTCAGCATTTGCATATCAACATGAAGGAGATGTTAGCAGTCCAATTTGCATTGATGGCCTTCAAGGATCTACTACACCCAGGACAAGTGTTGATTCAAACAGACAACACAACTGTCATGTGGTACATCGACAAGCAAGGGGGAACCCATTCTACTCCACTTTGCAGGCAAGCTATGATTTTGTGGGAGACGGCTCTCAGTTTGCACCTCACTCTTCAAGCAAGGTTTCTGCCAGGAGCACAGAACTCCTTAGCGGATGTTTTGAGCAGACAGATGGTGGATCCCCACGAGTGGAAACTGGATCCTCATGTATTTCGACAGTTGACAGTGTTTTGGGGGACTCCAGACATAGATTTGTTCGCTTCTCCACTAAATTTCCAGCTGCCAAAGTTTTGCACAAAGATGTTTCATCTAAAAGCTTGGAAAGTGGATGCTCTATCATTCAGTTGGAACAACCTTCACGTCTATGCCTTTCCTCCTCTGCCTCTTCTTCCCAAGGTGCTCCTGAAGGTCAGACAGGACAAGCCCTCCATGATTCTTATAGCTCCAGATTGGCCACGTCAGCACTGGTACCCTCTGCTGAGGAGTTTAGTACGGGAGCCTCCTTGGCCTTTGCCAGCAAGTCCACAACTTTTGTCCCAGGCAGGCAATCATTTCCTCAATGTCAGGATACAGTCCCTGCATCTGACAGCCTGGCATATTCTGTTCTAGACCCTGGAGGGTCGCAGCTTCCTCAACAAGTTTTGAATGTTATTTTGGAGGCCAGACGGCCTAGTACAAGGAAGGTTTATGCTGATAAATGGAGGAGATTTTTTCTTTGGTGTAAAGCAAAGGACTTTGATGTTTCAGTGCCTAATTTGAGTGTTTCACTTCAGTATCTTACAGAATTACTAGACAAAGGTTTGTCTTTCTCCTCTGTAAAAGTTCATGCTGCAGCCATTTCTGCTCACTATGACTGTGACCCACCATTGTTCTCTCATCCTTTGTTTAAGCAATTTCTTAGAGGGGCAAAGAACATAAGACCCCCATGTAGAGCTCCTACTCCTTCCTGGGATCTCAATTTTGTGTTGGAGAAACTTACTTTATCTCCTTTTGAGCCTGCAGCTACAGCTGAGTTGAAGTTTTTGTCTTGGAAGACAGCTTTTTTGTTGGCCATTACGTCTGCTAGAAGGGTATCTGAATTACAGGCTCTAATGGCAGTTGAACCCTTCCTAATTTTTCATAAGGATAGGGTCTCTTTGCGTACTAACCCTACTTTCATGCCTAAAGTGGTCTCACATGTGGCCTTGAACCAGTCTATTCATTTGCCTACTTTTTATGCTGATCCCCAAAATAAAGGGGAAAAGATTTTGCATTCATTGGATATCCACAGGCAGTTGTGTAATTATTTGAGCAGAACTAAAGGGTTCAGACAGTCTCAACAGTTGTTTGTTTCTTTTGCTTTGGGTTCTCAAGGGAAACCTGTTTCTAAACAAACTATTTCTAAGTGGATTGGCCATTGTATTGCTTTTTGTTATTCTCATCATGGTAAGGAGATTCTGGCTGGAATCAGACCTCATTCCACTAGGGCTACTGCCACTTCTACTGCCTTTCTGAGGGGTGTAGCTACTAAAGATATTTTGGAGGCAGCTACTTGGAGTTCAGTGCACACTTTTTCTAAGCATTACCATCTCCCTCTTTATTCAAAATCTAGGGCAGGGTTTGCCACTGCAGTTTTGCAGGGCATGCTAGCAGCCCCCAGTGCTTTATGATTTTACCAACCTCCCTTTACTTTTGCTTTGGGATTCTACCCACAGGTTTTGACTGCAGCAATGTGAGATGAAGAACATAGTACAGTTTTGTACCTACCATAAATGTAGATGTTCGAAGATCCACATTGCTGCAGTCCAATTTTCCCTCCCTCCTTCCCCACTGTAGTTTGGGATGTTTGTGTGGTTTGAGTTGAAAATATTGTTTGTACATGGGTGGTTGGGCTTTGGCCTTTCTTTTTAGGGCCTTCTGACATCTGGGGCAAGAAAGACTGAGGATATGACTTCGGTCATGCGCTTTAGTACTACGGCGTACTGACGTCAGATCTAAGCGACCATGACCGACGCCAGCCTAACACTTTGGTATTCGGGCCGACCGAGGACAGCGGACTACCCACAGGTTATGACTGCAGCAATGTGGATCTTCGAACATCTACATTTATGGTAGGTACAAAACTGTACTTTACCCACCCGCCAGCCCCTCTTTCTTATCTGGGACTAACCTATACTACCTTTGTGGTGTATTTGCTGGTTAATGAAGGCTTTATTTTTACCTTTTTTGTATGTTTTATTAGCAATATGTATTGCCTACCATTTTTGGGGGCACCTGACATCTGGGGCAAGAAAAACTGAAGAAAATGGCGTTGGCTGCTTCTTGTATACCCCTGGCGCACTGATGTCAGGGAAGAGGCAAGAGCAACTGACGTCAGACCAAGACTTTGGAACTCAGGCCGACTGCGGGCCCGCCTGACGGCAGGATAACCCAAGTGTAATGACTGCAGCAGTGAAGACACTCGAACATCTACATTTATGGTAGGTACAAAACTGTACTTTTTCCTTGGAATAGTTCCTAAATTTTACTGGTTTTACAGGGGTTATAGAGCTGATATGATTTCGAAGGAGACAGGTTTAGGGTCAGACCTTAACAGGTAGGACAAGACATTGGGAGTGGGATGCAGCATTCTCCTATGTTTGTGAGTGCGTGGTTCTGTATTCTGGAGTCTCTAGTGGGTGTATTCACTATTTGTTCAAGGGTTTTGTATTTATGAAGCCCAGGAATGTCTGGGACTGTAGATTTGAGGGCGTGTACAACTCTGTCTGTAGAGAGGTAATTAAAGTCTCCCATGAGTAGGGTGTTAGGTTAGATGGTAAGTATCTCCACTCTTCAGGTATGCTTTGTGGGCTTATTGCGACATTGAAGATGACCTATAGCTGGCTAGGATATAGTGCAAGATTTTGTCTATGGTGATCTGCACATGGAAGAAATCCAATATCCAACAGGTCATCCTGTTTGGGCAGTCTAGTGGCATGCTCGATGTTTTTCGCAGTCATTACATTTCTGTTATCTGCTTGCAGTAGCCCTCAGTCGGCCTGATTAACAAAGTCTTAGGTCCTACGTCAGTCGCTGTCTCTTCTTCCGTGACGTCAGGTCGTCAGGGGTATAAAACATGCAGCTGACGTCATTACATCAGTCTTTCTTGCCGTGCGGTGCCTGAAACAGAAGCAGTTCGCAAGTGCCGGTCGGCTGACTCCTGAAATTTTCCTTTTTGAGTTTCAGAACTGAAGTCTTCAACTAAAAGCTAAGTACCCCATTGAGGAAACTTTTTCTTGCTCTAATCCAATGTCAGTAAAAGTAAATAATTGCATTTCTTGTGGAAAGCAAATACCTCAAAGATTTTCATTCGTACTGTATTCCTTGCCTAGGCCCTGACCACGATGTACCTCGCTGTCGGTTTTGTGCCTTATTTAAACCATGAACTATACATCGTCGGTATATTTGCGATTCTAAATATTTTGGTGCTCAGTTCAATTATCCTGATGTGTCTTCGGTAAGCCATTCGACTACTGACATTCTGAAAAAACACAAATATAAAGTGCATCAGCCCCTGATACCTGCTACTTCAGATTCGCAGGCTTCTACTGAGACCCATTCGGAGTCCGGTGTGCCACGAGATGCTTCTGCTGTGGAACCTGCGGATGTCTCTACCTTGGATGGGTCCGGAGCCGCTCTGCAGGCACTGGCTTCTGAGGGTGTATTCAGGCCTACTGACTTGCATATTATACAGACGCCATCTTCTTCTTCAAAGCCTAAAACTCAAACCATGCCTAGAAAACTGACGCCCAGACCGCATGGTCAGGCCTCTGTGTCTAAAAAACGAATGATAAGAATGACTGAAGATCTTATTACTTTAATCAGGCGAAGCGTACCTTCCCCCTCTAAGAGACTAGGACTGAGTTTGCTTATGATACTTCTGACCAGGATTCTGAAATTTCTGTTTCCTCTGATGACCAGGATTTACTCTTATCTACCTATGAGGATTCTGATGCTGAGGACTGTATTCCCTCTGCTTCCCCCCACAGAGGATTTCTCTTTTGGTGAAACCTTGCATACTCTCAGGGAGCATTTTCATTGGGAAAGTCAGGATTTCTCTGATTCTAAAAAGAGGCTTAGGGATTTCTTACTCCTGCCCCAGCACAGGCCTTTAGCTATACCTCCTGTACTGGACATTGTTGATGCCTTTTTGGAATCTAGCATGGCCCCTGACTCTTTACCTCCTGCTTCCAGAAAACCTGATAGATATTACCGGGTTCCTGACTCTCACAAGTTCCTTTTCAAAAATCCTACTGTGGATCCTGAAACCGTTTCACAGGGACCCAAGGGCATTAAAGCTAGTACTGCCAATCATCCTACCCTCTCTGATAGAGACTGCAGGGCGCTGGATAGATGGGGTAAGATGGTATACACTTCTGCAACTGTGGCCATAGGGCCTTGAATTGCCAGCTTCATATGTTAAAGTATCAGCTGCATATTATTAGATTGCTTAAACAGAAAATTATGTTTCCTGATTGTGCTGAAAATAAGGATTTACAGGATTTAATGCATTCTGCTGAACAAGTTGGTAAACATACATTGCAATGTGGTTTTGATTCACTAGAGGCATCTTGCAGGGCTGCGGTAACTGGGTCTGTACTTAGAAGGCATGCTTGGCTTAAGGAGCAATCCTTGCCAGATCATGTTAAAGCAAAATTACTGGATGCTTCCTTAAATCAGGACCACCTGTTTGGCAACAGGGCATAATAAATTCTTAAAAAGATGGAGGAAAAAGCTAAACCTATGCAAACTGTTAAAGATTTTTTACAAGTACAACCTCCAAGATTTAGTAGGCATTTGCCTTCTAAGAACTGGTCCTTTCCTGCCTCTTCCAGACCTTCTCAATCTAAATCCAGATCCAGCAGAGCACCCAGGCTTCAGTCCCAGGGGACGCACAGGACTAAGCAGTGGGGGGCCTCCACTTCCAAATCTGGGAGTAATAAAACTCCCCCTCCTATGGCAAACTGTCTCTTATGACTTCTTTTTAAAACTTCCAAGCAATTCTCAACTGACTGCCCCTTTGGGGGGAAAGATTGAACTTCATGCAAAGAACTGGGGACTCATTACCCAGGACAAATGGGTTTTAAATATAGTGTCCCAAGGATACAGATTTCACTTCCACACGTTACCAACTCCAAGCGGTTGGCCGGTTCTACCTCCAAGTCAGTGAGCTGAGGCCCAAAAGCTAGTACTCTCTGTTAAGCACAGGGGCTCTTCAGTTGGTACCAGAAGAAGAAAAGGGACAAGGTTTCTATTCGAGATTTTTCCCTATACCCAGAAAAGACAATTCATGACGTCCTATCCTGGACCTGCCTACTCTAAACCCCTTTTTGGTGATTCCTAAATTCAAGATGCTGACTCTTAACCAGTTGCTTCCTATGCTAAGCAAAGATGCAGCATACCTGCATATCCCAATCAGGTAATCTTGCAGAAGATACCTGTGCTTCAAAGCAGGCTACACGAACTATTAGTTCTCTACACTGCCCTTTGGCTTATCTACTGCGCCAAGGGTATTCACAAAGTGCCTAGCTCCAGTCATTGCATTTTGCAGGCAAAGAAATATTCAAATATACCAATACCTGGGCGATTGTCTAATTCAGGCAGAAAACCAGGACATACTTTTGAATCATCCGGCTTTTGTACAAAGGGGTACTAACTTGTTTGGGGTTCACCATAAACGAAAAGAAATCACACCTGGTACACTGTCAACAAATTATATTCCTGGGTGCAAGCTTGAATACAACTTCCCAGATGGCTTTCCTCACACCAGAGAAACAAATTCACTTGCCAACCTACTTTAAACAAGCGGCCACAAAAACCCTGCTATCTGCAAGGCAAATACTACAAGCCTTAAGGTTCATGGCCTGCATTCTTCTAATTCCATATGCAAGACTGCATATGAGGAAGCTACAGTGGTATCTAAAAAGCCTATGGTGTCAACATTCTCAGGATCTAGAAACAATGATTCCTATCATTCCTTGTCTATGCCTAGAGTCCCTTTGGTGGGTAGAGGCCTGCCACCTAAACAAGGGACTACCATTCACACTAACCCCTGTCGCCCAAACCCTAACAACAGACGCATCAGACTATGTATGGGGGGGGGGGGCGCACCTGGCAGGGAAGTGCATTCAGGGCAAATGGAACCCAATTCAAATGCATCTTCACATCAGTCAAAAAGAAATATTAGCTGTACAGAATGCCCTGACAGCCTTCAAAGACCCCATTCTTCCAGGACAATTAATGGTAAAGACAGACAGCACCACTGTTGTGGTACATAAACAAGCAGGGGGGTACACATTCTTACTCCATCTGCAGACTAGCCATGGGCTACCAAGTGCATCTACAAGCTCAATTCCTGCCAAGAAAACTAAATACACTGGCAGATGGACTAAGCAGAAACCTCATGGACCCACATGAGTGGAAACTGGAACCAGAGATTTTCAACATGTTGACAAGCAAATGGGGGAGCCCAGATATAGACCTGTTTGCCTACCTCCAGAACTATCAATTGGAAAACTTTTGCGCAAGGACTCCCCACAAACAAGCTTGGAAGGTGAATGCTGTGTCCTTCAGCTGGAAAAACCTATCAGTTTATGCCTTTCCTCCTCTGCCTCTGCTCTCCAAAATACTACTAAAGATCAAAAAATACAAACCAAGGATGATTTTGATTGCTCCAGCCTGACCATGCCAACACTGGTACCCCCTCCTGCACAGTGTGCCACTTTTGGCCCCATGGCACCTGCCTCAGACTCCTATCCTGCTGTCTCAGCAGGAGAACCAGATTCTGCACCCTCAGCTTAAAACACTGAACCTAACAGCCTGCCTTATTACCTAAACTCTCCTTTACCCATCCCTCAGTAAACCAGTGATGGATGTCATTTTAGAGGCAAGGGGGCCTAGGTCTAGAAAATCTTATGCTGAAAAATGGAAAAGATTCTGTGCCTGGAACCAATCTCAAGGGATGAGCACAGCAGTGCCCAATTTACCTCAGATTTTACAATACTTAACTGAGATGCTTCGCAAGGGCCTGTCTTTTTCCTCAATAAAAATTCATTCCTCAGCCATTTCAGCTCATTATAACACAGAACCTCCCCTCTTCTGTCATCCACCGCTCGAGCAGTTCCTCAGAGGGGCCAAAAAATTAAGACTACCCAGGAGAGCTCCATCTCCGGCCTGGGACCTTAACTTTGTATTGGAGAAACTCTCCCTTCCTCCTTTCGAGCCAGCGGCTACTGCAGATTTAAAATTCCTTTCCTGGAAAACAGCTTCCCTTTTAGATATCACTTCGGCAAGAAGGGTATCTGAATTACAGGCCCTTATGGCAGTGGAGCCTTTCATTATCTTTCATGCGGACAGGGTGTCCCTCGGGACCAATCCCTCTTTCATGCCAAAGGTGGTAGCCAGTGTTGCCAACCTTCTTTCCTAATTTGCAGAACAAAGGGGAACGGATACTACACTCTTTAGATGTGCACAGACAACTTAGACAGGACTAATCCTCAAAGGAAATCTGAACAACTGCCGGTGGCAGTTGCTGCAGGGGCAGAGAGAAAGGCTATTTCAAAGCAAAATATTTCCAAATGGACAGGCCATTGCATTAATTTCTGCTATAAGCACCATGGGAAACCTATCCCACAGGGGATCAGACCCCACTCAACCAGGGCTGCATCTACCTCTACAGCCTTTCTCAGAGGCATACCTACCAGGGACATCCTAGGAGCTACTACCTGGAGTTCTGTACATACTTTCACCAAGCATTACCATTTGCCAGTTTTATCTAAATCCAGAGCTGGCTTTGCCACTGCAGTTTTGAAGCTCCTTATAGCTGGTCCTAATGCTATCTAAATTCCTCCTCCTATCCCATCGGGAATCTACCCAAATGTAATGACTGCAACAGTGAAACACGAAGAATATAGTACAGTTTTGTACACTTACCATAAATGTAGATGTTCGAGTGTATTCATTGTTGCAGTCCTGGTTACCCTCCCTCCAGCCCCTTGACTTTTTTTTGGCTATACTTCTCTCCTTTTCAATGCTTAAAAGCTTTTTGGTGTATTTACTTTTTTGTTTGAGGTATAAAATTGTATATTTATAGATTTAATTGCTTCCCATTAGGGGGGCACCTGACATCTGGGGCAAGAAAAATTGATGTAATGACGTCGGCTGCATATTTTATACCCTGACGACCTGACGTCACAGAAGAAGAGACAGCAACGACGTAGGACCCAAGACTTTGTTAATCAGGCCGATTGAGAGCTACTGCAAGCAGATAACCCAAATGTAATGATTGCAACAATGAATACACTCAAGCATCTACATTTATGGTAAGTGTACACAACTGTACTTTTTTGAGGTATATCAAAACACCTCCACCTTTAGTCCTTGTCTATGCAGCTACTAGTGTAAAAGTATTAAAGGCACTGAAATCTTGCACTGCCAGAGTATCCTCTACCTCTTAACATCCAAGCAACACCTCCAGGTGTATCTGCAGTTGCCTCCTACTGACACTTCTAGGAGTCAAATATTGCTTGTTCATATTTGCATCAATAATTCCAAGGTGGGCATTGTGTATGTGGTTTTGAGAACCTGATGTGAGCTTGTGTGCGAGAGTTTAGCCTCCAGTGTTGTTTAAGTACACTGCCTCCTTACTCTCTGTTTCTTTAAGGATTAAGTGATTGTTGATAAGCATGAGACAACTGTCACAGTGTCTCAAGATGCCCATGTCCACCAAGCTCGCTACAGAGATGTTATTAAATTGCATATTCATGCTATTCAGTCCTTTGATTGATGAGCTACAGGGGAGGTGTATTGGGGTTACAAGGCTAAGAGAAATTTTAGACCGCTGTATGACACAGGCTGCAAACTCGAAGCATGCTGTAGTCTGACAACCTTCTCTTGATGTCTTTCGCAGGACTCTGATAATTCTTTTCTTGTGTGAATAAAGTCAATAAGAGTTTGGCTTGACCTGGAGTCTTATGACTATTTGTTAGACAGTTTACAAGGGTACGCATAGATTATTTTCTAAAGTAATGCATCCCGAATTTCCCAAATCTTAGAAGCTGTAATTTTCCCATGAAGTCATAAAAGTTTCAAGTGACTGAACATATTCATAGCAGTTTACCAACCAGTTCATACATCAGCATTGCCTGTAGTTATTCAGGGAAGAGCAGGATTTTTTAACTCCCCCAACTGCAGGAAATTCAGCCCAGCTTTTTGGTATCAGAGGTGGGAAGATTTCATAGCCCATTTAGTAAAGGTGGCAGCAGTCATAAGATGTGTACATAGAGACTCAGTGGAGGTTCGTTTTGGCAGTCGCAGACATTACCTGAAAGGCAATCATTTGGTTGCTTTGCCATGATCTGGTCCATGCCTGAAACTATTTTTAACATCTTTATTATCATTAGCGGACCGGAGTTCCGCTGTGGCGACCCCTTACCGGGAAAAAGCCGAAAGACAAACAACAACATTAAATCACATTTTAAACAAGTACATATTTGCACATACATTAATGGAAAAGAAAACAAACCATGTTAACATATTCTCATCACAGTTTTCATGTATTATACACATATTCATTCACTCCAACCCTGCATAAATTGCTGAATTTCTGCCTTCTTTTAAAGACTTGTTCTTAACATTGTTCTGCATCTGTTTCCACAAATTCTGTTTATCTCTATGTAATGTTACTCTTTCCCTTTTCTAAAGATCTCACTACTTGTTCTTTTATCTCCTTTACAAAATTCTGTACTTCAGTTAAAGCTGGTTTAGATTCTGATTCTGATTTCCCAATAATTGCGCTTTTGGTAGCCAGTAGATAGCATTGTCACCTCATAGCAAGAGGTTCCCCGGTTTGATTCTCTGTTGGAGTGCCTTCTGTGCAAAGTCTGCATTTCCTCTCTGTGTTCACATGGGTTTCCTCAGGGTGCTCCAGTTTCTTCCCACATTCCAAATACATGCAGTAGGTCGATTGGACACTCTAAATTGGCCATAGGTGTGTGTCTGTGTCTGTGTGTTTGTGTGTGCACGCGCGAAAGTGTATGGTGTGTAAGAACTACTGCTACAGGGCTAGCTACCTGGCTGTCTAAACTCGGACTCTAGATGATTGTCACTGTTGAAGTGACACCTTGACCCCATGTGCATAAATTGGAAAAAGGAGGAGTGGATGGATGAATGCCTTTTTTGACTGCCAGTAGCATTAATAGTGTCTGTGCAATTCAGATCCTATGTCCTAACTCAAAAGAATAATTTCCTTAGTTACAGTGATTTGATCCCTCAACATTTCTGACAGAATACTGTGTAGGGTTTTTTTTAAATCTACCAACTTGTTACATTCCCAAAAAAGAAAGTTCCCAGTTATCTTTTCTCTTTCCCATCACACCACCAGCATTTTCTGTCTACCAGAGGAAAATTTCTCTGAAGTCTTTTTGAAGTATAAAAGTACATATGTAAACACTTCCAGGCAAAATTCCTAAACCTTCTGGGTTTTGTTGCATATGTGGGATCGCTACAGATGTCCTCCTATTGTTCCTTTGTAAACTGCCTTTACAGTCTCTCATCCCAGTCTTTTCTAACCTCATCTGATTGATTCTTATAACTATCATGCAGTATTTTGTTATGCCAACTAATTATCACTTTAGCACCAGCTTATTTTCTAGGCACAAGTAGAAACTGTATCATAGATGATCTTTTATTTGGTACTCTACCTTTCTCTTTATGTATACTCAGGTCTGAAACAACTTCAGTTAAGCCCATTTTTCATCCAGACCCCCTGAACTCTTCATGTGGTATAGCTCACCATCAGAGCACTTGAAGGCGATACAGTTCTTTAGTCTTGGGCAGGCATATTAAGACTGGAGAGTCACACTCACAACTCCTATTCTGAGATATGCATTCTGAGGTTTCTGCCCTCACTGCCTGTGAAGGATTTACTTGGTGCCCAGGTGTGACCAGACTGATCTCCGAAATCTCTCTTGAGTCATCCCTTCATGGTTTTGGGGTGTCTGTGACTGGATGCTGTCATTCTGAGTCCTGCCCTGACCCCATTCAGGACTATAACAGATGTCTCAGGATCTGGACATCAGGTGTTTTATGTCTTGGTGGGAGTTTGACTCCTGTATATGGGAGTGCAACTATCCCATACCATGCTGCCTTTGTCTAGTGTGTGATAAATTCCCGTGGATTGCCCTATTACTTTCTTGCCCCTGCCCTTGCTTATGCTTGAAGGTAGTGAGTAGTCATGGTACTCCATTGCCTTCACAATCCTATGAGAATCTTTAGAATCCTAATGTCACAATATGCAAGAATGACCCCCCCTCCAAAAAAAAAAATTTTAAAAAGTCTGTCCTTTGAATATTTTCATTTTCCCAACCATCCACATACATTTACATCAGACTTCATCTAATGCCGCTCTAAATTTGTCTTTCCACACAGATTAAACAGTTAACAAAATACTCAGTCTGCTTAAAAATCTCTCTCCACTCACTCCACCTCAGAAGCCAGGGTAGTTATATCAAAAGGAGTACTGAGTCCATGGGCATATGATTCCCTCCAACTCCCAAGTATCTTAAACTTAGCAACACTAAAATCGTTCAGACCACCTTGAATAAAATTTGTAGTTTCATCATCCCAGCAAACCTTAAATAAACTCTCAGGAACTCTGAGGGGGGAGACAGAGTTTAGGGCTGTTATGTCTAACGGGAAAGACCAACTGAAAGGTATTAGTAGTTGTAAAAGGAAACTGTAGCAGAGACTACCTCCAGAGAAACTAATAAATTCATGTGAAGTGAAGCACCGCAAGGTTAATGAAAATCTATTAGTTTAATAGTCAGAATAACAGATTGATCAATTGAAGATCATGTCACTGACTGACATCTTGTTTTTATACATTTTATGTTGTTGTTTGTCTTTTCGGCTTTTCCCAGTTAGGCGTCGCTATAGCGGAACTCCGGTCTGCTAATGATTGGCAGTAGATTTTTTTTATGGTGCCAAGTTGCCAGCTCTGCGCCCAACCTTCAGCGAAGGCACTGCCATTCACACATGTCTTTTGTAGGCCACTCGACCATGGGGAGGACATGCAGACTCCACACAGAAGGCACTCCAGCCGAGAATCGAACAGGAGAACCTCTTACTGTGAGGCAACAACGCTACCGCTGTACCACCTCGGCTTTTATGTTAACAAGATTAAACCCATCTCTAAGGGCTGTAACCAGAAGAGTAAATCTGGATCATCATTGTGTTTGTAAAGAGGTCTTGGGTGTTATCTTCCTTTTTATGATGAATTTGCAATAGAGTTTTGTTGTTGTCTGTAGTTGTAATTTTATCTTGTGGTGAAGAATATTTTCTCTTGATTCTTAAGACAAGCTTTGCAATGCTAAAATAAGCTTACAGTATAATATAGTAGGATGCGCATTAAACTGTACAGAAGTCTGCACTGCAGTTATGTCTCAGAAGTCACATTGCTATGATTTTACACAACCCATAAATCAAATTGTATGGTAGTTTTACACAGTAAAGTAAAATAAAAGCTGTTACATTCTTTGCATGTGTGTTGCTGCAGTTTGAACATTTTCATGTTTTACATAACTGGTTTCTCTTGTTTATTCAGATGAACATTATTATATGCTTGAGTATAATACAATGACATTATTAAAGCAGTATTCAGTTCTGCACTTGTTACATCAAAATGTGTCAGGGTTAATCAGTATAAGAAAGTACAGTACAGGTAACAGCAAAATTGCACTGAGAAAAATAAAATAATTTTATACATGAGACTGTAAAGCAGAATTCTGTATTTTGCTAATCAGCAAATTAAAATGTGAGATGATCTGATCATTGCAGCTTGTGACTTGTTTTGAGCTAAACCAAACTTCAGTCTTGTTATTACAAAAATAGCTAAATTTGCTACAGGCTCATCATACCACACCCACCACTGCGATGCTCTTAAAGAGCTGAGCTGACTTGAATTCCCCCACTATCTTGACTACCTACAACTTTCCGTTGCACAAAAACTAATATACAAACTTGATAGCTGTCCTGCCTTAAAATCTAATCTGCATACCCATATTCCCACTAGAAGTCTACGCTCTGCTGACAAACAAATTATAAATATATACAAACCCAATAAAAGAGCCGGCTAGTGTCTCTATTCCTATGCCATTGCTAAACTGTAGATAAATTTACCAAGCAATGTTATCAGTATAGATATTACCAAAAAGTTCAAGCTTACACTAAAAAAACCCCCACCTAATCAACTCATGGATCTGGCCATGCCCTACAACAAATGTTTAACCCCCACCTTCCTATTTTTCTTTGTCTCACTCCACTCATCTCTCTCTCTAACTTCCTAATTCCCCTACTAACTTTATTTTTTCTCCTTTCACCCCTCATATGCTTTCCTCTCTGTCTACATTTCCCTTCCCACTAATTCTTAACTTCTTAAGATAACACATTCAAAATCTCCCCAACAACTTATCCTTACGTTTAAATATCACTTTTACTTCTATCCTTTAACTCCTTTCACTTCACTAATTTTCCTTAAGGTTAACACCTTCCTGTCTAAAACAAACAAATGTCTGTGCTTTTTCTAGTGCCTATTATCCAACCTATTTGTCTTATGTTCAGGGCTGGTGTTAGCATTTTTGGGGCCCCCAGCAGATGTCAAGTTGGGGGCCCCATAGGCACTTCCAGTCTACATATTACCCTATCGCTGATACCCCTCCTAAGCAACCTTTTAGTTCATGCTGCAAACTGACTGACCTGTAGCTATAGTGCTCTTAATTACAGCAGGCCTGTGTACCACACTATGTTGGCCCATCTCGCAAACAGACATTTACAGTTACTGGAATTTAGTTGCACCAATGATACATTGCAGGAACGCTATGTACAGGTTTGGACTTAGGGGAAATGGTGCCCTAGGCGTACTGAGACACACACACACTGAGACACACACACTGAGACACACACACACACTGAGACACACACACACACTGAGACACACACACACACTGAGACACACACACTGAGACGCACACACTGAGACGCACACTGACACGCACACACTGACACGCACACACTGACACGCACACACTGACACGCACACACACTGACACACACACACACCCTCCAGTCTTCCCCCGATCTCCCCCCATCCACCATCTTGGGCTTTCCATGCTATGCACTTTACTTTCTTCTTCCTTTTCTCAAATTTTGCTTTATTCTTTAACTTTTTCAAGAAGTTGCATCTTCCTATATGCTCTCTGACATGCATTTAAAAGTTTTGTTTTCTTTTACATAACCTTTTTATCCAATGATGGCTTGAACAGAAAGTTTGATTAAGGAAAGAAATTGTGTTGCTGTTCAGCTTCAGTTTTCCTTGCATCCTTTCATGACCACGCCAGTGCAGTAATAATCATTTAGGAATTAACTCAAATAAGCCAGGGCCCAAGAGGCCATAGGGTTATACATTTTCTGAAATACATTTAGAGCACTTTTCCAACTTTTTAATCAAGGTTGTACTAAAGACTTACTGTTCAAAGATGACAAAATAGTAACTCACGATAAACTAACAATTCAGTTGTCTGGATACACAGGTCCTATCTTGGAACTGTCTTCCTCCCTAACCCCCAAAAAAGACTGCTTATGCATCCCTCTGGTGTTAGACTGGGATGAAAGCAGAGATTCAAATTTCTACAGTCATGTATTTCAAGTGAATGCTGACATACTTATACATAGCATGCCTTCTTGTTCCTCAACCCAAACTGTCAAAGGTAGCTACCTGCACACATGCTTGAAGTGTGATTGTGAGGAAAGTGAAAAAAAATAACTTTGTTGCTCCTAGACTGTACACTACCCCTGAACAATCTATAGTAACCTTCTTTCTACACCTCTGAGGTCTCAAAGATGAAAAAGACACACCTTTCCCTCAAAGTTGGTCGACCACAAAAAACCAGTAGTAATCAAGAAAGCAGGTAGACCACCACCATGAACGATATAGCAGCTTTATTGTATAAAATCCAAAAAAGAGTTAGCAGCTTTATTGTATAAAATCCAAAAAAGAGTAAGCGCTTTCGCGTGCTGCCAATGCACGCTTCTTCAGACAAGTTTAAAACAATGTAATAATCCACATCTTATATACCTGATAGCAGTATAGCTTAATTGGTTAATCAAGTTGAATAATTACTCAATTACATATTCATTTACTAAAGAAGCATAGAGAACTCATTTAAAGCTATGCCGCATAGGTTATAAAGCTGTAGTATTTAATACTAAAATGGAATTGAAAACAAAACAGCTCTTGTATATATTCGATGTAAAAAGTGAACATTTCTTATTAACATCCTTTTCACTCTTACAAAAGCATACATAGATGAATGAATAAAACAATAAGTCTATGTCATATAAAGTGAAAAAGAATAAAATCAGAATAAAATGTTAGTCTTATTGTAAACCTTGTCTTGCATCCAAATAAATTATTTTGATATTAATGTAAAATATTGGGAGGAATTTTGTATGCTAATGAGGAAGGACTGAACTACATGGTATATTCATAATATAAATTTAGGTTTAAAATCTATTATATATAATTAATTTACTATAAATATTTATTGAATTTTAAAGTACATGGGTGCTGATAACTAAATATAAAATGAACATTAATTTCATAAATAAATAAATAAGAAGTGTATATAAAAATATCAAAATAATTATATACAAATTTAATCATGTATAGAACTCAAATCTGTATAAAAAACCTAAATATGAAAATAAATATTATATGAAATATATCAAAATGCATCAGCAGAACATATATACAAAACAATGTTCTTAAGAAGTATGTATGTTGTGTCTGCATCTGAAACCATACAAAATAAATAAATATATAAATATTCATAATTTTGTTATATTAGTTAAGGTTCCTTAGAATTATATCATGCTACGTTGCAAAACGAATAAATATATAGATAGTTAAAATATAAGATAAAATAAGAATACATCGACAGAAGACATCGAAAAAAGACAAATTATTATATACACATAATTCATAATATTCATCTTGATATTAATTAATCCAAATAAGGAATAAGGTTCTATATCTCATAAAAGACCTGCATGATGAATAGAGAATGTATAAAAAGGGATAAAATGAGGGTGATAACACCCATCATAATCTTAAAACATATATTGTTATGTACAGGATGTATATAAAAAATATGTGTGTATATTGTAAGTCCACCAAAGATAGATAAGTAAGGCTAGAAGATAACGCTGAAAGATCATTAGATACCTATATATGCTTAGTTATAAAATCATATGTATAATAGCAGAGCATGTATCTATATCTAGATATAAAAAACAGTCAGTGATGTTTCCGTTTCTTCAAATGTGACCTAATGCTGACGTAACTGTTAAGGCCTGGAGGCTTCTGTGCTCTAATCTTAAATATCCAATGTAACTCTAGACTCTCTAAATCATTGAAATTGTCTCCTCTTCTTGGGTTAGGTATTCTTTTTTGTAGTACCCTGAAGGCAAATGTATGGTTTGGGAATTCAATGATATGTTTGGAAAGGGCATTTTTTACATCTTTCTTTCTTATTGCATATAAATGCTCTTGTATTCTATCCCTTAATCTTCTGGTTGTCATGCCCACATAAAAAGCCGGGCATGACACACAAGTAGCTAAATAAATTACATTAGTATCAATACAGCTGGCTGAACAGCTAATATCAAAATCATACAATAATTCCGGATGTTGAAATGTATTGTCAGCCGATATCCATTTACATGAACTACATCCTCCACAGGGAATAGTACCCCTATTAGTTTCATGTCTGTCGATTTTAAAAGATTTTTCATTACATAAAATTCTTTTTAAGTTCTTCATATTCTTGTATGTGAAGGATGCTTTATTACCTATTAATTTCTTTATTTCTTCATTGGTGGTTAGTATAGACCAATTATTCCTGATAATGTTAGTGATATGTTCATTGTCACTAGTATAGCTGATAATACATCTGACTGATTTATATTCTTGATGTTCTGGGTATCTAGTATCATCTCGATGTTGAAATAACATCCTGGGTTTATAGTCGGCATCATTCAAAAATTTATCTTTTACAACCGTTATATTGTGTTGGTTGTAGCCTCTGTCAAGAAGCAACTGTTCTAGTTTATGAAATTCAGCATTGCATTCAGCTTTATCTTGACAAATCCTATTTAATCTAGTGAATTGTCCTTTTATGATATTGGAAAAAATAAATCTTGGGTGCATGCTGTCATATTCTAATAAGGAGTTTTTCCAACACTCTTTTCTGTAAAGGGATGTAACTAATTTACCTTGATTTTCTTTTCTGATGTTAAGATCTAAAAAATTAACATTAGAGTAGGAATATTCTATTGAAAATCTGAGGAAATCTGTAGTTTTCTCTAGATCTTCTACAAATAATTTAAGTTCCTCTGGTGTTCCATCCCAAATTAATAGCACGTCATCCACAAATCTGAAATATGCCAATACCTGATGGAATGCAGGATGAGAAAATAGGCATGTGGTTTCCCATTTATATACAACCAGATTCGTGTATGAATTAGCGCAGGGGGTGCCCATGGCCACCCCCCACTGTTGTATATAATAAGAATTATTGAACATCATTACGTTCTTGGTAAGGACTATTTCTAATAATGCGTTAAGTAAAATCTGTTCACTATTGTTATATGCCCCACAATTGTTCAATATGTATCTTATAGCCTCTAAACCATAAGTATTTGGTATTGCCGTGAAGAGGCTCTGCACATCTAGAGTGACTAATAGAGGTTTTTCAGATATTCGTTTTTGTAAACCATTAAGATGTTGAATTAATTGATACGAGTCTTTTAAAATTGTAGTGACATTATTTACTATTGGTTTCAGTTTCTTTTCAATAAATATTGAAATGTTTTCCGTGACCCACTGGTGGCCTACTACTATGGGGTAAGGGTGGGGGTGTTATGCCCTTGTGCATCTTAGGTAGCCCTTTTATGTATGGAATTAACGGATGTTCAATAAGTAAAAACAAGTAAAAATCATAGCTTATTTGTCTGGTAACCATCATGTCATATAGATCATGATGTACCTCATATATTAGTTTATCTATTGTTTTCTTATCTATCTCCTTATATGTGAGGTCATCTTTTAACATTATATCCATGTATGTTAAGTAGTCAACATGATTTAATACAACAATCCCGCCTCCCTTATCTGCAGGTCTAAGTATCACAGTTTCATCTTTAGCTAAATTATTCATGGCTGTCCTTTCCTCTTTAGAAATATTATGAAATAATGCAAGAGTACCTTTCTTATAGTTTGCGTAATGTGTGTATAAATCATTTTCACATGCTTTAAGGAAGCATTCTATATAAGGATGTGTCGTAGGTGAAAAAGTACTTTTTCTTTTATAACATTCAAAAATATTATCTCTCTCATTCACACTCACATTGTTCATTGTAGTTTCTTTAAAGAAAAGTGCCAAAGCTATGTTACGTGTAAATAAACGCAGCTCAGTTAATATGATGGAAACATTACTAACTTGAGCCGGTATGAAGCTCAGTCCTTTATTCAAGAGTTTGTAATCTGTCTCCGTCAGTATTCTATCCGATAAATTAAAAACCAAGTCGTTCAGTCCTTTCCTCGCCCCCTCTTGCTCGTCGGTTCTCCTGACAACCTTCTTTTCCGTCTGCCATGGCTGGTTGATCTTCCCCTCGACTCTTCTTTCGTGTACAGGCAGTGGTAAAAAAGAATCCAAGTTGGTTTGTTGTAATTTGGGTCTGGCTCCAGGTCCATGTTGGTTTAGAAGTGCTAGCTGGTTGGGTGGGGGTGTGCCGTCATCCGTAGTGGATCTATGGACACGCGTTGCTTCCGCCGTGTTGACATCACAAGACATAGTGGATGTAGTTAAAGGGGTATGGTCTTCCCTCTCAATGGTCGATCTCCTTGTTCTTCCTTCAACCCTTTCGGTCCGTTGTTGCCCCTCTCTCTGATTATATCGTGGCCATACAAAGACTTGACCATTCGCAAAGTCTTGTACATCTCTCTGTAGTTTACGTAATTTGATTGCTTGCAAGCGTTCTCCATATGCAGCAATCTGGTTGATAAGACCATCGATTTTGTTGACAAATATTTCCCCTTTGAACCGCTTGCTTAAATCTTTATATAGCGAATCAGTTTTAGTTAATAATTCATTTTCTATAGGCTGAAAATAGTCAATGATTAATTGAATATATTTGAACCCAAGCTCAATGTTCAGCTTTTGCCAATTTTTCAGAAGTGCCGGGTGGCTATTGCCGTAAGAGGGCATACAAAGCACCCTCATTCCCCTCGGTACTACTTTATGATGAAGGCATGCCTCTAAGTGGCGGCGTTGCCATATCAGCCTAAAAAGTTTATACAAGTCATTTTCTAGTTCCTTGTAAAAAGGATTAGTCATTGAGTAAGTTTACAGTACCTGATTCTGTTGTATTAAAAGATGTAGATAGATCCATATTTAAAAGTGGGTTGGGTTTCTGTTCCGTTAAATGAACCCACTTAGAATTTGACATTATTCTGTCAGGATGGTAGTCCAGTTCTACAGACGAATTATCCATCGTGTAGGGAGATGGTGAAAATCAGCAGCAGAAACAGTTCAAAGATGAAAAAGACACACCTTTCCCTCAAAGTTGGTCGACCACAAAAAACCAGTAGTAATCAAGAAAGCAGGTAGACCACCACCACGAACGATATAGCAGCTTTATTGTATAAAATCCAAAAAAGAGTTAGCAGCTTTATTGTATAAAATCCAAAAAAGAGTAAGCGCTTTCGCGTGCTGCCAATGCACGCTTCTTCAGACAAGTTTAAAACAATGTAATAATCCACATCTTATATACCTGTTAGCAGTATAGCTTAATTGGTTAATCAATTGAATAATTACTCAATTACATATTCATTTACTAAAGAAGCATAGAGAACTCATTTAAAGCTATGCCGCATAGGTTATAAAGCTGTAGTATTTAATACTAAAATGGAATTGAAAACAAAACAGCTCTTGTATATATTCGATGTAAAAAGTGAACATTTCTTATTAACATCCTTTTCACTCTTACAAAAAGCATACATAGATGAATGAATAAAACAATAAGTCTATGTCATATAAAGTGAAAAAGGAATAAAATCAGAATAAAATGTTAGTCTTATTGTAAACCTTGTCTTGCATCCAAATGAATTATTTTAATATTAATGTAAAATATTGGGAGGAATTTTGTATGCTAATGAGGAAGGACTGAACTACATGGTATATTCATAATATAAATTTAGGTTTAAAATCTATTATATATAATTAATTTACTATAAATATTTATTGAATTTTAAAGTACATGGGTGCTGATAACTAAATATAAAATGAACATTAATTTCATAAATAAATAAATAAGAAGTGTATATAAAAATATCAAAATAATTATATACAAATTTAATCATGTATAGAACTCAAATCTGTATATAAAAAACCTAAATATGAAAATAAATATTATATGAAATATATCAAAGTGCATCAGCAGAACATATATACAAAACAATGTTCTTAAGAAGTATGTATGTTGTGTCTGCATCTGAAACCATACAAAATAAATAAATATATAAATATTCATAATTTTGTTATATTAGTTAAGGTTCCTTAGAATTATATCATGCTACGTTGCAAAACGAATGAATATATAGATAGTTAAAATATAAGATAAAATAAGAATACATCGACAGAAGACATCGAAAAAAAGACAAATTATTATATACACATAATTCATAATATTCATCTTGATATTAATTAATCCAAATAAGGAATAAGGTTCTATATCTCATAAAAGACCTGCATGATGAATAGAGAATGTATAAAAAGGGATAAAATGAGGGTGATAACACCCATCATAATCTTAAAACATATATTGTTATGTACAGGATGTATATAAAAAATGTGTGTATATTGTAAGTCCACCAAAGATAGATAAGTAAGGCTAGAAGATAACGCTGAACGATCATTAGATACCTATATATGCTTAGTTATAAAATCATATGTATAATAGCAGAGCATGTATCTATATCTAGATATAAAAAACAGTCGGTGATGTTTCCGTTTCTTCAAATGTGACCTAATGCTGACGTAGCTGTTAAGGCCTGGAGGCTTCTGTGCTCTAATCTTAAATATCCAATGTAACTCTAGACTCTCTAAATCATTGAAATTGTCTCCTCTTCTTGGGTTAGGTATTCTTTTTTGTAGTACCCTGAAGCTACTGTCAAAGGTAGCTACCTGCACACATGCTTGAAGTGTGATTGTGAGGAAAGTGAAAAAAAATAACTTTGTTGCTCCTAGACTGTACACTACCCCTGAACAATCTATAGTAACCTTCTTTCTACACCTCTGAGGTCTGTCAGAAAAGTAAAAGAAAAGAATAAACACACTGTCTTCAGCCCAAACACAAGCTATAATAACCTCATGTGCACACCTCTAAGGTTTGACTGTGAAGACAATTAAAGAAGTAATAACCACACAATCCCCCCCCCCACACACACACACACAACCTACAGCAGTTTTCTGTACACACACATCTGAGCAGAGCTGGTTTTAGAATGGGTGCAGCTGAGAGAAGAGGCCATTATCAGATTTATCCTAACAGAGTCATATGAAACCCCTGTTCAGGTTAAAGTGCATAATCAGAAAATTAATACAGTTTCCTACTCATTTTCCCAACCCAGCAACAGCCTTTGTGGGGGCCCCCACACAGTCAAGGATGATTAAGCGAGCTCCATGTTTCCATTTATACAGTCTGGGGAGTGGGAGCTCCCAGAGTTTTAGAAGATATATTTTATTCATTACTTTTGAAAAATAATTACTTGTTAGCTACATTTTTAACTGATACACAGAAGAATGTTTTGTTCTGGCATTACTGGGTGTGTATACAGATAAAAATCACTGACATTTTTTACACACACACACACACACACACACACACATGCATGAGCCATAGCAATACTAGTTTTGTACTTATTTCAGCAAATAGCAATACACTGCAACACTGGTATTGTCACACCAGATCAGTGACTGCCGTTGAGCATTCGTCAAGCAGCAGTGGGGGTAAGTCATTTTTATTTATCTTCCCTGATCTTTCTCATAGTTGTGCTCTTTCTCTTGTAAAACATTTGATTTGCTTATAAATCATTCAGGATTACAGACAGTCAATAAATCCAGACATCATCTTTTATTTATTGGACAAATAAGTATAAAACTCTGATGAAAAAGCCGTTGTTACTATTAACTTTTTAATTGAATTAGTGTAATATTTTGAACATGTTCATGATTTTGAGCCTTTATTCTGCTATTATAGGTATTGCAATGAATTCTTTTGCAAAGAAGTTGAAAGTTGCAGTAGCTGGTGTTCTGTCAGTGTTTATAAAACTCTCTGAAAAAGAAAACCATCCCTGAAGATCATAAGCATCAGATTTTCTTAATGGGGTCATATCACAGACCTGTTCACGTTAAAGAGCATAATGAGGAAATTAATATATTTTTTCTCCTCATTTTTCCTCAGCCAGCAGCAGCTTTTTTGGGGGGCCCTACACACAGTCAAGGATGACTAAGGGGGGCCCCCTTGCAAACACGGGTCTTGCAAGTACTTAAAGTTGGCTCGGTTATTAGTTTTACTGGAGTGAATGCCCATTAGCAGGGTTTAACTAAGGAAGGGGCACTATGTAAGTGGTAAAATATTTAATGGAATTGTGAAGCTTGTTGCTTAATAAAATACTATTACTATAACCAGAGATTTCTTAGAATTTTAAAGGAGATATAAATGCAGCTTATTACCCATCTGGCTTATTAAGTACACAAAATAGTTGTTCTAGCTTTTGTTGGTTTGACAGAGCTGTTGCAAAATATCATGGTAAAGCAACCTGCTGTGGTTGGGATCCCCCCAGCGACCGCAGGGTTCACTGGTGCCTAAAGCGGGCTATGTATATGTTGTAAAACATTTCTTATGTGATACTAATTTTTTCTATCCAAAATGTTAAAGTATATGTACTTTTCCTACCCCCAGTTGTATCATGTGTCTATCCAATGTTTTTTTTTTTAATTTGATGTTATATGTTTTACTGCTATTCTCAATTTTTCTAATCACTGTTGGAGCCTTTCTTCCTGGGCCTCTGCTGAAAATAGGTTTCTGGCCCAGTCGGACTTTCCTGGTTACCAAGTGTCAATAAATAAATAAATAAATAAAATTAATTAAACACATTTCTTAATCTCTGAGCTAATTGCTCACATTCTTACAGTAGTAGAGACTGCCTTAGGTTTGCATCAAGCAAGCAAGCATTTCCGTTTTTTTTTTTTTTGTTTTTTTTTTTGCTTAAAGCACACAGAAAGACCGCAGTGTACACATTTTAGGGATATCTCCTGTGAACATTCCATCCACAGTAAGAGAGACCATTAATGTACTTTTTTTAGAGATCTTATTTCCAGTGAAAATTCCATTTGCATCTGGTTTTGAAATTAGTCTTCTGAACAGGAATATGAGCAAAATACAAACATTAACTCACTGTGATCATTGTACATCTCGGAGGGAGAGAAAGGTTGAGCATATTTTAATTTACTGATATAGGCATTAGAGGTATAACACCATCATTCTCCAAGATTGAGCACTGTCCTGTCAAATGAGAGAAAAAGTGTGTGCGGGCATGAGCACATGTGTGTGTGCGTGAGCCTGCATGTATTTCTGTGCTATTAGTCCATCTTCTAATGTCGTATGCTTTATCATACCACTCGACAAAACACGGCTCCTACTGATTACCACATCAATGGCAACCCCTAAGCACACAACCTGTGGTGAGAGACCCTGGGTACTCAGGTTGACAACAATCTCACATTCGACCATCATGTGGCAGCAGTGGTCAAAATTGCCTTTTATTTGGTTCATCTCATAAGTAAAGAGATTGCATCCAGAAAAAAAGGAGGTTATTACCTCTCTGTACTCCTCCCTCATTAGACCTATAATTGAGTATAATGCCCAGTTTGGTATGTATCTCTCCAAACACCTGCACCAAATGGTAAGGCCACAGAAATACCTCACAAAGAAAATCTATGCCTTCCAACACCTATCCTGTGCGGACAGGCTTAAATCACTATCGCTCTACTCGCTATCATACAGATTGCTCAGAGGTGATCTGTGTCTCATCTACAAGGCAATATCGGACCTTGCCGTACTAGAGGTGCTCCATATCTGTAAGCTTAACTTCTCATGCATTACCTATTCAGTAGGCTTAAATCTAATATGCAACATCAACTAAACCTGCTGGGGAGACGAGTCTCTCTACCAGAGGCTGCCCCGTCTCTGGAATAGACTTCCCATGCATGTCAAACAGAGTACGTCGCTGTCCCTCTTCAAGCAGAACCTTGAGTGGATAGGAAAGCACAAATTTTGCCCAGGAGGTCCACCTTTGTCCCTCACTGACAGGGGTGACAGGTGCTGACTGAGGTTTCTTTTTTGGGGATAAACTCTTGGCTAGGCTTGTAAGAGCCCCAGGGCCATTAGCCTAGTAACCTGTGATTCTGTGAACTGCATGGAGATGGAACTTTGCTTGATTGGGTTTTGCTTTGGCAGGTACCTCATTACTTAGACCCAGAACTGCAACAGTAGCTGTAAATGTTGTAGAGATATGAGTTAATGTCACTCAATGGATATACTGTATATTCGCAAATGCTACCATTACATTTCAACTTGCTCACTTTGTAGTAATCATTATGTGGCAATACAGTTCCTCACACTTTTATTATAACTGTTCTTTTTGTGACAGCTTTTCCTAAGAAGTTGTCCCTCTTCTTAAGCAATTTCCTTTCTAGTTACTTACCTAATATCTTCAACACTCGTACTTCTCAATCCAGTGTTACATTTTCCTCAGCACTTTTCTATGCTCATGTCCTTCCAGAGCACCTCTCTCCACTTTTGCATTACTTTTACACATCAGAAGTATTGATATTTCTAATTATATTTATTTGGGATGATTAATTACCATGGCTTCTAATTCTATTTATAGCGGTAATATTGTCATTCTTTTATAATCATTTCAGGATTATGTGTTCCTTGTATTTAAGTCTGAATTGTGGATTTGTGATTTTTCACGGTTTCCTTGCATGCTGCATTTTTCTTGTGTAGTTGTTTGCCCTGAATGTTGCCTTTTGCAAGGCCTGGATCTTTTTAAGTAAATAAAAAAAAAAGTCATCCCACCTAACACGCACCCGATTGCATCTCTGCCAGATGATTCTTTGTTTGCTGATGCCCCACAGACTAATTACAATGCTTAGAATAGCCTCTAGCTTCACTTACTTTTCCTGGAAGTTGCTGGTGAAGTTTTGGGGGAAACACATAAGAATCATTAATATGTTCTTTGTACCGATCATTGTTGCAGCTGTAACCTTTGGGAACACAGCTGGAGTTGAGGTCTAACCTTAAACTTTGCATGCTGCCCCTGGTCAGGCTGGCTTCTTCTCCCCAGGGACATGGCTGTACCCAGTATTAAGAGTAGCTACCCCTCACTGTTTCTTTCTTGCCATGTTACAGCAGTTGGTCTGCTGTGCTGATAGATATTTTTTTAGTTTGGGTTCAGTCACAATCCAGAACTGGGCTGATTAGAACTCAGCTAGGGAAAATTCTGTTTTCTTTATTGCTGCTAAAATTCTTAGTTTGGTTGCCTTTGCTGCTGATTGGCTATGGTTGCGAGCATTCTTAGGCCTAAGTATTGCATGCCTGTCCCTGACAGTGAAAGTAAATGTCATTGTGAGCATCAGATTACCCATAGGAACTTCCTCTCAAAGTATTTTTTTTTTTTGCTTGGGGATTATACATAACACGCCCTCTTGCATTTTTTATGCTAAATTTAATAAGACAATTCTTAAGAAAATCAAGAAGGTTTTCCAGGCTTACCTTGAAAAACAGGAGTTTGAAGGCTCTTTTCCATCGTACTGCAATACCAGTTAATTCTCAGCAGTTGTCAAAGTTCAAGATGCTTACCTACCAAATTCTCTTATCCATCCTGTTTTTTCACACACTGTTGCTAACTCTGGATCTGAAGGATGCTTGCGTACATATTCTCATATGCAGGTACTTCAGATGCTTTCTAATATTCATAGTGGGGGATCCCACTTAGCAGTTTACATCCATGCCCTGTGGTTTAGCTGCTGTGCCAGGGGTTTTCACAAAATGCAGCCTAATGCAGAAGCAGGACCTTGCACATCCGTCTTTGTCTGGGTTAGTGCCCAGTACAGGTGTAATTGCAGGAAACGTTCCTAGAGTATTAGTTTACACTGTGAAATATCTGCAGAAATTGAGATTCTTTCTCAGCTTCCCCGGGTCCGATGTGGAACCATTAAGAATAGTCGTTTTATTGGAGCTCTGCTGGTCTTTCACAAATAGAAGGTATTCGTTCTCCAAGTCAAGTTACATGGAAAGGTTCAGTTGATGTCCTTCAAGGATGCATCTGCAGTCCTCACATATGGGTTGCCCTGCCTCAGGCAGCCCTTCGGTCAGCCGGATTCCAAAGTCTGGATCCGGCGTCGGCTGATGTTGCCCTTTCCCCGACGTCAGAGCGCCTGGGGTATAAAAGCATCAGCCGATGCCATCTTCCTCAGTCTTTCTTGCTGCGTGGTGCCCGAAGCAGAAGCAGTTCGCAAGTGCCGGTCGGCCAGCTCCTGTAATTCAGCTAACCGAAGACTTCAAAAGCTAAGTACCCCGTTGGGGACTCTTTCTTGCCTCAGCCGATGTCAGATAAAGTTAATAATTGCTTAACTTGTGGGAAACAAATACCTCATAAGGATTTCCACTCTTACTGCCTCCCCTGCCTAGGCCCAGACCACGACGTCTCGGCCTGTTCAGCCTGTGCTTCCTTCAATCAACGCACTCTTAGGCGTCAGGCGGAGTTTGCAGAGGAATTTTTTGGGGCTAGTTACTCCTACAACATGCCGTCGGAGACTCCGACTCCCCATTTAGCTAAGAAATGGAAGGACAAGGACCGACACATGTGGACCGCAGTTTCGGCTGAAACCACGGCTAGGCCTACCGCGAGTGTCTCGGCTGAAACCGAGTCCTTGGTACTTCTGTCCACCGAAACCGCTCAACCGACAACCTCGGCCCCGGAGGCCGCTACCGAGTCGGTTATTGAATTTCCTTCAGGAACTGGTGTCTTGGAAGCTTCCGACGCCATTCCTCTAGACAAAACTACACCAGCACGTGGTGCAGCCAGGCCTCCTGCTTCCATGTCCATAAAGGCTTTCACCTGGGCTAAAGCTGCTAAACACACAAAAACCATGCCTCCCAGGGTTATTCTTCAGGGACCCTCTACAGGTTCACAGATTCTAAGTTTAGCAGAGGACCTTATCTCCTTAATTAGGGGCTCTCAACCTCCTCTAGACAAAAGGCCCAGGGTTGAGTCCTCTGATCCCCACTCCTCAGATGAGGCCTCTGATGGCTCTGCCCTCTCTGACTACCAGGAAGAGGCTTTTTCGGCCTACGAGGATTCTGATGCAGAGGAATCTATCCCCTCGGCCTCCCCTCCTGAAGAACTATCCTTCGGGGAGACCCTTCACACTGAGAGAGCATTTCAAATGGCAGGGTCAGGAATTCTCTGATTCCAGGAAGAGATTAAGGACTTTACTGCATTTACCTCAGCATAGACCTTTGGCTATTCCTCCTGTTTTAAATGTCATTGATGATGTGTACTCTTGAGTCTAGCATAACCCCTGACACTCTTCCTCCGGCCCCTGTTAAACCCGATAGGTACTGCAGGGTCCCAGACTCACATCTTTTTCTTTACAAGGCCCACTCTGCTGATCCAGAAACTATTTCCCAGGGCCCTAAAGGGGTTGCAGCTGCCACTTCTAAAAATCCACTTCCCTCTGAAAGGGAGTCCAGGGCTTTAGAGAGATGGGGTAAAAAAGTGTATACTTCAGCTACTCTTTCTATGAGGGCATTAAATTGTCAATTTCATATGATACAGTACCAAGAGTATTTGTTAGATGAATTGCATAAGAAACTGTCTTCTCCTGAACCCCTAGATCGCAAATCACTTCAGGATCTGGTGCATAACTCCCAGCAGGTTAGCACCATTTCGTACAGTGTGGTTATGATGCATTGGAAGCTTCATGTAGGTCAGCTATGACAAGTGCAGTCATACGTAGGCATGCTTGGCTGAAGGAACAATCTCTGCCAGACCATGTTAAAGCAAAGCTTCTGGATGCTCCACTGGAAAAGCAAAAGTTATTTGGCTCCACTGCTCAGGAGGTCTTAAAGAAATTTGAGGAAAAGGCAAAATCTGTACAAACAGTAAAAGATTTTCTCCAAGTACAACCACCAAGATTCAGCAGAAATTGGCCTACCAAGAATTGGTCCTTTCCGGACACGGAGAGATTTCAGAGAGGCAAGAACAGGCGTGCCAGAGGTAGAGGGCAAGCTAGAGGCTCCTACAGAGGACGTCAATGGCAGCCTCCCAACCAAAGAGGTAGTGCAGGACCTACAACTGCTGCACAAGGACAGACTCAATGACTTTACTTTGACTCCGCCAACCAGGGCTCAATTAGAAGCACCTTTGGGCGGAAAGCTTTCTTCATTCTCAGAAAATTGGCACAGTATTACAAGGGACAAATGGACACTGCAAATAATAGACAAAGGATACAGGTTCCATTTTCACACATTGCCAAAAAGAAAAGGCATGCCAGACCTGCCACCAAATCAAAAGGCAGAGGCTTTGAAACCAATCTCCAGCTTAATGCAAATGAAAGCTGTAGAAAAGGTTCCTCTTTCAGAACAAGGCCAAGGATTTTATTCCAGACTGTTTCTTGTTCCAAGAAAAGAAAAACAATGGAGGCCTATTCTCGACTTGTCCGCACTGAATACTTATCTCATTGTGCCAAAATTCAAAATGCTGACTCTACAGCAGCTCCTTCCCATGCTGGGCAAGGGGTCTTGGCTGGTAACTCTAGACCTCAAGGAGGCATACCTGCATGTCCCTATCAGACAAAGTTGCAGAAGACACCTCAGATTTCTTGCAGGTTCAGAGCAATATCAATTCTCAGCATTGCCCTTTGGCTTATCTACTGCGCCCAGAGTATTCACGAAATGCCTGGCATCAGTAATTGCACATTGCAGCCTTCAGGGGATTCAAATATACCCATATCTGGACGACTGCCTTATACAAGCGGACAGCCAACAAACTTTGTTGAAACACTTGAATTATGCCATCCACCTACTTCAGGCCTTGGGATATACAGTCAACATTCACAAATCAAGACTTGTTCCATCCCAAAGAATAACCTTTCTGGGTGCGGATCTAGACACAACCAACCAAATGGCTTTTCTCACAGAAGAAAAACAGACAACTACCGGATTACTTCAAGAATCTGACAAGACAAACTCAGCTGACTGCAAGGAAAATCCTGCAGGCCCTGGGTTACATGGCATCTTGCATTCTTCTGATTCCACAAGCAAGGCTGCATATGAGAAAACTACAATGGTACCTAAGCAGTTTATGGACTCAGCACAGTCACAGCTTAGAAACTTTGATCCCACTCATTCCTTGCCTCCAAAAGGAATTTCTGTGGTGGGCTCAAGCAAGCCAGTCAAACTTGGGTCTGCCCTTCAGCAAACCAATAGCCAGCCAAACCATTACAACGGATGCTTCAGACCACGGTTGGGGAGCACACATGGAGGGCAGATGTATTCAAGGACTATGATCACAAAAGGAGCTACACATGCTCATAAACCAAAAGGAAATGCTGGCAGTGATACATGCAATCGAGGCCTTCAAACCCTTTCTACATCAAGGCCACCTGCTAATAAGGACAGACAACACCACAGTTATGTGGTACATAAACAAGCAAGGAGGTACCCATTCCTACCCTCTTTGCAGACTGACAATGAATCTATGGGAACTTTCCCTAAAACTCAATATAGAGCTGCAATCACAGTTTGTGCCAGGAAAAGACAATATACTGGCGGACAGCCTAAGCAGAAATATCATGGATGCACACGAATGGATGCTGCACCCCGACATCTTCCTTCAGATAACGCAATCATGGGGGAGGCCGGACAAAGATCTTTTTGCCTCCCACCACAATCATCAGCTGAAGAAATTCTGCTCAAGGACATACCACCCACAAGCATGGAAAGTGGGTGCCCTCTCTTTCAGCTGGAGAACTCTAACAGTGTATGCATTCCCACCGCTTCCATTAATGACCAAGGTCTTACTGAAGATCAGGACAGAGCAGCCAAAAGTGATTCTGATAGCTCCGGACTGGCCAAGACAGCACTGGTACCCACTGTTAAAGAGCATGTCACGAACAAAACCATGGCCTCTACTTCAATGGCCACTTCTCCTGACACAGCACAATTACAAAACTCTGCATTCCAACCTGAAAACCTTACAATTAACAGCCTGGAGAATACCTTGACTCCTTCCCAGGATAAGCTATCCAAGAGAGTGAAAGATATCATCATGGAAGCTCACCGGCCTTCCACAAGAAAGGCTTATTCAGCAAAATGGAAAAGATTCCGCACTTGGAACACCACAAAGGGCCTAGATGCGGCAGTCATGAACATGGCACATATCCTGGAATACTTGGCAGAAATGCTCCACAATGGCCTTTCTTACTCTTCTATTAAAATTCATGCTTCAGCAATTTCAGCAGGATACAATACTGACCCACCAGTCTTCTCTCATCCTCTCCTAAGACAGTTTCTAAGAGGAATTAAAAACATCAATCCTCCAAGGACACCACCAGTGCCTACATGGGACCTTAACTTCGTGTTGGAAAAGCTGACACTGCCTCCCTTTGAACCAGCAGCATCTTCAGAGCTACAGTTCCTGTCTTGGAAGACTGCCTTCCTTCTGGCCATAACCTCAGCAAGAAGAGTATCTGAGTTACAGGCCCTCATGGCAGTACAACCATTTCTTATTTTTCATCAGGACAGAGTTTCATTGAGAACCAGTCCTTCATTTATGCCAAAGGTGGTATCCAGGGTCTCATTGAACCAAGCTATTCACCTGCCTACCTTCTTTCCAAATCCACAAAACAAAGAGGAGAAACTTCTGCATACCCTGGACATTCACAGACAGTTGCGCTACTACTTGGACAGAACTAAAAGTTACAGAAAAACTGACCAACTGTTTGTAGCATATGCTGCTAGTGCACAAGGAAAAGCAATTTCCAAACAGACAATTTCAAAATGGGTAGGAAATTACATTTGTTTTTGTTACTCCTTTCATGGCAAAACTGTGCCAACTAACATTAGACCTCATTCCACCAGAGCCACAGCCACCTCCACAGCCTTCTTAAGAGGGGTGGCTACCAAGGACATTTTAGAAGCTGCTACATGGAGCTCCGTGCATACATTTTCCAAGCATTATAATTTACCTTTATATTCCAGATCCAGAGCAGGCTTTGCTACGGCAGTCCTGCAGGGCATTTTAGCTACACCTTCCTTTACATAGATCCTACCATCCCCAGATTGGCTATGGTATTCTACCCATATGTGAGGACTGCAGATGCATTCTTGAAGGACATAGTACAGTTTTGTACCTACCATAAATGTAGATGTCCGATAGGTATGCATCTGCAGTCAGGTTTCCCTCCCTCCTTCCCCTCTGTGGTATTTCTTGGGTACTTATCCCCCTCATAGCTAGCTGGGGTTATCTATTATGGTGCATTTGTTTTATATTTATACATATATTTATGTATTTGTCTGTGCATGTTTGGAATTTATTACATTTCTCCAAATTTAGCCTTCCTTAGAGGGCACCTGGCATCTGGGGCAAGAAAAACTGAGGAAGATGGCGTCGGCTGATTCTTTTATACCCCAGGCGCTCTGACGTCAGGGAAAGGGTGACATCAGCCGACGCCGGACCCAGACTTTGGAATCCGGATGACTGAAGGGCTACCTGAGGCAGGGCAACCCATATGTGAGGAATGCAGATGCATACCTATTGGACATCTACATTTATGGTAGGTACAAAACTGTACTTTTCAAGACATGACCGGAAGGGACTGTTTGTCTGTAGGGGTATTCTTGAGGTCCCAGTCTCCATGGCATCAGCTTTTCTCATGATCCCATTGCTGGAGCTGCACACGAGAAAACAGTAGTGGATGTTCTTCATGTTTCACTGTTGTAGTCATCACATTTGGGATGTCCTTCAAGGATGCATCTGCAGTCCTTACATATGGGTTGTCCTGCCTCAGGCAGCCCTTCGGTCGGCCGGATTCCAAAGTCTGGGTCCGGCGTCGGCTGATGTTGCCCTTTCCCCGACGTCAGAGCGCCTGGGGTATAAAAGCGTCAGCTGACGCCATCTTCCTCAGTCTTTCTTGCCGCGTGGTGCCCGAAGCAGAAGCAGTTCGCAAGTGCCGGTCGGCCAGCTCCTGTAATTTCAGCTACCGAAGACTTCAAAAGCTAAGTACCCCGTTGGGGACTCTTTCTTGCCTCAGCCGATGTTAGATCAAATGCTTAAAGTTAATAATTGCTTAACATGTGTGAAACAAATACCTCATAAGGATTTCCATTCCTGCTGCCTCCCCTGCCTAGGCCCAGACCACGACGTCTCGGCCTGTACTGCCTGTGCCTCCTTCAATCGACGCACTCTCAGGCGTCGGGCGGAGTTTGCAGAGGAATTTTTTGGGGCTAGTTACTGTTATAATATGCCGTCGGAGACTCCGACTTCACATTTAACCAAAAAACGGAAGGACAAGGACCGACACACGCGGACCGTGGTTTCGGCTGAAACCACCCCTAGGCCTACCGCGAGTGTCTCGGTCTCGACTGAAACAGAGTCCTTGGTACTTCTGACCGGCGAAACCGCACAACCGACAACCTCGACCCCGGAGGCCTCCTCGGAGTCGGTTATAGAATTTTCCTCAGAAACCGGTGTTTTGGAAACTTCCGACACCATTTCCCTGGACAAAACTACCCCAGCACGTGGAGCAGCCAGGCCTCCTGCATCCATGTCCATTAAGGCATTCACTAGGGCTAAAGTGGCTAAACAGCCTAAAACTCTGCCTCCCAGGGTTATTCCTCAGGGATCCACTACAGGTTCACAAATTTTAAGTTTAGCTGAGGACCTTATTTCCTTAATTAGGGGCTGTCAGCCACACCCGGACAGGGGCTCCCAACCTCCTCTAGACAAAAGGCCCAGGGTTGAGCCCACTGATCCCCAGTCCTCGGATGAGGCCTCAGATGGCTCTGCTCTATCAGACTACCAGGAGGAGGCCTTTACGGCCTACGGGGATTCTGATGCAGAGAAATCTATTCCCTCAGCCTCCCCTCCTGAAGAGCTGTCCTTTGGGGAGACACTTCACTCCATGAGAGAGCATTTTAAATGGCAGGGCCAAGAATTCTCTAATTTCAGGAAGAGATTAAGGACCTTTTAGCATAGGCCTTTGGCTATTCCTCCTGTTTTGAATGTCATTGATGATGTGTACTCTGAGTCTAGTGTTACCCCTGACTCCCTTCCTCCGGCTCCTGTGAAACCCAATAGGTACTACAGGGTCCCGGACTCGCATCATTTCCTTTACAAGGCCCACTCTTCTGACCCAGAAACTATCTCCCAGGGCCCTAAAGGGGTTGCAACTGCCACTACTAAAAATCTACTCCCTTCTGAAAGGGAGTCCAGGGCTTTAGAGAGATGGGGTAAAAAAGTGTATACTTCTTCCACTCTTTCTATGAGGGCATTAAATTGTCAATTCCATATGATACAGTACCAAGAGTATTTGTTAGATGAATTGCATAAAAAACTGTCTTCACCTGAACCCCTAGATCGCAAGTCCCTTCAGGATCTGGTACATAACTCCCAGCAGGTTAGCAACCATTTCTTGCAGTGTGGTTATGATGCATTGGAAGCTTCATGTAGGTCAGCAATGACAGGTGCAGTCATACGTAGGCATGCTTGGCTGAAGGAACAAACTCTACCAGACCATGTTAAAGCAAAACTTCTGGATGCGCCACTGGACAAGCAAAAGTTATTTGGCTCCACTGCCCAGGAGGTCTTAAAGAAATCTGAGGAAAAGGCTAAATCTGTACAAACAATCAAAGATTTCCTCCAGGTCCATCCACCTAGATTCAGCAGAAATTGGCCTTCTAAGAATTGGTCCTTTCCAGACACTGAGAGATTTCAAAGAGGCAAGAACAGGCATGCCAGAGGTAGAGGGCAAGCTAGAGGCTCCTACAGAGGACGTCAATGGCAGCCACCTAACCAGAGAGGTAGTACAGGACCTACAACTGCTGCACAAGGACAGACTCAATGACTTAACCTTGACCCCGCCAACCAGGGCTCAATTGGAAGCACCTTTGGGCGGAAAGATATCTTTATTCTCAAAAAATTGGCACAGTATTACAAGAGACAAATGGACACTGCAGATAATAGTCAAAGGATACAGGTTCCATTTTCATACATTACCAAAAAGAAAAGGCATGCCAAACCTGCCACCAAATCAAAGGGCAGAGGCTTTAAAACAAATTTCCAACCTATTACAAATGAAAGCTATAGAAAAGGTTCCTCTCACAGAACAAGGCCAAGGATTTTATTCCAGACTATTCCTTGTACCAAGAAAAGAAAATCAATGGAGGCCTATTCTCGACTTGTCCGCACTGAATACTTATCTCATTGTGCCAAAATTCAAAATGCTAACCCTATAGCAACTCCTTCCCATGCTGGGCAAGGGGTCTTGGCTGGTAACTCTGGACCTCAAGGAGGCATACCTGCATGTTCCTATCAGACAAAGTTGCAGAAGACACCTCAGATTTCTTGCAGGTTCAGAACATTATCAATTCTCAGCATTGCCCTTTAGCTTATCTACTGCGCCCAGAGTATTCACGAAATGCCTGGCATCAGTAATTGCACACTGCAGACTTCAGGGGATTCAAATATACCCATATCTGGACGACTGCCTTATACAAGCGGACAGCCAGCAAACTTTGGTAAAGCAATTGAATTATGCCATCCACCTACTTCAGGCTTTGGGATACACAGTCAACATTCACAAATCAAGACTTGTGCCATCCCAAAGAATAACTTTTCTGGGTGCGGAACTAGATACAACCACCCAAATGGCTTTTCTCACAGAAGAAAAACAAAGACAACTACCGGATTATTTCAAAAATCTGACAAAACAAACTCAGCTGACTGCAAGGAAAATCCTGCAGGCCCTGGGTTACATGGCATCCTGCATTCTTCTGGTTCCACAGGCAAGGCTGCATATGAGGAAACTACAATGGTACCTAAGGAGTTTATGGTCTCAGCACAGTCACAGCCTAGAAGCCTTGATACCACTTATTCCATCCCTACAAAAGGAATTCTTGTGGTGGGCTCAAGCAAGCCATTTAAACAGGGGCCTGCCCTTCAGCAAACCATTAACCAGCCAAACCATTACAACGGACGCTTCAGACCATGGATGGGGAGCACACATGGAAGACAGATGCATCCAAGGGCTATAGTCACAAAAAGAATTGCGCATGTACATAAACCAAAAGGAAATGCTGGCGGTGATGCATGCAGTCGAGGCCTTCAAACACTTTATGCATCAAAGGCCACCTGCTAATAAGGACAGACAATACCACAGTTATGTGGTACATAAACAAACAAGGAGGTACCCATTCCTACCCTCTTTGCAGGCTGGCAATGAATCTTTGGGAACTTGCCCTAAAACTCAACATAGAGCTGCAATCCCAGTTTGTGCCAGGAAAAGGCAATATACTGGCGGACAGCCTAAGCAGAAATATCATGGATCCACACGAATGGATGCTGCACCCAGACATCTTCCTTCAGATAACGCAATCATGGGGGAGGCCGGACATAGATCTTTTTGCCTCTCACCGCAACCATCAGTGAAGAAATTCTGCTCAAGGACATACCACCCACAAGCATGGAAAGTGGACGCCCTCTCTTTCAGCTGGAATGCTCTAACAGTGTATGCATTTCCTCCTCTTCCATTAATGACCAAGGTCTTACTGAAGATCAGGACAGAGCAGCCAAAAGTGATTCTGATAGCTCCGGACTGGCTAAGACAACACTGGTATCCACTGTTGAGGAGCTTGTCACGCACGAAACCGTGGCCTCTACCGCAGTGGACACTTCTCCTGACACAGCACAATTACAAAACTCTGCACTCCAGCCTGAAAACCTTGCAGCTGACAGCCTGGAGAATACCTTGACTCCTCACCATTATAAGTTATCTAAGAGAGTGAAGGATATCATCATGGAAGCTCGCCGGCCTTCCACAAGAAAGGCATACTCAGCAAAATGGAAGAGATTTTGCGCCTGGAACACCACAAAGGGCCATCCTGGAATACTTGGCAGAAATGCTCCAAAATGGCCTTTCTTACTCTTCCATAAAAATTCATGCTTCAGCAATTTCAGCAGAATACAATACTGATCCACCTGTTTTCTCTCATCCTCTCCTAAGGCAGTTTCTAAGAGGAATTAAAAACATCAATCCTCCAAGGAAACCACCAGTACCAACTTGGGACCTTAATTTCATGTTGGAAAAATTAACTCTACCTCCCTTTGAACCAGCAGCATCTTCAGAACTACAGTTCCTGTCTTGGAAGACTGCCTTTCTTCTGGCCATAACCTCAGCAAGAAGAGTATCTGAATTACAGGCCCTCATGGCAGTTCAACCATTCCTTATTTTTCATCAGGACAGAGTTTCATTGAGACCCAATCCTTCATTCATGCCAAAGGTGGTATCCAGGGTCTCACTGAATCAAGTTATTCACCTGCCTACCTTCTTTCCAAATCCACAAAATAAAGGAGAGAAACTTCTGCATACTTTGGACATCCACAGGCAGTTGCGATACTACTTGGACAGAACCAAAACTTACAGAAAAACTGACCCACTCTTTGTAGCATATGCTGTTGGTGTACAAGGAAAAGCAATTTCTAAACAGACAATTTCAAAATGGATAGGAAATTGCATTCAGTTCTGCTACTCCTTTCATGGAAAAGATGTGCCAACTAACATTAGGCCTCATTCCACCAGAGCAACAGCCACCTCCACAGCCTTTTTAAGAGGGGTGGCTACCAAGGACATTTTAGAAGCTGCTACATGGAGCTCCGTGCATACATTCTCCAAGCATTACAATTTACCCTTATATTCCAGATCCAGAGCAGGCTTTGCTACGGCAGTCCTGCAAGGCATTTTAGCTACACCATCCTTTTCTTAGATCCTACCACCCCCAGCTTGGCTATGGTATTCTACCCATATGTAAGGACTGCAGATGCATCCTTGAAGGACATAGTACAGTTTTGTACCTACCATAAATGTAGATGTCCGATAGGTATGCATCTGCAGTCAAGGTTACCCTCCCTCCTTCCCCTCTGTGGTATTTCTAGGGATGTCCTTCATGGATGCATCTGCAGTCATAACAAATGGGTTGTCCTGTCGTCAGGCAGCCCTTCGGTCGGCCAGATTCCAAAGTCTGGGTCCGGCTTCGGCTGATGTCGCACTTCACCCGACGTCATCTCTGCTGGTCTTCGGGTATAAAAGCATCAGCCGACGCCATTTTCCCCAGTCTTTCTTGCCGCGTGGCGCCCGAAGCAGAAGCTGTTCGCAAGTGCCGGTCGGTCAGATCCAGAGATTCCTACTACCGAATACTACTTCGAAGACTTCTAAAAGCTAAGTACCCGTTGGGGACCTTTTTCTTGCCTCAGCCGATGTCAGAAAACGTAAATAATTGCTTAACTTGTGCGACACAAATACCTCATAAAGATTTCCACTCTTACTGCCTACCTTGTTTAGGCCCAGACCACGACGTAGCTGCCTGTTTAGCCTGTGCTTCCTTCAACCGACGAACGCTTAGGCGTCGGTCGGAGTTTGCTGAACAGTTTTTCGGCTCAGATTTTGCGTACAATATGCCGTCGGATCATCCGACTACCCAAATAATTAAAAAACGCAAAGAAAAAGACTGACACTCGCGGTCCGCGGTTTCGGCCGAAACCACGGATAAGCAAACCGCGAGTGTCTCTGTTTCGGCCGAAACCGAGAAAACCGGTCTATCCTCAGCCGAATCCATGACTACTACCGAGGCTCCTGCTACTTCAATTGAATCGGCCTCTGAAATTTTGCCTACTACTGTGGCTTCTAGTGATTTATCAGACACCATCCCTTTGGATGTTTCTACCCCAGCACGTGGTGCTGCTAGGCCTCCTGCAGCCATGTCTATCAAGGCCTTTGCCAGGGCCAAGGCAGCCAAAACTGTTAAAACAGTTCCTGCTAAGGCCCCCTCACACAGACACGCTTCTAGCTCTCAAATGCTTACTCTGGCTGAGGATTTGATTTCCTTAATTAGGGGATCCCAAACACACCCAGACAGGGCCTCTCAGCCTCCAGAAAAGAGACCTAGGACAGAGCCACCCCAGCAGGAGTGCTCTGATGATTCTTTGGAGGACTCAGACACTACAGACCAGCCAGAGGCACCTTTGTCCACTTATGAAGACTCCGATGTTGATGATTCCATCCCATCTGTCTCTCCACCAGAGGAATTCTCTTTTGGGGAAACCTTACATGCCATGAGAGAGCAATTCCAATGGCAAGGACAAGATTTCTTAGAACCTTTCTGCACCTACCACAACACAGGCCCTTAGCTATACCTCCAGTTTTGCCTGTTGTGGATGATGCATTTAATGATGTTTGCACTGCACCTGATTCTTTACCCCCAGCCCCTGCCAAACCAGACAGATTTTACAGGGTACCTAACACTCATCACCACCTTTTCAAGGCCCCACTTGCAGACCCTGAGACGATATCCCAGGGGCCTAAGGCAGTAGCTTCTACCTCTACAAAAAACCCTCTCCCTTCTGAAAGGGAAGCCAGGTCATTAGACAGATGGGGCAAAAAAGTTTACACCTCTGCCACTCTCTCAGCTAGAGCTTTAAACTGTCAGTTTCACATGATCCAATACCAAGAGTTTATGCTTGATCAGTTGACTAAGAAACTTTCCTCTGAAGAATCCTTAGATAAGAAATATGTTTTAGAAATGGTGAATAACATACAGCAGGTTAGTAACCATTCCTTGAAATGTGGCTATGATGCACTGGAGGCTTCATTTAGATCAGCCATGACTGGCACAGTGATAAGAAGGCATGCATGGTTGAAAGAGCAGCTCCTGCCGGATCATGTAAAAGCAAAGCTGTTAGATGCTCCTATGGATAAGGACAGTCTTTTTGGTACCTCTACTCAACAGGTAATGAAGAAAATGGAAGAGAAGGCAAAATCTGTACAAACAGTTAAGGATTTCTTACAGGTTCAGCCCCCTCGGTTTAGCAGAACCTGGCCTGCCAAAAATTGGTCCTTTCCAGACTCCTCAAAGACCCAAAGAGGCAGGTATAGACGCTCTAGAGGCAGAAACCAATCCAGAGGAAGTGCCTACAGAGGACGACAGTGGCAAGGTAATAACCAGCGAGGCACTGACACAACCACTGCCACTGCAACAGGACAATCACAGTGACTTGGCTCTGACACCGCCTACCAGAGAGCAAATAGCAGCACCTTTAGGCGGAAAGTTAGCCTTATTTTCAAAAAATTGGCACTATATCATAAAAGACAAGTGGATTTTAAAAACCATAGACCAAGGCTACAGATTCCACTTCCACACCTTACCAGTAAACAGAGGAATGCCAAACTTACCTCCAACTCAAAAAGCAGAAGCTCTAAACCAGGTAATTCAGCTAACCAACATGAGAGCTGTGGAGAGAGTACCAGTAAATCAACAGGGCAAAGGATTTTACTCCAGACTCTTTCTAGTCCCAAGAAAAGAAAAAACTTGGAGACCCATTCTCGATCTGTCCGTCTTAAACACATACATCATCGTTCCAAAATTCAAAATGCTGACCTTACAGCAACTTCTTCCCATGCTGGGCAAGGAGTGTTGGCTGGTGACTCTAGATCTCAAGGAGGCATACCTGCATGTCCCCATCCGACCAATTTGCAGAAGATACCTCAGATTCCTTGCAGGATCAGAGCATTATCAATTCTCAGCATTGCCCTTTGGCTTATCTACTGCCCAGAGTATTCACAAAATGCCTGGCATCAGTAATTGCTCATTGCAGGCTACAGGAATCCAAATCTATCCATACCTGGACGACTGCCTGCTACAAGCGGACAACAAAGACAAGCTGACAACAGATTTACAAAGGGTCATTTGCTTGCTACAAGCCCTGGGATACACAGTCAATTTAAAAAAGTCAAGGCTGATCCCATCCCAGACAAGAACATTCTTGGGTGCAGAATTGGACACAGTAAAACAAATGGCATTCCTGACTGCAGAAAAACAAGAACAACTTCCTCATTACTTCTTGGCATTAGCAAAGCAGAACAAACTAACAGCAAGAAAAGTACTGCAGGCCTTGGGATTCATGGCATCATGCATAATCCTGATTCCTCATGCCAGACTGCATATGAGAAAGCTACAGTGGTACCTAAAAAACTTATGGTCTCAACACAGACACAGCCTAGAAACCGAAATACCACTAATCCCATGCCTGAAACAAGAATTCTTATGGTGGGCCCAAGCATGCCAGGCAAACCTAGGCTTGCCCTTCCACAAAGGTCAAGCGAACCAGACCATCACAACGGACGCCTCAGACCTAGGCTGGGGGGCACACATGTTGGACAAATGCATACAAGGATTGTGGACTCCAGACCAGCTGCACCTGCACATAAACCAAAAAGAAATGCTGGCAGTACAACTAGCAATCCAGAAATTCAAGTCTTTCCTCAAAGAAGGCCATTTATTGATAAGGACAGACAACACCACAGTCATGTGGTACATCAACAAGCAAGGGGGCACTCATTCTTACCCCCTATGCAGAATGACTCTGGACCTTTGGAACATGGCTCTGAGCTACAACATCCAGTTACAGGCAACCTTTGTGCCAGGAAAAGAAAATACACTAGCAGATATGTTAAGCAGAACCACCTCGGATGCTCACGAATGGATGCTGCACCCGGACATTTTCAAGGCCATCACAAGAAAATGGGGAATACCAGAAATAGACCTGTTCACATCCCCACTCAACCACCAGCTCAGGAAATTTTGCACAAGGACGTGTCACCCTCTTGCATGGAAGGTGGACTCCCTTTCCTTCAGTTGGAAAGGCCTGACAGCTTATGCCTTCCCACCTCTTCCTTTGATGCACAAGGTACTGCTGAAAATCAAAGAGGAACAACCAAGGATAATTCTGATAGCTCCGAATTGGCCAAGACAACACTGGTATCCCTTGCTGAGGAGCATGTCTCAGGGGAGAATGTGGTCAATACCCCTGATGCCTTTGATGTTAACTCAGAACAACTACAACATCCTGCATCCAAACCTAAAAACCTTACAACTGACTGCCTGGAACATCACTTAAGAGCAACTAACCCAGACTTATCTCAAAGGGTTAAAGACATTATACGAATAAGAAAGAACAGTCACCTGTGCTGGGTAAAGTACCTTGGAACAATAAAAGCAACGAATTGCAAGTAACACAGTGGCAAAAAAGCTCCAAAGGTACACCAATGGCACAAACTCCAGATATCCTTTACGAAAAAACTTTATTGTGGCAGACCTGCATCAAATAGTGAGCGCTTTCACGTCCAAACGACGCTTCTTCAGACTTCAATATTTGATGAATAAATTAAGCACTTATATACAATTTGTAAACCTCAATTAATCAAACAATTGAACAATTGATGTGATGGATGTTTAAAGTGCCAGTGCTTAACATATATATTATTCAACATATGTTTAAAAACAAACAAAACAAAAAATTCCAAAAGAAATTATGTAATATATAAAAAATATATAATATAACATAGAACTATGTTAGTGTAGACACATTAAAAACTCTTTTTTAAAAACATGTAGAATAAACAACATTTGATAGTTTAATGTTTAAAAGCCTTGGCTACTAGGAAAGGTTTTAATGTAATTTTGTCATTTAGACCATAGATATGTGCCTGAAGTCTAAGAATCCACCTATTCTCTGTCTCCTCTGTGCGATTCTTAACATTCCCTAGTCTACTATCAACTTTAATTAATTCTAAAACCTTGAATTTAAAATGATGAATGGACCCTTCATCCATAACATGTTTCGCTAAAGCGTTGGTAGCATCTTCTTTATTTATGGCGTATACATGCTCTCTTATACGCTCACGTAAAGTGCGGTTAGTTTTGCCTACATAAAATTTAAGACACAACTGACATTGAGCTAGATAAATTAAATTCTTAGACCTACAATCAGTATAGCTTTTAAAAATATATGTTCTACCAGTAAAGGGGTGAGTAAATGTATTTTCTGTATTAATATACCCACACTGATTACATGTGCGACAGGGGAAGGTGCCTTCCCTTTGTGACTTGGGATATTCTACTTTTATTCTTTCGTAACAAAGAAGTCTTTTGAGAGACTTCAGGTTCTTATAGGCTATGTTGGGTGTTCCTTCAACCAATGTCCTAATTTTCTCATCCATTGTTAGGATCTTCCAGTTATTCTCTATTATCTTTTTTATTTGGCTATTCCTGTTGGTATAAGGTATAACAAGTCTATTTTTGGGGGTACATAACTCCTTCTTGTTCATATTAATAGTGCTTGGTTTATTATGATAGAATGGACGACCTCTATCTTTTCTTAATTCACCTGCCGTGATTATTGTATTGTGCACTACTTGTTTATTGTATCCTCTGTGTATAAAATTATTCTCTATGACAACCTTTTGTTCATTAAATGCTGCCTCATCCGTAGTCAGCTTAGAGGCTCTCAAGGTCTGATTCATTACCACGTTTTGATGAACGTGTCGAGGGTGCATACTAGTGCGGTGAAGTAAATTATTCCTCCAACAGGGCTTCCTATATATTCCTGTATTCACACCATTATGTCCCTTGGTTAGCAAAACATCAAGGAACTGTATCATCTCATGAGAGTAAGTACTCTGAAATTCTAAAAAATTGGTGGTCCCATTAATATATTGTATAAACTCATTTAGCTTATTTGCTGTTCCTCTCCATAACAAAAAGACATCATCAACAAAATGACAGTAGTGTATTATATATTCATTGAAAACTGAGTTATTAATCACATATGCTTCTTCCCAATATGCCAACACTAAGTTGGCATATGAGTTACTGCAGGGTTCCCATAGCTACACCCTTACGTTGTAAATAATAGTTGTTGTCGTATACCATGACATTATTTTCTAACACTATTTCAAGTAATGACGTCCACATGATGATTTTGCTATTGTCAATGCCATGATTCAAAAGAAATAGTCTTAGAAATTCAATCCCGATATTGTTTGGGATTGATGTAAACAAAGATTTTACATCTAAGGTGACAAAAAAATCACCAGTTTCAATATGGTATTGTTCATTGCATCTAGCTAAATCTTCTATAAACTGTTGTGTGTCCCTTAAAATGTGTTTGGTACTATTAACTATTGGTTTGAACTGTTTGTCTAAATAGATGGAAAGGGACTCAGTCAACCACCCTTTACTAGAGACAATAGGTCTTAGAGGTGGGTTATCCAATAAAGAATTGGATAACCCACCTCTAAGACCTATTGTCTCTAGCGGTGTGGTTGATGAGTCCCTTTCCATCTGTGACAAACGGCACCAATGGTTAATTAGTGCAAACCTGACTAGACACCTAACAAGGACTTTTGGCAATGATTGTCAATAATTGAACTATTGTTTGTCTGCTAAAGATGAATCTTGTTTATCAATCCCAAGCAATGGGATGACTAAGACTGTTCTTTGAATCATGGCGTATTGATGGCTGAAAATCATCGTGAACGTCGTGCAAATTGGTGAAAATCATGTCATGGTATCGACAACAACTATTACAGGCGTGGGAGCTATGTGGCATAATAGCTATTGCGGTGTTGGCATATTGGAGAAAACTCGGTTTTCAATGAATGCTATTACACTACTGTCGTTTTGATGATGATCTTTATTATGGAAGGGCTGGCGCAAATAGCTTAAATGAGTTTAATATGGGACCTGTTACAGAATTTCGAAGTACTCTGCTCGTGAAGATGACAGTTCGCCATGTTTTGTAACAGGTTTAATGTGTGGTCAGGCCGCCAGGGAAGCCTGTTGGAGGAATAATTACTTCTGCGCCTGCACCGCGGTTCATCAGCGTGACGTCGAACGCGAAGCCTCTGACTGCGGTGTTGGCGGCTAATGAACAAGGTTGTCATGCATGAAAATTTTTATGCACGAAGACCTACAATAAACAAGTGCACTGTACAATAATCGCGACGAGAGTGAGAAAGATGAAGATTCCTCGTAATAAACCAGGCACTATTATGAACAAGAAAGGTTATGTACCCCAAAACTGTTATACCTGCCAACAGGAATAACCAAATAAAAGATAAATGAGAATAACTGGAAGATCTAACAATGGATGAGAATGGGACATTGATTGAAGGAACCATAACTGCTGAGAGTCTCACGGTCTCAGAAGACTGTGAAGAAAAAGTGAGATATCCCCAAGTCTGAAAGGGCACCCTGCACATGTGTCAGTGGTGTAATACGAAATACATTTACTCACCCGCTACTGGTGAACGCTGTTGCAAAACTGCTGATTGGGTCTGGTATTTATCTGTCACAATCAGTTGTGATAAATCTTATGTGAGCAAAACTAACTAACGCACTGCGATGGCGTATGAAGGCATGCCATAAATAAAGAGATGCTACCAACGCTTTTAGCGAAAACATGATGGATGAAGGGTCCATTCATCATTTTAAATTCGGGTTTTAGGTAATTAATTAAAGTTGATAGTAACAGGGATGTTAAGCGCACCGGCGACAGAACAGGTGGACTGACCTTCGAGCACATTCTGATGACAGCCGGTAAACCTTTCTGGTATGGGCAAGGATGGCTTATCAGATGTTGTTTATTACATGTTTTTAAAAAGAGTTTTAATGCTGACACTAACATAGTTCTATGTTATATTATATTTTATATATTACATAATTTCTTTGGAATTTTTGTTTTGTTTGTTTTAAACATATGTTGAATAATATATATGTTAGCACTGGCACTTAAACATCCATCACATTGTTCAGTGTTTGATTAATTGAGGTTACAAATTGTATATAAGCTTAATTTATTCATCAAATATTGAAGTCTGGCGAAGCCGTCTGAAAGCGACTATTTGATGCAGTCTCTGCTACAATAATTTTAAAAGGATATCTGAGTTTTATTGGTGCCGATTCTTAAAGACATTATACTTGAAGCCCGCAGACCTTCAACAAGAAGGAACTATGCAGGAAAATGGAAAAGGTTTGCCACTGAGTGCTGAAGGAGGAAAAGATGTGTCAAACATAGACATTGCTAACATCCTGGAGTACTTGGCAGAGCTTCTACACACAGGTCTGTCCTATTCCTCCATCAAGATACATGCATCAGCTATTTCTGCAGAATACAGTTTTGATCCACCTGTCTTCTCACACCCTCTACTCAGGCAATTCCTCAGAGGAATCAAGAATGTAAAACCTCCTAGGAAACCACCACTACCAGCATGGGACTTAAATTTTGTACTAGAAAAATTGACACTCCCACCATTTGAACCAGCAGGAACAGCGGATCTTCAACACCTATCATGGAAAACTGCTTTCCTTCTGGCAATTACATCAGCAAGAAGGGTTTCAGAACTCCAGGCCTTAATGGCAGTACAACCCTTCCTGATCTTCCATCAAGATAGAGTCTCCATGAGAACTAATCCTACATTTATGCCAAAGGTGGTATCCAGAGTGTCCTTAAACCAGGCAATCCACCTACCTACCTTCTTTCCCAACCCACAGAACAGGGGGGAAAGGCTACTGCATACTTTGGATGTACATACAGTTACGCTACTACCTGGACAGAACCAAAGGTAACAGAAAAACTGACCAGCTGTTAGTGGCCTATGCACCAGGAAGGGAAGGAAAAGCAATTTCCAAACAAACAATCTCCAAATGGATAGGAAATTGCATAAGATTCTGTTACTCCTACCATGGAAAACCAATGCCACAGAACATAAGACCTCATTCAACAAGAGCTACAGCCACTACCACAGCGTTCTTACGAGGAGTGGCAACCAAGGACATTATTGAGGCGGCTACTTGGACCTCCGTGCATACATTTGCCAAGCATTACAGTTTACCTCTATATTCTAGATCCCGAGCAGGGTTTGCCACTGCTGTACTGCAAGGGATCCTAACTACACCATAAATTCTTCTTTTTCTTCCTCCACCCCTAGTTTAGCTATGGTATTCTACCCATTTGTTATGACTGCAGATGCATCCATGAAGGACATAGTACAGTTTTGTACCTACCATAAATGTAGATGTCCGAACTGGATAGCATCTGCAGTCAGGATTACCCGCCCTCCTTCCCCTCTGTGGTACTCCTAGGGTATTTACACTCCTAATAGCTAGCTGGGGGGGAGTCTCTTATGGTGTATTTGTTTGTATACATGTACATACATGCTTATTTTTTGTATTTGCCTTCTACCTTGTCTGCATACATTGGCATTTATCCAAATTTTAGCCTTCCAAGAGGGCAACTGGCATCTGGGGCAAGAAACACTGGGGAAAATGGCGTCGGCTGATGCTTGTATACCTGAAGACCAGCAGAGATGACGTCGGGTGAAGTGCGACATCAGCCGAAGCCGGACCCAGACTTTGGAATCCGGCCGTCCGAAGGGCTGCCTGACGACAGGACAACCCATTTGTTATGACTGCAGATGCTATCCAGTTCGGACATCTACATTTATGGTAGGTACAAAACTTTACTTTCTTCTCCCCCTTACAGCTAGCTGGGGTTATCTATTATGGTGTATTTGTTTTATATTACTGTGCATGTTTGGAATTTTATGCATTTCTCCAAATTTAGCCCTCCTTAGAGGGCACCTGGCATCTGGGGCAAGAAAAACTGAGGAAGATGGCGTCGGCTGATGCTTTTATACCCCAGGCGCTCTGACGTCGGGGAAAGGGTGACATCAGTCGACGCCGGACCCAGACTTTGGAATCCGGCCAACCGACGGGCTACCTGAGGCAGGACAACCCATATGTAAGGACTGCAGATGCATACCTATCGGACATCTACATTTATGGTAGGTACAAAACTGTACTTTATCTGCCTGCAGCTAGCCCTCAGCCAGCCTGAATACCAGAGACTTGAGATTTCTGCGTCGGATGCTGTTGCTTCTTCCATGACGTCAAGTCGTCTGGGGTATAAAACATGCAACTGACGCCATTGCATCAGTCTTTCTTGCTGTGCGGTGCCCGAAGCAGAAGCAGTTCCACAAGTGCCTGTCTGGCCGCCTCTGAAATTTTTATTTTTCAAGTTTCAGACCTGATGTCTTCTAAAAGATAAGTACCCCATTGGGGATCCTTTTTTCTTGCTCTAACCGATGTCAGAAAAAATTAATAATTGTCTTGCCTGTGGAAAGCAAAAACCTCACAGAGATTTTCATTCTTACTGCATCACCTGTTTAGGCTCAGACCACGACGTCTCTCGCTGACAGATTTGTACCTTGTTCAACACCTGAACTATTTATCGTTGGGCTATTTTTGTAGCTAAATTCTTTCTCTCTCAATCTCCATACTCCGATATTGCTTCTACAAGCCATTCGACTACCAATCTTCTGAAAAAACATAAAGACAGAGGCAACATAGGTCCAAGGCTGCCGACGACACTAACATTAAGCTAGTCGCCAGTCCGCCAGTACTCAGGCGCTTTCGCAGCCCCTGATACCAGCTTCTCCAGATTCGCAGGCCTCTACTGAGACCAATTCGGAGTCTGGTATGGTATGCCACGAGATGCTTCTTCGACTATGGAATCAGTGGATGTCTCTACCTTGGATGGGTCCGGAGCTGCTGTGCAGGCACCGGCTTCTGAGTGTGTATTCAGGCATTTCGATTTTAATATTAAACTGACGACTTTGTTTCAAACCAAAAATACCGAATTTCTCAGGCCTAAAGTTCGTACTACGCCTAGGAAGCCGACGACCAAAGCGCATTCTCAGGCCCACATGGCACAAAAACAAATGCTTAGAATGGCCGAGGACCTCATTACTTTAATTAGGGGAAGTCATTCTTCCCCCTCAAAAAGACCCAGGACTGATTTTCCTTCAGATTCTTCTGATCAGGAATTTTATCACTCTGATCCTTCTGATTACCAGGACATACCCTTATACCTATGAGAATTCTAATGCAGAGGATTCCATTCCGTCTGCTTCCCCTCCGGAAGATTTTTCCTTTGGTGAAACCCTGCACACCCTTGGAGAGCATTTCCGCTGGGAGAGCCAGGACTACTCCCAGTCCAAAAAGAGACTCAGGGAATTTTTAAGCTTGCCTCAGCACAGGCCTCTAGCTATCCCTCCTGTTCTGGAAGTTGTAGATGTCTTCCTGGGATCCAGCCTTACCCCTGATACCTTGCCTCCAGCTCCCAGGAAACCTGACTGGTACTGTAGAGTGCCTGACTTCCACAAATTCCTTTTTAAGAATCCTACTGCGGATCCAGAGACCATTTCCCAGGGACCTAAAGGCATTAAGGCTACAATTGCCAAAAATCCTACGCCTTCAGACAGGGATTCTAGGGGTTTAGACAGATGGGGTAAAAAGGTATACACCTCTGCTACTGTTTCCATTAGGGCTTTAAATTGCCAGTTTCATATGTTAAAGTATCAGCAGCATATTATGGAGCTAATTAAACAAAAACATTTGTTGATTCCTGACTGTGCAGAACACAAAGATTTACAAGAGTTAATGCATTCTGCTAACCAAGTTGGTAAACATACTTTGCACTGTGGTTTTGATGCCTTAGAAGCATCTTGCAGGGCTGCTGTCAATGTGTCTGTTCTTAGCAGACATGCTTGGCTTAAGGAACAGAACTTGCCAGATCACGTCAAAGCAAAATTACTGGATGCACCATTAAACCAAGAGCATCTATTTGGCAGTAAAGCAGAAGTCCTCAAAATAATGGAGGAGAAAGCTAAATCTATGCCAACTGTTAAAGATTTCTTACCAAGTACAGCTACGTAGATTCAGTAGGCATTGGCCTTCAAAAAATTGGTCTTTTCTAGTCCCTTCCAGGCTTTCTCAGTCCAAGCCCAGGGGCAGCAGACCACCAAGACTTCAGTCTTAGATTATGCACAGATCTAAGCAATGAAGTGCTTCCACATCTAAAACCGGTAGTAGTAAGCCATCATCCTATGGTAAAATTGGGACAATGACTTATCATTAACTCCGCCAAGCCTTGCTCAATTACTTGCACCTTTAGGAGGGAAACTTGGCCTGCATGCCAAAAATTGGCAATAAATTACCCAAGACAAATGGGTCTTAAATATTGTTTCCCAGGGGTACAGATTCCAATTCCACTCTTTCCCCAACCCTAAGCAGATGGCCAGACCTCCCCCCAAACCAGTGGGCAGAGGCCCAAAAGCAAGTACTTTCTCTTCACAGTATCAAGGCTATTCAGCCTGTCCCAGCAGAACAAAAGGGGACAAGGCTTTTATTCCAGACTGTTTCTGGTACCCAGAAAAGAAAACTCTTGGCATCCTATCCTGGATCTGTCTATTCTCAACACCTTTTTGGTGGTTCCAAAATTCAAAATGCTAAAACTCCAACAGCTGCTTCCTATGCTAGCCAAGGACTCCTGGCTAGCAACCCTAGACTTAAAAGAAGCTTATCTGCACATCCCCATAAGGGAATCTTGCAGGAAATGCCTACGCTTCAGAGCAGGCTCTATGCACTGTCAGTTCTCTGCACTTTCCTTTGGCTTATCTACTGTGCCCAGGGTATTCAGAAAGTGCCTAGCTGCAGCCATTGCATATTGCAGGCAGAGAAGAATTCAAATGTACCCATACTTGGATGATTGCCTGATTCAGGCGGACAGTCAGGAATTGCTGCTTCAGCACCTGGCATTTTTAAAGAGAATTCTAACTTCACTGGGGTACACCATCAATGAAAAGAAATCACAGCTGGTACCCAGTCAACAGATTGTATTGCTGGGAGCAAGCTTGAACACAACTTCCCAGATGGCATTCCTCACTTCAGAGAAACAAGTTTTTGATAAACTACTTCAATCTACTGGCCACCAAAACCCGGCTATCTGCAAGAAAAGTACTGCAACCCCTAGGGTTTATGGCCTCTTGCAAGAAAAGTACTGCAACCCCTAGGGTTCATGGCCTCTTGCATTCTACTAATTCCATATGCAAGACTGCATATGAGGAAACTTCAGTGGTACCTAAAAAGTCTATGATGTCAACATTCTCAGGACCTGGAAATAATGATTCCTATCATTCCTTGCCTAAGGACAGAGTTCCTTTGGTGAGCAGAGGCCTGCAATCACAACAAGGGACTCCCTTTCACGCTACCCCTTGCCGCCCAAACCCTAACAGATGCATCAGAATATGTATGGGGGGCTCACATGGTAGGGCAGTGCATTCAGGTCAAATGGAACCCAAAGCAAATTCACATGCATATCAATCAAAAAGAAATGTTAGCTGTACAGAATGCTCTGACAGCCTTCAAAGGCCTTATTCTTCCAGGACAACTATTGGTAAAGACAGACAACACCACAGTTATGTGGTTCATAAACAAGGAGGGGGAGAACCCATTCCTACCCACTCTGCAGACTAGCCATGGCTCTGTGGAACACAGCCTTGAGCAACCAAGTGCACCTACAAGTTCAATTCCTGCTAGGCTAACTAAATTCACTGGCAGACGACTTAAGCAGAAATCTCATGTACCCACACGAGTGGAAACTGGACCCCAAAATATTCAAGCTTTTGAGAAACAGGTGGGGGACACCAGAGGTGAACCTTTTTGCTTCCCCTCAGAACTATCAGTTGAGCAAATATTGCACCAGAACACCCCACAGCCAAGCTTGGAAAGTGGATGCCCTGTCCTTCACCTGGGAAAGCCTCTCAGTCTATGCCTTCTCCCCTATGCCCCTCCTCTCGAAGGTTCTACTAAAAATCAAACAGAACAAGCCAAGGACAATCCTGATTGCACCAGACTGGCCACGGCAGCACTGGTACCCTCTTTTGCACAGTCTGACAGTGCTACAACCATGGCACCTGCCTCAGACTCCTTCCCTGCTATCCCAGCAGTCGGACCAGATTCTGCAACCTCAGCTATGGACCCTGAACCTTGAAGCCTGGCTAATCCCCTGAACTCATCACCAGCAACCCTCAGTAAGCAGGTGCTGGATCTCATGCTTGAGGCAAGGAGGCCTAGTACTAGAAAATCCTATTTGGGAAAGTGGAAAAGATACTGTTCCTGGAGCCAGTCTCAGGGAATGGGCACATCTGTGCCCAGCTTACCTCATATACTAGATTATGTAACAGAAATACTCCTCAAGGGCCTAGCCTTCTCTTCAATTAAGATTCATGACTCTGCCATTTCAGCTCATTATAATACTGAGCCACGACTCTTCTCTCATCCTCTGGTGAAACAGTTTCTGAGAGTAACCAAAAATTTAAGACCCCGCCAGGAGAGCTCCCACTCCAGCCTGGGACCTTAACTTTGTATTGGAAAAGCTCACGCTTCCACCCATTTAACCTGCTGCTACAGCAGAGTTAAAATTCCTCTCATGGAAAACAGGTTTACTTCTGGCCATCACTTCAGCAAGAAGAGTGTCTGAATTGCAGGCCCTTATGGCAGTGGAACCCTTCATTATTTTCCATGCAGACAGGGTTTCCCTCAGGAGTAAGCCATCTTTTATGCCCAAGGTGGTGTTTAGTGTGGCTTTAAACCAGTCCATTCATTTGCTAACTTTTTTCCCTAATCCTCAGAATAAAGGGGAAAGGATCCTGCATTCCCTGGACGTGCACAGGCAGCTTAGGTTCTATCTGGACAGGACTAAGCCTCTCAGAAAATCTGACCAGCTGCTAGTCAGCTTTGCTGCAGAGGCAGAGGGCAAGGCCATTTCAAAGCAAACCATTTCTAAATGGATAGCACACTGCATCCATTTCTGCTACAAGCACCATGGGAAACCTCCCCCACAGGGGATCAGAACCCACTAGGGCTACATCTACCTCTACAGCATTTCTCAGGGGAGTGCCTACCAGGGACATCCTGGAAGCTGCAACCTGGAGCTCTGTACACACTTTCTCCAAGCAGTACCACTTCACTATATTTTCTAAATCCAGAGCTGGATTTGCCACAGCAGTCTTACAGGGCCTGATTGCCAGCCCTAATTCTTCTTAACTACCTCCCCCATTCCTTAGCTTTGGAAATCAACCCAAATGTGATGGCTGCAACAGTGAAACCCGAAGAACATAGTACAGTTGTGTACACTTACATTAATGTAGATGTTCGAGTGTATTCACTGTTGCAGTCCTGGTTACCCTCCCTCCTGACTTCTGTTTGCTTCTACCTATCCTTTATGGTTTGGCATTTCTTTTACCATGTGTATTTGCTTTTTGCTGGGGGTGTTCCATACCATATAATTCCTATTTTGGAGGCACCTGACTTCTGGGGCAAGAAAAACAGATGTAGTGGCATTGGCTGCATGTTTTATACCCCTGACGACCTGACCCCATGGAAGAAGCAACAGCATCCATTGCAGAAATCCCAAGACTCTGGTATTCAGGCTACCTGCAGGCAGATAACCCAAATGTGATGACTGCAACAGTGAATACACTCGAACATCTACATTTATGGTAAGCGTAGACAACTGTACTTTTCTTGGGACTGCTTGGCAAATGTGTGTTTGAATGGTTTTATGTATGTAAGGCATGATTTTGGAATTGACAAAGTTTTGCGCTAAGCACACAAAATTCGGCAATTAAGTTTGTAAACCCTATAAAAGGGATATGGTTTATTAACTTAATTAGATCCATAGAAAGGTCAACTGCTAAGGTGTCTGTGTGGTGTGGAAAAACGTTTGCACAACCTTTCTGCACCAATTTCATTTGGCTTTTGTTGTTACATTTGGACCAACATCTAGATCAGGAAACATATTAAAATCAAGAAGATGATGGCAGTAAGCATTGCTGTCTGTCTAGAGACCAGGAAATCTTACACCTTATAAATTAAAATAATTAAACAACTCAATAAATAATAAAAGGGAAAAAATAACTATTTTTACTTCACACAAAACCACATGGTATCTCAGCAAAACCTTTAGCAGAGTTTGACATAGTCAAAAACAAATGACATGAAACAACTCAATAAGTAATAAAAGTGAACAAGTAACTATTTTTACTTCACACAAAACCACCTGGTACCTCAGCAAAACCTTTAGCAGGGTTTAACATAGTCAAAACCAAATGGCATGAAATAACCTTCAGCAATTAGAAAATAAAGTTAGCTAGTCAGTACAAGTTTTTAATTGAGAAAAATCCAGTTAAGTTCACTATTAAGACTAGTAGGTTACAAAGTTTAAAATTTTAATATCAGTAAATTTTCCTTATAAAGCAACTACTTTACGTATTCTAATATTAATGTTTTAAACACATAGGCTTGCTGATGTGAAAAAAATGCATACTATGTTCATCCACTGGATTCAAACATTTTCTGTTATTTGTATGTCTGACATGCTCCTGAAGTTGAGCCTTACACCTTGGAACAGTAAATGTGGTACATGTTATCAGCAGTGGGGTGGGGGTACATTCCGATTCTCTTTGTAGGCTGGCCCTGCAAGCATGGGAGACTGCAGCAGAATCAGTCATGAACCTCAGCAATTAATACATTCCATCACAGCAAAATGATCTGGCAGATCTGGTATGCAGGAGAGTTGCAGACCTACATAAATGGGTGAATGTTGGACAGAAACATCTTTGTAGCCCTTATCCACAAGTAGGGTATATTGGAAAAAGACTTTTTTGCTTCTTTGAGCAGTGGCAGTTGAGGAAGTTCTGCTTTAGAATTAGGAGACCTAGTGCTAAGAAATCCTACTTACCTTAATGGAAAAGGTTTTCCCTCTAGTGCCAAAGAACGAATCTATCTCCATTATGGAAGGATCGCCCTTAATTCTGCAGTACTTGTCTGAACTTTCATTGTTACCAGTTAAAACACTTTCTCAAAGGGGCCGTCCATCTAAGACCTCCTAAGAGAGCTCCACCATGGGATTTGAGCTTTGTACATAGTTAACCCACTCCTTCTTTGAACCAATGACCACTACCCTTGTCAAGTACCTGGCATGATAAACAGCCTTTTTATTGGCTGCAGCATCAGCCAAGAGAATTTCTGAGCATCAGACACCTTCTTGGTGTTCCATAGGGACAAAATCAGTTTACATACAACCCTTGCTTTATGCCTAAGGTGGTTAGTTCCTATCAGTCTGATTGCTAGTCTTTTTCCGTAATTCCCCAACAGAGGAGAGAAAGGATTTTGCATCTTGTAGGTGCTCAGAGACCGTTGAGATATTGCCTGCATATAATCAATAACCTGGGGAAGGGTGAGCAACTTTGTTTTTGTTGCTAATTAGGAAGGTGAAGTCAGTCTTAAAGCTGACCATGTCTAAGTGGCTAGCTGACTGCATTACCTTCTAGTTTTATTGGGGGAGAGATGTCCAGGCCACCCTGCAGGTAGTCACTTAGTTGCTTTTGCACATCTTTTCTAAGTATTGCAGACAGAGTTTTGCCACTGCTGTTCTCCAGGGCCTCCTGCTGCCTGCCCCAGGAAAAGAGCCAACCTCCCAGCATACTGGACAAGTTTGAGAATCTTCCCAAAGTTTGATAGTAATGATCCAAATGAAGAACATCGGAGACATAGTTCAAAGCTCTTATTATAATAGTAAATTTGTGAGTAGGATCACTTTCACGGTAGTTGCATCCTGTATATTGTAATTTGGGGAATCCAAGTTCTGAGGTAGGTGCTACTTCACCCCCCCCCCCACACACACACACACACACGACATACTTGTTTCTTCCAGTCAGGAATTTGGATTGTCTAGTATACGTGAACTACTGCTGGGAAGGCCAGGTTTTGAAGGAGCCATTCTACATGTAAGTTGGAGAGGAACTGTCATGTTTATGACTCTTTTGATAAGAAAGTACAGAAAGTGTCATGAGCTGTATGCTCAGTATACCAAGACTATGGTAGTTTCCCTGGGGAGAATGATGCAAAGTTGTAGAGGTCAGGTTGTATGCCCCATCGTGTCTGCAGCAGAGTTTTTAAAGGAATTGACAACAACAGTGAGCCTGCTAAAACATATTATATTATGGTTAGCCCTTTATATATCTGTACTTTATTCCACTCTTGGAACCTGTCTTTATGGATTTTATTAGAGCAACATTGGTGCATCTTCACTTCAATGTGACCGTCCAGAAAAAGGTTGATACCCATTATAAATTGACACCTGAATGGATAGATCTTATTAGCATCCCACTGCAGATTCTTCTGTTTTTTTTTCCTTTCTGTATGTGACCCTGAGACCACAACATTTTGCCACCTTGCTCCAGGATAAGGAGACCATATATTTGGAAAGTAGCAGCAAGAGAGTTTACTGTTCTGCTACACTAGGGCTCGGAACAGTCAACTTTTCACGTCACCTCTGTCAGTTCCAGGGTCAGAATGATCCATCATCCCAACTGGGGACCTATCAGGTGTGGTCTTCAGTATTAGATACAATGATTTTTGAGAGAACTCTCTCTGATATGTCTGCAACACACAGTCTCCATCGTCTGGTGGATGACTGTCTCCTCTGCTAGCCACAGTTGTTGGTGTTACCTGTAGTGTAGACTATCACTTATGTTTGTGTTGCTTGTATGATGGTTTAGACAGAGGAGTAGCTACCTAAGGTAGAGCTGTTTAAAAACATTTGAATCCTGCTCACAAGTGAGGGGGTGGAGGGAACTGGGAAATTGAACAACACATTGGATCAGCAGGGGGAAGTGTTGCATAAATTAGGCAACGTACCGCACTGTAGTGGAAAGGCATGGAATGAAGCCTTTAGTTTACCAGTCAGTGTCCTTATCCTCACCTTTAGGCAGTGACTGAAAGGACGAGATGACATATACACACATCAGAAATCTGGTTCTTTCACAAAGTAGCTGGGCTGGTCTCCATACATGAATCAGGAGTTCAGCGTTCTGGGATGGACTTTGGGTACAGCCACTGCTTCTTCCTTGTGAAAAAAGTCAGTCTTGGTGATTTGAACACCAGTGAGAATGCCCTCAGAGTGCATCAGGGACAACCAAATGTCATGCGGCCCTGGAAGCATCACAGGACATGTTGGGCTAGTTAAACATCTGAGCTTACCCTGGAATGACTGCAGGGATTCTAGGGAGGATGAGCTGGAGACTGTTGCTGCAGATTGGGAAGACTGGTTTATTTTGTTCTGCCTGATGGTCACTGTGGCCTTTACTAGAGCAAACTGTTTAGCAAATGATGAGAATGATGAAATCTTATTTCATGTTTGCAAGATGGTACTTACTAGTAGCTTGGGGGTGAATTGTCAGGATCTGGGAATGTGTGCCCTTTACTGCCAGGGTGTTATGTCACTGGCTGTTGAAGTGAGTGCACAAACTTCCATTAGCATGGGATTTTATAGAAACAAAGGTACCATGTTATAGTCCTTGATGGAGATATTCCAAGTTAAGACTGCATCAAGGAAAAGTCCTTGTTATAGTACAGCAATGTGTTTGTTCTTTACAATTTCATTGAGAAGCTTTCCCCCCTAGGTTTTAACTGTTTGCCTGGTAGAAGCAGCCTGACTCTAGATAGGTAGATCGACATATAAATCCCCCCTTATCTTAAAACTTTTACATTATGAAGGCACCACACAGATCTTATCCAACTGTAGCAAGCTAGTTAGCCTCGTTTCATTCATTATTGTCTACCCTACACACCGGAATTAACTTGAAAATGTAGGAGTACCAGCATTTATATACTTTTAATTGAAGACTGCAGCTGTGGGTATTGTCAATGACAACTCTTGAAAGTCTCCTTACAGAATGCTACTATTTTGTGGTGTATTTTTTGCCTGTAAGGTGTACTGAGTAAGATCCCCAGAAACACTACCATGGAAAATTATTTCATAATTGTTTTAGAAGTACAGCTAGTCTGCATCTACTCATAACTGTAGCAAATTTTTCAGACTGTTATAATACCCATGTTCGTTTCATGAGTGTTTGTTAAATTTAGGTCATGAGCTTTTGTCTGAGCTGCAGCAACGTCGCTTTAATGGTTCAGAAGGAGGAGTTTCTTGGTCGCCAATGGATGATGAGCTGCTGGCTCAGCCTCAGGTGGTAAAATTGCTTGACTCGTTACGAGAACAGTATACACGGTACCAAGAAGTCTGTAGGCAGCGCAGCAAACGCACACAGTTAGAGGAAATTCAACAGAAAGTAATGCAGGTATGGCTGAAATTTCTTTTTTTTTCTTAATCAGCAAATATGTGAGAGTCTTAATTTAAAATATTGTTTAAAAAAATGAAAATGATAGAGGAAGCTTAAGTAGAATTGTAAAACAGCTGAAAAATGTTTGCTTACAACACTTGCAGAGTAAGCTGCTTTAGGCAGCATTGCGTAATTGTTTTCAGTACTGAGTAGAAGCTTGCTGGCAGGGACAGAGGAAAGTGCATAATTTGGAGAGAGGGGAGCTTAAAAAAGTTTTCTAATAACTGCTCATGCAGGCATAAAATATGTACATCTCTATTTGCCAGTAATTTAAGTGCAGATTGGAGAAGGTGATCTGCATGTGTGTGCATGTGCGTGTGTGTTTTAACACCTTTATTGAATTGTCACATTAAGGCACAGGCAAACGTACATTTTACATAAAAGAAAACAAATCATATTAACATGTCCACAGTTATAAACATTATAGATTCCATGTATATTATTTTATGCAGTTCTCATCAGTCCAGCATTACATAAATTGCTCAATTTCTGCTTTCCCTTAAACCTCACTCCTCCTTCAGAACATTTTTCTGCATGTATTTTTACCACAATTTCCATTTTTATGTAATTTACTCCTACTGTTTTGTAAAGATCCCACTTCCTGTTCTGTTATCTCTGTTAAAATATTCACTACTTCAAGTGTAGCTGGTTTAGATTTTAATTTCCATGTTCTAGTAATTGCTTTTTTGGCAGTCACCAGAATGAAACTTAATAAAGCCTTACTAACTTTAGGCAAATCACATCCTTTATCCCAGCTCAAAAAATAATTTCCTTAGTAACATTTTCACCCAATATTCCTGACAGAGTACTTGTAGGGAAGTTTTAAAGTCTGCCAACTCATTACACTCCCAAACTGTATGTTCCCAGTTACGTCTTTATTCCCCATCACACCTCCAACATTTGAAGTCTCCCTGAGGAAAAATTCTTTGGAATCTGCTTAGGATATAAAAATACCTATGCAAACACTTTCAAGCAAAAGTCCTAAATCTTCCAGACTTCGTTGCATATTTGGGATCCATGTGTATGTCATCCCATTGTTTCCTTATGAATTGCTTATCCAGTCTCTCTTCCCATTCTTTGTTGACCTCCCGTGATTGATTCCTGCTAATTATCCCTTTTCAGCAGCAGCTTGTGTTCTAGATTCTTCAAATTAGTCTCCAGAGATGTGGATGAGGGTAAGGCAGTCCACACAGCCAATATGGACCTTGCCAAAGCCTTTGACACCATCCCCCACTCTGGAATCATAGATAAACTTACTAAGCTGGGCATTAATCCCTACGTCACTCGATGGGTTGCCAACTGGCTTACTGACAGAACCCACACTGTAAAAGTAGCTGACTCCAAATCCAGCTCCAGACAAGTGACAAGTGGAGTACCTCAGGGTTCAGTCCTAGGACCACTCTTGTTTGGCATCTACTTGTCTGAAGTACAGGCCAACACTAAGGGACTCTGGCTAACAAAGTTCGCAGATGTCTGCAAACTGGGAGCCATTATTGAATTCCCAAATAATGTGGATACCCTACAAAAGGGCCTTACAGAAACAGATGCTTGGTGCCAGAGCCATGGGCTCGAGCTCAATGCCAAGAAATGTATAGTTATCCCCTTTGGGAAAAAACATGTATCCATGAATTACCGCATAGGTGGCAGTACACTGAACACCGAAAGTGTGATAAAAGACTTAGGGACACAGGTGGACAGTGGTCTCACCTTCAATAACCACATTGCATCGCCACAACAGTCAGGAAATCCTATGTGGCACACCTCATCACTAAGGGCTTTTCATCCAGATAAAAAGGAGGTCATTGTCCCACTGTACTCATCCCTCATTAGACCCATTATAGAATACAATGCCCCATTTGATATGTACCTCTCAAGACATCTGCAACAAATGGAAAGACCACAGAAATACCTCACTAAAAGAATCACAGGCCTAAAGCAGATGCCCTATGCTGACCACCTTAAAAAACTCCAGCTATACCTCACATATAGTCTACTCAGTAGCGATCTCTGCTTAACATACAAGGCCATGTCAAACCCAGAGCTGTTGGACATGCTACACTTAAAGAAATCCCAATCCCTCAGAGCCACACGTTCCAGGGATCATTGTCATCACAATAAACCAAACATGCTTGAAGGATAGGTTTCTGACCCAGAGACTCCCCAGACTCTGGAATAGACTCCCCATACATGTCAACCAGAGCACCTCCTTGGCCCTCTTCAAAAGGAACCTTGACGATTGGATGGGAGAAAGGAAATTCACCCCAGGGATCAAGTCAGTCGCCCTGCTAGACAGGGGTCCAGGGAAGTAAATAGTGTGGGAAAAAATAGCCAGGGAATTGTTATGGCTAGGCTTGTATAGGCCCTAGGGCTGATAGCCTAGTACCAACCTATGTACGTAAGATTCAGCTAAAAACTCTACCAGAGCAGGACTTTCATTTAGGATTCCCCTATCCCTTTTTTTCTACATATGCTCTGATATCAATCCCTGGTAGCGTGCAGTCAAAATGTCTTCTTGGCCAGTTCCCATTGTATTACCTTTCCCTGTTTAGTTATTTGGTCCCAGTACCTTGGTTCCTTTGCCAGTTTTCTCTAGTAAATTCCAACCCCATCTTTCCTCTTCTCTTTACCCCTAATGGCAGTCAGCCCTATCATCAGGATCTTAGAATACTTTCTTCTACTTTATGAATGTAATATTCTGTATAGCTGTTGCTGTTCTCCTTAATGATCTGCATACCAACTCCAACTCTTTCCTTATTTCTTGAAATTCCCCCTGCTTCATCATCATCATCCCTTTGTACTTTGTATTATAGTTTTCTGCTTGTGTTGTGTATGAGCCTTAGCCGTGTAGCTCTGCAAAATACCTTCAAACCAGATAATCCTAAACTACCTTGTTCTTTTGGAAGGATCAGTTTATCCCACTTGACCCTTGCCCTTTTCCTGCCCCAGATAAAATCCATCAGCTCTTTATTAATTACTATCCACAACTCCTCAGCTTGATAAAAATATGCCTAACCTGTATATAAAACTAAAGAGATTAAAAACATTTTCACTGCTTGTATCTCACTTTCCATATGCATAGACAAAAGCTTTCAGTTTCTTAGCTTTTTGTATTCTATTTTGTTACTCTCTTCCCACATATCCTTAGCTGCCGGAACAGAATCCCTTTTAACCCATACGCCTACATACTTCATTTTGTCATATCCCCACAAATATGATAATCATTGAACCAATTCATGTGTGGGTACATACTTTACAGCTGTAGCTTTTGTTTTGTCTTCATTAATTTTATATCTCAAAAAGACTTGAAACTGTCTCAGAATATTCCACAACATGGAGATGCCCGTTCTGGTTTTATCAAGTACAAAATAGTATTGTCTAAAATAAAGCCAACTTTTCTTGATCACCATACCAGTTATAACACTGAATTTCTCAGTCCCTTATTTTGTTTGCCAATGGCTCTAAATGTAGTCAAATAACAAGGGGGAAAGAAGATAACTCTGCCTGGTTTCTCTTTTCAGACACAACTTATCAGATAGGAACCCTCCCACTTCAGTTTTTGCTTCTGAACCGTCATGATGTCCTTCATGGATGCATCTGCAGTCATAACAACTGGGTTGTCCTGTCGTCAGGCAGCCCTTCAGTCGGCCGGATTCCAAAGTCCGGGTCCAGCTTCGGCTGATGTCGCACTTCACCCGACGTCATCTCTGTTGGTCTTCGGGTATATAAGCATCAGCCGACGCCATTTTCTTCAGTCTTTCTTGCGCTGGCGCCCAAGCAGAAGCTGTTCGCAAGTGCCGGTCGGTCGGATCCAGAGATTACTTCTACCGAGTACTACTCAAGACTTCTAAAGCTAAGTACCGCTGGGGACTCTTTCTTGCCTCAGCCGATGTCAGAAAAAGTTAATAATTGTTTAACCTGTGGGAAACAAATACTTCATAAAGATTTCCACTCTTACTGCCTGCCCTGTTTAGGCCCAGGCCACGACGTAGCAGCTTGTTCGTCCTGTGCTTCTTTCAACCGACGAACGCTAGACGCCGGTCAGAGTTTGCAGAACAGTTTTTCGTTCTGACTTTGCGTACATTATACCGTCGGACCCTCCGACTTCGCATTCTGCCAAAACGCAAAGAAAAAGACCGACATCATGTCCGCGGTTTCGGCCGAAACCATGGTTAAGCAAACCGCGAGTGTCTCGGTTTCGGCCCAAACCGAGAAAACTGATCAAACTACACCTGAAACTATCACTACAACTGAGGTCCCTGCTAACACTCTTGAATCGGCCTCAGAAATTTTACCCACTACGGTGCTTACCACTGACTTATCAGACACCATTCCCTTGGATGTCTCTACCCCAGCACGTGGTGCTGCTAGGCCTCCAGCAGCCATGTCCATTAAGGCCTTCGCCAGGGCTAAAGCAGCCAAGACTACTAAAACAGTGCCTGTTAAACCCCCTTCCACCAGGCCCTCTGCCAGTACTCAAATGCTTACCTTGGCACAAGATTTAATTTCATTAATTAGAGGATCTCAATCTCACCCAGACAGGGCCTCTCAGCCCCCAGAAAAGAGACCTAGGGCAGAGCCCCCTGAGCCAGTGTCCTCTGATGATTCTGCTGATGAATCAGACATAACTGACCAGCCAGAGGCTCCTTTCTCCAATTTTGAAGATTCTGATGCTGAAGAATCCATTCCAGCTGCTTCCCCTCCAGAAGAATTCTCCTTTGGGGAAACCTTACATGCCATGCGAGAGCAGTTCCAATGGCAGCAACAGGATTTTTCAGACTCCAGAAAAAGACTTAGGACCTTTCTGCACCTTCCACAGCACAGGCCCTTAGCTATACCTCCTGTTCTCTCTGTGGTGGATGATGCTTTCAATGATGTCTGCTCCACTCCAGATTCTTTACGCCCAGCCCCTGCCAAACCAGACAGATTTTACAGGGTGCCAGATACTCATCACCACCTTTACAAGGCCCCACTTGCAGACCCACAAACTATATCCCAGGGTCCCAAGGCAGTAGCCGACCATAGCTAAAACCCTATTCCTTCTGAAAGGGAAGCAAGGTCATTAGACAGATGGGGTAAAAAGGTCTACACTTCAGCTACTCTCTCAGCTAGAGCTTTAAACTGTCAGTTTCACATGATACAATACCAAGAGTTTATGCTTGATCAGTTAACTAAAAAGCTAACCACTGATGAATCTCTTGATAAGAATTATGTATTAGAAATGGTAAATAACATACAGCAGGTTAGTAACCATTCTTTAAAATGTGGCTATGATGCACTGGAGGCTTCATTTAGATCAGCCATGACTGGCACAGTAATTAGAAGGCATGCATGGCTAAAGGAGCAAGCTTTACCGGATCATGTTAAATCTAAATTGCTTGATGCTCCTATGGATAAATCAAGTTTGTTTGGTACACCTGCCCAGCAGGTTATGAAGAAAATGGAAGAAAAGGCAAAATCAGTCCAGACAGTTAAAGAATTCTTGCAGGTTCAACCACCAAGGTTTAGCAGGAACTGGCCTGCCAAAAATTGGTCCTTTCCTGACTCCACAAGACCTCAAAGGGGCAGGAATAGACGTTCCAGAGGCAGAAACCAATCCAGAGGAGGTGCCTACAGAGGACGACAGTGGCAAGGTAACAACAGAGGCACAGAATCAACACCTGCCTCTACATCAACACAGCCACAGTGACTTAAACCTAAACCCGCCTACCAGGGAACAAATAGCAGCTCCTCTAGGCGGAAAGCTAACCTTATTTTCAAAAAACTGGCACCACATAACAAAGGACAAGTGGATTTTACTAACCATAGATCAAGGTTACCGGTTCCACTTCCACACTTTACCAGTCAAAAGAGGAATGCCAAACCTACCTCCAAATCAAAAAACAGAGGCTCTACAACAGATAATGGAATTAGCAAACATGAGAGCTGTGGAAAAAGTGCCAACAGCAGAGCAAGGAAAGGGGTTCTACTCCAGACTATTCCTAGTTCCAAGAAAGGAAAAAAGTTGGAGACCAATTCTAGACCTGTCTACCCTAAATACTTACATCATTGTCCCAAAATTCAAAATGCTGACCCTACAGCAACTTCTTCCCATGCTGGGCAAGGAGTGTTGGCTGGTAACTCTAGATCTCAAGGAGGCATACCTGCACGCCCCCATTCGACCTATCTGCAGAAGATACCTCAGATTTCTTGCAGGATCAGAGCACTATCAATTCTCAGCATTGCCCTTTGGCTTATCTACTGCGCCCAGAGTATTCACAAAATGCCTGGCATCAGTAATCACCATTGCAGACTACAGGGAATTCAAATTTATCCATACCTGGACGACTGTCTGATACAAGGGGACAACAAAAGCAAGCTGACAACAGATTTACAAAGGGTCATTTACTTGCTTCAAGCACTGGGATACACAGTCAATTTACAAAAGTCAAGGCTGATACCATCCCAGACAAGGACTTTCCTGGGAGCGGAATTGGACACTGTAAGGCAAATGGCATTCCTAACTACAGAAAAACAAAAAGAACTCCCTCTTTACTTCTTGGCACTAACAAATCTGAACAAGTTAACAGCAAGAAAGGTACTGCAGGCCTTGGGTTTCATGGCATCATGCATAATCTTGGCTCCATTTGCCAGACTACATATGAGAAAGCTTCAGTGGTACCTAAAAAGGGAATATCCCACCTACCCCGCAGTGGAAGGGCTTAAGAATAACTGGTCATGCAGGCATAAAATATGTACATCCCTCTATTTGCCAGTAATTTAAGTGCAGATTGGAGAAGGTGATCTGCATGTGTGTGCATGTGCGTGTGTGTTTTAACACCTTTATTGAATTGTCACATTAAGGCACAAGCAAACGTACATTTTACATAAAAGAAAACAAATCTTATTAACATGTCCACAGTTATAAACATTATAGATCACATGTATATTATTTTATGCAGTTCTCATCAGTCCAGCATTACATAAATTGCTCAATTTCTGCTTTCCCTTAAACCTCACTCCTCCTTCAGAACATTTTTCTGCTTGTATTGTTACCACAATTTCCATTTTTTATGTAATTTACTCCTACTGTTTTGTAAAGATCCCACTTCCTGTTCTGTTATCTCTGTTAAAATATTCACTACTTCAAGTGTAGTTGGTTTAGATTTTAATTTCCATGTTCTAGTAATTGCTTTTTTGGCAGTCACCAGAATGAAACTTAATAAAGCCTTACTAACTTTAGGCAAATCACATCCTGTATCCCAGCTCAAAAAATAATTTCCTTAGTAACATTTTCACCCAATATTCCTGACAGAGTACCTGTAGGGAAGTTTTAAAGTCTGCCAACTCATTACACTCCCAAACTGTATGTTCCCAGTTACCTCTTTATTCCCCATCACACCTCCAACATTTGAAGTCTCCCTGAGGAAAAATTCTTTGGAATCTGCTTGGGATATAAAAATACCTATGCAAACACTTTCAAGCAAAAGTCCTAAATCTTCCAGACTTCGTTGCATATTTGGGACCCATGTGTATGTCAACCCATTGTTTCCTTATGAATTGCTTATCCAGTCTCTCTTCCCATTCTTTGTTGACCTCCCGTGATTGATTCCTGCTAATTATCCCTTCTCAGCAGCAGCTTGTGTTCTAGATTCTTCGAATTAGTCTCCAGAGATGTGGATGAGGGTAAGGCAGTCCACACAGCCAATATGGACCTTGCCAAAGCCTTTGACACCATCCCCCACTCTGGAATCATAGATAAACTTACTAAGCTGGGCATTAATCCCTACGTCACTCGATGGGTTGCCAACTGGCTTACTGACAGAACCCACACTGTAAAAGTAGCTGACTCCAAATCCAGCTCCAGACAAGTGACAAGTGGAGTACCTCAGGGTTCAGTCCTAGGACCACTCTTGTTTGGCATCTACTTGTCTGAAGTACAGGCCAACACTAAGGGACTCTGGCTAACAAAGTTCGCAGGTGTCTGCAAACTGGGAGCCATTATTGAATTCCCAAATGATGTGTATACTCTACAAAAGGGCCTTACAGAAACAGATGCTTGGTGCCAGAGCCATGGGCTCGAGCTCAATACCAAGAAATGTATAGTTATTCCCTTTGGGAAAAAACATGTACCCGTGAATTACCACATAGGTGGCAGTACACTGAACACCGAAAGTGTGATAAAAGACTTAGGGACACAGGTGGACAGTGGTCTCACCTTCAATAACCACATCGCCACAACAGTCAGGAAATCCTTCTATGTGGCACACCTCATCACTAAGGGCTTTTCATCCAGAAAAAAAGGAGGTCATTGTCCCACTGTACTCGTCCCTCATTAGACCCATTATAGAATACAATGCCCCATTTGATATGTACCTCTCAAGACATCTGCAACAACTGGAAAGACCACAGAAATACCTCACTAAAAGAATCACAGGCCTAAAGCAGATGCCCTATGCTGACCACCTTAAAAAACTCCAGCTATACCTCACATATAGTCTACTCAGTGGCGATCTCTGCTTAACATACAAGGCCATGTCAAACCCAGAGCTGTTGGACATGCTACACTTAAAGAAATCCCAATCCCTCAGAGCCACACGTTCCAGGGATCATTGTCATCACAATAAACAAAACATGCTAGAAGGATAGGTTCCTGACCCAGAGACTCCCCAGACTCTGGAATAGACTGCCCATACATGTCAAGCAGAGCACCTCCTTGGCCCTCTTCAAAAGGAACCTTGATGATTGGATGGGAGAAAGGAAATTCACCCTGGGGATCATGTCAGTCTCCCTGCTAGACAGGGGTCCAGGGAAGTAAATAGTGTGGGAAAAAATAGCCAGGGAATTGTTATGGCTAGGCTTGTATAGGCCCTAGGGCTGATAGCCTAGTACCAACCTATGTACGTAAGATTCAGCTAAAAACTCTACCAGAGCAGGACTTTCATTTAGGATTCCCCTATCCCTTTTTTTCTACATATGCTCTGATATCAATCCCTGATGGCGTGCAGTCCAAATGTCTTCTTGGCCAGTTCCCATTGTATTACCTTTCCCTCTTTAGTTATATGCCCCCAGTACCTTGGTTCCTTTGCCAGTTTTCTCTAGTAAATTCCAACCCCATCTTGCCTCTTCTCTTTACCCCTAATGGCAGTCAGCCCTATCATCAGGATCTTAGAATACTTTCTTCCACTTTATGAATGTAATATTCTGTATAGCTGTTGCTGTTCTCCTTAATGATCTGCATACAAACTCCAACTCTTTCCTTATTTCTTGAAATTCCCCCTGCTTCATCATCATCATCCCTTTGTACTTTGTATTATAGTTTTCTGCTTGTGTTGTGTATGAGCCTTAGCTGTGTAGCTCTGAAAAATACCTTCAAACCAGATAATCCTAAACTACCTTGTTCTTTTGGAAGGATCAGTTTATCCCACTTGACCCTTGCCCTTTTCCTGCCCAGATAAAATCCATCATCAGCTCTTTATTAATTACTATCCACAACTCCTCAGCTTGATAAAAATATGCCTAACCTGTATATAAAACTAAAGGGATTAAAAACATTTTCACTGCTTGTATCTCACTTTCCATATGCACAGACAAAAGCTTTCAGTTTCTTAGCTTTTTGTATTCTATTTTGTTACTCTCTTCCCACATATCCTTAGCTGCCGGAACAGAATCCCTTTTAACCCATACGCCTACATACTTCATTTTGTCATATCCCCACAAATATGATAATCATTGAACCAATTCATGTGTGGGTACATACTTTACAGCTGTAGCTTTTGTTTTGTCTTCATTAATTTTATATCTCAAAAAGACTTGAAACTGTCTCAGAATATTCCACAACATGGAGATGCCCGTTCTGGTTTTATCAAGTACAAAATAGTATTGTCTAAAATAAAGCCAACTTTTCTTGATCACCATACCAGTTATAACACTGAATTTCTCAGTCCCTTATTTTGTTTGCCAGTGGCTCTAAATGTAGTCAAATAACAAGGAGGAAAGAAGATAACTCTGCCTGGTTTCTCTTTTCAGACACAACTTATCAGATAGGAACCCTCCCACTTCAGTTTTTGCTTCTGAACCGTCATGTTTCATCTTAATTAACCTTATTATTGTGTCAGGGGAATGCAAATGCTTCCATTGCCCTACTCATAAAATCACAGCTTACTCTGTTGAATGGTTTCACTGCATGAAGACCAACCAACAACTGTTTTTTTTTTTTTTTTTTTACATTCTACTTCCCTGTGCATCATCATCATTCTGTCAATGTTGTCAAATGTTTGCCTTCTTCCATAAAACCACATTAATCTATACCTATCAATTTTGGCAATCCCTTTACTGTTCTTTCAGCTATTATAAACATAAACACTTTACAGTCATGGTTTAAAATTGAAATGGGCCTATATGTAGTTGGATCTGACGGGTCTTAAGCATCTTTAGGTATTACAGCCACTGCAGCTTTTCTTCCATGATGTTGGCGGATCCCCTCCTTTTAAAATATTGTTTAACAAAAACTTTACAGATCTTTATCACGTTCTTCCCTCCTAGCTTCGAAACTTCCACAGGTATACCATCTGTTCCTGGAGATTTTCCTGCAGATCGATTATATGTCACCATTTACATTTTCAATAACATTAGTGCTTTTTCTTGATTTCCACATTTCTCTGCTTTATACATATTTTCTTAACATTTCTGAAATATCTCTGTCTTTAAAGCATCTGTGGTTATTTTTCTTGTTATAGGCTTACCTTTGGCAACAACCCTTTCTACTTTCTTTTCCCTTAGTCGTTATGCTAAAATTTTTTGTGCTCTGAAGTTGTTACCAAAAAACATTTGCTTAACAGCAGTCTGTCTAAAGTCATGCATATTGTCCAGGTACTTCCTTATTTTCCCTTTAACACTGTATAGTTGTGCCTCATCTTGTTCTGAGAGACCCCCTTATTCTGCAGTACTTTTAGGGTTGCCACCTTTCATTGTGGCTAAAACCGGAGTAAGGCCACACCCCTCAAATCACCTGTAACCCTGCCCATTCCCACCCTCCCCTGCCCACGTTCCACCCATTTCTTGACATCAGCAGATGGGAATTCCCTCTTTTTCCATTCTTGATGGCTGCTTTCAGCCTATTTACTATGCTTTTCTGTTAAAAAGCATAGTAAATCAGCCGATTCAACAGACTCCGATAGTCTGTTTCCTTTTTTATTTTATTTTATTTATTTTATTTTATTTTACATTTGTTAACCGGGATAGTCCAACTGGAACAGGTCCATTTTCAGTGGAGGTCCGGGGAGAAAAGCTCCAGTTACTAGTGTAAAGAGAACAAATTATTGCTAATAGCTACTTATTACAATTTATATGATGCAATGAGTGAAAAATAGTAAAATTATTATACAAGGCTAGACATGTTATGAATAATTTTTTCAAAATGCTTTGCAAGACAGAGCTTTAGCTACAGTACAGAAACATAGAGAGGAGTGCAAGTGGATAAGAGGTGGGTAATTATGTTATACATGGGAAGATCCAGGTTTTTCTAAGATGTGCTTTGAGTAGTGATTTGAAGTGGGAGTTTGAGGTAGTAGTGGTTACGCTGGAGGGGAGAGTATGCCAGTATTTGGCTATTTTATGGGAGTATAGGGCTTTGCCGGCAGTATTGTTGGCTTTGGTGATATTTAAGAGAAGTTTATTAGAAGATTGAAGAGGACAGTTGGAAGAGTAATGGGTTAGTAGTCGTTTTAGTGATGGAGTCTTGTTTAGGTTGTTTAGGTTGTTTAGGATGTTAAACGCACATGCAAGCTGTTGGTAGGTAAGTAATTGTGGAAATTCGTGATATTGAAGGTCAGTGAGTACATCGCAGTGGTGCGTTCTGAATGAGGAGTTGTATGCAAATTTAGCAATTTTCTTGTAGCATCCCTCGATTTTGTTGAGGTCTGTTTTCCTAATATGGGCAAGTATGGGTGCAGCGTACAGTAGTGTGGATAAGAGATGAGTTTGGGCTAGGGTGATTCTTGCTTGATCAGTGAGAAAATTCTTGTGTCTATAAAGAGTACCCATTTTTTTGTGGACCTTCTGGATAGTTTGAGCTATGTGAATATCAAAGTACAGATTTTTATCAATCTCAACTCGTAGAAGTTTTGTGTGTGTAGTAGGAGAGATGACTGTGCCATTTCTAGATGTCATTGAGAAGGTTAGGGAAGTTGATCTGGATTTATTAGGGGCGAACAATAGAAGTTTTATTTTATTAGGGGTGAGAATCAATTGGATGTTAGTGATCCAGCCTTCTACAGAAGAGAAGGAGTCTTGGGCCAGTTTCTTTAGGGTGGTAAGAGATGGGGCTGCACAGATAAGTGCTGAGTCATCTGCGTATTGTATTAATGTGGCTTGTTTGGAGGAGGTGTGTAGGTTATTTGTGAAAATAGAGAAGAATAGTGGGCCAAGTATTGACCCCTGAGGTACACCTATAGAGGTAGGGAGGAGGGGTGATAGTTCAGCTTGCCATTGGACAGCTTGCTGTCTATCTGATAGCTTTTGAACCAAGAGATAGTAGAAGAGTCAAAGAATAGGGCAGAGAGGCAATCAAGTAGTAAGGGATGTTAAACCATGTCAAAAGCTTTAGAAAGGTCAAGGAAGATAGTAGATACAAAGTTGTTATTGTTTCTGAGCTGGCTAACTTCATTGATGAAAGGCAGAAGAGCAGTAGCTGTGCTATGGTGTGGGCGGAAGCCATGTTTAGTGATGGAAAGAAGATTGTGAGGTTAAGAACTGCATAATCTGGGATTTAATGAGGGAGAGAGTATGGCTATTGACCGGTAGATGGAAAATTCATATGATTTTCCACCTTTATGTAGTGGTATGATGTATGAGATTTTCCAAATTTGGGGAACGTATGCTTATTTGACCGGTTAATAAGGATTGAAATGGGGTAAGATAATGAGTCAGCTGCTATTTTCAAAATGTTTGCATGTGTACCATCTGCTGCAAGAGTTGTAGGTTTTAGTTTACAGAGGAGTGTCTTAATTTTGCCAGTTGGAACAGGTGAGAGGGTAAAGGGGATATGTTATTTGGGAGTTTAGCTGAGTTACATGGAGTGCTATTGTTAGTAGTAGTGGGTATGTCATTGTGTTCGGTGAATTGGGTGGTTAGTGTGTGAATTAAGTTTATGAAGTGATGGTTAAGTTGGGAAGTGATATTACTGTTTTCTTTTTTGGGGGAGGTAGGGATGGGGGTGGTAGTTTTACCTGGTTTTAGCAACGAGTTTGTGTGCTAAAATTTGGGGGGGGGGTTGTGTTTGTTTTCTACACCTAGGAAGTAGTTTTGTTTGTCTATTTTGGTTTGATTTTTGGCCAAGTTCCCAAGTTGTTTATAGTTTTGTTTATTTAGGTTAGAGTTGTCTTTTTTTCCATTGCTTCCAGGCTGTGTCCGTAGATTTTAATAAGGTGCTTGAATCTTTGCTCAGCCATGGGGCGTAGTTTTGCTTTGGCTCTAATTTTTCTGATTGGGGCAATTTAATTTAGAACTCTGGTGAATGTTTTGTTGAAATAATCAACTGCCTGGTCTAGGTCTAAGGTTCTAAGTGGGTCCCAGTTGCAATGTTTTAAAGTGTTATTTAGATCCTGTGGGTTTAAGTTTTTGTCATCCCTGACCTGTCTATAGATTATGGGCTTTAGGATATTGGTGCATTTCCTAAGGAGAAAAGTAGGGAGTCCATCTGGTAGAAGTCCTGTGTGGTAGGTATATTTGGGGAAGTTCACTTATGTCCAGTCAATAATAGACTGTCTTTGGGATTTTTTTGTCAGATGTCCTTCAAGGATGCATCTGCAGTCCTCACATATGGGTTGTCCTGCCTCAGGCAGCCCTTCGGTTGGCCGGATTCCAAAGTCTGGGACCGGCGCCGGCTGATGTCGCCCTTTCCCTGGCGTCAGAGCGCCTGGGGTATAAAAGCGTCAGCCGGCGCCATCTTCCCCAGTCTTTCTTGCCGTGTGGTGCCCGAAGCAGAAGCAGTTCGCAAGTGCCGGTCGGCCAGCTCCTGTAATTCAGCTAACCGAAGACTTCAAAAGCTAAGTACCCCGTTGAGGACTCTTTCTTGCCTCAGCCGATGTCAGATAAAGTTAATAATTGCTTAACTTGTGGGAAACAAATACCTCATAAGGATTTCCACGACGTCTCGGCCTGTTCAGCCTGTGCTTCCTTCAATCGACGCACTCTTAGGCGTCGGGCGGAGTTTGCAGAGGAATTTTTTGGGGCTAGTTTCTCCTACAACATGCCGTCGGAGACTCCGACTACACATTTAGCCAAGAAACGGAAGGACAAAGACCGACACACGCGGACCGCGGTTTCGGCTGAAACCACGGCTAGGCCTACCGCGAGTGTCTCTGTCTCGGCTGAAACCGAGTCCTTGGTTTCCGTCCACCGAAACCGTTCAACCGACAACCTCGACCCCGGAGGCCCCTACCGAGTCGGTTATTGAATTTCCTTCAGAAACTGGTGTCTTGGAAGCTTCCGACGCCATTCCTCTAGACAAAACTACACCAGCACGTGGTGCAGCCAGGCCTCCTGCTTCCATGTCCATAAAGGCTTTCACCAGGGCTAAAGCTGCTAAACACACAAAAACCATGCCTCCCAGGCTTATTCCTCAGGGACCCTCTACAGGTTCACAGATTCTAAGTTTATCAAAGGACCTAATCTCCTTAATAAGGGGCTCTCAGCCCCATCCGGACAGGGGCTCTCAACCTCCTCTAGACAAAAGGCCCAGGGTTGAGCCCTCTGATCCCCACTCCTCAGATGAGGCCTCTGATGGCTCTGCCCTCTCTGACTACCAGGAGGAGGCTTTTTCGGCCTACGAGGATTCTGATGCAGAGGAATCTATCCCCTCAGCCTCCCCTCCTGAAGAACTATCCTTCGGGGAGACACTTCACACTATGAGAGAGCACTTCAAATGGCAGGGCCAGGAATTCTCTGATTCCAGGAAGAGATTAAGGACTTTTCTGCATTTACCTCAGCATAGACCTTTGGCTATTCCTCCTGTTTTAAATGTCATTGATGATGTGTACTCTGAGTCTAGCATAACCCCTGACACTCTTCCTCCAGCCCCTGTCAAACCCGATAGGTACTACAGGGTCCCAGACTCGCATCTTTTTCTTTACAAGGCCCACTCTGCTGATCCAGAAACTATTTCCCAGGGCCCTAAAGGGGTTGCAGCTGCCACTTCTAAAAATTCACTTCCCTCTGAAAGGGAGTCCAGGGCTTTAGAGAGATGGGGTAAAAAAGTGTATACTTCTGCTACTCTTTCTATGAGGGCATTAAATTGTCAATTCCATATGATACAGTACCAAGAGTATTTGTTAGATGAATTGCATAAGAAAATGTCTTCTCCTGAACCCCTAGATCGCAAATCACTTCAGGATCTGGTGCATAACTCCCAGCAGGTTAGCAACCATTTCTTACAGTGTGGTTATGATGCATTGGAAGCTTCATGTAGGTCAGCTATGACAGGTGCAGTCATACGTAGGCATGCTTGGCTGAAGGAACAATCTCTGCCAGACCATGTTAAAGCAAAGCTTCTGGATGCTCCACTGGAAAAGCAAACGTTATTTGGCTCCACTGCTCAGGAGGTCTTAAAGAAATTTGAGGAAAAGGCAAAATCTGTACAAACAGTCAAAGATTTTCTACAAGTACAACCACCAAGATTCAGCAGAAATTGGCCTACCAAGAATTGGTCCTTTCCGGACACAGAGAGATTTCAGAGAGGCAAGAACAGGCGTGCCAGAGGTAGAGGGCAAGCTAGAGGCTCCTACAGAGGACGTCAATGGCAGCCTCCCAACAAAAGAGGTAGTGCAGGACCTACAACTGCTGCACAAGGACAGACTCAATGACTTTACTTTGCCTCCGCCAACCAGGGCTCAATTAGAAGCACCTTTGGGCGGAAAGCTTTCTTTATTCTCAGAAAATTGGCACAGTATTACAAGGGACAAATGGACACTGCAAATAATAGACAAAGGATACAGGTTCCATTTTCACACATTGCCAAAAAGAAAAGGCATGCCAGACCTGCCACCAAATCAAAAGGCAGAGGCTTTGAAACAAATCTCCAGCTTAATGCAAATGAAAGCTGTAGAAAAGGTTCCTCTTTCAGAACAAGGCCAAGGATTTTATTCCAGACTATTCCTTGTTCCAAAAAAAGAAAAACAATGGAGGCCTAATCTCGACTTGTCCGCACTGAATACTTAACTCATTGTGCCAAAATTCAAAATGCTGACTCTACAGCAGCTCCTTCCCATGCTGGGCAAGAGGTTTTGGCTGGTAACTCTAGACCTCAAGGAGGCATACCTGCATGTCCCTATCAGACAAAGTTGCAGAAGACACCTCAGATTTCTTGCAGGTTCAGAGCATTATCAATTCTCAGCATTGCCCTTTGGCTTATCTACTGCACCCAGAGTATTCACGAAATGCCTGGCATCAGTAATTGCACACTGCAGACTTCAGGGGATTCAAATATACCCATATCTGGACGACTGCCTTATACAAGCGGACAGCCAACAAACTTTGTTGAAACACTTGAATTATGCCATCCACCTACTTCAGGCCTTGGGATATACAGTCAACATTCACAAATCAAAACTTGTACCATCCCAAAGAAAAACTTTTCTGGGTGCGGATCTAGACACAACCAACCAAATGGCTTTTCTCACAGCAGAAAAACAAAGACAACTACCGGATTACTTCAAGAATCTTACAAGACAAACTCAGCTGACTGCAAGAAAAATCCTGCAGGCCCTGGGTTACATGACATCTTGCATTCTTCTGATTCCACAAGCAAGGCTGCATATGAGGAAACTACAATGGTACCTAAGCAGTTTATAGACTCAGCACAGCCACAGCTTAAAAACTTTGATCCCACTCATTCCATGCCTCCAAAAGGAATTTCTGTGGTGGGCTCAAGCAAGCCAGTCAAACAGGGGTCTGCCCTTCAGCAAACCAATAGCCAGCCAAATCATTACAACGGATGCTTCAGACCTCGGTTGGGGAGCACACATGGAGGGCAGATGTATTCAAAGACTATGGTCACTAAAGGAGCTACACATGCACATAAACCAAAAGGAAATGCTGGCAGTGATACATGCAATCAAGGCCTTCAAACCCTTTCTGCATCAAGGCCACCTCCTAATAAGGACAGACAACACCACAGTTATGTGGTACATAAACAAGCAAGGAGGTACCCATTCCTACCCTCTTTGCAGACTGACAATGAATCTATGGGAACTTTCCCTGAAACTCAACATAGAGCTGCAATCACAGTTTGTGCCAGGAAAAGACAATATACTGGCGGACAGCCTAAGCAGAAATATCATGGATGCACACGAATGGATGCTGCACCCCGACATCTTCCTTCAGATAATGCAATCATGGGGGAGGCCGGACATAGATCTCTTTGCCTCCCACCACAATCATCAGCTGAAGAAATTCTGCTCAAGGACATACCACCCACAAGCATGGAAAGTGGACGCCCTCTCTTTCAGCTGGAGAACTCTAACAGTGTATGCATTTCCACCTCTTCCATTAATGACCAAGGTCTTACTGAAGATCAGAACAGAGCAGCCAGAAGTGATTCTGATAGTTCCGGACTGGCCAAGACAGCACTGGTACCCACTGTTAAAGAGCATGTCACGAACAAAACCGTGGCCTCTTCTTCAATGGCCACTTCTCCTGACACAGCACAATTACAAAACTCTGCATTCCAACCTGAAAAACTTGCAACTAACAGCTTGGAGAATACCTTGACTCCTTCCCAGGATAAGCTATCCAAGAGAGTGAAGGATGTCATCATGGAAGCTCGCCGGCCTTCCACAAGAAAGGCTTATTCAGCAAAATGGAAAAGATTCCGCATTTGGAGCACCACAAAGGGCCTAGATGCGGCAGTGATGAACATGGCACATATACTGGAATACTTGGCCGAAATGCTCCACAATGGTCTGTCTTTCTCTTCCATTAAAATTCATGCTTCAGCAATTTCAGCAGAATACAATACAGATCCACCAGTCTTCTCTCATCCTCTCCTAAGACAGTTTCTAAGAGGAATTAAAAACATCAATCCTCCAACGACACCACCATTGCCTACATGGGACCTTAACTTTGTGTTGGAAAAACTAACACTGCCTCCCTTTGAGCCAGCAGCATCTTCAGAACTACAGTTCCTGTCTTGGAAGACTGCCTTCCTTCTGGCCATAACCTCAGCAAGAAGAGTATCTGAGTTACAGGCCCACATGGCAGTACAACCATTTCTTATTTTTCATCAGGACAGAGTTTCATTGAGAACCAATCCTTCATTTATGCCAAAGGTGATATCCAGGGTCTCACTGAACCAAGCTATTCACCTGCCTACCTTCTTTCCAAATCCACAAAACAAAGGAGAGAAACTTCTGCATACCCTGGACATTGACAGACAGTTGCGCTACTACTTGGACAGAACTAAAAGTTACAGAAAAACTGACCAAATGTTTGTAGCATATGCTGCTAGTGCACAAGGATGAGCAATTTCCAAACAGACAATTTCAAAATGGATAGGAAATTGCATTCGCTTTTGTTACTCTTTTCATGGCAAATCTGTGCCAGCTAACATTAGACCTCATTCCACCAGAGCCACAGCCACCTCCACAGCCTTCCTAAGAGAGGTGGCTACCAAGGACATTTTAGAAGCTGCTACATGGAGCTCCGTGCATACATTTTCCAAGCATTACAATTTACTTTTATATTCCAGATCCAGAGCAGGCTTTGCTACGGCAGTCCTGCAGGGCATTTTAGCTACACCTTCCTTGACATAGATCCTACCACCCCCAGATTGGCTATGGCATTCTACCCATATGTGAGGACTGCAGATGCATCCTTGAAGGACATAGTACAGTTTTGTACCTACCATAAATGTAGATGTCCAATAGGTATGCATCTGCAGTCAGGTTTCCCTCCCTCCTTCCCCTCTGTGGTATTTCTTGGGTACTTATCCCTCTCATAGCTAGCTGGGGATGTCCTTCATGGATGCATCTGCAGTCATAACAGCTGGGTTGTCCTGTCGTCAGGCAGCCCTTCAGTCGGCCGGATTCCAAAGTCCGGGTCCGGCCTCGGCTGATGTCGCACTTCACCCGACGTCATCTCTGTTGGTTCGGTATAAAGGCATCAGCCGGCGCCATTTTCCTCAGTCTTTCTTGCGGCGTGGCCAAGCAGAAGCTGTTCAAGTGCCGGTCGGTCGGATCCAGAGATTATTTCTACGAATACTACTTCAAGACTTCTAAAGCTAAGTACCCGTTGGGACTCTTTCTTGCCTCAGCCGATGTCAGAAAAAGTTAATAATTGTTTAACCTGTGGGAAACAAATACCTCATAAAGATTTCCATTCTTACTGTCTGCCTTGTTTAGGCCCAGCCCTAGCAGCCTGTTCGCCTGTGCTTCTTTCAACCGGCGAGCGGCTTAGGCGTCGGTCGGAGTTTGCAGAACAGTTTTTCGGTTCTGACTTTGCTTACATTATGCCGGAACCTCCGACTACACTCTGCCAAAAACGCAAGAAAAAGGCCGACACTCGCGGTCCGCGGTTTCGGCGAAACCACGCTTAAGCAAACGCGAGTGTCACCGGTTTCGGCGAAACCGAGAAAACTGATATAGGTACAGCGAATCTATTTCTACAGCTGAGGCCCCTGCTACAACTCTTGAATCGGCCTCTGAAATTTTACCCACTACGGTGGTTCCCACTGACTTATCAGACACCATTCCCCTGGATGTCTCTACCCCAGCACGTGGTGCTCCTAGGCCTCCAGCAGCCATGTCCATTAAGGCCTTCGCCAGGGCTAAAGCAGCCAAGACTACCAAATCAGTGCCTGTTAAACCATCCTCAACCAGGCCCTCTTCTAGTTCTCAAATGCTTACTTTGGCAGAAGATTTAATTTCTTTAATTAGAGGATCTCAATCTCACCCAGACAGGGCCTCTCAGCCCCCAGATAAGAGACCTAGGGCAGAGCCCCCTGAGCCAGTGTCCTCTGATGATTCTGCTGATGAATCAGACATTACTGACCAGCCAGAGGCCCCTTTCTCCAATTTTGAAGATTCTGATGCTGAAGAATCCATTCCAGCTGCTTCCTCCAGAAGAATTCTCCTTTGGGGAAACCTTACATGCCATCGAGAGCAGTTCCAATGGCAGCAACAAGATTTTCAGATTCCAGAAAAGACTTAGAACCTTTCTGCACCTTCCACAGCACAGGCCCTTAGCTATACCTCCTGTTCTCTCTGTGGTAGATGATGCTTTTAATGATGTCTGCTCTGCTCCAGATTCATTGCCCCCAGCCCCTGCCAAACCAGACAGATTTTACAGGGTGCCAGATACTCATCACCACCTTTACAAGGCCCCTCTTGCAGACCCAGAAACTATATCCCAGGGTCCCAAGGCAGTAGCCGCAACCATAGCTAAAAACCCTACTCCTTCTGAAAGGGAAGCAAGGTCATTAGACAGATGGGGTAAAAAAGTATACACTTCAGCTACTCTCTCGGCTAGAGCTTTAAACTGCCAGTTTCACATGATACAATACCAAGAGTTTATGCTTGATCAGTTAACTAAAAAATTAACCACTGATGAATCTCTTGACAAGAAATATGTATTAGAAATGGTAAATAACATACAACAGGTTAGTAACCATTCTTTAAAATGTGGCTATGATGCACTGGAGGCTTCATTTAGATCAGCCATGACTGGCACAGTGATAAGAAGGCATGCATGGCTAAAGGAGCAAGCTCTACCGGATCATGTTAAAGCTAAGTTGTTAGATGCTCCTATGGATAAGACAAGTTTGTTTGGTGCACCTGCCCAGCAGGTTATGAAGAAAATGGAAGAAAAGGCAAAATCAGTTCAAACTGTTAAAGATTTCCTGCAGGTTCAACCCCAAGGTTTAGCAGGAACTGGCCTGCCAAAATTGGTCCTTTCCTGACTCCACAAGATTTCAAAGGGGCAGGAATAGACGCTCCAGAGGCAGAAACCAACCCAGAGGAGGTGCCTACAGAGGGCGACAGTGGCAAGGTAACAACAGAGGCACAGACACAGCCACTGCCACTACATCAACACAGCCACAGTGACTTACTCCTAAATCCGCCTACCAGGGAACAAATAGCAGCTCCACTAGGCGGAAGATTAACCTTATTTGCAAAGAACTGGCACCACATAACAAAAGACAAGTGGATTCTACAAATTATACATCAAGGTTACCGATTCCACTTCCACACTATACCAGTCAAAAGAGGAATGCCAAATCTACCTCCAAATCAAAAAACAGAAGCTTTACGACAGATAATGGAGTTAGCAAACATGAGAGCTGTGGAAAAAGTGCCAACAGCAGAACAAGGAAAGGGGTTCTACTCCAGACTATTCCTAGTTCCAAGAAAGGAAAACAGTTGGAGACCATTTCTCGACCTGTCCACCTTAAATACATACATCATTGTCCCAAAATTCAAAATGCTGACCCTACAGCAACTTCTTCCCATGCTGGGCAAGGAGTGTTGGCTGGTAACTCTAGATCTCAAGGAGGCATACCTGCACGTCCCTATTCGACCAATCTGCAGAAGATACCTCAGATTTCTTGCAGGATCAGAGCACTATCAATTCTCAGCATTGCCTTTTGGCTTATCTACTGCGCCCAGAGTATTCACAAAATGCCTGGCATCAGTAATCGCATACTGCAGACTACAGGAATTCAAATTGACCCATACCTGGACGAGTGCCTGCTACAAGGGGACAACAAAAGCAAGTTGACAACAGATTTACAAAGGGTCATTTACTTGCTACAAGCACTGGGATACACAGTCAATCTACAGAAGTCAAGGCTGATACCATCCCAAACAAGGACATTCTTGGGAGCGGAATTGGACACAGTAAGACAAATGGCATTCCTAACTACAGAAAACAAAAAGAACTCCCTCTTTACTTTTTGGCACTAACAAAGCTGAACAAATTAACAGCAAGAAAGGTACTGCAGGCCTTGGGCTTCATGGCATCATGCATAATTCTGGTCCCATTTGCCAGACTACATATGAGAAAACTACAGTGGTACCTAAAGAATTTATGGTCCCAACACAGGCACAGCCTAGAAACAGAAATCCCACTAATTCCATGCTTAAAACAGGAGTTCCTATGGTGGGCCCAGGCATGCCGGTCCAACCCAGGCCTTCCCTTTCACAGATGTCAAGCAAGCCAGAGCATTACAACAGACGCTTCAGACCTAGGATGGGGGGCCCATGCTGGACAAATGCATGCAAGGATTGTGGACTCAGGATCAACTTCACCTGCACATCAACCTAAAAGAAATGCTGGCTGTAAAACTGGCAATCCAAAAGTTCAGACCATTTCTCAGAGGGCCAGCTGTTGATAAGGACAGACAACACCACAGTCATGTGGTACATCAACAAACAGGGAGGCACTCATTCATACCCCCTATGCAGAATGACTTTGGAACTGTGGACCCTGGCACTCAGCTACAACATCCAGCTACAGGCAAGATTTGTACCAGGAAAAGAAAATACTCTAGCGGACATATTAAGCAGGACCACATCAGATGCTCACGAATGGCACCTGCACCCGGACATCTTCAGGACCATTTCAAAGAAATGGGGAATGCCTCAGATAGATCTATTCGCATCACCTCACAATCACCAACTCAAAAAATTCTGCACAAGGACATTCCACCCACTAGCATGGAAAGTGGATTCGCTCTCCTTCAGCTGGAAAAGGCCTAACAGCATATGCATTCCCACCTCTTCCCTTGATACACAAAGTACTTCTAAAAATCAAGGAAGAACATCCAAGGATAATCCTGATAGCTCCAAACTGGCCAAGACAACACTGGTACCCACTACTGAGGAGCTTGTCTCGGAACAATATGTGGCCAATACCCCTGATGCCTTTGATGCTAACTCAGAACAACTACAGCACCATACATCCAAACCTGAAAACGTTACAACTGACTGCATGGAACATCACATAGCAGCAGCTAATCAAGAACTTTCCCAAAGAGTTAAAGACATTATTCTTGAAGCACGCAGACCTTCAACAAGAAGGAACTACGCTGGAAAATGGAAAAGGTTTGTCATTTGGAGTTCTGAAAGAGGAAAAGATGTGTCAAACATAGATATACCTAACATTCTGGAGTATCTGGCCGAACTTCTCCATTCAGGCCTGTCCTACTCCTCCATCAAGATACATGCATCAGCTATTTCAGCAGAATACAGCTTTGATCCAGCTTTGATCCACCTGTCTTCTCACACCCGTTGCTCAGGCAGTTCCTCAGGGGAATCAAGAATGTAAAACCTCCGAGGAAACCACCATTACCAGCTTGGGACTTAAATTTCGTACTAGAAAAGTTGACACTCTCACCCTTTGAACCAGCAGCAACAGCAGACCTACAACACCTGTCATGGAAAACTGCTTTCCTACTGGCAATCACTTCAGCAAGGAGGGTTTCAGAACTACAGGCCTTAATGGCAGTGCAACCCTTCCTAATCTTCCACCAAGATAGGGTGTCCATGAGGACTAATCCAACCTTTATGCCTAAGGTGGTATCCAGAGTGTCTTTAAACCAGGCAATCCACTTACCTACCTTCTTTCCCAACCCACAAAACAGAGGGGAAAGAATTCTGCACACCTTGGATGTGCATAGACAGCTACGCTACTACCTGGACAGGACAAAAAGCAGCAGAAAATCTGACCAACTTTTTGTGGCCTATGCAACAGGAAGGGAAGGAAAAGCTATCTCCAAACAGACAATCTCCAAATGGATAGGAAATTGCATACGATTCTGTTACTCCTTCCATGGAAAACCAATTCCACAGAACATAAGACCTCATTCTACAAGGGCAACAGCCACTACCACAGCCTTCTTACGAGGAGTGGCTACCAAAGACATTATTGAGGCAGCTACTTGGACCTCCGTGCATACATTTGCCAAGCATTATAATTTGCCTCTATATTCCAGATCCCGAGCAGGGTTTGCCACTGCTGTACTGCAAGGGATCCTAAACACACCATAATCTACCTTTTCCTCCTCCCCTAGTTGGCTATGGTACTCTACCCAGCTGTTATGACTGCAGATGCATCCATGAAGGACATAGTACAGTTTTGTACCTACCATAAATGTAGATGTCCGAACTGGATAGCATCTGCAGTCACTCCCTCCTTCCCCTCTGAGGTTCTCCTAGGGTGTTTACCCTCCTAATAGCTAGCTAATGGGGGGGAGTCTTCTATGGTGTATTTGTTTGTATATATGTACATACATGCTTGTTTTTGTGTTTACCTCTTTCCTTTCGGAAACATTGGCATCTATCCAAAATTTCAGCCTTCAAGAGGGCTTCTGGCATCTGGGGCAAGAAACACTGAGGAAAATGGCGTCGGCTGATGCCTTTATACCCGAAGACCAACAGAGATGACGTCGGGTGAAGTGCGACATCAGCCGAGGCCGGACCCGGACTTTGGAATCCGGCCGACTGAAGGGCTGCCTGACGACAGGACAACCCAGCTGTTATGACTGCAGATGCAGATGCTATCCAGTTCGGACATCTACATTTATGGTAGGTACAAAACTGTACTTTATCTATTATGGTGTATTTATTTGATATATATATATATATATATATATATATATATATATATTTGTCTGTGCATGTTTGGAATTTATTGCATTTCTCCAAATTTAGCCTTCCTTAGAGGGAACCTGGCATCTGGGGCAAGAAAAACTGAGGAAGATGACGCCGGCTGACGCTTTTATACCCCAGGCGCTCTGACGTCGGGGAAAGGATGACATCAGCCGGCGCCGGACCCAGACTTTGGAATCCGGCCGACCGAAGGGCTGCCTGAGGCAGGACAACCCATATGTGTGGACTGCATTTGCATACCTATCGGACATCTACATTTATGGTAGTTACAAAACTGTACTTTCTGGTGGGTTATTGGATTAATTGGGCAAATCCATAGAGATGTATTTGAATGGTGGGGTTAGTGGAGTTACAGGCTAGACAGTCAGTGTTTAGATCTCCTAGTAAAATTGTTTTGTGTGAAAGGTTTTGACTGAGCCACTGAAGAATTTCTTCTGTAGTATGGGAGTTATTTCCAGGAGGGATATCGCTACATAAAATGTTAATTTGTTTTTCATTGTTCAAAGGTAGAGTAGCACTTAAGATTTCATAATTCTGAGATATGGATATGGGGGGTTGAAGTGGCTGGAGGTTGAGTGAATTTTTTAAAGAAAATAGCAACTCCACCTCCTTTCTTACCAGTTCTGTCTAACCTTAGAATATTGTATCCTGGTGGGAGAACTTCATTGTTTGTGATACAGGGTTTAAGCCAGGTTTCTGAGATAGTAAGTATATCTGGGGAATGGTAGGAAATGAGTGCATGTAGGTCTGGATTTTTTGAGATAATTCTGGCATTGATATTTATGATCAGTAGGTCTGATTGAGTTCTATTTGATAGGGTAGTGGGGCAGGGTCCTGGGTTTGGGTGTATATCTCCTGATATAAGAAGTATTGTGCTGAGAATTATTATGTGCTTAATAGTGTGTGCTATACTTGTGTGGACTATATAAGGTGTTTTTCTATAGTAAGGATTTGGAAGGTGGTCTTATTAGTATATAGTATTATGCTGTCCTTAAATAATGTTGAACAGATAGTAAAGTTAATATGTGTATTAGTAGGTGTTAAAGTATGTGTTGTATGGTTGGAGGTCCTGTCTATGGGGTTGAATGTGTGTGGATGTAATGTAGGTTAAAGAAGAGAGTGATGATAGGAGGAAAGACAGTAAGAGAAACATGTTGGGGTATAGCAGGAAATAGATGGTGTAGAGACTTGGAAGTGAGAAAAGATTTAGGGTATGGTTTTAATGAAAGGAGTACGAATGTTTGGGCAATTACCTAAGGGTGTGGTCAGTAATTAGTAGAAGTAATTGGTGGAAGGAGGTGGACAGGTGACAAGGAGCACAAATAAATATGGATGATATGGGACTGGGTGGGAATTGGGGGTAGGGGAGCGGAGCGGGGCTCAACCCAACCGGGCTATTACAGAGCCAATCAGTATGTGCTGTTAATGTAAGAACAGACACACAGCTTACCAGGGTAAGGTTGTAAGTGTACATTTACAACTATATTTAACGTCTAGGAGTTTAGACTTCACACCGCGGTGGTGGTGCTGCTGTAGCATTGTCGCCTCACAGTAAGACGCTGTCTGGTTCGATTCTCAGCTAGAGCGTCTTCTCCATGGAGACATGCGTGAATGGGCGTACCTTCGTTGAAGGTTGTGCGTCAGGGCTGGCAACTCGGCACGTAAAAATCAACTGCCAATCATTAGCAGACCGGAGTTCTGCTGTGGCGACCCCTAACCTGGAAAAGCCAAAAAACACAACAGCTAGATTCTAGTATGTTTATAAACTATACACTGTATTGTACAGTAGCTATGGGGACCTAGGCGTTTCTAGCCAGTGCTTCTGGTGCCCGGGGAAGGTAAAGCAGATTACAGTCTTTTTGAGTTACAGCTGGGTACATAGACTAAGTTATTAACCTTGCTTCCTTGTCGAAAAAAGCCTTGGTTGTTGAGATAGACTTTGGTGCTGCTGCCAAATAAGTTATTAGTAGCGCAGCAGTCCTCTAACGTAGCAAACCTTTCAGTGGGGTGGGCTGATGTTGGGTAACAGCAGCCGAGTAGAGATCCTAGGAGGCAGAGGGAAAGTGAGGTTAATAGACGGATTAGATAGGCCCAGTATAGAAATATAACCTGTTATGTGCTGGCCGACTCCTATCGTAGCGTGCAAAACATAGCTTAACCATTCACAGGAAGTGCAGCTATAACCATTTCAGTCCTGTCCCTTCACAAAAGATAGTTCAGTACAGATACTAAACTTGCTAAACATTCCATCTGCTTGGCATTAGGTACTATATAAAATCATTCTGTAAATACAGAAGAAAACTACCGGAGTTTGTACAATGTTTTTCAGACCACCAGAGAATCAGTTTGATTTCCGGGTAGTCCAGAAAAAAATGGATAGGTGGTAACCATAAGTACTTTAACCTTTGTCAGTGCCTCTGAATACTTTTTGTTACTTCTTAACCATATATTTTTCTTTTATTTCTACCCTGTTTTTAAACTCCACTTTTATTTTATTCCACTCATTAGTTATAACTAAAGAAATTTTCTATCTTCCTGATAACTCCTGAATAGTTTCCACTAGCCATTCATTAAATTCCTCTCTTTTTATCAGGTAGGTGGGGAAGTATCTCATCTTTACTTAATTACCCTGCATTTTTATCTTAGTTGTTATTGGCACATGATCTGAAACGGTTATTGGATGTGTGCTGAAGCTTTCAATTAAATGTACATGTTCCTATGAATATAATTTCTGTCTAGACTAGTACGGTTATTGTACCTTGCAGAATAATATACAAATTCTGTCAAGAGTTCCTAGTACTGAATTTATTTCCATACCAAATATTTTCATAAGTTTCTTCAGAAATCTACACTCTCTTATGTTTTTATATTTTCCCTTCTAGGCCCCAGAGATATATCATCACTGTTGCAAATCAAGTTTCAGTCCCCACCTGTAAGTAATATTCCCTGCGGAAAGCTGATTATTTGTCCCAAGATTTTCTTAAGCTCCATAACAGCAGTTTAGGTGGAATATAAATACATGCCATCGTAATCCATATGTTTGTGTGTTTGAGAGAGTTTTGCATTGTATAGCTTGTCTTGTATAAGTTATTCAACATTTTGGAAATCTGTGATTTGTTACTTTCAAGAGTTGATGAAAACCCCATTCTTACATATTTACAAGTTAGATTGGTAGTTCTTCCTAGTATTTACAATGGCATAACAATGAATGTAACTGAAGGTAGAGTCCCATTCTTTATAGGCAATTTCTGAATTCCATTAATGTATAAACTGTGATGTACAGTACATTTGGAATAAGCTTATAGCGGTCGATGACATTTGCATGGTTGTTTGCTCTGCAAGGTAAAACAGGTACAGACTTACTACTGTGTAGATGTTGTATATTGGTGGAATTCTAATGTGGAACCAATTTATTGTTGATCTAAAATGTAGTCAAGTGCCCTGCTGTCATAACAGGACAATTTAATATCCAGTATGCCTTGTTCAAAGGAAGCTACAACAGTAATCGTTATAATGAATATTCTTGATACAATCATCTGCCTTGTTTCAGAAGACTTTTCTCCCAAGTAATTTTGTATACTGCTCTCTTGCATTGATGCTTTTATTTCATCAGTGGCAGTATCTCTTGTGTTTCTGAAAGGCTTGGGACATGCTTCTGCATGGCAAACAGAAGTCTGATGCCCAGGAGTTTTCTTGTCAGGCTGCAGCTCACCAGTCAGCACGAATGATTTCCAATACACAGCAGTTCATGACAATTTTTTTCCACACTGATACTAACCACTTTCACTTGTGCTGGACTGTACAAACTTGTTTTTAAGCGTGACTCAGTTCATTGTGCATGTGCATGAGAGTACATTGCAGAAAGTAGATAAATCTTGAATGTCTTCCAGTCTGTGACCACCAAGGCTGGCCTCAGTGTCTGTATTAAATGTGCTGCCTTTAGTTTTGAAACCAGTTTATATAAAAAACTTAATGCTGTTTGTTTAACATTTCTGGCAAATCCAAAAGATGACAGCATTTGGCATTTTCCTTTGCAAAAAAGTCTTATACGTTTGAATGGCTGTGAAAGAGGATTTTTGTATTAACGCTTAACAACCCCTCTGGGTTGTCCATTGTTTCTCTGTAAAGCTTACCTGGGGGACATTATTGCTTGACTGGCGCTCATGTTTTTTATGTATTTGCCACATACCATTTAGTTGAAAGCACCTCTGATTTCTCAAACATTGGAGACCTTTGCGGTTTTTAATTCCCCAGATCAGGAAACTGCTGAGACTCTGTCTTTTCAGTTTGAAATTACATTTCTGTGCATTCACGTGTTATTTTCATACCACCGTGGGCATTGCCAGAATTGTAAATTCAGAGTTTGTATTGGATGTGTTGATCCCATCTATCTTCTTTTCAAAGGAGCTGAGACAGAGGACCCCTAGTGCTTGATGTTTGAGTAAAATCTTCTACGGACAGGATCCTCTTAATTTTAAGGACTTCATCTGTAGGACAAGGCCTTCTCTACTTGGAGGCCTTTTATTGGCTTTTTCTGGCCCCGTGGCATTCGCAAGGTTTTTCTCAAAAAGTAACCTCAGTTTATCATCATAAAGCTTTTAATTGCTAGAAATATCATTCTGTCCCTTATGTTTGTCTGCTAAATCACTTGTTTGTACGTCTTCATCTTATCTGAACAGAACTAATTTTCTTTTGTATGGAAGTAGTCACAGACAGTAGCCTGCACCACTTTACTTCACTCCCATTAGCTCTGTCTTTGGAAGATGTGCTACATTCTTCAAGGCAAGATTGGAAGTAGTTTCTCTATTTTCACTGCTAATTGTGAAGTCATTACGTTGAGAAGCCGGCCAAGTTAAACATCAGTGGTTATGACCGTTGCTTAAATATTTGAGATTTCACCATGTCAAATCCCTTGCTAATGACCAGCTTGACTGTGCAAAGTTTAAAGCTTAGATTTTGTGCCTTTTCCAGTAAGAAGATCTTTATGGAATGTCTGTAAAGAAAAGGGTTTTGAGGCTGTTTCTATCCCCAAAGAAAGTAGTTGTGATTCAGTCCTGTTTGTGTTTGGGTGAAGTTCAGAATTGTTATAATTTAGTTCCTTTTCCACCTTTTAGTAGGAGTTTGTCAGAGGTGCTTCCCTGAATTGATGGGCATTCTGTTGCATAAAACCTCGTTTTCCATTTAGTTTCACAGCAGTTCTGGTCTAGAATGCTTCCCATTTATCTAATTGTTGGCCCCTTGAGTTTGGCATCAAATGCTTTATTACACTGGCAGTGGTTTTGAAGATTAAGAGACTGATAATGTTTTTATTCCTTACTTTTTGGTTGCTGGCTGTATCTCTGGCTGTATCACCTGGGAAAAACTTCTGCTGCATCTGTTTCATACAGCTCATTTATTTAGTCTGTGCTGAACTGCTTGTGTTGCATAACATCTGCAATTAGATTTGATATGAGCTGGTCAGTCTCCGTTGTCTGTCAGCAATGTATTTTCTAGACACGTGTACTTTATTATAATTTTTTCTTTTTAACTAGGTAAGCAAGTGGTGCTACTCATACGATTTGGCTACCAGGGTTAAGGATAAATATAGCAGAAATAGATGATTTGTAATGGCCAAGGGCGGCCACGGTAGTGCAGCGGTTAGTGTTGTAGCCTCACAGCAAGAGGTTCTCTGGTTAGATCCTCGGCTGGGGGTGCTTTCTTTGCGGAGTCTGCATGTCTTCCCTGTGGTCCCGTGGGTTTCCTCTGGGTGCTCGTTTCCTCCCGCATCACAAAGACATGCTGTAGGTGGATTGGAACTCTAAATTGGCCCTAGGTGTGAGTGCGTGCGTGTGTGTGCCTTTGCCTTCCGTGGAAGGTTGGGCGCCGGGCTGGCAACTCGACACCGTAAAACTCTACTGCCAGTCATGAGCAGACAGGTGATTCGCTGTGGCGACCCCTAACTGGGAAAAGCTGAAAGAAGAAGAAGAAATTAATTTATAACGGCCAGTCAATCCGGCATGATTGTTGTAGTTAGAAGCAAGCTGGAGTACCAAGAAAGAACCCACATAGAGACTTGGGAGAGCATGCATACCCATCACAGATTGTAACTGGTAGTTAGGATTGAACCACAGACCCTGGCAGTATGAGGTAGATATCCTGCTGTGTGAACCTCAATGGTAGTGTCCTTTTATTCTGTCTTGTGATGTCATTTGTTTCAATATTACCTGACTTCTAGTTCCATACGAGGGTGCTGCATTAGTTTGACAATTGTGAGTGGCTGTAAAGTCATCAAAACTTACTGGCTGTCCTCCTGACTTTAACATTTTTGATAGTCCCTTTCCTGGTAGGCCTTTTACCTCCATTTTACAGCTGTGTTGTCCATTTCTACTAATGTATTCAATGCAGCCTCGGTGGTGCAGCGGTTAGCATTGTCGCCTCACAGCAAGAGCTTCTCCTGTTCGATTCTCGGCTGGAGCCCCTTCTGTGTGGAGTATGCATGTTCACCCCGCAGTTGGGTGATGCAAAAGACATGCAGGTGGGTGATTGCGTGAATGGGTGTGCCTTCCTTGAAGGTTGGCTGTCGGGCTGGCAACTCGGCACCGTAAAAATCCACTGCCAATCATGAACGGACTGGAGTTCCGCTGTGGTGACCCCTAACCGAGAAAAAATGAAAGACATTACTATTCAATGCAGCCTTATGATGAGTACCTCCTAGAAGACTTGTTTAGCTTACCTAATAGAGTTCACAGAACAGGGTTCTTGGATCTTTTTTTGAAACAGGATTGTATATTGTATTCTTGTCACATTAGGATGAGCTTTTATATCCTGCAGACTGTAGATATCCATCTTGAAAATAGTACCTACTGCTCATATTGGGAAATCAGTCTGTAGTGCAGCAGCTTTACAGATGAGGTGGGATGAGACCCCCAACATCCTGTGCATGGAAGCCTGTCAAATGTATGAGAGGCATGTGGTGTGTGAATGACTAGTGTCATGCAGGATTTACATTACTTTGGAAGATGGACAAAAGCATCTTCCACATACTGCTGTCCAAATTCCTCAGATAGTACAGAAGATGTTTTGTGTTTATTATCTCCTGAAGCACATTCTTCTGTTGCCAAAAGTCTTCTTGTCCTTAGACCAGAATGTGCACTACCTTTAATGACACTGTACTCTCCACACAGTATAGCAACTCTGCAAACTGCAAAAACAAAGATGATGATGTGTTTCACTTTTGCAGTCATCACACTTGGGTTATCTCCTGCAGGTAGCCCTCAGTCGGTCCGAATATCAGAGTCTTGGGATTTCTGAGTTGGATGCTGTCGCCTCATCCACGATGTCAGGTCGTCGGGGGTATAAAATATGCAGCCAACGCCATTACATCAACTTTTCTTGCTGCACGGGAGCACAAAGCAGAAGCAGGTCGCAAGTGCCAGTTGGCAGCTACGTGAAATTTTGATTTTTCAAGTTTCAAACCTGAAGTCTTCTAAAGCTAAGTACCCCATTGGGGATCCGTTTTTCCTTGCTCTAACCGATGTCAGAAAAAGTTAACAATTGTCTTGCCTGTGGAAAGCAAATACCTCACAGAGATTTTCATTCTTAATGTGTCACCTGTTTTGGCCCAGACCATGACGTCCCTCACTGTTGATTTTGTGCCTTGTTCAACACCCGAACTATTCGTCGTCAGGCTATTTTTGTCTCTAAATTCTTTCGCTCTCATTCTCCGTATTCCAAAATGGCTTCAGTAAGCCATCCGACTACCGATCTTCTGAAAAAGCGCAAAGATAAAGACAGAGACAGACCGCATAGGTCCAAAACTATCAACAACGCTTCCGTTAAGCTAGTCACCAGTCCGCCAGTACTCAGTGAGGCACTTTCGCAGCCCCTGTTACCCGCTTCTGCAGATTCACAAGCCTCTACTGAGACCCATTCGGAGTCCGGTATGCTGCGAGATGCTTCTTCGACTATGGACCCTGCGGATGTCTCTACCTTGGATGGGTACGGAGCCGCTGTGCAGGCACCAGCTTCTGAGGGTGTATTCAGACCTTCCGATGTTCGTATCAAACCGACTACTTCATTAATGACTAAATCTACCGAATTTGTCAGGCCCAGAGTTTGCACTACGCCTAGGAAACCGATGACCAAAGAGCATTCTCAAGCTCCCACACCACAGAAACAAATGCTTAGAATGGCTGGACCTTATTACTTTAATTATGGGAAGCCAGCCTTTCCCCTCTAAAAGACAAAGAATTGATTTTCCTTCTGATTCTTCAGACCATGGGTCTGATGACTCTGACCCCTGTGATTACCAGGGCGTACCCTTATCTACCTATGAGGCTCAGATGCAGAGGATTCAATTCCCTCAGCCTCCCTCCCAGAGGACCTTTCTTTCAGTGAAACCTTGCATACCCAAAGAGAGCATTTCCACTGGGAATGCCAGGACTACCCAAAGGCCAAAAAGAGACTCAGGGAATTTTTAGACTTGCCTCGGCATAGGCCTCTAGCTATTCCCCCTGTCCTGGATATTGTAGATGATGTCTTCATGGAATCCAGCCTTGCCCCTAATACTTTACTGCCTGTTCCTAGAAAGCCTGACAGATTGTACAGAGTACCTGACTCTCACAAATATATCTTTAAAAATCCCACTGCGGATCCAGAGACCATTTCCCAGGGACCTAAAGGTTTTAAGGCTTCTACAGCCAAAAACCCTACCCCTTCGGACAGGGATTCTAGGGCTCTAGACAGATGGGGTAAGAAGGTTTATACCTCTGCAACTCTTGCCATCAGGGCTTTAAATTGCCAGTTTCATATGTTGAAGTACTAGCAGCATATTATTGATCTAATTAAACAAAAAATGTTGTTGATTCCTGATTGTGCAGAAAATAAGGACTTACAAGACTTTATGCATTCTGCAAACCAAGTTGGTAAACATACTTTGCAGTGTGGTTTTGATGCCTTAGAAGCATCTTGCAGGGCTGCTGTCACTGGATCTGTTCTGAGAAGGCATGCTTGGCATGAAGGAACAAATGTTGCCAGACCATGTCAAGGCAAAATTACTTGATGCTCCATTAAACCAGGAATGTTTGGCTGTAAAGCAGAAGTTGTTCTTAAAAAGATTAAAGATTTCTTACAGGTACAGCCACCTAGATTCAGTAGGCATTGGCCTTCAAAAAACTGGTCCTTTCCAGTCCCTTCCAGACCTTCTCAGCCCAAACCCAGGGGCAACAGACCACAAAGACTGCAGTCTCAGGGTATGCACAGATCTAAACAATGGAGTGCTCCCTCCACAAAAACTGGGAGTGGTAAACCACCCCCCCATGGAAAAAGTTCACAGTGACTTGTCCTTAATCCTTCCCAGCCTTGCCCATGTACTTGCACCCCCAGGAGGAAAACTCACCCTGCATGCAAAAACTGGGAGTATATTACCCAGGACCGATGGGTCTTAAACATTGTATCCAAGGGATACAGTTTATATTTCCACTCTCTGCCACCCCCAAGTGAATTGCCAGACCTTCCTCCAAACCAGTGGACAGAGGCCCAAAAGCAAGTACTTTCTCGTCTCAGTAACAGGGCTATTCGACCTGTGCCAACAGAGCAAAGGGGACAGGGTTTCTACTCCAGGCTGTTCCTGGTGCCCAGGAAAGAGAACTCTTGGCGTCCTATTCTGGATCTGTCATCCCTAAGCAACCTTCCTGGTGGTACTAAAATTCAAAATGCTTACACTCCGCCAGCTCCTTCCTATGCTAGCCAAGGACTCCTGGCTAGTCACCTTAGACTTAGAAGCCTATCTGCCCATCCCCATAAGGGAATCTTGCAGGAAATATCTACATTTCAGGACAGGCTGTATGCTCTATCAGTTCTCTGCACTTCTATTTGGCTTATCTACTGCGCCCAGGGTATTCACAAAGTGCCCGGCTCCAGCCATTGCTTACTACAGGCAGAAAATATTCAAATTTACCCATACTTGGACCATTGCTTGATTCAGGCAGACAGTTAGGAATTGCTACTTCAGCATCTGACGTTTAAAGAGACTCCTAACTTCTCTGGGGTATACCATCAATGAAAACTAATCACATCTAGTACCCAGCCAAAAGATTGTATTCGTGGGCGCAAGCTTGAACACACCGTCCCAGATAGCATTCCGCATTCCAGAAAAGCAGGTTTATTTGACAACTTATTTCAAACTACTGGCCACCCAAACCCAGCTGTCTGCAAGAAAAATACTGAAAGCCCTAGGGTTCATGGCGTCCTGTATTCTACTGATTCCATATGCAAGATTGCATATGAGGAAACTTCAATGGTACTTAAAAAAAAGTCTCTGGTGTCAACATTCCCAGGACCTGGAAACAGTGATTCCTATCATTCCTTGCCTAAGGACAGAGTTCCTTTGGTGAGCAGAGGCTTGCAACCACAACAAGGGACTCCCTTTCTCACAACCCCCCGCCGTCCAAACTCTGACCACAGATGCATCAGACTTTCATGGGGGGCTCACATGGCAGGCAAGTGCATTCAAGGCAAATGGAGCCCAGAACAAGTTCACCTGCATATCAATCAAAAAGAAATGTTAGCTGTACAGAATGCACTGACAGCCTTCAAATACCTTATCCTGCCAGGACAACTCCTGATAAACACAGACAACACCACAGTTATGTGGTACATAAACAAGCAGGGGGGAACTTGCTCCTACCCACTTTGCAGGTTAGCCATGGCTCTGTGGAACACAGCTTTAAGTAGCCAAGTGCACCTGCAAGCTCAATTCCTGCCAGGCAAACAACATTCACTGACAGACGACTTAAGCAGAAATCTAATGGACCCACACGAGTGGAAACTGGAACCAAACTCATTCAAACTTCTAATACACAGGTGGGGGACACCAGAGGTGGACCTCTTTGCATCCCCCCAAAACCATCAGCTAAACAAATTTTACACCAGAATTCTCCACAGCCAAGCTTGGAAAGTGGATGCCCTATCCTTCACATGGGAAAACCTTTCAATCTATGCCTTCCCCGTCTGTCCCTTCTTCCAAAAGTACTCCTCAAGATCAAACAGGACAGGCCAAGGACAATCCTTATTGCACCAGACTGGCCACGCCAACACTGGTACCCACTCCTATGCAGTCTGACAGCAGTGCCTCCCTGGCACCTAAATCAGACCCTCTCTCTGCTGTCCCAGCAGGAGGGACAGATTTTACATCCTCAGCTGCAAGCCCTGAACCTGGCAGCCTGACTTATTCCCTGACTACATCACCAGCAACCCTCAGCAAACAGGTGCTGGATGTTATCCTTGAGGCCAGGAGGCCCAGTACTAGGAAATCCTATTCAAAAAAGTGGAATAGATATTGTTCTTGGAGCCAGTCTCAAGGGAAGGACACAGCCGTGTCCTCCTTGCCTCAAATCCTACCTAGCAGAGCTGCTCCACAAAGGTCTATCCTTCTCATCAATTAAGATTCATGCTTCTGCCATCTCAGCTCATTACAATACTGAGCCACCCCTCTTCTCTCACCCTCTGATCAAACAGTTCCTGAGAGGAACTAACAATTTAAGACCCTCAAGGAGAGCTCCCACTCCTGCCTGGGACCTTAACTTTGTACTAGAGAGGCTCACGCTTCCCCCTTTGAGCCTGCTGCTACAGCAGAGTTAAAATTCCTCTCTTGGAAAACATCCTTTCTGCTAGTTATCACTTCAGCAAGAAGAGTGTCTGAGTTACAGGTCCTTATGGCTGTGGAACCCTTCATTATCTTCCATGTGGACAGGGTTTCCCTCAGGACTAACCCATCTCTTATGCCCAAGGTGGTATCCAGTGTGGCTCTAAACCAATCCACCCATTTGCCAACCTATTTTCCTAATCCTCAGAATAAAGGGGAAAGGATTCTGCGCTCCTTGGATGTGCACAGACAGCTCAGGTTCTACCTTGACGGGGCTAAACCTTTCAGAAAATCTGACCAGCTGCTAGTCAGTTTTGCTACAGGGGCAGAGGGCAAGGCCATTTCAAAACAGACCATTTCTAAATGGATAGCACACTGCATCCATTTCTGCTACAAACACCATGGAAAACCTACCCCACAGGGGATCAGGCCTCATTCCACTAGGGCTACATCACCCTCTACAGCTTTTCTCAGGGGACTCCCTACCAGGGACATCCTGGAAGCTGCAAACTGGAGTTCTGTACATACCTTCACCAAGCATTACCACTTACCTATCTTTCTTAAATCCAGAGCTAGATTTGCCACAGCAGTCTTACAAGGACTGCTAGCCAGCCCTACTACTTCTTGACTGCCTCCACCATTCCTCAGCTTTGGGAATCAACCCAAGTGTGACGACTGCAACAGTGAAACACGAAGAACATAGTACAGTTGTGTACACTTACCATAAATGTAGATGTTCAAGCGTATTCACTGTTGCAGTCCTGTTTACCCTCCCTCCAGCCCCCTGTCTTTCTGCACTTTCTACCTATCCTGTTTTTTTGCCCATATATTATGGAAATTGTATTTACTTTTTACTGGAGGTGTTCCACACCATTTGATTGCTTCCTGTTTTGGGGGCTCCTGACATCTAGGGCAAGAAAAACTAATGTAATGGCGTCGCCTGCATGTTTTATAGCTCTGACGACTTGATGTCATGGAAGAGGCGACAGCATCCGATGCAGAAATCCCAAGACTCTGGTATTCGGGCCGACTGAGGGCAACCTGCAGGCAGATAACCCAAGCGTGATGACCGCAACAGTGAATACACTCAAACATCTACATTTATGGTAAGTGTACACAACTGTACTTTTGTCACACTGATTACTGCTGCAGTAGCCTTAGCTATATGGGTTATATCCTGTCAAAGGTATAACAGCTGGACAGTTTACAAAGCTTCAGGGCACCTCCAACATGCTCAAATTTGTCAGGCAACTCGAGTTGAAAGGATTAAAAGACAAGTTTGAGCACAAAGCCCTTCAGAGCTTTAATGCTGCTAAAGAGTATGCTCCTCTGAGGCTTTCAAGGATCAACGGTTTGCTTGTGCTTTCCTTTGTTGGGCAGACAAGTTCTCTTTAGGTGAAAAAAATGTTGTTGATTTATTAGTTTCCTCTTCAGGAAAGTTGTTTTAAAGCTGTGTGTTAATGAACTGTTTCAAGGCAGTAATGTACATTTAAATGGAGCACTTGTTTTTGTTAGCTTAAAAGTGGTGCAAAGTAACTGAAGACATTTTTCTGTGTTTATTTCAGCTTTGTGGGACTGGCATAGTGTTTTAAAGTGCTTTTCACTGGGTTTTTCTGTCAAAAAAGTAACTTTTGTGGACTGGTAGTGGTTACTGGCAATTGCTGCTTGCCTTCCCAGGAAAGTGGCATGATTTTGAGCTTAACCAGGGAACAGACTACCAGTCCCACAGTCTGTCCTTCTTAAAGCAAACAGCCTTTGCCATCACAGCAGGCTTGCAGTTAGCCTCAGCCACAGGTGGGAGACTTTGCTGTAGTCATTTGTTGTACCTCAGACCACTCACCCTTTGCCCTGGATCACTGCGATGTAGCACCTACAGTCACTAAGGAGTGAGGGGTAACCATGAACTTTGTGGCTGTTGGGGTCCCCTCAGTGGGCAGCAGAGAGACACGGCGTCAGTCCTGGGAGAGGGAACACAAAGATGTTCTTCGTGTTTCACTGTTGCAGTCGTCACATTTGGGTTATCTGCTTGCAGTAGCTCTCAGTCGGCCTGATTAACAAAGTCTTGGGTCCTGCGTCAGTTGCTGTCTCTTCTTCCATGACGTCAGGTTGTCAGGGTTATAAAACATGCAGCTTGATGCCATTATGTCAGTCTTTCTTGCTGTGCGGTGCCTGAAGCAGAAGCAGTTCGCAAGTGCCAATTGGCCGACTCCTGAAATTTTCGTTTTCGAGTTTCAGAACTGAAGTCTTCAACTAAAAGCCAATTACCCCTTTGGGGAAACCTTTTCTTTCTCTAAACCGATGTCAGTAAAAGTAAATAATTGCATTTCTTGTGGAAAGCAAATACCTCATAAAGATTTTCATTCGTACTGTATTCCTTGCCTAGGCCCTGACCACGACTTACCTCACTGTCGGTTCTTTGCCTTATTTAAACCACAAACTGTCCATCGTCTGTATATTTTCGCTTCTAAATATTTTGGGTCTCTGTTAGAGTATCCCGATATGTCTTCAGTAAGCCATCCGACTACCGACATTCCGAAAAAATGCAAAGATGAAGACAGAGACAGGCGGCCGAGGTCTAAAGCTGCCAACGATGCTTCTCCTAAGCCAGTCGCCAGTTCGCCGGTACTCAATGAGGCACTTTTGCAGCCCCCCATACCCACTGCTTCAGATTTGCAGGCCTCTACTGAGACCCATTCGAATGCCATGAGATGCTTCAACTGTGGAACCTGCGGATGTCTCTACCTTGGATGGGTCCTGAGCCGTTCTGCAGGCACCGGTTTCTGAGGTTGTATTCAGGCCTACTGACTTACGTATTCAACAGACGCCATCTTCTTCTTCAAGTCCTAAAACTTGAACCATGCTTAGAAAACTGATGTCCAGACGGCATGGCCAGGACTCTATGCCTAAAAAACAAATGATAAGAATGCTGAAGACCTTATTACTTTAATCGGGGGAAGCCAACCTTCCCCCTCTAAGAGACCTAGGGCTGAATTTGCTTATGATACCTCTGACCAGGATTCCAAAATTTCTGTTTCCTCTGATGATCAGGATTTACCCTTATCTACCTATGAGGATTTTGATACAGAGGCTGATGCAGGGGACTATATTCCCTCTGCTTCTCCCCAGAGGATTTTTCTTTTGATGAAACCTTGCATATACCGTCGGGGAGCATTTTCGTTGGGAAAGTCAGGATTACTCTGATTCTAAAAAGAGGCATAGGGATTTCTTACTCCTGCCCCAACACAGGCCTTTAGCTGTCCTTTCTGTGCTAGACATTGTTGATGATGCCTTTTCGGAATCTAGTTTGACCTCTGACTCTCTACCTCCTGCTCCCAGAACACCTGATAGATATTACAGGGTTCCTGACTCTCACAAGTTCCTTTTTAGAAATCTTACTGCGGATCCTGAGACCCTTTCACAGGGACCCAAGGGCATTAAGGCTACTACTGCCAAAAATCCTACCCCCTCTGTTAGAGATTCCAGGGCCCTAGATAAATGGGGTAAGAAGGTATACACCTCTGCAACCTTGGCCATTAGGGCCTTAAATTGCCATTTTCATATGCTAAAGTATCAGCAGCATATTATTGGATTGCTTAAATAGAAAATTATGTTGATTCCTGACTGTGCTGAAAATAAGGATTTACAGGATTTAATGCATTCTGCTGAACAGATTGGAAAACATACTTTGCAGTGTGGTTTTGATTCACTAGAGGCATCTTGCAGGGCTGCTGTCACCGGGTCTGTACTTAGAAGGCATGCTTGGCTTAAGGAGCAATCTTTGCCAGATCATGTTAAAACTGAATTGCTGGATCGTCCCTTAAATCAGGACCGCCTGTTTGGCAGCAAAGCAGAAGAAGTTCTTAAAAAGATGGAGGAAAAAGCTAAATCTATGCAAACTGTTAAAGATTTCCTACAAACTGTTAAAGATTTCCTACAAGTACAGCCTCCAAGATTTAGTAGGCATTGGCCCTCTAAGAGTTGGTCTTTTCCTGCCTCTTCCAGGCCTTCTCAGTTCAAACCCAGAACCAGCAGAACACCCAGGCTTCAGTCCCAGGGTACACTCAGGACTAAGCAGTGGGGGGCCCCCACTTCCAAATCAGGGAGTAGTAAGACTCCTGTCTATGGTAAGCTGTCTCAATGACTTAACTTTAAAACTTCCAAGCACTTCTCAACTGACTGCCCCTTTAGGGGGAAGTTTGCTCTGCAAGCAAACAACTGGGAATTCATTACCCAGGACAAATGGGTTTTAAATATAGTTTCCCAAGGATGCAGATTTCACTTCCACACATTACCATCCTCAAACGGTTGGCCAGATGTACCCCCAAATCAGTTGGCAGAGGCTCAAAAGCAAGTACTCTCTCTCTTAAGATTAAAGGCTATTCAGACTGTACCAGAAGAGGAAAAGGGACAAGGTTTCTACTCAAGACTTTTCCTGGTACCCAGAAAAGACCACTCATGGCATCTTATCCTGAACCTTTCTATCCTAAACACCTTTTTGGTGATTCCAAAATTCAAGATGCTAACTCTTCACCAGTTGCTTCCCATGCTAGGCAAGGATGCCTGGTTGGCAACACTGGATTTAAAGGAAGCCTACCTCCACATCCCAATTAGGGAATCTTGCAGAAGATACCTACGCTTCAAAGCAGGCTACGTGCACTATCAGTTCTCCACACTGCCCTTTGGCTTATCTACTGTGCCCAGGTTATTCACAAAGTGCCTAGCTCCAGTTATTGCATTTTGCAGACAAAGAAATATTCAAATATACCCATACCTGGACGATTGTGTAATTCAGGCAGAAAGCCAGGACATACTTTTGAATCATCTGGCATTTGCTCTCCCGAAAGCACCCCAGCACTACCAGGTTATACCTCATACCATGCTTTTCGGCCCCAAAACGTGGACCGAACCACAAAAGGAGGGGGGGTATCGATGTTCATCAAAGATACCCACACCTCCAGGTTGGTGGCAAAGCACGAAGCATCCGAGACTATCCATGTGCAACTAACAGTGGGTAAAACTGCTTTCCAGTTTATAGCCTGCTACATACCACCCTCCCAAACCCAGGAACTCCACTCGGCCTTCCTGAGAACACTGGAAAATATGAAGGTCTCTCCGCACACCATTATATTGGGCGACTTCAACTACCCAAACATAGATTGGGAGCATTACTCTAGCTCCAACACCCTTGCCCAAAGGTTCCTAGAATTCATAAACTCAAATGCTATGGAACAACTTGTTACCACTCCACAAGAGGGAAAACATACTGGACCTGATCATCACCAACATGGGGAATCTATGCTCCAGACCAGAAGTGTATCCCTCACTGGTAAGATCAGACCATAAACTGATCTCACTGGATATTCACATCCCGAACCCACCTCCTGCCCAGAAAACCACAGTGAAAAACTTCTAAAGCAAATTTCACACTCTTCAAAACCGAGGTGGAATCCTTCAAAGCCCGGGCCTGTGGAAAATATGGCCCAGACCGCAGAATCCTTTATAAATGCATTCTATGAACACCTTCAGGAATGCATGGATCATGCAATCCCAAATAAAACCAAGACCCAATCCTCCAAAGGCAGACTACCTGTCTGGTGGACCCCAACATAAACAAACTATACAATAGAAGGAGGAAGCTACTACATGATAGAGCAAAATCCCAAAAGGAAGGCATCTCTGATCAGTATTAGCAAAAAACTAAGGGCACTCATAAAATCGTCAAAGGCCAGCATTGAGAGAAAAATTGCACAGGACACCAAGGATAATCACAAGGCTTTCTTTAGTTAAGTTAGGAACCTGGGTGGGAATTCCCAGATATGCTCAGAATTAGTCCAAAATGACAAAAAAATACACCGAACCCACAGACATTGCCAACATCCTGGCTGACAGGTTCAGCAAACTTCTCCCCTCCCACCAAAGGGCAAATGTCTATCCCAGCAGAGTGCTGCCCCTGACATCTCAGATGCTCAGGTGGGAGCCGCCCTCTCAAATCAAAAACACAGCATCAATGGGACCAGATTGTCCCAGGCTGCATCCTACATGAACTCCAAGAAGAGCTAAACCCAAACATAAAACTACTGTTCAATCTCAGCCTTACTACAGGATATGTACCCAAAGAGTGGCATACAGCAACAGTGGTCCCTCTCCACAAAGGTGGTGCCTCAATGGACCCTGGAAACTATCGCCCCATAAGCCTGTCTAGCTTGGTCTGCAAAACTATGGAAAGGATCATAATGGACCTCATAAATAAAGATATTGGGGACCTACAGACACTGGATCCTACCCAGTTTGGCTTTAAGGGCAGATCCTGCCTCTTAAACCTGGTTGACTTCTTTGAAACAGTCACCAATCCATTGACGAAGGGAAGGTGGTCCACACAGCCTATCTGGACCTCGCAAAAGCCTTCGATACAATACCCCACTCGGGCATTATAGATAAGCTCACCAGCTTAAATATAAACCCCTATATCACTAGATGGGTTGCAAACTGGCTCAAGGACAGAACTCACATGGTTAGAATTGCTGGAGCCATGTCAGACTCCAAACCAGTTACAAGTGGCGTCCCGCAAGGCTCAGTCCTGGGACCTCTCTTGTTTGGTATATATTTCTCGGAGGTACAGGCCAACACGGAAGGACTGTGGCTGACCAAGTTCACAGATGACTGAAAACTGGGCGCCATAATCGACTCTCCAGCCGACACAAGCATCCTCCAAAAGGGCCTCATAGAAACAGACAACTGGTGCCAGAGCCATGGCCTCAAGCTAAACGCCAAAAAGTGTATAGTCATCCCCTTTGGCAAAAACTAAGTGCCCACAAATTACCACATAGGTGGTAATCCATTAAATACAGAAGAAGTAATTAGGGACCTGGGGACCCAAGTTGATAGCAATCTCTCATTTGACAACCACATGGCCAAAGTGGTTAGAAAAACATTTTATATAGCCCACCTAATCATGAAGGGATTCACATCTAGATTAGGGGAGGTCATCGTGCCTCTTTACTCATCCCTCATCAGGCCCATAATCGAGTACAATGCCCCTTTTGGGATGTACCTTACCAAACACCACCTGCAGCAACTGGAAAGACCCCAGAAGTACCTCACCAAGAGGATCAAAGGGCTCAAACAGATGCCGTATGCTGCCCGGTTAAAGAAACTCCAGCTCTACTCATTGGCATACCACCTGCTCAGAGGTGACCTGTGCCTGACGTATAAGGCCATGTCCAACCCGGAATTAAGGGACATGCTGCACCTCAAAAAATCCAAATCCCATCGAGCTACGCCGAGAGACTTGAACCTCAGCACTGAAATAAATAGGACATGCTGGAGGGACAGATTCATAACCCAGAGGCTCCCTTCACTCTGGAATAAAATCCCAGTCCAGGTTAGGCAGAGTCCCTCATTGACTCTCTTCAAGAGGAATCTTGATGAGTGGATGGAAGATCGTAGGTTTACCCCGGGTATCACTTCTGTGTCACTGTTAGACAGAGGCACAGTATACTAACCTCGAAAAAGGGCATAGCAAAATTAATTTAAAATGGGTGGCGAAAGCCAAACATACTCTGGCTTGGCTTATAAATGCCCTAGGGCAGATAGCCTAGTATGAACCTATTTGTACAAAAGGTGCTAACTTGTCTGGGGTACACCATAAACGAAAAGAAATCACATCTGGTACCCTGTCAGCAAATTATATTCTGGCAGCAAGCATGAACACAACGACCCAGATGGCTTTCCTCACGCCAGAGAAACAAATTCATTTGACAACTTACTTCAAACTAATGGCCACAAAAACCCTGCTATGTGCAAGGCAAATACTGCAAGCCATGGGGTTCACGGCCTCCTGCATTCTACTAATTCCATATGCAAAACTGCATATGAGGAAACTACAGTGGTATCTAAAAAGCGTATGGTGTCAACATTCTCAGGATCTAGAAGCAATGATTCCTATCATTCCTTGCCTACAGTTAGAGTTCCTTTGGTGGGCAGAGGCCTGCCACCAAAACAAAGGTCTATCATTCACTCTACCCCCTGCAGCTCAAAGTCTAACAGACGCATCAGACTATGCATAGGGCGGCTCCCCTGGCAGGGAAGTGCATTCAGGGCAAATGGAACCCAAGTCAAATGCACCTGCATATCAATCAAAAAGAAATGTTAGCTGTACAGAATGCTCCGACAGCCTTCAAGGACCACATTCTTCCAGGACAATTAATGGTAAATACGGACAACACCACTGTTATGTGGTACATAAACAAGCAGGGGGGTACCCATTCATACCCCCTCTGCAGACTTCCCATGGCTCTGTAGAACACAGCCTTGAGCTACCAAGTGCATCTACATGCTCAGTTCCTGCCAGGAAAACTAAATACAGTGGCAGACGAACTAAGCAGAAATCTCATAAACCCACACGAGTGGAAACTGGAACCAAAGACTTTCAACATGTTGATAAACAAATGGCGAGCCCAGATATAGTCCCTTTGCCTCCCCCCCGGAACTACCAATTGGACAAATTCTGCACAAGGACACCCCACAAACAAGCTTGGAAAGTGGATGCTCTGTCTTTCAGTTGGAAAAATCTATCAGTTTATGCCTTTCCCCCTCTGTCTCTCCTCCAAAGTACTAGTAAAGATCAAACAGGACAAACCAAGGATGATACTGATTGCACCAGACTGGCCACACCAACACTGGCACCCCCTCCTGTGCAGCGTGTCACTGCTGGCTCCATGGCACCTGCCTCAGACCCCTACCCTGCTGTCACAGCAGGAGAGCCAGATTCTGCACCCTCAGCTTCAAACCCTGAACCTTGCAGCCTGGCTAATTACCTAATTTCTCCGTTACCATCCCTCAATAAACAAGTGTTGGATGTCATTTTGGAGGCAAGGAGGCCTAGTACTAGAAAATCTTATGCTGACAAATGGAAAAGATTCTGTGCCTGGAACCATACTCATGGGATGGACACAGCAGCACCCAATTTACCTCAGATTCTTCAATATTTAACTGAGATGCTTCACAAGGGCCTTTCTTTTTCCTCTATCAAAATTCATGCCTCAGCCATATGAGCTCATTGCAACACAGAACCACTCCTCTTCTCTCATCCACTTCTCAAGCAGTTCCTCAGGGGAGCCAAAATCTTAAGACCACCCAGGAGAGCCCCAACTCCAGCCTGGGACCTTAACTTTGTATTGGAAAAACTCACTCTTCCTCCTTTTGAGCCAGCTGCAAGTGCAGAGTTAAAAATTCCTTTCTTGAAAAACAGCCTTCCTTTTAGCAATTACTTCAGCAAGAAGGGTATCTGAATTACAGGCCCTTATGGCAGTGGAGCCTTTCATCATCTTTCATGCGGACAGGGTGTCCCTCAGGACCAATCCCTCCTTCATGCCCAAGGTGGTATCCAATGTGGCTCTTAATCAGTCCATTCATTTGCAAAGCTTCTTTTCTAATCCACAGAACAAAGGGGAACGAATACTGCACTCCTTAGATGTGCACAGACAACTTAGATTTTACTTGGACAGGACTAAGCCTCAAAGGCAATCTGAACAACTGCTGATGGCATTTGCTGCAGGGGCAGAGGGGAAGGCTATTTCAAAGCAGACCATATCTAAATGGATAGGTCATTGCATTCATTTCTGCTGTAAGCACCATGGAAAACCTATCCCACAGGGAATTAGACCACATTCAACCAGGGCTGCATCTACCTCTACAGCCTTCCTCAGAGGTGTCCCTACCAGGGACAACCTAAAAGCTGCTACCTGGAGTTCTGTACATACTTTCACCAAGCATTACCATTTGCCAATTTTCTCTAAATCCAGAGCTGGCTTTGCCACTGCAGTCTTGCAGGGCCTTATAGCTGGTCCTAATGCTCTCTAACTTCCTCAGCTTTGGGAATTAACCCAAATGTAATGACTGCAACAGTGAAACATGAAGAACATAGTACAGTTGTGTACACTTACCATAAATGTAGATGTTCGAGTGTATTCACTGTTGCAGTGCTGTTTACCCTCCCTCCAGCCCCCTGTCTTCTTTTGGCTATACATCTATTCTCCTTTACCATGCTTAAAAGCTTTTTGGTGTATTTTTTCTGTTGGAGGTACAACCTTGTGTGTGTGTACATATATATATATATATATATATATATATATATATATATAATTGCTTCCCATTGGGGGACACCTGACATCTTGGGCAAGAAAAACTGATGTAATGGCATTGGCTGCATGCTTTATACCCCTGACTACCTGACATCACAGAAGATGAGATAGCAACCGATGCAGGACCCAAGTCTTTTGATAATCAGGCCTACTGAGGGCTACTGCAAGCAAATAAACCCTAATGTGATGATTGCAACAGTGAATACACTCGAACATCTACATTTATGGTAAGTGTACACAACTGTACTTTGGTTTAGAGGGATGTGTATTTATTGCATGCAGTTTTCCTGATAGTCAGCTATCTGCCCTTAAAAAGGCAGATGGAATTTATAAAGTTCCTCAGTATTTTACATTTTTGTAGACTATTCCCAAACCTGACCCAACAGCTATAGCATTAGTTGATCCCACTGATGTTCATCATGTTTCACTGTTGCAGTCATTACTCTGGGGTTATCCTGCTGGCAGGCTACCCTCAGTTGGCCAGAATTCCAAAGTCTAGGTCCGACGTCGGTTGCTGTCGCCTCTTCCCTGACATCAGTGCGCCAGGGGTATAAAAGATGCAGCCAACGTCTTTTTCTTCAGTCTTTCTTGCCGTGTGGTGCCCGAAGCAAAAGCAGTTCGCAAGTGCCAGTTGGCCGACTCCTGAGATGTTCAAATCCGAATTTCAGAACCGAAGTCTTCATTAAAGTGAAGTACCCCATTGGGGAAACTTTTTTCTTGCTCCAGACCGTTGTCAGAAAAAGTTAACAATTGTATTTCTTGTGGGAAGCAAATACCTCATAAGGATTTTCACTCTTACTGTATTCCTTGCCTAGGCCCTGATCACAATGTTGCTAGCTGACGGTTTTGTGCTAGATTTAACCAACGCACTATTAAGCATCGGTTTGATTTTGCATTTCATTACTTTGGCCGAAGATTTAATTATATAATGCAGTCAGAACAGCCAACAACCGGAGTTTACAAAAACGCAAGGACAAGGAAAAGGATAGGCATCCGAGGTCCAAAACCGACGACGAGGCCTCTGTAGGGCAGTTGCCGGTTCGCCGGCTCCCAGTGAGGCCCTTTCACAGCCCCTGGCACCCACTACCTCAGAGCCACAGGCCACTTCTGACTCCCACGTGGAGCCGACTGGGCCTCTGGATACTCAAGGTATTGGACATACGGAAATCATTCCCTCAGATGGGTCCGGAGCCACTGAGCAGGCATCGGCTTCTGAGGGTGTCTTCAGACCTACACAACTATATATTAAGCCATCTTCAGCTTCAAAGACCAAGACTAAAGCAGCTCTAAAGACAAAGAAACAAGTACAGCATTCACCTACTCAAACTTCCATGCCTAAAAAACAGATGCTCAAAATGGCCGAAGACTTAATTACTATGATCAGGGGCTCCCATCCCCCTCCTGGCAAGAGGCCTAGGCAAGAGACAGAGTATGATTCTTCTGATCAGGTTTCTATTTCCTCTGATTCCTCTTCTGAACAGGATTACTCCATGCTTCCCTATGAGGATTCTGATGCTGAAGAATCCATTCCTTCAGCCTCTCCTCCTGAGGATTATTCCTTTGGGGAAACCCTGCATACCATGAGGGAGCATTTCCACTGGGAGAGCCAAGATTACTCAATCTAAGAAAAGGCTCAGAGACTTCTTGCTACTTCCTCAGCACAGACCCCTTGCTATTCCACCTGTTCTAGACATTGTAGATGATGTATTTTCAGAGTCCGGCCTGTCCCCTGACTCTCTACCCCCTGCAACTGCTAAGCCAGATAGATACTGCAGGATCCCGGATTCTCATAAATTCCTATATAAAAACCCCACTGCTGACCCAGAAACTATATCTCAGGGTCCCAAAGAGGTTAAAGCTTCCACTGCAAAAAACCCTGTCCCCTCTGATAGGGATTCTAGGGCTCTAGACAGGTGGGGGGAAAAAGGTCTACACTTCTGCTACTTGGCCGTAAGGGCTTTAAATTGCCAGTTTCATATGCTTAAATATCAGCAATACTTAATGTCACTGCTTAAACAGAAATTGTTGACAAATACTGAATGTGCAGAGAACAAGGAATTGCAGGATTTATTGCATGCAGCTGAACAAGTAGGAAAGCATACTTTGCAATGTGGTTATGATTCACTGGCGGTCTCTTGCAGGGCCGCTGTTACAGGTTCTGTTATTAGAAGGCATGCTTGGTTAAAGGAACAGAATCTGCCTGATCATGTTGAAGCAAAATTATTAGACGCACCATTACAGCATGATACTTTATTTGGTACTAAAGCAGAAGAGGTGTTGAAAAAAATGGAGGATAAAGCAAAATCCATGCAGGCAGTCAAGGATTTCTTACAGGTACAGCCACCCAGGTTTAGCAGGAACTTACCTTCTAAAAATTGGTCCTTTCCAGTGTCAGACCACAAAGAGGCAGATACAGGCATCCCAGAGGCAGATCTCAGCCCCAAGGCGCTCATACAGGCCTAAACAATGGGGTGCTCCTACCTCCAAAAGCGGAGAGGATAAATCACAACTTTACAGGAAACAGTCCCAATGACTTTCCTCTGCCAGATCCAAGCACTTTTCTTTTGGCAGCCCCCTTAGGGGGAAAACTAGCACTTTTTTCATCAAATTGGGAAATGGTTACCCAAGACAAATGGGTCCTGAACATAGTGCCCCAAGGCTACAGGTTCCATTTTCACACACTACCAAGGTCAAAAGGTATGCCAGACCTGCCACACAATCAATGGGCAGAGGCACAAAAACAAATTACAGCCCTCATAGACATGAGGGCCATTCAGCAAGTACCACAACAAGAGCAGGGGCAAGGATTTTACTCCAGACTTTTCCTAGTACCCAGAAAGGACAGAACCTGGAGACCAATACTGGACCTGTCTATACTAAATACGTTTCTGGAAGTTCCAAAATTCAAGATGTTGACTCTACAGCAGCTACTGACCATGCTGGGCAAGAAGGCCTGGCTCGTAACTTTGGACCTAAAAGAGGCCTACCTGCATGTCCCAATCAGACAATCTTGCAGAAGATACCTCAAATTCATAGCTGACTCAATGCATTACCAATTCTCTGCACTGCTCTTTGGCTTATCTACTGCGCCCAGGGTCTTCACAAAATGCCTGGCACCAGTAATTGTGTTTTGCAGACAAAGAGGAATTCAAATATATCCCTACTTGTATGACTGCTTAATTCAAGCAGAGAACAAAGACATTCTTCTAAAGCATCTGGCGTTTGTAAAAAGATTACTAATTGGCCTGGGGTACACAGGAAACAAAAAGAAATCAAAACTAGTGCCCTCACAAGAGATAATATTCCTGGGTGCAAGCTTAAATGCAACTGCCCAGATGGCTTATCTCACGCCAGAGAAACAAAAGCAACTGAATACTTACTTCAAGAAATTGGCAACAAAAACCCACTTATCTGCAAGGAAAATCCTGCAGGCCTTGGGTTTCATGGCATCCTGCATTCTACTAATTCCATATGCTAGACTGCATATGAGGAATCTACAATGGTATCTAAAAAATGTTTGGACTCAGCATTGCCACAGCCTGGAGACAGTAATTGCACTCATTCCCTGCCTGCAACAGGAGTTTCAATGGTGGGCAGAAGCCTGTCACCACAACAAGGGTCTGCCATTCAGTTTACCCACAGCCAGACAGACACTGACAACAGATGCATCAGATTATGCCTGGGGGGGCCCATATGGCAGGAAAATGTATTCAGGGCACATGGCCTGCAAACCAGATGCATCTTCACATCAATCAAAAAGAGATGCTAGCTGTTCAAAATGCCCTGACAGCTTTCAAGGACCTGCTTCATCCAGGACAGATACTGATAAAGACAGACAACACTACGGTCATGTGGTATATAAACAAACAGGGAGGTATGCATTCCTACCCCCTCTGCAGACAAGCAATGACCTTATGGAACACAGCATTGGCTTTTCAAGTTCACCTGCAAGCACAATTCCTGCCAGGAAAAACAAATACTCTGGCAGACGAACTAAGCAGAAACCTCATGGATCCCCACGAATGGAAACTGGATCCACAAGTCTTCAGCATGATAATAAGGAAATGGGGATGCCCAGACATAGATCTATTTGCCTCCCTTCACAACTGCCAATTACAGAGATTTTGCGCAAGGATTTATCACAAGCAAGCATGGAAAGTGGACGCCCTATCCTTCAGCTGGAAAAATCTAACAGTATATGCCTTTCCTCCACTGCCTCTCCTTCCCAGGGTACTCCTAAAGGTCAGACAAGAGAAGCCAAAAATGATACTGATTGCACCAGACTGGCCACGCCATCACTGGTACCCAATCCTAAAGAGCTTATCTCAAGGTCCAGCATGGATATTGCCTCAAACCTGTCACTTGCTGACCCAGCAAAACAATCAGATCCTGCACAGCCAACTCGGGACCTTAAGTCCTCTTTCAAAAGCTGTTATGGATGTTATCTTGGAGGCCAGGAGGCCCAGTACCAGAAAATCTTGTGCAGAAAAATGGAAGAGATTCTGTGCTTGGAACCAGGAACAAGGCATTGACACGTGTGTACCAAATATCCCTCAGATTTTACAATACCTAACTGAGATGCTGAACAAAGGCCTTTCTTTCTCATCAGTAAAGATTCATGCCTCTGCCATTTCAGCCCATTACAATATGGAACCACCTATCTTTTCACATCCTCTAATAAGGCAGTACCTTAGAGGGGCAAAAAACATTAGGCCTCCAAGGAGAGCACCAATTCTGACCTGGACCTCAATTATGTTTTGGAAAAACTCACACTGCCTCCTGTTGAGCCAGCATCAACAGCAGATATAAAGTTCTTATCTTGGAAAACAGCTCTGCTCCTAGCAATAACCTCTGCAAGGTGAGTCTCGGAGTTACAAGCACTCATGGCTGTGGAAGCGTTTATCATTTTTCATCCAGACAGGGTTTCCCTGAGAACAAACCCTACATTTATGCCTAAGGTGGTGTCCAGTGTGGCCCGCAACCAAACCATTCACTTGCCTACCTTTTATCCAAATCCACAGAACAAGGGTGAGAAAATTCTGCATTCTTTGGACATACACAGGCAGTTACGCTTCTACTTGGACAGAACTAAAGCTTTCAGAAAGACTGAGCAACTTTTAGTGTCATATGCTGCAGGATCACAAGGAAAGGCTATCTCAAAACAGACCATTTCTAAATGGATAGGCCATTGCATCCGTTTCTGTTATTTTCAACATGGCAAATCAGTGCCTAAGGGCATTAGGCCTCATTCCACCAGAGCAGCAGCCAGTTCAGCAGCCTTCCTCAGAGGAGTACCAACCAAGGATATCTTAGAGGCTGCAACTTGGAGTTCAGTGCACACTTTCACAAAGCACTACCACTTACCTCTTTACTCTAAGTCCAGAGCAGGCTTTGCCACTGCAATTCTGCAGGGTCTCATAGCCTCCCCTAATCCTATTTAGCCCATCCACCCATCCTCAGCTTTGGGATTCAACCCAAGAGTAATGACTGCAACAGTGAAACACGATGAACATAGTACAGTTGTGTACCTACCATAAATGCAGATGTTCGAGTGTATTCACTGTTGCAGTCAAGGTTACGCACCCACCATCCCCCTTTTCTTTGCTGGGACTTATCTGCACTTCTCTATCCTATACAACCTATTTGGTGTATTTGCTTGTAGATGAAGGAAATGTTATTTTTGTGCATGCTTTTTTATTGGCTTATTTTTCAGCCTACCAATTTGGGGGGCACCTGACATCTGGGGCAAGAAAACCTGAAGAAAATGGCGGCGGCTGCATCTTTTATACCCCTGGGGCACTGACAGGGAAGAGGCGACAGCAACCGATGCCAGACCTAGACTTTGGAATTCTGGCCGACTGGGAGTAGCCTGCCAGCAGGATAACCCAAGAGTAATGACTGCAACAGTTAATACACTCGGACATCTACATTTATGATAGGTACACAACTGTACTTTGCTAAGCATTTAGTTAATTCCAACCCTTCTCCTTCTGTTAAGGTTGTGAAAAAGTGTATACTACTTCAACACTGATTTTCAGAATTTTAAATTGTATATGTTATCATATATTAGTTTGTTCTGATAAATTGCGAAAGTCAGAGGAATGTTTTATCTGCAGCTTCTTCTTGTGAGGAAAATCTGCTTTGATTGATCTCGTTTTTCTATTGCACTGGTTGCTACTCATTGTTTGTATGATTGTTGATTCTTCTTCCAGGACTATGGGTACTGGTACTGTTTTAAGGAAGTTTGCATGGCTGCATTCTCAGAACCTCCAAGATGATGATAAAAATTAGATTTTACATTCTCCCCCATTGGATAAAGATTTAGTGTTCGACCTCATTGCTGCAGGGGTTAATCAAAATGTGTGATGAGAAGTGCAAGCTGAATCAGGGTCTCTTAGATTTTCCAGCCCTTTTTTTTCAAATTTTCCAAGATATTTTCTCTCACCCAGTTTTGGCAAAAAGGTGGAATAAATAGTCTCAACAAAATACAGGAAAACAAACATTTAAGAAAAAAATGACAAGGGTTCCAAAAAGAAGTCTAGAACCTTCCAAAACCAAGGATAGGCCAATGAGTCTGAATGACTGTTCGAGACCTTGTGACCCCCTCCCACCCTGGCCCATTTTTTCTTCTAGAAAGTCTGAATGCCCATTTTTCTCTTTGGCAACAGATAGTTTCAGATAAATGGGTTCTGAAAATGATTCATTAAGGCTGCAGATAGCAGTGGTATGAAATTCTTTCCTTACAGGGGCTCATTCCTCATCCCTCAGATCACAGCAAGGAGTGATGAAACCAGTTCCTCCTTCCCACATGGGGAAAGGTTTTTATTCAAGGATGTTCCTAGTGCCAAAGAGAAAATTACTGGAGACCACTCCTGCATCTTCCTTTTATATACCTGTTTGAGATAGTGCCCAAATTCAAAGTGTTATTTCACAACCTGTTACCTCTTCCTTCCATTTTCAGGTTTCATGGCATCACTGGACTTAAAGGATGCTTATCACATCCCTATTCATCCAGACTTTGTTTCTTAAGGTTTTGTGTGTCTGGATCACATTATCAGTTCTCTGCCTTACCCTTTGGACTGTCTAATGCATCAATAGTGTTCACAAAGTGTCCAGCTCCAGTTATAGCTCATTACAAGCCACAAGGTATCCATATTTTTCCATGTTTAGATAACTTGCTTATATTTGCAGAGTCTTTTAGTGTGTCAGGAATCTTTCTTGTCTGAGATCTCTCTTACACAAGCTGGGATTCCAAAAGAACATTCAGATATCTTTCTTGACTCCTCCACACAGGATTGTGTTTTCCCTGGTGTGTCAGCTAGACACTTCAGTTCAAAGATCTTACTTCCACAGGAAAAACAATCTTTTTGACTGGATCTGTTTTTAAGGTTTTCCACTCCCTTCTGCAAGGGAGTACCTCAGTCTCATGGCATCTGTGATGCTCATGATATCCCTGGCAAAGATTCCACATGAGAAAAGTACAGTGGTATCTGAAATTGTTTTGGTCCCAGCATCAGCATCCTTTACCTTTTCAAATCCCAGTGCTGGGATTTGTCAGAAGATAAATCTTTTGGTGGAGACAGCAGATGTCCTTAAATCCAGGTCTCCCCTTCTCCCTCCCTGTTCCAAAGCAGTCAGGCACACAGACACTGTGGACTTCCCAGCTTCGGAAAAATTAACAGTATATGCGCTTTCCTCCACTGCACCACCCTTCCCAGGGTACTCTAAAGGTCAGACAAGGAAAGCCAAAAATGATACTGATTGCACCAGACTGGCTACGCCATCACTGGTACCCAATCCTAAGAGCTTATCTCAAGGTCCAGCATGGATATTTATCAAACCTGTCACTTGGGCTAACCAGTAGTCAGATCCTCTCACAATAGCTTCGGGATATAAGTCCTAACAAACTATTTTATGGATGTGTTATCTTGGAGGCCAGGAGGCCCAGTACCGAAAATCTGTGCAGAAAAATGGAAGAGATTCTGTGCTTGGAACCAGGAACAAGGCGGTATGCATTATTGTACCAAGTATCCACCTCAGATTTTACAATACCTAACTGAGATGTGCGCCTGAACAAAGGCCTTTCTTTCTCATCAGTAAAGATTCATGTGCCTCTGCCACAGCCCTTCCAGCCCATTACAATGTGGAACCACCTATCTTTTCACATCCTCTAATAAAACGAGGTACCTCAGAGGGGCAAAAAGCATAGGGCCTCCAAGCACCGAGAGCACCAATTCTGGCCTGTGGACCTCAATTATGTTTTTGGAAAAACTCACACTGCCTCCTAACGTTGAGCCAGCATCAACAGCAGATAGCAAGTTCGCCTCGCGGAAAACAGCTCTCTGCTCCTAAGTGGCCAACCTCCTCTCTGCAAGGTGAGTTCCTGCGGGAGTTACAAAGGGCACCTCATGGCTGTGGCATTTTATCATTTTTCCATCCAGATATATATTGGGGTTTTCTGAGGACAAACCCTACATTTATCACTGGGTGGGTGTCCAGTGTGGCCCCTGCTCAAGCAACCAAAACCATTCACTTGCCTACAAATTCTTTTACGCCTGGAAATCCACAGAACAAGGGTCAACAAAATTTATGTTGCATTCTTTGGACATACATTGCAGTTACGCTTCTCTACTTCTTTTTGACAGAACTAAAGCTTTCGTGGTAGAACTTTTAGTGCCTATGCCGCAGGATCAATCAACTTTTTGAGTGTCATATGCTGCGGGATCACAAGGAAAGCGCTTTCATCTCAAAACAGACTCCATTTCTAAATGGATAGGCCATTGCAGGCATCCAAGTTTCTGTTATTTTCACACATGGCAGCGTCTGGTGCCTAAGCGCACAGTTCGGCCTCATTCCACCAGAGCAGCAGCTGTGTTCAGCAAGCAGCCTTCCTCAGAGGAGTACCAACGTCCGTGGGTTAATGATATCTTAGAGGCTGCAACTTGGAGTTCAGTGCACACTTTCTCACAAAGCACTACCACTTATAACGCTCTAATTGCCAGTCCAGAGCAGGCTTTGCCACTGCAGTTCTGCAGTGGGTCGCCATAGCCTCCCCTAATCCTATTTGACATCCCCGCCCATCCTCAGCTTTGGGATTCAACCCAAGAGTAATGACTGCAACAGTGAAACCACACGATGAACATAGTACAGTTGTGTACCTACCATAAATGCAGATGTTCGTAGTGTACGTTCACTGTTGCAGGTGCCGGTTGTGCGCCACGCACCCGCACCATCCTTTCTTTGCTGGGACTTATCACGCTTCTATCCTATGCCAAACCTATTTGGTGTATTTGCTTGTAGATGAAGGAAATGTTATTTTTGTGCATGCTTTTTATTTCGCCGCTTTATATTTTTCCAGCCGCCTACCACCACCAATTTGGGGGCACCCTGACATCTGGAGGCAAGAAAACCCTGAAATAAAACGGCTGCATCTTTTATAAAACCCTGGGGCACTGACATCAGTGGGAAGAGTTTATTGGCGACAGCTTGATGCACCAGACCTAAGGACTTTTTCTGGAATTCTGGTCGACTGGAATACAAAGTTCGTAACCCTGTACAGCTAGGATAACTAAGAGTAATCACTGCAACAGTGAATACACTCGGGACATCTACTATTTATGATAGGTACACAACTGTACTTTGCTACTTAAGCATTTTAGTTAATTCCAACCCTTCTCCTTTCATTGGGTTGTGAAAAGTGTATATACCTACTTCAAACACATAGCAACACCATCTTCAGAATTTAAAAATTTTAGTATATAGTTTATCATATATTAGTTTGTTCTTGATAAATTATGTGAAAGTCAGAAGAATAAATGCTTTTATCTGCAGTTTTCCTTCTTGTGAGGGAAAAATCTGCTTTTGATTGGATCTTCGCTTTTTCTATTGCACTGGTTGCTACTCATTGTTTGTATGATTGTTGATCTTCTTTCTTCAGGACTGTACGTTACTGGTATACTGTTTTCAGGAAGTTTGCGTGGCTTGCATTCTCAAGAACCTCCAAGATGATGATAAAATTGGATTTTACATTCTCCCCATTGGATAAAGATTTAGTGTTCACCATTCATTTGCTGCAGGTGGGTTAATCAAAATGATATTAATGATGATAAGAGATTAAGCTGAATCAAGGTCTCTTCGATTTTTCCAGCCCTTCTTTTGAAATTTTCCTTTCAGATATTTTCTCTCACTGCCAGTTTTTGGCGAAAAAGTGGAATAAATAGTCTCAACAAAATACAGGAAAACAAACATTTAAGAAAAAAAATGACAAGGGTTCCAAAAGAAGAAATCTAGAACCTTCCAAAACCAGAGGATAGCTTCCAATGAGTCTGAATGACTGTTAGAGGAACCTTGTGCCCCTCCCACCTCTGGCCCAGTTTTTCTTCTAGAAAGTCTGATATGCCCATTTTTCTCTTTGGCAACGGCAGATAGTTTCAGATAAATGCGGGTTCACGAAAGTAATGATTCATTAAAGCGCTGCAGATAGCAGTGGTATGTGAAATTCTTCCTTCACCCACAGGGGCTCATTCCTCTACATCCACCGAATCACAAAGCAAGGGAGTGAGTGAAACCAGTTCCTCCCCTTCCCACATGGGGAAGGTTTTTATTCAAGGAGATGTCGCCTTCTCCTAGTGCCAAAGAGAGAAAAGTACTGGGGGAGACCACTCTGCCATCTTCCTTTTATGCCATACCTTGTTTGAGATGGTGCCCAAATTCAAAGTGTGTTGACTTCTACAACCTGTTACACTCTTCCTGTCCACTCAGGTTTCATGGCATCCCACTGGACTTTAAAGGATGCTTATCACATCCCTATTCATCCAGACTTTATGTTTCTGGTTTTAAGTTTGTGTCTGGATCACATTATCAGTTCTCTGCCTTACCACTTTGGGACTGTCTGTCGCATCAATGGTGTTGCACAAAAGTATCCAGCTCCAGTTATAGCTCATTCCGCCAAACCCACAAGGTATCCATGACCCACTTTTCCGCCGTGTTTGATCGCTAACAGCATACTTTGCAGAGGTCTCTTTTTAGGTGTGTCGGGAATCTCTTCTCTTGTCTGGGATCTCTCTTACACAAAGCTGTGGGATTCCAAAGAACATCTGTCAGACATCTTTCTTGACTCCCTCCACATGCGGCGCATTGTTGTGTTTTCCCTGGTGTGTCAGCTAGACACTTCAGTTCAAAGATCTTTACTTCCACAGGAAAAACAATCTTTTTGTCTGGATCTGTTTTTAAGGTTTTCCACTCCCTTCTGCAAGGGAGTACACTCAGTCTCATGGCATTCCAGCTGTGCATACCTCATGATATCCCTAGCAAAGATTCCACGCATGAAAAATATGCAGTGGTAGCCTGAAATACTTTTGGTCAGCATCCAGCATCACTTTACCTTTTCAAATCCTGCAAAGTGCTGGGATTTGTCCAGAAGATAAATCTTTTGGTGAAGACAGCAGATGTTCTTAAATCCAGGTCTCCCCTTCTCCCTCCCTGTTCCAAAGCAGTCAGGCACACAGACACTGTGGACTTTGCTTGCAGAGCAGTTTCAGGAGGGATAAAAGTCTGGGACACCAAGAACAGATGCAGGCTCATAAATATCAAGGAGATGCTTGCCCTGATCAAGGCAGTCAGCTCTCTGAACCATTTTTGGTTCCAAGGACCTCTTCAAGTGATTCCAGAGAATATCACAGCCACTAGGTACATCAGCAAGCAAGGGGAACCAGATTGTACCCCCTTTGCAGACTAGCCAGGTTAGCTTAGGATATAGCTTCCCAACACAATCTCACCATACTGAGATCCTTCATTCTGTCAGAACAAAATTGTGTGGCAGACAAGCTGAACCGGACCAGGTAAGACCCTCACAAATGGAAACTAGAGTGGGGGTCTTCCAAGATTTGATTTGCCTGTGGGGAGTTCCTCAAGTAGACCTCTTTGCATCCTCTCTGAACAAATAACTGGCAAGATTTTGTTTCAGGACTCCATGCAAGAGAAGGCCTGGAAGATGGTTGTTTTTTTTTCTTTCCTTTCCTTGGACAGGAATGTTCCTGTATGCTTTTCCACCCTTTCCATTAATGTACAGAGTACTTCTAAAGATTTAGCAGGAATCCCCCAAGATCATTGTTGTGACGACTCCTGTCCTAGGCAGCCATGGTTCTCCCTTCTTTTGGAAATGGTCAATGGTAATTACCACAAACATTCATAGATGGTGGTAGTGACTCAACACCATCCACACATGCAGAACAGTGTTGTTTGATACACCCCAACATCAGACAACTTCAGTTGACTGTAAAGTTTACTAAGGACGTGCGGCAGGTAGTAATGGAGGCATAAAGGTCTGCCACTAGAAAGCCATATATTAGCAAATAGAAAAGGTTTTCTGGTTAATACCAGAAACATACCTAGCACCCATTAAGAGCTAGTTGTTCTGCTTCTACAATATTTGTGTGAGTTAATATCCTATGGCCTTTCTTATTCTTCTGTTAAGGAAGGTTCATTTATTTGCTATTTCAGCATGTTTCCCCATGGATCCTCCACTTTCAGTGCAGTCTCTTTATCAAAATGTTCTTGAAAGGAGTTTTGCCTAAGATACCTTGAAGAAAAAAACAGTGGCTTCTCCTTGGGATCTTAATTTTGTGTTAGAGAGGCTAATGCTTCATTTAAATCAGATAATCTTGCTGACTTGAGGTTCTTAAAATGGAAGACAGTTCTTCTGGTTGCTCTGACCTCTGCAAGGTGGTTGTCTGATATGCAAGCTGTTATGGTGAATCAACCATATCTTATTTTCATAGGAGCAGGGTTTCTTTGAGAACTAATCCTTCTTTTATGCCTAAAATTACATCAAAGTTTACTTTACTCCAAACTGTCCATCTCTCCATTTTCTTTTCTGGACCTAAAAAAAGGACACTCCATACATTGGATGTCCACTGACAGCAGTAAATATTTCAGATCTTGGATCATTTGTTCATTTTTTGTGAGGATAAGAAGGAACAACTTGTGTCAAAACAGACTATTCCCAAATGGTTGTTTAAGGCTGTTACCTTTTGTTACACTCACCATAACAAAACTGTTCCAGGCAGGGTTAAGGCCCACTCTACCAGAGCCTTGGTTTCATCTATGGCCTTTTGGAAAGGGTTAGATTCTAGAAGTGTTCCAGAAACTGCTATTTAGTCCTCTGTACATACTTTTACAAAAGCACAATAAGCTTATTTCCTTCTCTAGGTATAGATTTTCCATGGGGACAAAGTCATCCTTATCTAGGTATAGATTTTCCATAGGGACAAAGTCACCCTGAAAACCAATCTGTCCTTTATGTCCAAGGTGGTTTCAGAAATTTCTTTGAACTAAGCAGTTCACCTCCCTGTGTTCTTTCCAAACCCCCAAAACAAGGGGAAGAAATTAATTGCACTCCCTAGATACACACAGACAATTAAGATTTTACTCCCACAGGACCAGCGTCACAAATAGATCAAATCAGCTTTCAGTAGCCTTTTGTAGTGGGTAAACAAGGTAGACCAGTTAGCAAGCAAACTATTTCCAAATGAATTACAAACTGCATCTCTTTCTATTACTTTCAACAAGGTAAATAGCTTCCTGGTAAGGATAAAACTTGTTTCACTAGACAGGGTGCCCATGCATACCATTTTAGAGGCTGCCACATGGTCCTCTGTTCACAGCTTCACTAAGCATTAGCACCTTGGGTCCATCTAGTGGGCAAGTGTTGGTTTTTCTTCTGCCATCCTGCAGAGCCTGCTACCCTGCATAACATTCCAGTCCAACTACCCACGTAGAAACTCTGGGAGTCTTCCCAGTAATTAGTACTGTAGCATTGACTGTGATAAACTTAGGTAACCTACACTTGCTGGTAATTGTAGATGTTAGTAGGTTAATTCATTGCAGGCTACCCGATCTCCTTAACCTCGCGGCCCGCTTTCTCTGTACCTTTGGTTGGGGGTGGGTCCTTTCATCTTATTATCATCCCAAACCTTTTTCTTTCCCTTTGGGTCAGGGTTCCTGTGTCATGGTTGAGAAGGTCGGGCTTTGTCATATTCCTCAGTTTGAACAAGAAAGACCTGAAGATGGTGCAAGCTGATGCTCTTTTTATACCCTGACATCCAAATATCAGACTGCAACAAAGATCCACTAGCTGGGGTGATGGTGAAAGACTTGTATTCACACTAGCCACGCAGGCTTCTGCGCGCTGGGAGAGGCTCAGAGGTAATTAGTATTACAATACTGATCTGCTCAACCACCACAGTTATGCTAGTTGGGGGGACAACTTTACTTTTCTTCAGAACACATTGGAATAGCAGTCTGCCTGTTGGTAAATCCTTGTGGTGTAATACCTGCGCACAGTAAATGAGTTTAAAATAAATCGGCTTTGTCATACCATGTATGACTGATTTTTCCATAAACATCTTCATTAGAGATTTTTACATATAGAAACAACAGGCAATCTTGCATCATGTATATAAATGAAAAACGCCATACAAAATTATATCACTTTTGGTTGCCAGACTACCATTAGAACCAGCTCCTAGTTGGCGAAATGGCCCATACATCACTTCGCCGATAAACCATTCCAGTCATTATCAAGTTAAGCATTATACCATAGCTCATTCCAAATCCTGCCTGTTAAACCTCATTCCTGCTCTGCATATATTTACAAACCCACAATTCTCATTGTTTTCCTATCGCGGATTTAATCCTTTCCTTTTCTTTAAAAGATCCTAATTTCAGTTGTTTTATCTCTGTTACTATATTCACTACTTCTAGTAAAGTTGGTCCTAGAACTTGAATTTTCCATTTTCTAGTAATTGCTTTTGGCAGCCACCGCGAATTAAACTCAGCAGGTTTTACTATGTCTAGGCAGTCCCAATTATGTAGCATAACTCAAAAATAATAATCTCCCCAATCAGTTCAATCTGCTCACCCTTAGCACATCTCCGACAGGCGGTAGAAATCCAAAAAGTCTGCCAGCTTATCATACTTTCGCTTAAAAGGCGCATGTTTCAGAGCTACACTCTTTTTTGCCCTTCACACTCCAGCATTTGCTATCCTTTTTGCCAGGAAAAATTGTTTTATATAGATTCTACTTGGGGTATAAAATACCTATGTAGCAGCTTCCAGGCGAAGATCCTAAATCTTCTGGACTTTGTTTCATATTTGGGAGACGTATCACATTATATCCCCATTGTCTCTTTTGTGAATTGCTTATCAGTCTCTCTTCCCCTGAGGAAATCGCTGTCTAAAAACGCCTCCTGATTTGAGTTCTTACGAATTATCATGCAATATTTTTATATGCATTACTAATTATCCAACTTTTTCAATGGCAACTTCTGTTTTAGATTGTATTAAAAACTCTACTAAGTGCTGATCTTTCATTTAGGACCCCCTATTTCTTTGCCTGCTTTTGCCTACAGTCTGACATCAATCCCCTTCTTAGGAAGCCAGTCTCTAACCTACATTCCAAATAAATTATTGGCCTCTTCCCATTCTATTACATTTCCCTTTCTCAGTTATTTGCTCCCAGTACCGTGTTTTCCTTTACCCAGTTTTCTCCGTGAAAATTCCAAGCTCCCTCTTGCCTCATGTCATCTGTATCCTGACCACAGTCAACCCTGTCAACATCTCTTTTCTCCCATTCGTGTTAGGTAATTTGGTTCTTAGAATATATCCCCTGCTGTTTTATGAATATAATACTCTCTACAGATTTTTGGTTGTTCTCTTAAAGAGTCTGAGATCCAAAAATACCATCTTTCCCCTTATTTCTTGGTCTTCCTCCCGTTTCAAGCATCATTCCTTTCCACTTTGAATTGTAGTTTTCTGGCATTGCCTTATGTATAAGAGCGCTTAACTGTGCTGCTCTAAAAGTACCTAAAATTAGTGTCTGAATACCCAGTCCACCTTGTTCTGTTGGAAGAATCAGCTTATCCCACTTGACCCACTGCTGTCTTCCCTTCCTAAGATAAAATCCTTCAACTCTTTTCTTCAATTGCTGTCCACAACTTCTCCAGTTGATAAAAGTATGTAACCTGACCTATGTATAAGACTAAAGGAACTAAAAACATTTTGGCAAAACATGGCGGGGTATCTATATCCGTGGCAGCGTCCGGTTTCTCAATTTTGTATTGCTCGTCTGTTTAGCGTTATATGCCCCTTAGCTGCCACCACAGAGTAATTTCTAATCTATACTCCTAAGTGCTTCATTTATCATGTCTCATAAATATGGATATTGTTTGGATAAATTCATGTGTGATACATAATTTACACAGCCTATGCCTTGTGCGCTTCGGCTAGTTTTATCCCAGAAGATTTGAAATAGTCTTAAAATTTTCCTAACACTGTAATGTTAATTTCTGGTTTTGTCATGGCATCATCATCACAAATAGAGCCAGCTTTCCTGGCGCATACCCAATTATATCATGAATTCCTGGGTGCTAACGCATGGTTTTGAAAATCTAATGCAAATAACGGGACGACGCGCCTAGTTCACTCTACTCAGGCAAACATTATCCGGAGGACCCCATCTACTTTAGTGCGTGCCTCCCGTCCATAATATTGCTTGCCAATCAACCTTATAATTGTATCCAGGAAGCAAATGTTTCATGCCCTGCTCTGCGAGTGCAGTGTCTTTTGTGATGCGTAAGACCCACAAGGAGTTCCCCTGTAGATGACGGGAACCGCAAATGGCCCAGGTCACGACGCCACTCCAACAGCTTTTAAGCACAAGCGTTCATCATAAACAGAATGCCGAAATAAGGCATGCTCCGAAAAGAACAAGTTGGCCAGCGGGGGCGCCAATGACCTGTCTCCCCACCATTCTTATAGTCCTCCCACTGTGGTGTGAATCTCGACAGTCACCCTCTGTAATATTATGACAGTCACTCCACTGTGGCACCGGAGTTGGTATATTTATGTAGGGAGGGTGTGGGGGTGGCGGGTAGGCGCCCCATACCTTTGTTTGTCGGAGATTTTAACTTTTTTTTTTGTTTTGTTTTGTTTTTTGTTTCTTGGCAGTGCCACGTGTACGCATCTGTCAGCCGGCCAGCTTCCTAATGACTGGCTTCAGCTACAACGCCCCAGAAAATCCTTGTTTTGATTAGATGAGCGTTAAGCAAAGCCGTCGCCCGCATATAAGTAGTTGACATTTTAAGCGACCGTTCATCAACCAAGTATGAGCACCAACCGGTAACCTTCTTACATTCTGCTTCCCTCTGAATCAATGTTCTGTTAATATTTATCCAGGTATGCCTCCACTCCACAAATCACACTGATCTTTACAATTTTGGTATCGCACCTGCGAAATGTTTAGCTGTTCTGGGCGCAGCGCTTTATAATCGCCAGTTGTGGTAGGCCTGTATGAAGCTGGATCCGATGGATCTTTACCCCTCTTGTTCGTTGCCACTGCCCTCTCCTCCTCTTCATCCTGGTAAAACCTTTAAATTTTTATCAAGTTTTTTCCCTATTAACTTTCAAGCTGCCGCCAGGAATAACGTTTATTCCTAGGAACTCCTGTAAATTAGTTGCATACACCCAGCCAGTTTTATCTGTCCTTCCTATCCTGTTGGTGAGCCTCATCTACCTCTAAATTAGGCATTGTTCTTCATTAACATTTCCATTTGTACCTTTTGTTGATTTCCATATTTCTGCTTTATACAAATTTTCGCCAAATTTCTAAGTATTTCAATAACTTCTACAGAGATCTCTTGTTGTCTTCCTTGTTTTGAAGCTCCTAAAACTTAGTGACTACCCTTTCCACTTTTTTTCGAGTTGGCGCTTTTAAGTTTTTGTGCTCTAGAATTGTCAAAAATAGTTGCTTAACAGCAATCTTTTACAGCTTTCATGCATATTATCGAGTAATCCATATTTTCCTGTTTAGCATTCTGCAGTTGCCTTTTTTCTTATTCTGAGATTCCCTATTTTTGCAATGCCAGACATTTTGTCAATCCCACTCTAAATGCATTCTTGCGTACTGTTTAGCTAGTTTAAACCGCTTTAATTTTGCACTGCTTAGCGATGTTTTCCAGAGTTAAATTTGGCCTGGTATCCTGGAATTTAATTCTACTGGCTGGTCCTTAAATTCTCGTTTTATCCGGTAAGTGGAAAGCACCAGTGTCATTTCATTTCACATTACCTTTGCATTTTTATTTTTAAGTTGGTGGCGTTGTTTGCCTCACAGTAAGTCTCTCGGTTGCGTTCTCAGCTAAAGCGTCTTCTGTGTGGAAACATCTCGCGTGAATGGACGTTACCTTTGTTGAAGGTTGTGCATCAGGGCTGGTAGCTTCGGCATGTAAAAACAGCCTACAATCATTAGCGGACTGGAGTTCTGCTGTGGCGGCCCGTAACGGGAAAAGCCGAGAAAACGCAAAAAATCACCGTACGCGCTGATCTGAAGTTATTGGTTTGCATTTCAAGACCTTCAATTAAATGCACACGAGATAAATCAAGCGCTTCGCCCAGTTTTGTATATCGCGGTGTAATATGTAAATTCGCCTCCCAAACTCCTATTAGTGAATTCACATCTTGGATGGCAAATATTTTCATAAATTTGTTTAAGCGTCTACCCTCCTTGTTTTGCAAACATTTTCCCATCTAGCCCCCAGACAGATCTTTGTTATTTTTGAGCCGTTAGTCTCCATCCGCCAAAGTAATATTCTTTGCTGAAAGCTGATTATTTCTCCCCAGAATTTTTCTTAAGCTCCATTATAACATAGCAGTTTTAGGGGTGTAAGTACATGCCGTATAAATCTTTCTCCTAGCCGGTAACCTCTGGTACTGCATCTTCCATTATTATCTTTTTCCCTCTACTGTCAGTATTGGAGCTCCTTACGAATTAATATAAATTTTCCTCTTTTCCTTTGCCTCAAATATTCCATCCGAATAATAACCATCACGAAAACGCTGCTTTATCAAATTCACATGTTCATTTTCTTTCCATGCGCAGCCTCCACCCAACTAAAGCTGTTGCACCACAATATAATTTACTATACTCTTTTTATATTTATCTATAAGACCATTTTAGATTAGAGGCGTATTACAGAAGCATCGTTTTCTGATATAGTTATTATTACCACCTTTATATGTAACGCTGTTTTTTGCTCAAATATCTCATTCCAACTTTAGTATGAAATTGACATTAACCCTTTTTCTCTGTACCTTTGGTTGGGGGTGGGTCCTTTCATCTTATTATCATCCCAAACCTTTTTCTTTCCCTTTGGGTCAGGGTTAGGTGTGTACATGGTTGGGAAGGTCCGGGCTTTTCTACTCATATTCCTCAGTTTGAACAAGAAGAAAAGACCCTGGAAGTAAGTGCAACTGATGCTCTTTTTATACCCACAACATCCAAATATCAGACTGCAACAAAGATCCACTAGCTGGGGTGATGGTGAAAGACTTGTATTCACACTAGCCATGAGCTTCTGCATAGCTGGGAAGACTCAAGTATTAGTATTACAATACTGATCTGCTAAACCACCCACAGATGTCCTTCATGGATGCATCTGCAGTCATAACAGAAATGGAAGTTGTCCTGTAGTCAGGCAGCCCTACGCAATCGACAGATTCCAAAGTCCGGGTCCGGCTTCGGCTGATGTCGCAAGACTTCCACCGACGGCGTCATCTCTGTTGGTCTTGAATTATAAAGCATCAGCCGACGCCCATTTTCCTCAGTCTTTCTTGCCGTGGCGCCGGAAGCAGAATCTGGTCGCAAGTCCGGCCCGGTCGGATCCAGAGATTACTGCTACCGAATACTACTTCTAAGACTTCTAAAGCTACAGTACCCACGTTGGGGACTCTTTCTTGCCTCAGCCGATGTCAGAAAAAGTTAACAATTGTTTCCAACCTGTGGGAAACAAATACCTCATAAAGATTTCCACTCTTACTGTTCAACTTTTGTTTAGGCTCCAGCCCACGGCAGCCGGCAGCCTGTTATTCGGCCTGTGCCCTCTTTCAACCGACGAGCGGCTTGGGCGTCGGATTCGGAGTTTGCAGAACAGTTTTCGGTTCTGATTTTGCGTACATTATGCCAAGGTCCGGATCCTCCGGGAGCTACCCAATCTACCAAAAACGCCAAAGATAAGGAGCCCGACACTCATACGGTCAGCGGTTTCAGCCGGCCGAAACCACGGTAAAGCAAACATGACAGTGTCTCTGTTTCGGCCGAAACCGAGAAAACTGATCAAAGTACAGCTGAACCTATTCTTACAGCTGAGGCCCCTGCTACAACTCTTGAATCGACCTCAGAAATTTTACCCACTACGGTGGTTGACTTATCAAACACCATCCCTTTGGATGTCTCTACCACAGGGCCTCTCAGCCCCCAGAGAAGAGACCTAGGGCAGAGCCCCCTGAGCCAGTGTCTTCTGATGATTCTGCTGATGAATCAGACATTACTGACCAGCCAGAGGCTCCCTTCTCCAATTTTGAAGATTCTGATGCTGAAGAATCCATTCCAGCTGCTTCCCCACCAGAAGAATTCTCCTTTGGCGAAACCTTGCATGCCATGCGAGAACAGTTCCAATGGCAGCAACAGGATTTTTCAGACTCCAGAAAAGACTTAGGACCTTTCTGCACCTCCCACAGCACAGGCCCTTAGCTATGCACCTCCTGTTCTCTCTGTGGTGGATGATGCTTTTCAATGATGTTTGCTCCGCTCCAGATTCTTTACCCCAGCCCCTGCCAAACCAGACAGATTTTACAGGGTGCCAGATACTCATCACCACCTTTACAAGGCCCCTTGCTGACCCAGAAACTGTATCCCAGGGTCCCAAGGCAGTAGCAGCTGACCACAGCTAAAACCCTATTCCTTCTGAAGAGCAAGGTCATTAGACAGATGGGGTAAAAGGTCTACACTTCAGCTACTCTCTCAGCTAGAGCTTTAAACTGTCAGTTTCACATGATACAATACCAAGAGTTTGTGCTTGATCAGTTAACTAAAAAACTAACCACTGATGAATCTCTTGATAAGAAATATGTATTAGAGATGGTAAATAACATACAACAGGTTAGCAACCATTCCTTAAAATGTGGCTATGATGCACTGGAGGCTTCATTTAGATCAGCCATGACAGTGATAAGAAGGCATGCATGGCTAAAGGAACAAGCTTTACCGGATCATGTTAAAGCTAAGTTGCTAGATGCTCCTATGGACAAGACAAGTTTGTTTGGTACACCTGCCCAGCAGGTTATGAAGAAAATGGAAGAAAAGGCAAAATCTGTTCAAACTGTTAAAAGATTTCTTGCAGGTTCAACCCCCAAGGTTTAACAGGAACTGGCCTGCCAAAAATTGGTCCTTTCCTGACTCCACAAAATTTCAAAGGGGCAGGAATAGACGTTCCAGAGGCAGAAACCAATCCAGAGGAGGTGCCTACAGAGGACGACAGTGGCAAGGTAACAACAGAGGCACAGACACAGCCACTGCCACTACATCAGCACAACCACAGTGACTTAATCCTAAATCCGCCTACCAGGGAACAAATAGCAGCTCCTCTAGGCGGAAAGTTAACCTTATTTTCAAAGAACTGGCACTACATAACAAAAGACAAGTGGATTTTTACAAACCATAGATCAAGGTTACGGTTTCACTTCCACACTTTACCAGTCAAAAGAGGAATGCCAAATCTACCTCCAAGGCTCTACGCCAGATAATGGAGTTAGCAAACATGAGAGCTGTGGAAAGAGTGCCAACAGCAGAACAAGGAAAGGGGTTCTATTCCAGACTATTCCTAGTTCCAAGAAAGGAAAAAGTTGGAGACCAATTCGACCTGTCCACCTTAAATACATACATCATTGTCCCAAAATTCAAAAATGCTGACCCCACAGCAACTTCTTCCCATGCTGGGCAAGGAGTCTTGGCTGGTAACTCTAGATCTCAAGGAGGCATACCTGCACGTCCCCATTCGACCAATCTGCAGAAGATACCTCAGATTTCTTGCAGGATCAGAGCACTATCAATTCTCAGCATTGCCCTTTGGCTTATCTACTTCAGAGTATTCACAAAATGCCTGGCATCAGTAATCAGCCATTGCAGACTACAGGAATTCAAATTTACCCATACCTGGACGACTGCCTGCTACAAGGGGACAACAAAAGCAAGCTGACAACAGATTTACAAAGGGTCATTTACTTGCTACAAGGACTGGGATACAGTCAATTTACAAAAGTCAAGGCTGATACCATCCCAAACAAGGACATTCTTGCTGAATTGGACACAGTACAACAAATGGCATTCCTGACTACAGAAAAACAAAAAGAACTTCCTCTTTACTTCTTGGCACTAACAAAACTGAACAAGTTAACAGCAAGAAAAATTCTGCAGGCCTTGGGCTTCATGGCATCATGCATAATCTTGGTCCCATTTGCCAGACTACATATGAAACTACAGTGGTACCTAAAGAATTTATGGTCCCAACACAGACACAGTCTAGAAACAGAAATCCCACTAATTCCATGCTTAAAACAGGAGTTCCTATAGTGGTGGGCTCAGGCATGCCAGTCAAACCCAGGCCTACCCTTTCGCAGATGTCAACCAAGCCAGACCATCACAACAGGCGCTTCCAGACCTAGGATGGGGGCCCACATGCTGGACAAATGCGTGCAAGGATTGTGGACACAGGATCAACTTCACCTGCACATCAATCTAAAAGAAATGCTGGCAGTAAAACTGGCAATCCAAAAGTTCAAACCATTTCTCAAAGAGGGCCAGTTGATGATAAGGACAGACAACACCACAGTCATGTGGTACATCAACAAACAGGGAGGCACTCATTCATACCCCCTATGCAGAATGACCTTGGAGCTGTGGACCCTGGCACTCAGCTACAACATTCAGTTACAGGCAATATTTGTACCGGGAAAGACAATACTCTAGCAGACATATTAAGCAGAACCACTTCGAGGCCCACGAATGGAAGCTGCACCCGGACATCTTCAAGACCATCTCAAAGAAATGGGGAATGCCACAGATAGACCTATTCGTGATCACCTCTCAATCACCAGCTCAAAAATTCGCACAAGGACATTCCACCCACTAGCATGGAAAGTGGACTCACTCTCCTTCAACTGGAAAGGCCTAACAGCATATGCATTCCCACCTCTTCCTTTGATACACGGTACTACTAAAAATCAAGGAAGAACGTCCAAGGATAATCCTGATAGCTCCAAACTGGCCAAGGCAACACTGGTACCCACTACTGAAGAGCATGTCTCGAACAATATGTGGCCAATACCCTGATGCCTTTGATGTTAACTCAGAACAACTACAGCATCATACATCCAAACCTAAAACGCTGCAACTGACTGCATGGAACATCACATAGCAGCAGCTAATCCAGAACTTTCCCAAAGAGTTAAAGACATTATTCTTGAAGCACGCAGACCTTCAACAAGAAGGAACTATGCTGGAAAATGGAAAAGGTTTGTCATTTGGAGTGCGGAAAAAGGAAGAGATGTGTCAAACATAGATATGGCTAACATTCTGGAGTATCTGGAAGAACGTCTCCATTCAGGCCTGTCCTACTCCTCCATCAAGATACATGCATCAGCTATTTCAGCAGAATACAGCTTTGATCCACCTGTTTTCGCACCCTTTGCTCAGGCAGTTCCTCAGAGGAATCAAGAATGTAAAACCTCCAAGGAAACCGCCATTACCAGCTTGGGATTTAAACTTTGTGCTAGAAAAGTTGACACTATCACCCTTTGAACCAGCAGCAACAGCAGACCCACAACACCTGTCATGGAAAACTGCTTTCCTACTGGCAATTACTTCAGCAAGGAGGGTTTCAGAACTACAGGCCTTAATGGCAGTGCAACCCATCCTAATCTTCCACCAAGATAGAGTGTCCATGAGGACTAATCCTACATTTATGCCCAAGGTGGTATCCAGAGTGTCTTTAAACCAGGCAATCCACCTACCTACCTTCTTTCCCAACCCACAAAACAGAGGGAAAGAATACTGCATACCTTGGATGTACATAGACAGCTACGCTTACTACTTGGACAGAACAAAAAATAGCAGAAAGACTGACCAACTTTTTGTAGCCTATGCAACAGGAAGGAAGGAAAAGCTATTTCAAACAGACAATCTCAAAATGGATAGGAAATTGCATACGATACTGTTACTCCTTCCATGGAAAACCAATTCCACAGAACATAAGACCTCATTCTACAAGGGCAACAGCCACTACCACAGCCTTCTTAGGAGTGGCAACCAAAGACATTATTGAGGCGGCTACTTGGACCTCCGTGCATACATTTGCCAAGCATTATAATTTGCCTCTATATTCCAGATCCCGAGCAGGGTTTGCCACTGCTGTACTGCAAGGGATCCTAAACACACCATAATCTACTTTTATCCTCCTCCCCTAGTTGGCTATGGTATTCTACCCACTTGTTATGAATGCAGATGCATCCATGAAGGACATAGTACAGTTTTGTACCTACCATAAATGTAGATGTCCGAACTGGATAGCATCTGCAGTCAGGATTACCCTCCCTCCTTCCCCTCTGTGGTACTCCTAGGGTGTTTACCCTCCTAATAGCTAGCTGTTGGGGGGGAGTCTTTTATGGTGTATTTGTTTGTATATATGTACATATATGCTTATTGTTGTGTTTACCTCTATCTATTTGGAAACATTGGCATCTATCCAAATTTTAGCCTGCAAGAGGGCTACTGGCATCTGGGGCAAGAAACACTGAGGAAAATGGCGTCGGCTGATGCTTTTATACCCGAAGACCAACAGAGATGACGTCGGGTGGAGTGCGACATCAGCCGAAGCCGGACCCGGACTTTGGAATCCGGCCGACTGCAGGGCTGCCTGACGACAGGACAACCCACTTGTTATGACTGCAGATGCTATCCAGTTCGGACATCTACATTTATGGTAGGTACAAAACTGTACTTTATGCTAGTTGGGGGGGACAACTTTACTTTTCTTCAGAACACATTGGAATAGCAGTCTGCCTGTTGGCAAATCCTTGTGGTGTAATACCACATACAGTAAATGAGTTTAAAATAAACTTTTTTATGTCATACCATGTATGACTATTTTTCCAAACATCTTCATTAAATTTTTACATATGACAAAGGCAATCTTACATGTATATAAATGAAAAACATACAAAATTATATCACTTTAGTTGCAGACACCATTGAACCAGCTCTAGTTGTAAATATTATACATCACTTATAAACCATCCAGTCATTATCAGTTAAGCATTATATAGCTCATTCAAATCCTGCCTGTTAAACCTCATTCCTGCTCTGCATATGTTGTTCCCACAATTCTCATTTTTTCCTATGTAGTTTAATCCTTTCCTTTTCTAAAGATCCTAATTTCAGTTGTTTTATCTCTCTTACAATATTCACTACTTCTAGTAAAGTTGGTCTAGACTTAGATTTCCATTTTCTAGTAATTGCTTTTTGGCAGCCACCATAATTAAACTCAGCAAGGCTTTACTATGTCTAGGCAGTCCCAATTATGTAGCATAACTCAAAAAATAATCTCCCCAATCAGTTCAATCTGCTCACCCAGCATCTCCGACAGAGCGGTCTGCAGGAAATCCCAAAAGTCTGCCAGCTCATCATACTTCCAAAAAATATGTTCAGAGCTACCTCTTTTTTGCCCTTCACACCTCCAACATTTGCTATCCACTTAAGGAAAAATTGTTTATAGATTCTACTTGGGGTATAAAATACCTATGTAAATGCTTCCAGGCAAAGATCCTAAATCTTCTAGACTTTGTTTCGTATTTGGGAGATATACGTATATCCCCCCATTGTCTCTTTGTGAATTGCTTATCCAGTCTCTCTTCCCAATGCTCTCTAAGCTCCTCTGATTGATTCTTATAATTATCATGCAATATTTTATATGCATTACTAATTATCCCTTTTTTAATGGCAACTTCAGTTTTAGATTGTATTAAAATCTCTACCAGTGCTGATCTTTCATTTAGGAGCCCCCTATTTCTTTCTCTTTGCCTACACTCTGACATCAATCCTTCTTAGGGAAGCCAATCTCTAACCTACATTCCAAATAAATTATTGGCCTCTTCCCATTCCATTACATTTCCCTTTATAGTTATTTGCTCCCAGTACCGTGTTTCCTTTGCCAGTTTTCTCCAGTAAATTCCAGCTCCCTCTTGCCTATTATCTGTATCCCTGACCACAGTCAACCCTGTCAACATCTCTTTTCTCCATTCTCGTGTTGGTTTGGTTCTTAGAATACTCCCTGCTGTTTTATGAATATAATACTCTGATTTTGGTTGTTCTCTTAAAGAGTCTGAATCCAAAATACCATCTTTCCTTATTTCTTGGTCTTCCTCCCCGTTTCAGCATCATTCCTTTCCACTTTGAATTGTAGTTTTCTGCTTGTGCTATGTATAAGAGCCTTAACTGTGCTGCTCTAAAATACCCCCTAAAATTAGGTAATCCCAGTCCACCTTGTTCTGTTGGTAGAATCAGCTTATCCCACTTGACCCTTGCTGTCTTCCCTTCCTAGATAAAATCCTTCAACTCTTTCTTAATTGCTGTCCACAACTTCTCCAGTTGATAAAAGTATGCCTGACCTATGTATAAGACTAAAGGAACTAAAAACATTTTAATGGCTTGTAACTTAGTATCTATATCCATATAACAAAATGTCCAGTTTTTCAATTTTTGTATTATCGTCTGTTTAGTCTCTTCCCACATGCCCTTAGCTGCCACCACAGAGTAATTTCTAATCTATACTCCTAAGTGCTTCATTTTGTCATGTCTCCATAAATATGGATATTGTTGGACCAATTCATGTGTGGGTACATAATTTACCGCTATTGCCTTCATTTTAGCTTCATTAATTTTGTATCCCAAGAAGATTTGAAATGGTCTTAAAATTTTCCACAACACTGTAATGTTAATTTCTGGTTTTGTCATGTATAAAATATCATCTGCAAATAGAGCCAGCTTTTCCTGACTGCCATACCAATTATATCCTTGAATTCCTGAGTCCCTTATTTTCTTTGCAATGGTTCTAAATCTAATGCAAACAACAAAGAGGAAAGCGGACAACCTTGCCTAGTTCCTCTACTCAGGCAAACATTATCGGAGAGGACCCCCATCTACTTTAATTCGTGCCTCCAATCCCTCATATATTCTTGTAATCAACCTTATAATTGTATCAGGGAAAGCAAATGTTTCCATTGCCCTGCTCATGAAGTCCCAGTGTCTTTTGTCAAATGTTTTCTCTGCATCAAGACCCACCAATAAAAGGTTCCCTATTAGATGAACGAACACTTAAAATGTTGAGTACGACATGCTCAACGGCTTTTAAGCAAACGTTCATCTAAGCGAAGCCCAAGAATGTCGAAATAAGGCATATCGAAAAGTTAAAGTTGGCCAGCAGTGAGGACGCCAATGACCTGTCTCACCATTCTTATAGTCCTCCACTGTGGTGTGGTCTCGACAGTCACCCTCTGTAATATTATGACAGTCCTCCACTGTGGTGCGATCTCGGAGTTGGTATATTTATGTAGGGAGGGTGTGGGGGCAGCAGGTGAAGCGCCCCACTTTATTTTGTTTGTCGATTTGTTTTTTTTTTTTTTTTGTTTGTTCTTAATGGTGTACAGTATACTGTATCTGTCAGCCATTGGCTTCCTGACGGCTGGCCAACTATAACTTTTTGAAAATCCTTGTTTCGATTAGATGAACGTTCGCTTAAAAGCCGTCATGCATGTCGTAGTTGACATTTTAAGCATTCGTTCATGTAGTATAGACACCAATAAAAGTGGCACCTTCTTACATTCTGCTTCCCTCTGAATCAATGTTCTGTTAATATTGTCAAATTTATGCCTCCACTCCACAAAATCACACTGATCTTTACAATTTTGGTATCACTTTTGCAAATGTTTTAGCCATTATAGACATAAACACTTTATAATCATGGTTTAGTATTGAAATGGGCCTGTTTGAAGCTGGATCCGATGGATCTTTACCCCCTTTAGGTATTACCGTTCCCACTGCCCTCTCCTCCTCTTAAAATACTGTTAAAACCTTCCAAATTTTTATCATTTTTTTTCCCTCCTAACTTTCAAGCTTCCATAGGAATAACATTTATTCCTGGGGACTTTATACACAGCCAGTTTTATCTCATCCCTTCCTATCCTGTTAGCAATTGAGCCTCATCTACCTCTAAATTGGGCGTATTAAATTCTTCCATTAAACATTTCCATTTGTACCTTTTGTTGATTTCCATATTTCTTTGCTTTATACAAATTTTCATAAAATTTCCTAAGTATTTCTAATACGTCTACAGGGTCTCTTGTTATCTTCCTTGTTACAAGCTCCCTAAACTTGGTGACTGCCCTTTCCACTTTTTGTTGCTCGAGTTGTGCTATAAGTTTTTGTGCTCTAGAATTGTCAAAAAAATAGTTGCTTAACAGCAGTCTTTCTAAACTCATGCATATTATCGAGGTAATCCCTTATTTTCTGTTTAGCATTCTGCAGTTGCCCCTTTTCTTATTCTGAGAGATTCCCCCTATTTTGCAATACTTGAACATTTGTCAATCCCTCTAAATAATTCTTGTTACTGTTTAGCTAGTTTTAAACTCCACTTTAATTTTATACCACTGCTTAGCGATGTTTTCAGAAGTTAAATTTATTTTCTCTAGTAGCTCCTGAATTAATTCTACAACCCAGTCCTTAAATTCCTCATTTTCATCCGGTAAGTGGAAAAGCACCAGTGTCTCATTTTCATTTCATTACCTTGCATTTTTATTTTCGTTGGTAGCGTTGTCGCCTCACAGTAAGATGCTGTCCGGTTCGATTCTCAGCTAGAGCGTCTTCTGTGTGGAAACATGCGTGAATGGGCGTACCTTCGTTGAAGGTTGTGCATCAGGGCTGGTAACTCGGCATGTAAAAACCAACTACCAATCATTAGCGGACTGGAGTTCTGCTGTGGCGACCCCTAACCGGGAAAAGCCGAAAGATGCAAAAAATCTGTGCATGATCTGAAGTAGTTATTGGTTGCATTTCAAGACCTTCAATGAAATGCACGTATTCCTGTGAGATATAAAATCTGGCTAGCCTAGCCCAGTTTTTGTATCGCAGTAAGTAATATGTAAATTCACTCCGAACTCCTATTAGTGAATTCACATCTTCTATGGTAAATATTTTCATAAATTTCTTCAAACGTCTACCCTCCCTTGTTATATTTTCCCATCTAGCCCCCCAGACACATCTTCATTGTTGCAAACCAAATTCTAGTCTCCATCTGTAAGTAATATTCTTTGCTGAAAGCTGATTATTTCTCCCAGAATTTTCTTAAGCTCCATTATAGCAGTTTTAGGGGGGGTGTAAATGCATGCCAGTATAATCCTCCTCCCTAGCCAGTAGCCCCTTAGTACTATGCATCTTCCATTATTATCTTTTTTCCCTCTACTTTCAGTATTGGAGCTCCCCTTGCAATTAATATAAGTACTCCTCTTTTCCTTTGCCTCAAATATTCCATCGAATAACCATCCTGAAAACCTTTCTTTATCAAATTCACATGTTCAGTTCTTTCCATGTGTGTCTCCTGTAGCGTAGCTATTTGCACCCTACATTTGTTAATATAATTTACTACTCTTTTTTATATTTATCTGTAAGACCATTTAGATTGAAAGACATTACAGAAAGCATCATTTTCTGATATAGTTATTATTACCACCTTTTATATATAACTGCTGTTTTGCTAAATGTCTCATTCCAACTTTCATGTTACATGTATATACTGTTTGGCAGGTTGGTCTTTTATACAGTTGTTTCATGTCACATCCATTTGTGCCTATGTCACATGTTACATAACTTTTTTTTTTTTTTGAAGCCCTCAAACAGAACAAACAACCACAAAACTATGTACAACTTCAAATATTGAAGTTTTTGCTTCCTAACAAGAACATAAGTTCTAAGTTGATAGCTACACAAACATGCTAAAGTTAATCAAAAAATAATGGTTAGTCTTGCTAAGATGCATGGTGCATGCAGCCTGTGCTATTGGAAAGTACTGTTTGATTTTTTTACGCGTGTGTGTGTGTGTGTGTGTGTGTGTGTGTGTGTGTGTGTGTATATATTTTATATATATGTATATATATATATATATATATATATATATATATATATATATATATATTTATATATATGTATATATATATTTTTTTTTTATTATTTTACATTTGTTTGCCGGGAAAGTCCGACTGGAACAAGGTCCATTTACAACGGAAGCCCCGGGGAGAACAGCTCCATAACATAATGCTACAATTACAACAAATGACAAAAAAATTTCTGTATAGAGGCATATATGCAATCAGAGCTCCATGTCTTTATATGACAACACAATCCACGAATAACAGAAAATTAATATAAAGTGGCATATATACAGTCTAGGAGATTTTTCGTTCCTTAGTTTGATTTGAGCAAGCTTGGTATACAGATAGCAAAACTTTGAATTCCCTATTGGTAGTACAAAGCATAAAAATGAAGGAATGAAATTTGGAAAATAATGCTATTCGAGCGATATATCATAGCATGAGAAATAGTTTGTAGCATAGTAGTTTCTGATAGGGAGTACAGAACAGCTGAGGTAAGCAGAGGAGATGAGGTGTGGCAAATTAGGAGGAGAGCAGAAAAGGTGTTATAATATTCAATATTATTTTTCATTTACATGCTTTGTAATAAACTTGTTACTGGATAACGACACCACATATAACTAAAAACTTTTTATTTCTCTAGTGCCTCAGCTACAAATAGCCTTCAAGGAGTAAAGTACACAAATTCAGCAGTCATTTTTATAATACCAGCAGCTTCAATCAAGTAACAATTAAACAATAAGAACATCAATTAAAACTTTTAAAGTGACCATGTCTAATTTCATATAACACTTTTCCAGCAGCATTCAGTATTCAGTCCCTTCAGTATCAATGTTCCATATTTTAAAATAAATATTGTTTCCTTTTTCAAAAGATTGTATTTATGAACTTCCTTATTATTATTTTTTAAACAAACTTGTTCTAAAATAGTTGCCTTAAGTCCTTCGGGATCTCCATTATGGTAACTTCTAAAATGCTGGGCTAAGGGGTCTCTATCTTACCTGACCTGATGTCTCTCAAATGTTCTAACAGTCTAACTTTAAATATTCTTTTTGTTTGTCCAATATAGAACATATTGCACGTGCATTTAATAGCATATACCACCTCTTCTGTTCTACAATTGTATTCCCCATTTACACTAAAAGGGATGCCATTTATGGTCTGAAAAGTATTTACTATATAGGGACATCCCCTACACTTTCTACAAGATCTAGTCCCTTTATTCCAAAGCTGCACAGACAAATTCATGTCTGGCCTTAGAAATTTAGTGTGTACCACCAGATCTCGTATACTTCTGCCTCTTTTGTACGAGAATACTAACCTTTTATTCACCAGCCCATCTAAATCATCAAAACTTCTCAAGAATTCCCAATAATGGAGCATGGTCTGTTTAATATTCTCACTCAAGACATTATATCCTAAAACTAAAAATAAAGTGTCTGTATCCATTTTATTCCTTCTATTAACACATTCCCTTCCATATTTTATTATTTTATCTTTTCCATATCTAATATTTAATACATTTTCACATCATATCTTTTGTTCCTGAACATTGCTGCAGTCTGTTCTAGTTCTTTTTAAAAACACTCTCATCATTGCACAATCTTCATATTCTTAAGAATGCCCCAAATGGTAATGATTCCAATGTATGCTTTGGGTGACAACTAGTACCAATTAAAAATTGATTCACCTCATTAAACCTCCTATGTATACTCATTTTTATACACGCACCTGCTACTCCACGCAATTTTATATCTAAGAATGAAACTTCCTGTCCACATTGTAAACCATCAAATGCTATCTGAAACCTATCCCGTTGTATTGCTTCCACAAAATGTGGTACTAAGTGTACACCATCCTCACATAAAAAAACTAAATTATCAATAAACCTAAAATAAAATCTTACATATTTTTTCTAAAAAAGAATTGTATACATATATATATATATATATATATGTGTATATATATATATATATATATATATATATATATATATATATATATATATATATATTCTCTTTCCATCATACCCATAAAAAGATTGGCGTACATGGGAGCAAAGGGAGAACCCATTGATGTTCCTTCTACTTGATGGTATATTTGATCTTCAAAGTAAAAAAAAAATTATTTTCCAAACTAAATTGTATTAACTCTAAACTATAATATGTTAAGGGACTGCTACCTATTTGAAGTCTAAGGGCTTCAAGCCCAAAATTGTGTCTGATGTTAGTATAAAGGCTCTTAACATCTAATGTTATCCAGTACATTCCATCCCTCCATTTAACATTTTTAACTTTCTCTAAAAAAAATCAAGAGTATCTTTTAATGTAGGATGGAAGCTGAATTACTTCTTTTAATAACACTTTATGTAATATAACACCCACATTGTGTAGAAAATATTTAGTAGCAGAAACTACCTGGTGGATTCCTTAAGTCTTTGTGGATTTTGGACAAAGAATAAAAATAAGCGGGCCCTGTTCCTTCGCGTGTAAGTTTATTGGTAACATCACTATCAGTCCAGTAACCTAATCTCAAGCCTTTTTGAATTAAATGCGTATAACTTTTCTTTGCTTCTTCTATTCTGTCTTTATTTACTGTCTCATATATTGTCCTATCATCTAACAATTCTAGACACATTTTTAGATATTGTTCATAATACATTACCACTATTTTACTACCTTTGTCTGAAGGTTTAATAATTAATTCTCTTTGTTTGGAAAAATTCGCCAAAGCTAACCATTCCTGTTTTGACAAATTATATTCAACATTATTTTAACAACATATCTAATTCAAAGTCCACTATAGAATGAAATTTTTTAATGCCTTCGTGAATACAAGGTGGCATAAACTTGCTCTTACTACTAACAGATGAAGTGTCTATGAGACAGTATGCATTAATTTCACTATTACAAGAGATAAATGAATCAAAAGAATCAGTTTCAAGAAGGCTCTCATCACTATCCCGCATACTACTATAATCATTCTCATTATTTGTTGACACAATGCATTGCGTGTTAAAATAATACCATAGATGCAATTTTCTAACCAACTTATACAATTCAATTTTACATTCATATTGTTTCAGTATTACTGTTGGCACAAATTTCAAACCATTCTTTAACACATTGCATAGATGTTCATTTAAAGAAGAAACAGAAATTCACTGTAAAATTTGGATTATTCAACAGTCAATACCATTTGGTTCCCTTGTTATTCCGCCATTGCCGCTGTTGGCCCCCTCTCTGGGGCTCACGTTCTGAGTAACTTTTTTTCTGTTGCCTGTTATTCTCACCATACAAACAAAAATTATCCTGCATGTAATGTCCATTCATTGGTGTAGGGAGGGTGGGTAATCTCTCACATCTTCCCCGTCACTATGATACCTTATATTTTCACTCGAAGACACTTCCATGCTGGTATAATTTCCATTGGTCTCTCTTCTTACACCCACCCCTTCCTCAAAACGGACCCAAGATCTGGATCGGCGATTGGTTTGTCTAAAAAAGGCAGTACCTTTCTCATAATCTCGAAGGTCTCTTTGAATTTTATGCATTTTTTTGTTCCATTAACTTTTTCTCAAATGCACCTAATTTTTCTTGAATCTCACACAAACAGGATTCAAAACGTGTTCTCTCTATTAATGTCACTAAGTTATTGCAAACATCGATGATATCTTTTTTAATTGTACACAATTTTATCACATCCCGTTCTACCAGGATGTTAGTACATTCCTTAGAACAGAGATGTGCTGCTTTTTCCCCAACGCTGTTTAAACGGTTTATCATCGGGTTTTGTTAAATCAAAAGGCAAAGATGGATATTTAACCGCTCTCAATCCCGGAGAGCTATGTCCAAGTCCAGATATCTCTGCAAACTTGTCTGATTGTAATATGTAGCCATCTCTTTGTTCATTAAATTACTCAGTTTATTAATTAAGGTTTTTACCTCTGGTGGAAAGTCCATAGAACGTTTGCCAACTTTGGAAAAAGGATTAACAACACGCTTATTTCTCATCGCTGCCAAAAATCTTTCCCATACAGGCATAGATGATCCTTCACTGCCCGTTAATCTCTCAACTCGATCTCTCTCATAATCCATATTGGAACTAAGAAACCCATCCATTGTTCACGGAGAGGAACACAAATTCTCCTCTCTAAAAATCTGTGGAATATTCGCTGCTGGGTCACTGGCCATCAAAACAATACAGCTAAACAACACCAAGAATAAGTGCTTTGACACAAATGACACCACATATAGCCAAAAGAACTTTTTATTTCTCTAGCGCCTCTGCTACAAATAGCCTTCAAGGAGTAAAATACACAAATTCAGCAGTCATTTTTATAATACCAGCAGCTTCAATCAATTAACAAACAATAAGAACATCAGTTAAAACTTTTAAAGTGACCTTGTCTAATTTCATATAACACTTTTCCAGCAACATTCAGTATTCAATCCGTTCGGTATCAGTGTTCCATATTTTAAAATAAATATTGTTTCCTTTTTCAAAATATTGTATCTATGAACTTCCTTATTATTATTTTTTAAACAAACTTGTTCTAATATAGTTGCCTTAAGTCCTTCGGGATCTCCATTATGGTAACTTCTAAAATGCTGGGCTAAGGGGCTCTCTGTCTTACCTGACCTGATGTCTCTCAAATGTTCTAACAGTCTAACTTTAAATATTCTTTTTGTGTTTGTCCAATATAGAACATATTGCACGTGCATTTAATAGCATATACCACCTCTTCTGTTCTACAATTGTATTCCCCATTTACACTAAAAGGGATGCCATTTATGGTCTGAAAAGTATTTACTTTATAGGGACATCCCCTACACTTTCTACAAGATCTAGTCCCTTTATTCCAAAGCTGCACAGACAAATTCATGTCTGGCCTTTGAAATTTAGTGTGTACCACCTGATCTCATATACTTCTGCTGTGGCGACCCCTAACGGGAGCAGCCGAAAGAAGAATACTTTAAAAGTTTTAATTGATGTTTTTATTGTTTAATTGCTAATTAATAAAAATTCATGGGCGGCGCAGTGGTGCAGCAGTTAACATTGTCGCCTCACAGCAAGAGGTTCTCCGGTTCGATTCTCGGCTGGGGTGCCTTCTGTGTGGAGTTTGCATGTTCTCCCTGTGTTTGCGTGGAGTTTGCATGTTCTCTCTGTGTTCGCGTGGGTTTCCTCCGGGTACTCCGGTTTCCTCCCACGTTCCAAAGACATGCATCTGGAGCATTTCTCCCCGGGCCTCCGCTGAAAACAGGCTCTGTGGAACCTAGTCGGACTTTCCCGGTCAACAAATGTTAAATAAATAAAAAATTTATTGAAGCTGCTGGTATTATAAAAATGACTGCTGAATTTGTGTATTTTACTTCTTGAAGGCTATTTGTAGCCGAAGCGCTAGAGAAATAAAAAGTTCTTTTGGCTATATGTCGTGTCGTTTGTGTCGAAGCACTTATTCTTGGTGTTGTTTAGCTTGTTATTGGATAACACCTAGGGTTTTTACCTAGTCATTTCCCTATGCAAGCATGGGGGAAAAAGCACTTTTTTTGTCATACTCGATAGGGTTGCCAGCTGTCCGGTTTTTGACCGGACTATCCGGTTTTCAGTGAAATTGTCCAGTGGAAAAAAAATCATCAAAACCGGACTAATGAAGTCCGTTTTTTTTTTTTTTTTTGTGCAGTCAGGAGTCAAGGAGGACTGAAAAGTAAAAAGACTGAAACGTATGCAAATTCAATTATGCTATGCAGACACAGTGCAAATTACCGCCGCCCGTGTTCTCTCTTCTCTTCCCTTTTCCTTTAAGTACGGGCCGGCTTTAGTCATCAATCAGCTCATGCGTGCGTGCTTATTCCATTCACCAGTGTGATGGAATGGAAATAAATTGCGCGGAAATTTTAAGCAGCACAAGGGAATAAAAGTGAACAGCTCTCTTCTTAGGAACATCTTGCCCAGAATTGCAATGGCTTTGCTTTCACAAGGTACTGGATAACAGATTATTACTTACCTCTTGAAAATGTTACCTGCATACCAATGGTACCTATAGGTTTGCTGTGTGTGGCCAACGGGATGAATTTGTTATCGTGTGTCAGAAATTAACTGCAAAGTTTACAAACAGGGTTGTAAGGCAGCATGCTTCTTGGCATCTCTACTAGTTTCTTTTTTTTTCTGTTTGATTTTTTATTTGTATTTAAGAAAGATTTTTAAAAGCAGCGATTGCACAATTATTTTCTGCTGTGTTGTGTCTTCTTTATCCGTACTGATCTAGATTGATAACATTAACAGCTTGGACATATATGTTTGTATTACTATTTGTATCACAAGATTTTAGCATTAAAATGAGAAAATGTTTCAGCTAAGCAAAGATTCAAATGACAGAAAAACTGCATTTCGTTTTTTTTTTTTTTATGGGGGGGGGGGGGGGATGTAGCAGATTAACAAAAGCCTATCACTTTTTTGTCAGTGTGAGATGCACAAAGTGCAACACTAGATACCAGTAGAAGCTATAAGTCATCTCTTGTCTTTTTGTCTGCGTTGGGGGGGGGGGGGTGTCCGCAGTGCAACTCTTCCAACAAACTCTCCTGTGTGCATGTATCTCCTTATCTCCCCTTCCTCATTGTCTGACTGTCTGTCTTCTTCCCACTGTCCCGCTTTCTCTTTCAGTATGGAATTGCCTATGTTTTTGTTTCATCTGTTGAGTCTAATCTGAATCCAATCTGCTGCCTTGAAAGGACTCATAAGCCTCTTGTATATTGTAAGCTAATGCAATTACATGCTGAGCACAGAAATAGTGAGCCAGTTGGCCTTTTTTCCATCTGCTTCAGAAAACCGGTATGAAATGACTAGAGCAAACCCTGAGAAGGGGAGGCTGACCCTAGTAAGAAGTGCTTTGCTGTCGTTTCAGATGAGCTCCTGCTGCAGATGTGCACTTGACAGGACAGGACGAATGAGGCTGTATGATCTTGGCTGGGATGGATAATTTGTTACAATGGGTTTAGAGAGTTCTGAGCACCAGACACTAACTGTTAAATTTTATGAGCAGGTTTATGTTGTGAGGAAGGCAAAGTAAGCAGTAATAACATTTTCTGATGTACTGTACATACATCTGCATCATGCATTATGTGTATTTTTGCACATAAAGGAACAGATACACATTTCTAGTGTTGTGTAGTTGTGCTTAGAAGAATACAATGTTTGTCAGTAACTGTTGTAAAAATGTTAAACCTAAGGACTAGGTGGCCTTAAATTACCTCTCAGTACCTTGAATGTTTACATGTGGCACAACCATGTATTTTATTCAAATCCATATTATACAAAATGTATTTGTTTAGTTACTTGGACTTTTGACAAGAACCAGTCATAAATACTTTCAAGGAACTAACAGTTTTTCACTTAACTAGGAGCGCGAAGTTCCATTGATTTGTATGCAGTGTATTCCTTGCAAAAGGGTGTGGGTGGAAGGAATAACAATAAGAAGAAAAGACATTCCATTAAGCGTCATAAAAACTAAAAGGAGGAGAACGTATTAATAGCATACACTGCAAACTAGCAGGTGAAATTCCTCTGTTTCTACTTACGATGCTTAGACTTCACTCCCACCCCACCCATTGCAAAAAAATGATTGAAAGATATGTAATGAGATGCATTTATTTTTTCACAGTTGGCCTGCAGAATCCTGCATGAAGAAAGCTACTATTTCTTTTGTTGGCAGAGTGTAGTGACAGGAGGGAGACCTCTAGGAAATGGCAGAAATTGGGTTTTTGACCATGTAGTCAGTTTTATTACTGGGCTCAGTATTGCTCTCCTGAAAATAAAGATGTGTTTTTTCATAATTTGTGTACAGTTTATATTACCAAGCACATGGGTACCAATTCACCTCTTCCCAGTTTAGCACTTCAAGCAAAGAAGACTGCTACATCTGAGTTCAGATTGAATTTTTATTCCATTTGTTGCATCATGGCAAGGTGCATGCATGTGTGTTGGTTGACTAGGTGTCTTGGGCTACTCTTGGTTGTAGTTAGCCGAGCATCTACTGTATTTTGAACATTTTGTTGCCATTTACTTTGTAACAAAGTGTGGAAAGCTTTCATTTCCACGTGGCCATTTAGGAGTTTTGAGATCAGTTATAATGCATACAGCCCAGAAATGGAAATTTTTGTTTTATTCTTTAAATTTAATCTGCCCAGTCTTCAGAAACTAAGACAAAATGAATAACTATGTGTTCCAATATCAAATAAAGCTTGCACATTTTCAAAGCATAGTATTTTCCTACAGATTCCACCCTGTTATCATGTACAAAGGCTTTTTTTATATATTTTATAATGTATAAGTGAATTAATTGAAGACTGACCTAAACCATTACTTTTTGCAAAAATTCATAAAAATTAAAGAAATGTCACTGATTTTAAGTGTGATATCTATTGGATATATGCGGTAATTCTAATGTGTCCATTATTGTTAGTTCCCTGTGAGATTTTTACCTTTTTACTTTTAAATAAATTCATATACATGCGCTCTATATTTTCAGCTTAGCTTTTAGCTGCCTTGGAAATAATGACTGATCACTGCAAATATAACTTTTGTGAAGCAACTTCAGAAATAAAACAGATGAAAGTAGATTTTTTTTTTCCTTTTCTGGTTGCTGTGTATCTCTAAAGAAGAATGCTGCGAAAATCCCATGTTGACTTTAAAAATTAAGATATGAATAAAAGTTTAATTGCTGTTTGCATACATTATTCTGGAGATATCTTATTCTGCAGACTTGGGTTCCAGCACTAAAGCGTAAACAGCATATTGCAGAGAAAATATATGTGCAATGATAGGGTTAGCTGACTTATATTACATATATGATGTGAGAGATGATGAATTTCAACCATGGAAATTGGATAATTTGATGGCTTAGTTCACTGAAAGACAGCTCTTCAGCTCATGACAGACTTAATAGTTTTTCTCTCCTCAACAGGGAGTCAGACTAACAGTGAACATTAAACATGTAAAGGCAGATTAATCTATTTAGTACTATAATAAGCCAACTGCTTGCTCTGTTACCTTTGTATATAACGTTTTTTTATTTCTGCGTATATCTGACTGCATTTTTGTTGATGTTTAATGTGGTAAACTGCTGCCCAGTCTCTTAATGTTGCAAATGTTTATATCATGTTTAAAGTAAAGCTTATTCGCTGTGCATTTTGCAAGTGATATTTGATCTGATTGGTACTATTGCCCAAATGGAATTTATTCTGAACTGCATTTGAATTATTTAGCTACTGTATTGTTTCTTCTTTGAATTACATCTGTTTCTGAGTAGCTATTGTGTTTTATGTTTAGCATACTATCTTCAGACTCTGACACACTAACAGGCTTGCAATTCAGCTATCTGCTGCCTTCTTTTTTACTGGTCTTTTCTTTTCATTCTTTTACCCTTTTTCTAACCTTTCTATGTCTACTGCTTTTTATAATGGATATCCTCTCCTTGTATTATCTAACCTATCACATTCATTTCTATACTGCTCTTACTGTTGTATTAGATAGATTTACAGGAGCAAATCTGAAATGTAATTAACTTAAGAGGAAGTTTTTTATTGCAATTCCTTTAAAATTATATTGCTTAAAGCTGTTGAATGTGGTTAAAATATTTTAGAATGATAAAACAGGGCAAACTTATTTGTTGCCATAGTATCTCTCCTGTTAATATTACTAACTATTTTGATATAATGCTCTATAATTGAGGGTTAGCTGTGGTTAATTGTTATTTGTGACATACTGAGATTGGTATAGCAAAGGTATGTAAATTGATGACCCAGCTAGTTTTCTGACCATCCACTAGTTATCCACACTAAGCATATGCTCTGTAGCTTTCTATAAAATGCATAGGTTCATTTTTCAAAGGCTGCAAGACCAATTGTGTCATTATATATTGTTTTATACTAAACATGTATTTTCAGACCATGCTATACATTTTCAGGTCTGTTTTATTGATGTAAGATATGATTGTTGTTAATACGTGTAATTTCTTAGAACATTTTAAAATTTTCTCATCTTAAACTTGGAAAACAATGTACAATGCTGTTTCGGTGAATGTGAGATTTAAAGGCAGAGTAGTTTTAATGCTACGTCTGTTTTCATTGTGAGACTGTATTGCTTTGTTTAGCAAATGTGTATCAGTGGTTTGTACTATAAAATTTGAAATAAATGTTTTAAATTAAATCAAAATATCTGTAATCACTGTAGAAGAAAAGAAGAAGACAGTATGCACACTGAAAGTTTTGAACAGTGTTTATGGCAACTGGGGAGAAATCGGCTGAAATCAGGCATCCAGAACAGAAAAAGAGGGTATTCCCTCTGTTCAGCTGATGTCACAGTGATGTCACAAAATGGGAGGGGCATGGTTGGGAGAGGGGTGGGAGTGGGTGGAGTTATGAGTGATGTGAGGGGCGTGACCTTAGTCCGGTTTTAGCCACAAAGAAACCTGGCAACCCTACTCTAACGAGAAGCTTCCACTCTCCCCCATCTCCTCCACATCTCATTTTTTTTTTCATTGCAATGCCTACATTTCTCAAAACTGAACAAAGACAAAGATAAAAGAAGGGTGAACAAGAAAAAACAAAAGCACCTGTTTATATTAGTATCCCCATTGCATTTAAAAAAACTGAAAGAACTTTACTTCAACACTAACTGGTTTTGTATTATTTTTAAAGCTGTCATACCTGGGAAAACCTGATTGTTTTCAGGGAACATTATGTCCTAGTCAATTTCTCTCTTCTTTTTTCTTCTTTTCCCCCAGCCAATCCCCTTCCACCAGACTGTCTCCAGTTTCTCTCTGTCAGATTGTCTCTATGGAGACATGAACAGCAGCTAGCAAGCGCTAGAAAAAAACTTATAATATTCATTATTCTATTTTTCATTTACTTGCTCTCTGTTTTAAAACAAAAGTCCTTAATCAGTCATTTCCCCATGCAAGAATGAACTTTGTCATGCCCCTTTAAGCAGGCTCCCTTTTTCCTTTTTGTTGATCCTTACATTTCCTATGTTTCTCAAAACTGCACAAGAAGAAAGAGAAGAGGGGAGAAAAATAAAAACAACACGTGTTTGTAATCCCCATTACACACCCCAAAACAGCATGCAAAGAAAACCATGCAACACAGATACAAATACTATTAAGAAAAGAAAGTGTTTTCTTCACTTACAGTTAGCGTTCATCCCTCTCTTCCCCTCCCCAAAGCATTTGTCTGAACATAAATGACATGAAGTAGAGCATATACTTGAGTCCCCCACTCAGCAAACAAATTTTGAAGAAGTCCAGTTTTTCCAGATTTTCTTATGCTGTCAAATTTCACAAATATAATTAATGCTTTTCCTCCCACATCGCAAAGACATGCTGTAGGTGGATTGGACACTCTAAATTGGCCCTAGGTGTGAGTGCGTGCATGTGTGCCTTCTGTGGAAGGTTGGGCGCCGGGCTGGCAACTCGACACTGTAAAACTCCACTGCCAGTCATGAGCGGACAGGTGATCCGCTGTGGCGTCCCCTAACCAGGAAAAAGCCGAAAGAAGAAGAATAATCCCACATTAAGTTACTGATTATATTACTGTTTTTCTCCATCACCCAAATCCTGTCTGTTTCATTTCCAACGTACTCTCGATTCTTGTAGTCAGCTGTCTTGCTCCCATCCTACTCTCCCAACATTTTCCGTTGAAACACTGGAAAAGGTTTCAAAGGTGTAGTCTCTGCGGTCTTTATTACCAGAGGAGCAAGAAGCCAAATCTTTGTTTCACAGCTCAGTTTTTGTTGGACAAACTTTTGTGTTTCCTTCTTAGGATGCACTTCATCAAAAAATGATTTTGTCCCTCCAGGGAAGAATACCTTGAAGACAGCTGGATACAGCAGTTTGAATCTCACACTTGCATCTCTGCATTCTCTGAGTAGAGGGATGAATTTACTTCCTTTTGCCTAGTTTGCAATGACTGATCATTCTCCACAAACATTCTGTTGTCACCTACTTTTAATATTTTGTCCTTCTGCCACAGTTTTGACAAAATCAGTTCTTTCTGCTGGTAGGATTGCGTATTAAAGGTCTAGGTTGCTTTCTGCTAGATTTAGAGCATACACACGATGTGCCTGTTGAAGCAATAAGTCCTGCTCTGGAATACCAGTCCAGTTGCTTATTTATGTTTTCATAAATTTAATGCAGTCTGTTCCTTCCAGCTTCTCTGGTATAGCTGAAAATCTCAAATTTTCCTATGTACTCTGTCCACTAATTCTATTATTTTTTAAAACATCACTTCCTGAGCAGTGTCATATTCAGCCTGTCTTTTCTTCATTTCCACCTCTGATTTTTGCAGCTTTATCATCTCATCTGAATATCTGTTTAAAGCTTCTTCTATTTGTTCCATCCTTTTGTTTGTTTTAATATACTCCATCAGTGTTTTGTATATTTTAACCAGAGGTGGTGGTGCTGCGGTAGCGTTGTCGCCTCGCAGTAAGACGCTGTCCGATTCGATTCTCAGCTAGAGCATCTTCTGCGTGGAGATGTGCGTGAATGGGCGTACCTTCGTTGAAGATTGTGCGGCAGGCCTGTCAAGCTGGTACATAAAAATCAACTGCCAATCATTAGCGGACTGGAGTTCCACTGTGGCGACCCCTAACCGGGAAAAGCCAAAAGACACAAACAAACCAGTGCTGTATGCAGTTGTCTTATATCATCCTGTAGGTTATTGGAAGTCATGTCTGAAAGTTGCATTACTTTTTGCTGAACAGCTGCAGAACTCTCCCTAGTCAGTGTTTCTTCCTCACTTTTTGTAGCTGATTTTTTTTCAGGTCTTCTCTATTTCTTTATTCCTGGCATCCAGGCAGTGTATTTACTTGCCAGTTACTGAAATTCACCCATGAACACAAATCTACTGGCCTTCTCTGCTGAGTTTCTGTTATCACACTGGGAGAGCTAAAAACAAGCTGTTACTCAGTGTGCAGCCATCTTGGACTCTTCCATACCATGTATGACTTTTGGTTTAATTTCATTTAGCCATGTTAGAATCAGAAGATTCTTGAATGTACATAGTTACAAAATGGCAAAGCTTTACATTTTATTCATATGTCAAGGATATATAACCTTAGAATGGTGCAACAGCTGACGCTTGGCATTAAATGGGCAGAACAGTTTACTTTGAAAATATTTTACCTAATAAATAGCAGTAATGGAAGGTATCCTTAAATAGACTATTCAGAAGAATTTGGAAATGCAGAGCGTTACATTTGCATTCATACTTGCTGTTTTGCATGCCTTATATTTCTTAGATGCTTGAACGTAATGTGTCTTTAGAGCAGCTGTGCTTTATTTTGTAGCTCGCGGATTATGAAAAGTACAAAAGAGCTGGGCAGTTAGCTGGCTAGAAGGTTTATGATTACTGCACCTAATCTTTCAAGTGTGTTAATTGCAGGTTGTAAACTGGTTGGAAGGGCCAGGATCGGAGCAGCTGAAAACACAGTGGGGAATTGGAGATTCAATTAGAGCCTCTCAAGCCTTACAACAGAAACATGAGGAAATTGAGAGTCAGCACAGTGTGAGTAAAAACTTAATTTGCATATTAAATCTCAGGTGTGTAACTTTAGTACTAATGAAGAATATCTTGTCCCCCCACCAAATTATAAAAAGTACTTTGCGGGATGTATTCCACATATTGATTCTAGCTTTATGTTGCAAATGTCCAAGCTGCTGATTTAAGAGGTCAGTGCAGTTTAATAACAGACTGTAGAAGGATTTAAATGCTGTTAAAAGTGGCTACTCAGAGCTAATTAATAGACTGCTCATGTCACTCGGTTTATTACAGTGTGTGTAACATTTTCATATTAATTTGTGTCACTGTGTTAACAAATTCCATGGCAGTTTGTGCATTTGTGTGTGGACAGGTGTGTGCATGCTCTCTGCAGTAGCCGAGTTGTTTAATTTGATGAACAGTGATATAGAAGCAGAATAGTTCTGGTCATGAATTGCAAGTAAAATGCAAGCCTTTCATTTTTGTTGGTTGTAAAAGTAAGTTAACTTTGGCATGCATTTCTCTTGCAGAATAATAACATGCTTCACTTTATGGTTCTAGCTGATGAAGTTCTCAGTTGCTCATGTAAATTTATAGTTGACGCGCAAGATGTACATGGGTCTTAGGTTTGCATGGAGAATGAGCGAATGCAATTTACTGCTCCTTATGACTTTTTCATACTCTGGATTTTCCAACAGAGTTCACTGTTGTAGTAGCCTAAGCTGTATAGGTTCTATTGAACTGTAGCTGTCCAGCTTCAAAAAGCTAACACTTCTTGCCATATGCCCACAGATCAAGAGCTCAGGCAGCACTCCATAAAAAAGACAGTTGGAATGAGAAAAGCTTTAGAGCTTTTTTGCTGCCAGAGAGTTTGCCTTCAGCGGACCCCATCAAACTTTGGGTCAGCTAGCAGTCTTAAAGGGCTGGGGAGATAAATACCCTTTGGGTAAAGCCTTCCACTGACTTTTATTTTAGGAGAAAAACTTGTGTTTTTCTGTGAAAGTAATTGCATTTAGCTAGAAAACTAAATGTAATTCAGCTGTCATTACATTTCTAAGGGAATTGTTATACAAATGTTTGTGTGAACTTTCTGTGAGGAAAATTTTTACTTTTGGCAGAAATTATACTTAGATTGTAAACTTGAATATGTTTGGGGCAAGATACTGTGCTTGTGGGGGATTTTGAGTAATTTACTTAACTAATTACCACTTGTTCTATAAATTACAATTTAGCGAGTAGTCTAGGTCCTCTTCCCTGTTTTTGGTGTCTCTGCCATGGCTTACCTATGAAACAACCTCCAGTCTCCTTGGTAGTAACTTTCACAGCATGCAAAAAGAAAAAAAGTTTCAAAGCGGGCTTCATGTCAAAGGCCTGCTTCTGTTCTACCTCAGCCAATCATGGGTGACTCTGGAATGCCTCTTGTTCCTCAGATCACCCATTTCACCACACCACTCTTGGTGTAGATTTTTTACTGGGAAAAGACCAGGGGGATAGGCAAGTCCTCTGCAGCTGTAGGGATGTCCTTGGAGTGCAAGGGAAAGCCACTTTTTTCAGTGTCAGGGGAAGGATCAGGTGAAGGGTTTTACTTGCCTTGGGAGGGCAGGTGGCAGCTGCGACCAGAGTGAATAATATGAGTCTTGTTTATAGATAGAGGGTGCTTAATGATAAAAACTTTTAGCCAAACTTTCAGTGTCCTGGGTTACTGGGATATGCCAAGTAACCTACTATTGCTTTTTCTTTGCCCTCTCATTCTTTAGGAAAGAAAAAGAAAATAATTCCTCCCTTTCCATCAGGGAATTTGTCAGAAGAGCAGACATTGCAGGGGGGTGGTTGTGCTTCAGGAAATTCTTCTCAGAGTTCTCGGATTCTAAGACAAGTATTTTATCAGATGTCCGTGCTGAAGAGATCTTTTTTTCTGAGACTTTGTCTTAGGATGAAAGAGGATTTCTGTGGGACCAAAATGCAGTTCCTGTGGAACAAAAAATGTACCATCAGTTGTTACAGTTAGAGATGCCAAAAGCTGTGGCTATCCCTCCTGTATTGAATGTTTTTGTACTCCTCCTACCTTACCTGATGGTGAATCTCCTGCCTCCAAGAAGTCTGGTTAGTTATACAAGATAACAACAGGTGCACATGTACCTGTTTTTTTTTTTTTTTTTAATCCTGAAGCAGATCCATCAGTTATTTGTCTAAATCTGCTTCTGTGAAACATGTTATGACTGCTAACTCCCCCACCATGCCCCAGGATTCCCACTCCTCATTTCTTGATAACACTGGAAAATATTAGGATACAACCTAACACCCTAATAATGGGTGATTTCAACTACCCCACCATTAACTGGGAAAACTACTCGTACCAACTTTTGTGCTCAACGTTTTCTGGAATTCACAAATTCCAATGCCTTGGGTCAACTTATCCACACCCCCACCAGGGGCAGCAATATTCTAGACCTGGTCATTACTAACATGGGCAACCGGTGTTCCACACCAGAGGTAAATTCCTCCTTGGTCCGATCCAACCACAAGCAAATCACCCTAGACATCCACATCCCACCCCCACCCCCCATTAGGGAAACCACAGTAAAAAATTTCTCCAAAGCCATCTTCACGCTTCTTAAGACAGAAGTGGCAAACTTCACGACAACCATGCTGATGGACAATAGCGATACAACTGCTGAATCCTATACAGTTGCACTTTATAAGCACTTACACGAGTGCATGGATCGTGCAATCCTTAACAGAACCAAGATGCTATCCTCCAAAAAAAGGAAGCCAATCTGGTGGTCCCCTGCTATAAACAAACTCTACAACAGAACAGTTGCGAAAATGAGTAAAATCCCATGATTGGAGGAACTCTGTCGTCAGCCTCAGTACGAAGCTGAGATCCCTCATAAAATCCTCCAAAGCTAGTTAAGAAAACAAAATCACTACTGATTCTAAAGACAACAATAAAGCATTCTGAAGCTATGTCAAGAATCTCAATGGCAACACTCAGATCTGCTCTGAGTTATAGCACAATGGCACTAAATGTACAGAACCAACTGATATTGCCAACATCCTGGCAGATAGGTTCAGTGCTAACTTTACCCCTCTCTCATCCCCTAAAGGGCCCATCTCTATACCGGAAGAATGCAGAGTACCTGTAATCACGGCTGCACAGGTAAAAAACACACTCTCCAATGCCAAGAACACAGCATCCATGGGACCTGACAACATCCCAGGCTGTGTTCCACATGAACTACAGAATGAACTGGCACCCCACCTAAGTGCCATGTTCAATCATAGCCTCACCTCAGGCTTTGTGCCCACTGAGTGGCGCACCGCAATGGTTATCCCACTTCACAAAGGGGGAGCTACCACGGACTCCTGCAACTACCACCCCATTAGCCTGACGAGCCTGGTCTGCAAGGCTGTGGAGCATATCATCATGGAACCTATAAACAGTGACATTGGTAATCTCCAAACTCTGGATCCTACCCAGTTCGGGTTTGTAAAAGGCAGATCATGTCTCCTAAACCTGATAGACTTCTTTGAAGCAGTCACCAAAGCCATAGATGAGGATAAGGTGGTTTACACAGCCTATCCAGATCTCACCAAGGCTTTCAACACCATCTCCCACTCTGGAATTATAGACAAACTCACTAAACTAGGTATAAATCCCTATGTCACAAGATGGGTTGCCAATTGGCTCACTGACAGAACCCACACTGTGGAAGTAGCAGACTCTAAATCCAACTTCAGACCAGTGACAAGTGGAGTACCAAAGGGTTCAGTTCTAGGTCCTCTCCTGTTTGGTATCTACTTCTCTGAAGTACAGCCTAACACAGAAGGTCTTTGGCTAACAAAGTTCACAGATTACTGCAAACTAGGAGCCATAATCAAAACTCCTAACTATGTGGACATGCTACAAAAGGGCCTCACTGAGACAGATGCCTGGTGTCAAAGCCATGGCCTCAAGCTCAGTGTCAAAAAGTGCGTTGTCATCCCTTTTGGTAAAAACTCTGTACTCATGAACTACCACATAGGCGGTAGTTTACTTAACACCGAAAGTGTGATAAGAGACTTTGGGACACAGGTGGACAGTGGTCTCTCCTTTGATAATCACATTGCCACAGTAGTCAGGAAATCCTTCTACATGGCACACCTCATCACAAAAGGTTTCTCATCCAGGAAAAAGGTCATTGTTCCCCTCTACTCATCACTCATTAGACCCATTTTAGAGTACAACACCCCTTTTGGTATGTACCTCACAAGACATCTACAACAACTGGAAAGGCCACAGAAATACCTCACAAAGAGGATTACCTGCCTCAAACAGATGCCCTATGCAGACCGTCTCAAAAAACTCCAGATTTACCCAGCTTTACTCTGTCGCATATCGCCTACTCAGAGCCGATCTCTGCCTAACATACAAAGCTATGTCAAACCCAGAGCTTCTGGACATGCTCCACGTAAAGAAATCCCAATCCCTCCGAGCTACACGCTCTAGGAACCTAAACCTTGTCACCATAATAAACAGAACATACTGGAGGGATAGATTCCTGTCCCAGAGACTTCCCATACTCTGGAACAAACTACCTATCTATATCAAACAAAGCTCCTCATTAGCACTCTTCAAGAAAAATCTTGATGATTGGGTGGGAGATAGGAAATTCACCCCGTGGATCACTTCTGTGGCTCTGCTTGACAGGGGCACAGGAAAATAATTTTCTTGGGTGGCAAAAGCCAGGGTACCGTTTGGCTAGGCTTATATAGGCCCTAGGGCCAATAGCCTAGTACCTACCTATGATTGAACCTATGAACTCCTGTTCTCCCTGACATAATGGGAAATTAAGGGATACGTTAATGGAAGAAAATGTATTCTTATAGTAATTTAACTTTCTGAATTTTAAACTGTCAAGCTCCATATGTTAGTTTTTTATTGTTATTTTGTGAGAACATGCAGATGTTAATGACTAACATGCCTCCTTCTGATATAAAGAACTCATTAAGTGCTTCTGTGAAGGCTGTGTCCCATGGCTCTAAACATGTTTTTAATTGTGCTTATGATGCTGATGATTCTTCCTCCAGAGTTGCAGCTTCTGGATCTGTTTTGAGGAGATTTGCTTGGCTTCATTCTCAAAATCTTCCAGATGTTAAATTTGAGATTTCAAATTCTCCTTTGCTCTTAGTTGTGTTGCTTAAAAGCTATGATGAAAGGAGAAAACTTGATTAAAGAAGTGTTTCAGATTTTTCAACCCTGCTTTTTCAGAACAAGTAATATTTTCTCCTCCTCCTCAGCTTCTTTCTTTTCATTTTGCCAGGATCAATTACTACAAGCTTCCCCACAGTCTGGATTTACTCACACAAAACAAGGAAGTCTAATACACCCAAGCATAGTAACTAACTGTCTGGATGATAGAATTTTGATGCCTTTTAGGCCCTCTTTTTTCTGAGGATGTGCATTAGGTACTAAAGGAAGCTAGAAAACCTGTTCCTAGAAAACCATGTATGGGTAAGTGGAAGCTTTTGTAGTTGGTGCCAGTCAAAGAACCGGGATCCTCTTCAGGCCCTGCTGCCTCTGGTTTTTGATCACTTGTGTGAGCTACTGTCCAGTGGTCTTCGATGTTCCTCTGTCAAGGTATATTTGTCACCTATTTCTGCTTGTCTGCTCTTTGATTCCTCCTTTGTTTGTACTTTGATTGTCTCCTTTCTTCTCTACCATTTCATCCCCTTTTCTAATATTGCTCAAGTTGAACAGTTTTTGAAAGAGGTTTTACATATTTGTCCACCTAGGAAACTGGTAATTTTTATTGGAGTCAGAACTTTGTGCTTGAGAAGCTTACTCAAGTCTCCAGTTGAGCAGGTTCATGAAGCTGAATTGAGGTTCTTAACTTGGAAAACTGTTTTTCTTATTGTTGTAATGGCTCCCTTTTCAAATGTTGGCACTCAAAATGCCAAATCCCAGTAAGCCAAAAAGGAAAAAACACAGGAGAAAAACGAATCCCTCCTCACAACCCCCGAACTTGTATATGCCAACTCCAAGATCACCATACCTCATAGAAAAGGGAATATTCTGAGAAATGGAATCTTGGACTTAGTATATGTAAGTCCATACTAATTCAGTCTCCATATTTCGGGACCCGATTTAATGGATCCTGACATTTCAAATGGTTACCATTCTGAGATCTGCCAGGAGAGTAGCCTAAGATACAAACTATTATGGTAAGTCATCTTTACCTTGTCTTACACATGGGCATGGTTTCTTTGAGGATAAATCCTACCTTTATGCCTAAAGTTGTTTATTTTAAGCAAGAATATTAATCTCCTAGTTTTTTTTCCTGAGCCCAAGAACAACAGATAGAAGGGATCCTTCACAGTCTAGAAGTTTACAGGCAGCTCAGATACTATTTAGACAAAACTCAAACCCTCAGAAAAGATGATCAGCTGTCAATTATAAAACGGACCATTTCCAGGTGGTTGTCTCATGCTATTGCAGTTTATTATATTCTCCATAATAAGCCATGTCCAAGCAGGGTTACAGGCTTTCTGGAAATGGTGGACTTGAAGTATTCTAGAGGCAGCAATATATAGTCCTCTGTACACACTTTTTACAAAGCACTGTGACCTGGATTTCTTTTCCAGGTCCAGAACAGGCATTGCTAGGTCCATTCTTCAGGGGCTCCTGGAGGTTAGTTTATTGGCCTCCTCCAATTTTGGTGAGGTTAGGCCAAAAAAAGTCTCTTTTCAAGTAAAAAATAAAACTCAGAACCCTAGCTAATACTGGAATGTTCAGGAGCTATTCTAAGATTAACTTCCTACTATTAAGTGATAACCTGACAAAATTCCACCCCACCCCCCCCAGAAAAAAAAAACCCTGAGAATAGTGCCGCCTACACAGAACTGTTGACAGAATCCCTGTACAAGTATGTTAGTGCTGCAGAGAGGCAGCTGTAGCCACCAAGAATAAATACAGAAATAAAAAAAAAAAAAGCCACCTTAGTGGAATCGCATGAATAGGCTGTATAGCAAAAGGAGGGAAGGAATACATGGCAAAACTTACATCATATAATGCCCAGCATGATAGAAGTCCTCTCGACAAACTGTGTAACCAACTCGGAGGATAAATAGTCTGCCAAAGAAAATTTCAGGTACCTTTGGCCTTCCAGGCCAAGGACAACTAGAGGGCATTCTTTAGATATATCTAAAACCTCAAAGGCATTACAGAATTGTGCGCAGAGCTCATTGTTAATGTAGGAACCTATACTGAGCCCGAAGAGCTAGCAAACGAACTGGCAGACAAATTCATCTCTAACTTTACCCTTCTCTCTCCCTCCCACCCACTCCCAAGACTGCATTGATAGGCCCTGACAGTATCCCAAGCTGCTGTGCAAATAGCACTGACCATGACTTGTCAGGCCCTCTGAAATCATTGTTTAACCATAGCCTCCGAACAGGCTTTGTTCCTCATGAATGGAGAACGTTAGCCATCATCTCTGTGCAAAAAGGTGGGGCATCTACAGGCCCAGGAAACTACAGACCTGTAAGTGTCATTAGTCTCATATGCAAAGCCATGGGAAGAATTATCATAGAAATGATCAGTAATAGCATTGGAAACTTCCCTACACTGGACCTTAGTTTTGTCAAGGGCAGATCATGCCTACTCAACTTGGTGGACATCTTTGAGAAGGTCACCTACTGCCTACCTTGACCTGGCCACTCAGGCTTTGTTAACAAATTCAAGAGGTTGGGTATAAACCCTTATGTTACTCTGTGAATGGCCAACTGCCTCACAAACAGGACCCAGGAACTTAGTCTTGGGGAGTCTGCCTCTACAAAGAGGCCAGTCACTAGTGGAGTCCCTCAGGTTTGGTCCTGGGGCTGCTGTTTTTTTGCATCTACTTTTGTGAGCTCAAGGCCAATGTCAAGGGTCTCTGAATGACCAAATTAGCAGACCATTGCAAATTATGAACAGTCATGGTATCTCCCACAAACACTAATGTTCTCCAAAACGGGCTGACACAAACAAGTAACCAGTGTCAGAGCCATGGGCTAAAATTGATTGCCAAGAAATTCAGTAATAGTATCCTTTGGCAAGTCAGCACCTCTGGTAACTGTCATATTGACAACCCCTCAAGAGTCAACCCAGCTGTCAGGGACTTGGGGGCACACGCAGACAGTAGTCTAGCCTTTGACTGTCGTGTGTCTTTGTTAGTGAGAAAATCACTCTGTGTTGTGCAACCTATAAATAAAGGTATGGCATCTAGGTCCAAGGAGTCCATTGTTCCACTGTATTTGGCATTCATCAGACATATTGAGTACACTCCCCCATTTGGTGTGTATCTAACCAGGTTCATCCAGCAATTGTAATATCCACAGAGGTCCCTCACTAAAAGAATAGAAGGCATAAATAATATGCCCTATGCAGACCGCCTCAAAGCCCTACCCATGTATTCAGTTTCTTACAGGCTGCTGAGGGGAAGATGTTCTTCATCTCACATTGCTGCAGTCCTTACATATGGGTAGTCCGCTGTCCTCGGTCGGCCCGAATACCAAAGTATTAGGCTGACGTCGGTCATGGGCGCTCAGATCTGACATCAGAGCGTCAGGGTATAAAAGCGCATGACCGACGTCATATCCTCAGTCTTTTTTGCCGCATGGACCAATGCAGAAGCAGCGTTGCAAGTGCCGTTCGGCGTTCTGAAATTTTCGTATTCTGAGTTTCAGACCGAATCCAAGTTGGCTAAGTACCCCGTTGGGGAATATTTTTGTTTTTTCTTGCCTCAGTTAATTCCGGATGTCAGAAAAAGTGAATAATTGTATTTCTTGTGGGAAACAGATACCGCATAGGGATTATCACTCTCTTTGTATTCCTTGTTTGGGACCTGAGCACGACGTAGTCGGGTGTCGCTTTTGTGCTAGGTTTAATAAGCGCACCATAAAACGTAGGTTAGATTGCGCTAGGCTTGTCTTCGGTAAGCGGTGTAATTATAATATGCCGTCGGATCCTCCGACGCCCGCTACCGCGAAGAAGCGCAAAGACAAATCTTTAAAAACCAGGCAGGATGAGTCGTCCGTTCCGGACGCCGGTTCTTTAGAAACTACGGTGGAATCTGTGGATCCAGCCGAGGTTTCAGTTGAGTCTCAGGGGGAGACTTTGATTTTGCAAGATGTGGCCTCTCAGGAGGCTGGTCAGGCTGAGGGGGCCTCTCAGGTTACTGTTCTCCCTTCCTTGCCTAAGGTGGTTAGGCCTTCTCCTTCTATCTCTAAGGCTCCTTCCAAAGGCAGGACTGGTTTGCCTTCCACTGGTGTCAGTCCTAGTTCTGCAGGTTCTGTGCCTAAAAAACACATGCTTAAAATGGCAGAAGATTTGATTACTTTAATTAGAGGTTCTATGCCCCCTCCTGATAAGAGGCCTAGGGTGGAGCCAGAGGTGGAAAGTTTGGATCAGGCTTCAGATGACTCAGAGTCTTCGGCTGAAGACATTCAGGATTTTCCTCCTTATTCTGATTCTGATGCAGAGGATTCCACTCCTTCTTCTTCTCCTCCAGAGGATTTTTCTTTTTCAGAAACACTGCACTCTGAGGGAGCATTTTAAATGGGAAAGTCAGGATTTCTCAGATTCCCGAAAGAGGCTTAGGGAATTCTTGTTTTTACCACAACATAGACCCTTGGCTATACCTCCTGTTTTGGATGTTGTTCAAGACGTTTTCTCCGAGGCTTCCCTTAATCCAGATTCTCTGCCTCCTGCGCCAGTTAAACCAGATAGGTATTACAGGGTGCCTGAGGCTCATAAATATCTGTACAAGAGTCCTAGGGCTGACCCAGAAACTATTAGCCAGGGACCTAAGGGGGTCAGAGCTTCTGTTGTAAAGAATCCGGTTCCTATAGATAAAGAGGCTAGAGCTTTGGATAGATGGGGTAAAAAAGTGTATACCTCTTCTACTTTAGCAATGAGGGCTTTGAATTGCCAGTTTCATATGTTGAAGTATCAGAATTTCCTCCTTACTCAACTAAAATCTAAAGTGGATGCTTTGGCAGAGGGCATAGAGTGTAAAGAATTACAGGATTTGGTACATGTCTCTGAACAGGTGGGTAAGCATTCTTTGCAGTGTGGTTTTGATGCTTTACAGGCTTCTTCCAGGGTGGCTGCCACTGGTTCAGTTCTTCGCAGGCACGCCTGGCTTAAGGATCAGAATTTGTCAGAGCATGTTAAAACTAGAATTTTGGATGCTCCTTCACAGTCTGAAGTTTTGTTTGGTTCCCCTGTGGAGTCGGTCTTGAAGAAAATGGAAGACAAGGCTAAGTCTATGCAGACTGTTAAAGATTTTTTGCAGGTGCAGCCTCCAAAGTTTAGTAGGAATTGGCCTACTAAGGGGTGGGCGTATCCTTCTTCTGATTCTCAGTCTAGGGGTAGATCTAGACGTGGTAGGGGCAGAGCTCAGAGTACTTTCAGGCCTAGCACAGTCTACAGGTGAGGGCAGGGGCCAGTCCTTTCGTAAACAGGCCCAATGACCTGCATTTTCAGCTGCCAGATTCTTCTTGCCTGGCAGCTCCTTTGGGAGGAAAGTTAGCACTCTTCAAGCAAAACTGGCTTTTAGTCACCCAAGACAAATGGGTATTGGACATTATAACCCGAGGCTACAAGTTCTATTTCCATACATTGCCTCCTTTCAAAGGCATGCCAGACGTTCCTCCTCAGCAAAGGGTAGAGGCTCACAAGCAGATTTCTTTACTTCTTCAAATGGGAGCTATACAGCCGGTCCCTCTGTCAGAAGTGGGCCTAGGATTTTATTCTCGCCTGTTTCTAGTACCAAAGAAAGGGAACACGTGGAGACCGATTTTGGATTTATCTATCCTCAACACATACCTGGACATTCCAAAGTTCAAAATGTTGACGTTGCAACAGCTTTTACCTCTGTTGGGCAAAGATCACTGGATGGTAACTCTGGATCTCAAAGAGGCTTATCTTCGTGTTCCTATCAGGCCCAGTTGCAGGAGGTACCTGCGCTGGCTGGAACTTTACATTATCAGTTCTCTGCATTGCCCTTTGGCTTATCTACTGCCCAGGGTGTTCACAAAGGTTCTGGCTCCAGTGATAGCCTTCTTCAGGTTAAGAGGAATACAAATTTATCCTTATTTGGACGATTGCCTGATTCTTGCTCAAGACAAGTAAGAACTTCTTCATCATCTACAGTATGTGATGGCAGTGTTAAGGTGCCTAGGGTATTCTGTGAACGAAACAAAGTCCAGTCTAGTACCCTCTCAGGACATGTGCTTTCTGGGTGTGAGACTGAATACAGCTTCCCAGATGGCTTTTTTGACCCCGGACAAGCAAAAGAACCTTACACTTTACTTCCATCAATTGTCTCTACGGTCCAGGCTGACTGCAAGGACAGTCCTTCAAGCCTTGGGGTTCATGGCATCTTGTATCCTGGTGCTTCCCAATGCCAAACTGCATATGAGGAAGCTTCAATGGTATCTCAAAATGTATGGACACAACACTGCCAAGATCTGGACACTGTCATTCAAATAATACCTTGCATTCAAAAGGAATTTTTGTGGTGGGCTCAGGAATGTCACCTAAACAAGGGACTCTCTGTGACCCGACCAGAGGCGAGTCAGATTCTAACGACAGATGCCTCGGACAAGGCTTGGGGAGCACACCTCAATGGAAAATGGGTTCAAGACACGTGGCCTGCCAGACTTCAACATTTGCATATCAACTTGAAGGAGATGTTAGCAGTCCAATTTGCATTGATGGCTTTCAAGGATTTACTTCACCCAGGGCAAGTGTTGATTCAAACAGACTACACAACTGTCATGTGGTACATCAACAAGCAAGGGGAACCCATTCGTACCCTCTTTGCAGGCAAGCGATGATTTTGTGGGAGACTGCTCTCAGTTTACACCTCAATCTTCAGGCAAGGTTTCTACCAGGAGCACAGAACTCCTTAGCAGATGTGTTGAGCAGACAGATAGTGGATCCCCACGAGTGGAAATTGGATCCTCATGTATTTCGAAAGTTGACAGTGTTATGGGGAACTCCAGACATAGATCTGTTCGCTTCTCCACTAAATTTCCAGTTGCCAAAGTTTTGCACAAAAATGTTTCATCCCACAGCTTGGAAGGTGGATGCTCTATCATTCAGTTGGAGCAATCTTCACTTCTATGCCTTTCCACCTCTGCCTCTCCTCCCCAAGGTACTCTTGAAGGCCAAACAAGACAAGTCATCCATGATTCTAATAGCTCCAGATTGGCCTTGATAGCACTGGTACCCACTGCTGAGAAGTTTAGTACGGGAGCCTCCATGGCCTTTGCCTTCGATTCCGCACCTTTTGTCTCAGGAGGGCAATCATTTCCTCAATGTCAGGATTCAGTCCCTGCATCTAACAGCCTGGCATATTCTGTTCTAGACCCTGGAGGGTCTCAGCTTCCACAACAAGTTTTGAATGTTATTTTGGAGGCCAGAAGGCCTAGTACAAGGAAAGTTTACGCTGATAAATGGAGGAGGTTTTTTAATTGGAGCAAAGCGAAGGACTTTGATGTTTCCAAGCCTGATTTTTATTTTATTTATTTTATTTATTTATTTTGCATTTGTTTACCGGGCTAGTCCAACTGGATACATGTCCATTTTCAGTGGAGGCCCGGGGAGAAAAGCTCCGCTACAATACTAAAGTAAAAATAAACAAAATGTACCAAATAACATACAAATTAATAATAGAAAAAAAACAATGTACTTTAAGCCTATGGCAGGATGTAATAGTATTCGAGTACAGTAAGAGATTTAGCAAAGAAAGATAAAAGTAAAGAACTTAATTACCCTATTACAACTTCATTGGAAGTTGAAAAATATTTATGTATGCCTTTATTACATATGGAATAACAGAAACAGTTATATAGAGGATAATTTAGAGTGTTAGATATAAGAAGAAAAATAATGGGTGTAAAGAATCAAAAAAGAAGGAGGTAAGAATGCTTAGTCAGGGTTATTGCAAGAGCAAAGCCAGTGGTTGGATAAGAAGAGTTTTAGTTTAGTTTTAAATATTGGGAGTGATGTTTGAGTTGTGAGGTCTTGAGGTAGTTGATTCTATATTTTACCAACCGAGTTGGAAAATGTGGAATCACCTGCTGTGTTATTAGATAGAGAAGTATGAATCAATATTTTGTTAGAGGAGCGTAGGTTTTTTAGATTGTTATAGGGTTTTATGAGGATGGAGAGCATTGGAGTGTTGTCAGGGTGGTAAAGGGCTTTATGGGCAATTGTAAGTTGATTAAATTGTATTTGGTGGAGTAATTCTAGCCACCCTAATTTTTTTAGATTGAAGCAATGATGAGTCCTGTATGGAGAGGCTGTAGCAAATCTGGCAATGTTGTTATATGATGTAGCTAGTTTGTTAAGATTATGTTTAGAAAGATTAGTATAAATAGGGAGGCATTTAATAGGGTAGATATTAAGTGGGTTCTAGCTATTGTAGTTTTAGCTTCTGGAGTAAGGAAAGATTTGATTCTATAGAGAGAACCTAGTTTTCTGTTAGTCAATTTTATTGTAGAGTTAATGAGTGTCAAATTTTAGTTGATTGTCAATTGTAATACCCAGGAGTTTGGTGGTTTGGTCTGGAGAGATAAGGTGCCATTGTTGGATGTGAGTGTGAAATTAATGGAGGGAGACAAGTGAGTGGGAGTAAAAATCAGGAGTTTGGTTTTCTTTGTTAAGGAGGAGACAATGATTAGAGAACCATTGCTCTATAGTAGTGAAGGTGTTTTGTGTGAGAGAATAAAGTTCTGACTGTGTTGGGGCTGAGGAAATGATGGTTGTATCATCTGCATATTGAATGCAAGTTGATAGGGGAGTGGCTAGGTGAAGGTCATTTATAAAAATAGAGAATAGTAGAGGGCCTAAGATAGAACCCTGAGGGACTCCTATAGAGGTGGGGAGGAGATCAGAGAGATGGTTATGCCAGAGTACTGCCTGTTTTCGGTTGTCCAGATAAGATGTGAACCAATTTAAGGCTAGATTGTCAAGAGAGAGGACTTGAGACGATGGAGAAGAGTTGGTGGTTGACCATGTCAAAGGCTTTAGACAGGTCAACGAAGAAGGCTGAGGAAGGAGTATTATTGTTGTGGTTTTTGTTAATAGAGTCGATAAAGGATAGTAAGGCTGTAGTAGTACTATGGAATGGGCGAAACCATGTTGGCACTTAGCTAGGAGGTTGTGGCTTAGTAGGTGATTTAGTAACTGTTTGTGGATGCATTTCTCCATTATTTTGCAAGTGGAGATAGTAATGCTATGGCGGAAGTTGGAGTATTCAGTAGAATCACCTCCTTTGAACAGTGGGATGATATATGAGATTTTCCATATAGATGGAATTGTACTTTCTTTTAAGGTCCTGTTAATCAGTATAGAGATGGGGTAAGCTATAGCTTTTGCACCAATTTGGAGGAATTCTGCTGGTAATTTGTCAGCAGAGGGGTCGAGGTTTTAATTTTGAAGTAAGGATGATATATAAGTGGTGGGTATGGGTTTGAGGTGAAATGGAGGGGAGTGGGGCTTTGAGTTAATAGTTTGGAAGTATGAGGGCTTTGTTGGTTAGCTAGCTTTAGGATGGCAGAGGTAAAGAAATTATTGAAGGCATTAGCTGTTTGTAATGGGCAGTCGGGGTTAGAATCAATTGGATTTGGAGTGGCAACTTTGCCAGGGATAACAGCATGTTAATAGCGGTCCAAAATTTATGTGGTTGGTGCAGGGATGACTGTTGTAGCTGATTATAAAAGTTCTTTTATCTTGTAGGATGGCTTTTTGTTAAATTTCTTTGTTGTCTGAAAGTGAGGTGGTCAGTTGTGTTTTTGTGGTACGCCATTTAGCCCAGGCTTTGTTCCTATTAAGGATTAGCTTCCTAGTATTGTTTGAGAGCCATTGGGCTGTTTTTGATTTTATGATAGAACGCATTGGAGCATGATGTTCAAGGATTGTCAGAAAGGTATGATTGAAGTAGCTAACAGCTTCGTCTATTGGGAGAGATTTAAGAGCTGACCAATTAACTTGCATAAGTTCATTTTGAAACAGAATGGGGTCAAAACATTTTTTCACGGGATGATTTAACTTGGGTAGGGATAGTTAAACTTGTTTTATGCCTTATGATATATGTTAGGAGTGGTCGCTGAGGTCATCTGGGAGAGTTCCTGTTGTATACTTTTGCCGTGGACTATTTATTAGTATCCAGTCAAGTATACTTTCTTTATTATTCAGTTTGTTTATTCTTGTTGGGGAGTTAATGATTTGAGAGAAGCCATGCAGGTTAATAAGGGTGGATGGATAAGTATGTTTACATAAATTCCAGTCAATATTAAAGTCTCCTAAAAGTATTGTTTCTTGAAGAAGATTTAGAGAAAGCCAGTTTAATAGGTCTTCTAAAATAGTGGGATTTCTTCCTGGGGGAAGATAGGTACAGATAATGTTAACTGTTTTGTGAGGGTTGAGCTGAAGTTTGGAAATAATTATTTCAACATTAATGTCAGATGGAAGGGTATGATTTGTTTTACTTATTTGCAGTCCGGTTTTATAGAGAATTGCAACCCCACCACCTTTTTTGTTTAAGCGGTCTTGTCTGAGGATGTTATACCCTGGGGGGATGATTTCATTATCTTTTATTGTGGGTTTGAGCCAAGTTTCAGAGAATATCAAACTGTTGGATATCTAGAAGGGCATGAATTTGTGGTATTTTATTGCAAATGCTACATATATTTAATTGGGCAATTGAAAGTGATTTGGGGGGTTTGGTGGATGGTGTTGGTTTTATTGTGAATTGGTGGCAGTTAGAGGATGGTGGGGGTGAGTTAGGGCCAGGGTTGGGGTGGATGTCGCCATCTATTAATGAGGAGATTAATATAGGGTTGTAAAATTGAGGAGTTTTGCAGTAGTAGTTAAAATGTTTTTTTAGGCTATAACTAGGGTATTTAATATGAGAAAGTCTGTGATATTTAGCTTGAAGGTAGAAAGTTTTGTGGATGGTATTGAGATAGCCCATTGTTAGAGCTAGAGGAGATGTTAGGGTTTGTTTGTGTGGAGTTGTTAGAGTGAAAGGAAGGGGTTGTTCATAGGAGGTTGAGAGATAGGTGGAGATGAGAGTAGTTAGGAGAGTTAGGAGTAGCAAAGGTTGATATTGATTAGACATGTTCAGAGAATCTGTAATTGTACTTGAGTGGGAGGGTTGAGGGCAAAGTGGTGAGGAGAGTGGGTAGGTGGAGGAGGGAGGGATAGTTCTAGAAGGGTAGAGGTAATTACAGGATTTAATTGGTTGTAGGAAGAAAGGGGTGGGACTATTGGGTATGAATGTAGAGGTGCTAGGGGCGGTGGGAGTTGGGGCAGGAGGGAGGAGTGAGCCCGTAGGGCTTAACGGAGCGGAAAGAACAGAGGCAAGAGTCAGCAGCAGAAAAGTATCAGCCACTGCTGCCGAGAGAGCTGTGTAAGCAGGTAAATTGTGAGAATGAGGAGGTAATTTAACTAAAGTATCGAAAATGTAGTAGAGGGGCAAGTTATCAATGGTATTCTGCTCAGGGGTGAAGGAACCAGGATATGTTTGGAGAACTAAGCTCAAAGGATATCAAGTCAGCGATTTGGGAGAGGAGGCAAATAAACAACCAGATATAATGCCCTGTAGGTGTTAGGTGCTGCCACCTAGAGGAGGAATAGGAGTAGGCAGGCTGAAAAGGGGGTAGAGGGGTGGAGGTAGTAGGGCTCAGTTGATCAGAGGAGGAGTAAGGTGTTAGGGTCTACGGTAGGCTGCTGTTTCACTTACAAGGGAAGCTTTGGGAAAGTACAGTTGTTAAGTAGGTAGTTTTAAAAACAGTAGTTAGTGTAGGCTACCTACATTCCCAAAGGTTACTCAAGGGCAGTCTTCAGTAGTACCTAAGTCCAACAATAACCAGTAGCTTCCAGAGAAGAGTCAGAGGTATTGGCAGGAGTTATTCCTTAGGCTAGTGATGAAAGGGGGGATCTTCTGAAGACAATTTTCTGGTATGGAGCTGTAGAAAAGAGAGGAAAAGATAATCCAGGATTAGGTTAAATAGAAGGTTATGGTTACAAGTGGGTAACAGAGGGAGTACAGTGGAAAGTATGCAAGAAGTGGGGAAGAGATAAGATAGAGGAGTAGTGGGTAGTACAATGCAGAAAGATATTAAGTGTTTCTCTTCAATATCTTACTGATTTATTAGACAAGGGTTTGTCTTTCTCCTCTATAAAGGTTCATGCTGCAGCCATTTCTGCTCACTATGACTGTGACCCTCCATTATTCTCTCATCCTTTGTTTAAGCAATTTCTTAGAGGGGCAAAGAATGTAAGACCCCCACGTAGAGCTCCTACTCCTGCTTGGGATCTCAATTTTGTGTTGGAAAAACTTACTTTACCACCTTTTGAGCCTGCAGCTACTGCCGAGTTAAAGTTTTTGTCATGGAAGACTGCTTTTTTGTTGGCCATTACTTCTGCAAGAAGGGTTTCTGAATTACAGGCACTTATGGCAGTTGAACCCTTCCTAATTTTTCATAAGGATAGGGTATCTTTGCATCAATCCTACTTTTATGCCTAAAGTGGTTTCTAGTGTGGCCTTGAACCAAACTATTCATTTGCCTACTTTTTATGCAGAACCCCAAAATAAAGGGGAGAAGATTTTGCACACTTGGGATATTCACAGGCAGTTGCGTTATTATTTGAGCAGAACTAAAGGGTTCAGACAGTCTCAGCAGTTGTTTGTTTCTTTTGCTTTGGGTTCTCAGGGAAAACCTGTTTCAAAACAAACTATTTCTAAGTGGATTGGTTTTTGTATTGCTTTCTGTTATTCCCATCATGGTAAGGAGATTCCGGCTGGAATCAGGCCTCATTCCACTAGGGCTACTGCCACTTCTACAGCCTTTTTAAGGGGGGTAGCTACTAAAGATATCTTGGAAGCAGCTACTTGGAGTTCAGTCCATACTTTTTCTAAACATTACCACCTTCCTCTTTATTCTAAATCTAGGGCTGGATTTGCCACTGCAATATTACAGGGCATTTTGGCAGCTCCCAATGCTTTATGATTTTGCCAATTTCCCTTTACCTCTGCTTTGGGATTCTACCCATATGTAAGGACTGCAGCAATGTGAGATGAAGAACATAGTACAGTTTTGTACCTACCATAAATGTAGATGTTCGAAGATCCACATTGCTGCAGTCCAATTTACCCTCCCTCCTTCCCCTCTACAGTTTGGACTGGTTGTATGGTTTGGGTGGTAACTGTTATTTGTACATGTTTTTTTTTTGGGAAGTATTCTGTTTTTGGTTGTGGCCTTTCTTTTTAGGGCCTTCTGACATCTGGGACAAGAAAAGACTGAGGATATGACGTCGGTCATGCGCTTTTATACCCTGACGCTCTGATGTCAGATCTGAGCGCCCATGACCGACGTCAGCCTAATACTTTGGTATTCGGGCCGACCGAGGACAGCGGACTACCCATATGTAAGGACTGCAGCAATGTGGATCTTCGAACATCTACATTTATGGTAGGTACAGAACTGTACTTTCTATGCCTGGCATGCAAGGCATCTTCGGACTGCACACTGATGGACTTTTTGTGTGTCTGCCTGCGATGTAAGTAAGACCTGCTGGAAAAACAGGTATGTATCCCAAAGACTACCCATTCTCTGGAACAGGCTCTCCATCCATGTGAAGCAGAGTTGCTCCCAAACCCAATTCAAGTGCAGTTTGGACAATTGGTTGGGGGAATGGAAATTTCATCCCTGGTTTGGTATCTGTGTTTCTAATGGACAAAGTTAGCCTGTAAATGGTTCATCTCCCAGGCTTCTGCTTGTAAATGTTTAATCTCCCAAGCCCCTGCTTACACTTATCAAAGGTACCAGAACTTGTTAGAAATTTGGGATGCATGGCTAGGTTTAAAAAGGCCTCAGTGGTTGTTAGTCTAGTGCACACTTGTTTGTGTTTCTGATCCTGGATGCTGTGGTTTTGTAACAAGGTATAATGGTTTGTTTTACTGCAAACTTATTTGAGCGGCCTGTTAGTATGGTAGGGATGAGGCAATTTCCTGGTGGTTTAACTCGTCAGTTTTCTTATTTGTCTCAAAAAGGAAAAACAAGATTGTTCTGGTAAAGGACAGGTAAAGGAACTTCAAAAGAGAACTCAAGATAGTGAAATAAAACTGCAACTGTTGCCCTAAACCAGCAGTAAATGTTCTTCAAGCCTATGCTGCATTGCTGTTACATATTTTAATGTTGGCTTATAGTGCTTGTACGAAGAAAAAAGGCAGTCTCCACGGATATTCTCAGTAGTGTTTCCATTAAACCTCATGCTCATCATGATGTTCTTCGTGTTTCACTGTTGCAGTCATCACATTTGGGTTATCTGTTTGCAGTAGCCCTCAGTCGGCCTGATTATCAAAGTCTTGGGTCCTGCGTCGGTTGATGTCTCATCTTCCATGATGTCAGCTAGTCAGGGGTGTAAAGCATGCAGCCGACGCCATTTTACAAGTCTTTCTTGCCTTGTGGTGCCCGAAGCAGAAGCAGTTCAGGAGTGTCGGTCGGCCGACTCCTGAAATTTTCGTTTTCGAGTTTCAGAACCGAAGTCTTCAGCTAAGCTAAGTACACTGTTGGGGAAACTTTTTCTTGCTCTAAACCGATGTCAGTAAAAGTTAATAATTGTATTTCTTGTGGAAAGCAAATACCTCATAAAGATTTTCATTCGTACTGCCTTCCTTGCCTAGGCTCAGACCACGACGCACCTCACTGTCAGTTTTGTGCCCTATTTAATCAACAAACTATTCGTCGTCTGTTCATTTACGCTTCTAAATATTTTGGTACTCAGTTCAATTATCCAGAAATGGCTTTGGTAAGCCACCCGACTACCGATATTTTGAAAAAACGCAAAGATAAAGACAGAGACAGACCGCTTAGGTCCAAAGCTGCCTACGACGCATCTCCTAAGCTAGTTGCTAGTTCACCGGTACTCAGTGAGGCACTTTTGCAGCCCCTGTTACCCGCTACTTCAGATTCACAGGCCTCTACTAAGACCCATTTGGAGTCCGGTATGCCACGAGAAGCTTCTTCTTCTGTGGAACCTGCGGATGTCTCTACCTTGGATGCGTCCGGAGCCGCTGTGCAGGTACCGGCTGCTGAGGGTGTATTCAGGTCTACTGGCCTGCATATTAAACCAATGCCATCTTCTTCTTCAAGGCCTAAATCTCGATCTATGCCTAAAAAAACAACGCCCAGACCGCATGGTCAGGCCCCTATGCCTAAAAAACAAATGATAAGAATGGCTGAGGACCTTATTACTCTAATCGGGGAAAGCCACCCTTCCCCCTCTAAGAGACTTAGGACTTATTTTCCTTCTGATTCTTCTGATCAGGATTCTGAAATTTCTGTTTTCTCTGATGACCAGGATTTGCCCTTATCTCCCTATGAGGATTCTGATGCAGAGGTCTCCATTCCCTCTGCTTCCCCTGCAGAAGATTTCTCCTTTGGTGAAACCTTGCATATTCTTAGGGGGCATTTCTGCTGGGAAAGCCAAGATTACTCTGACTCCTAAAAGAGGCTTAGGGAATTCTTACTCCTGCGTCAACACAGGCCTTTAGCTATCCCTCCTGTACCGGACATTGTAGATGATGCCTTCTCGGAATCTTGCCTGGCCCCTGACTCTTTACCTCCTGCTCCCAGAAAACCTGATGGGTATTGCAGGGTAGCTGACTCTCACAGATTCCTCTTTAAAAATCCTACTGCAGATCCTAAGACCATTTCACAGGGACCAAAGGGCATTAAGGCTACTACTGCCAAAAATCCTAACCCCTCTGATAGAGATTCCAGGGCACTGGCTAGATGGGGAAAGAAGGTATATACACCTCTGCTACTTTAGCCATTAGGGCTTTAAAGTGCCAGTTTCATATGTTAAAATATCAGCAGCATATTATTGGATTGCTTAAATAGAAAATTATGTTGATTCCTGACCGTACTGAAAGTAAAGAATTACAGGACTTAATGCATTCTGCTGAACAAGTTGGAAAGCATACTTTGCAATGTGGTTTTGATTCATTAGAGGCATCTTGCATAGCTGCTGTCACTAGGTGTCTTGGCTTAAGGAGCAATCTCTGCCAGATCATGTTAAAGCTAAATTGCTGGATGCTCCCTTAAACCAAGACCGCCTGTTTGGCAACAAAGCAGAAGTACTTAAAAAGATGGAGGAAAAAGCTAAATCTATGCAAACTGTTAAATATTTCCTGTTAGCACAACCTCCCAGATTTAGTAGGCACTGGCCCTCTAAGAATTGGTCCTTTCCTGCCTCTTCCAGGCCTTCTCAGTCCAAACCCAGAACCAGCAGAGCACCCAGGCTTCAGTCCCAAGGTACTCACAGGCCTAAAGAGTGGGAGGCTCCCACTTCCAAAGCAGGGAGTAGTTAGACTCCCTCTATAGTAAACTGTCTCAATGACTTAACTTTAAACCTTCCTAGCCCTGCTCAGCTGACTGTTCCTTTAGGGGGAATGATTGTCCGCCTTGCAAAAAAAATGGGTTTTAAATATAGTTTCCCAAGGATACAGATTCCACTTTTACTCTTTACCAACCCCAAACAGCTGGCCCAGACCTACCCCTAAATCAGTGGGCAGAGGCTCAAAAGCAAGTTCTGTCTCTTTTAAACATCAGAGCTATTCAACCTGTTCCAAAAGAGGAATGGGGACAAGGTTTTTACTCAGGATTGTTTCTGGTGCCCAGAAAGGGCAATTCCTGGCATCCTATTCTGGACCTTTCTATCCTAAACACATTTTTGGTAATCCCAAGATTCAAGATGCTAACTCTTCATCAGCTGCTTCCCATGCTAGGCAAAGGTGCCTGGTTGGCAACACTGGATTTAAAGGAAGCCTACCTGCACATCCTAATAAGGGAATCTTGCAGAAGATACCTACGCTCCCGAGCAGGCTACATACACTACCAGTTCTCTGCACTGCCCTTTGGCTCATCTACTGCTCCCAGGGTATTCAGCAAGTGCCCAGCTCCAGTCATTGCATTTTGCAGGCAAAGAAATATTTAAATATACCCATACCTGGATGATTGCCTATTTCAGGCAGAAAGCCAGGACATACTATTAAATCATCTGGCTTTTGTAAAAAAAATTGCTAACTTCTCCGGGGTACACCATAAATGAAAAGAAATTGTACCCTGCCAACAAATGGTATTCCTGGGAGCAAGCTTGAATACAACTTCCCAGATGACCTACCTCACGCCAGAGAAGAAAGTTCATTTGACAGCCTACTTCAAACTACTGGCCACAAAGATCCAGCTATCTGCAAGGAAAATTCTGCAAGCCCTGGGGTTCATGGCCTCCTGCATTCTACTAATTCCATATGCAAGACTGCATATGAGGAAACTACAGTGGTATCTAAAAAGCCTATGGTGTCAACATTCTCAGGATCTAGAATCAATGATTCCTATCATACCTTGTCTACAGATAGAGTTCCTTTGGTGGGCAGAGGCCTGCCACCAGAACAAGGGACTGCCATTCACTCTACCCCCTGCCGCCCAAACCCTAACAACAGACGCATCACACTTTGCATGGGGGGCTCACTTTGCAGGGCAGTGCATTCAGGGCAAATGGAACCCAAGTCAAAAGCACCTGCATATCAGTCAAAAAGAAATGTTAGCTGTACAGTTTGCTCTTACAGCCTTCAAGGACCACATTCTTCCAAGACAATTATTGGTAAAGACGGACAACACCACTGTTATGTGATACATAAACAAGCAGGGGGGAACCCTCTCATACTGTCTCTGCAGGCTAGCTATGGCTCTGTGGAACGCAGCCTTGAGCTACCAAGTGCACCTACAGGCTCAATTCCTGCCAGGAAAGCTAATTACACTGGCAGACAACCTAAGTAGAAACCTCATGGACCCACATGAGTGGAAACTGGAACCAAAGATATTCAACATGTTGAGAAATAAATGGGGTAGCCCAGTGATAGACCTGTTTGCTTCCCCCCAAAACTAACAAATGGACAAATTCTGCACAAGGACTCCCCACATACAAGCTGAGAAAGTGGATGCCCTGTCCTTCACCTGGAAAAACCTATCAGCTTATGCCTTTCCACCTCTGCCTCTCCTCTCCAAGGTACTATTAAAGATCAAACAGGACAAACCAAGGACAATACGGATTGCACCAGACTGGCCACACCAACACTGGTACGCCCTCTTGTGCAGTGTGTCACTGCTGGCACCTGCCTCAGACCCCTGCTCTGCTGTCTCAGCAGGAAGGCCAGATTCTGCACCCACAGCTTCAAACCCTGAACTTGGCAGCCTGGCTAATTACCTGATCTCACCATTCCCATCCCTCAGTAAGCAAGTGATGGATGTCATTCTGGAGGCAGGGAGGCCTAGTACTAGAAAATCCTATGCTGAAAAATGGAAAAGATTCTGTTCCTGGAGCCAAACTCATGGGATGGGCACATCAGCACCCAATTTACCTCAGATTATTCAATATTTAACCGAGATGCTTCACAAGGGCCTTTCCTTTTCCTCCATCAAAATTTATGATTCAGCCATTTCAGCTCATTACAATACAGAACCACCACTCTTCTCTCATCCACTGCTGAAGCAATTCCTCAGAGGGGCCAAAACCTTAAGACCACCCAAGAGAGCCCCCCTACTCCAGCCTGGGACCTTAACTTTGTATTGGAAAAGCTCACTCTACCTCCCTTCGAGCCAGCTGCAAGTGCTGACTTGAAAGTCCTTCTTGGAAAACAGCCTTCCTTCTAGCCATCTCTTCAGCAAGAAGGGTATCTGAATTACAGGCTCTTATGGCTGTCAGGGTGTCCCTCTGGACCAATCCATCCTTCATGTCCAACGTGGTGTCCAGTGTGGCCCTTAATCAGTCCATTAATTTGCCAACCTTCTTTTCTAATCCACAGAACAAAGGGGAATGAATACTGTATTCCTTGGATGTGCACAGACAGTTTAGATTTTACTTGGACAGGACTAAATCTCTCAAGAAATCTGAACAGCTGCTGGTTGCATTTGCTGCAGGGGCAGAGGGGGAAAGCTATTTCAAAGCAAACCATTTTTAAGTGAATTGACCATTGCATTCATTTGTACTATAAGCACCATGGAAAACCTACCAAGAGCACATTCAACCAGGGTTGCATCTACCTCTACATCTCAGAGGTGTCCCTACCAGGGACATCCTAGAAGCTGCTACCTGGAGTTCTGTACATACCTTAACCAAGCATTACCACTTGCCAATTTATTTCTAAATCCAGAACTGGCTTTGCCACTGCAGTCTTGCAGGGCCATATAGCTGGTCCTAATGCTATCTAATTACATCCCCCCATCCCTAGCTTTGGGAATCTACCCAAATGTGATGACTGCAACAGTGAAACACGAAGAACATAGTACATTTGTGTACACTTACCATAAATGTAGATGTTCAAGTGTATTCACTGTTGCAGTCCTGATTACCCTCCCTCCAGCCCCCTGACTTCTATTATCTATACCTCTATTCTTGTTTACTATGCTTAAAGCTTTCTGGTCTATTTGCTTTTTGTTGGAGGTGTAACCTTGTATATAATTGCTTCCCATTATGGGGGCACCTGACATCTGGGGCAAGAAAAACTGATAAAATGGCATTGGCTGCATGCTTTATACCCCTGACTAGCTGACGTTATGGAAGATGAGACAGCAATGACGCAGGACCCAAGACTTTGATAATCAGGCAGACTAAGGGCTACTGCAAGCAGATAACCCAACTGTGATGACTGCAACAATGAATACACTCGAACATCTACATTTATTGTAAGTGTACACAACTGTAATTTCTTTGATAATGTTGTACTGTTGTCAAGTACTAGTAGTCAGTTACTCAGTTTATTTGTTTATACTTGGGTGATATGAAATTCTGGTTTTAGTGGTGTTTGTCATTATTAGAATGCATAGTAACTGATGCATTGTAGGCAAACTGCAAAGAAAAGTAGATGCTATAAGTAGTGCCATAGAGGGTCCTCTTCACTATTTTTTTGTGACACTGTAAAGGAATTAAAAGGGGGTCCTTCTATTTTGTAGGTAACACAGAAATCTGTGATAGTGTAGAATGAATCTCTGCTTTCTGTTGCTACGTATGTAATTTTTGGGGGTGTCAGCCTAGCTTCTGTTTGTTCCTTGATGTCTGAATTGTGAGCCTTTCTTGATTAGACTACCTGCCTTCCTTGTCAGTGGCTTCTGGTACACTGTGTTCACATGCACAGACTTTATTGACAAATGTGGCTTGTCTCCCTGTCTTCACTTCGTTGATATTTTCAGTTCAAAGTCATTAGTGATACCTTTTGAGTGAGATACACACAGGTTAAAACTGACCCAACTTTTATCAGAGAGAGATTAGTTTTAGATGTTTTTATCTAGCTCCCATTTTAGGTACATAGTACAGTTTGAATTTATCGGGAAAAAGTAACCGTATGGTAACCTCAACTTTAAGCATACCCTTAGTATAGCAGGAGAGGTGGGGTGGTGGTGTTGCAAGGTGACTTGCCTGCTTGCAGAAATGCTTTACTTGCTGTTCTTTGTTAAAGTCCAAGTTTTCCATTGTTGAATTTAATTTTGCAGTGGTTCCTATGCAGTCATAATTTATTAGTTACAGTGGATATAAAAAGTGTGAACACCCCTGTTAAAATGCCAGGTTTTGTGATATAAAAAAATGAGACCACGATAAATCATTTCAAAACTTTTCCCACCTTTAATGTGACCAATGACCCTGTACAATTCCATTGAAAAACAAACAAATCTGTTAGGGGAAAAATATAAAAAATGTGCAGTAAACTGGTTGCATAAGTGTGCACACCCTTAAACTAATACATTGTTGAAGCTTCTTTTGATTTAATTAACAGCATTCAGTCTTCTTGGGTAGGAGTCTATCAGCATGACGCATCTTGATTTGGCAATATTTGTCCACTCTTCCTTGTAAAAGCACTCCAAATATTTCAGATTGCGAGGGCATGTTGGATTCAGGTCTGGGCTCTGGCTGGGCCATTCCAAGACTTTAATTTTCTTCTGGTGAAGCCATTCTTTTGTTGATTTTGGATGTATGCTTGGGGTCATTGTCATGTTGAATGGTGAAATTCCTCTTCACCTTCAGCTTTCTAGCGGATGCCTGAATGTTTTGGGCCAAAAGTGACTGGTATTTGGAACTGTTAATAATTCCCTCCACCTCGACTAAAGCCCCAGTTTCAGCTAAAGAAAAGCAACCCAAAAGCATGATACTGCCACCACCATGCTTCACCGTGGGGATGGTGTTCTTTTGGTGAGGCAAAGTGTTTTTGCGCCAAACGTACCTTTTGGAATTGTGGCCAAAATGTTCAACCTTGGTCTCATCAGACAGTAACACATTTTCCCACATGCTTTTGGGAGACATGATGTATTGTTTTGCAAATTTTAGCCTGGCCTGGATGTTTTTCTGTGTAAGAAAAGGCTTCCGTCTTGCAACTCTATCCCATAGTCCAGACATATGGAGAATACGGGAGATTGTTGTCACATGTAGTATATAACCAGTACTTGGCAGCAATTCCTTCAGTGTTGCTGTAGGTCTCTTGGTAGCTTTCCTGACCAGTTTTTGTCTTGTCTTTTCATCAATTTTGCAGGGATGTCCAGTTCTTTGCACTGTCACTGTTGTCCCTTATTTTGTCTGCTTTTTGATGACTGTCTTCACTGTGTTCCATGGTATATCGAATACTGCGGAAATTTTTTTGTACCCTTCTCCTGACTGAAACCTTTCAACAATGAGATCCCTTTGATGCTTTGTAAGATCTCTGCGGCCATGGCTTTTGCTGTAGCAGGCAACTGAATAAATGTCAGGAAAATCCTACTAGGACAGCTGAACTTTATTTGGGGTTAACCAGAGTTTCTTTAATTGATGGTAGGTGTGTACCCAAGAAAACTGAATACTGTAATTAAATCAAAAGGTGCTTCAACAAAGTATTAGTTTAAGGGTGTGCACACATAACAAAGTATTAGTTTAAGGGTGTGCACACTTATACAGCCAGCATATTGTACGTTTTTTTTTTAATATATATATATATTTTTCCTCTAACAAATTTGTTTGTTTTTATTGAATTGTACAAGTTATAGGTCGCATTAAAGGTAGGAAACGTTTTGAAATTATTAATTTTTTATATCACAGAAACCTGGCATTTTAACAAGGATGTATACACTTTTTATAACCACTATACTTTGAGTCTTCCTTTGTTATTCATTTCTTTTCTCCAGTGAAAATTGGAATATTGTATTTTTTTGTCTGCATATTTGCAACATATGATAATTGGAACTTTTGTCTTCCAAGTATAATGATTTTTATAGTGAATATTCCACTTATTATTATTTTGTGCTGTTAGGTAATTGTTTATTGGTCGCCAGTTTCTTGCTGTTCATAGATGTGTACTAGGCTAATGGCCCTGGGGCCTTTACAAGCCTAGCCATAGGATTACCGTGGCATTGTGCCATCCAACCTTAGTTCCCAGTGCCTCTGTCGAGTAGAGCCACTGGAGTTATCCCCGGGGTGAATTTTCTATTTCCCATCCACTCATCAAGCTTTCTCTTGAAGAGGGTCAGCAACATTCTCTGCTTGACATGTATGGGAAGTCTGTCCCATAGCATGGGCAGTCTCTGGTTATGAACCTGTCCCTCCAGTACGTTCTGTTGATTGTAGTAATGAGGTTGAGGTCTCTGGAGCATGTGGTACAGAGGGATTTCTTTAGATGTAGCATGTCTAACAGAGCTGGGTCAGCCATGGCTTTGTAAGTCAAGCAGAGATCGCCTCTAAGTAGGCGATATGACACAGAGAATAGTTGAGTTTTTTGCCTGTCCATATAGGACAAGTTAAGGCCTAGGATCCTCATTGTGAGGTACTTTGTGGCCTCTCTAATTGTTGCAGGTGTCTAGTGAGGTACATGCCAAATGGGGCATTGTACTTGATGATTGGCCTAATGAAGGAAGGGTAGAGGGAGACAATGACCTCTTTCTTCCTGGATGAAAAACCCTTAGTAATGAGATGTGCCACATAGAAGGACTTTCTGACCATGTGGTGATCAAAAGAGACGCTGCTGTCAACCTGTGTTCCCAGATCTCTTATAACGCCTTCTGTGTTCAGTGGTCTGCCATCAATGTGGTAATTCATGGGAACCGGGTTTTTTCCAAAGGGGATAACGACACATTTTTTGGCATTGAGCTTAAAGCCATGGTTCTGACACCAGTCGCTGGTCTCAGTGAGGCCATTCTGTAGGATGTCAGCATCATTTGGGGAGTTAATAATAGCTCCCAATTTGCAAACGTCTGCGAACCTTGTCATACAGAGTCCCTTCGTGATGGCCTGGACTTCAGAAAAGTAGATACCAAACAGGAGAGCACCCAGGACCAAACCCTGTGGGACTCAACTCGTGACTAGTCAGCAGTCTGACTTGGAGTCAGCTACTTTCACACTGTGGGATGTTCTTCGTGTTTCACTGCTGCAGTCATCACATTTGGATTATCTGCTTGCAGTAGCCCTCAGTCGGCCTGATTGTCAAAGTCTTGGGTCCTGTGTCGGTTGCTGTCTCATCTTCCATGACGTCAGGTCATCAGGGGTATAAAGCATGCAGCCGACACCATTACATCAGTCTTTCTTGCTGTGTGGTGCCCTAAGCAGAAGCAGTTCACAAGTGCCAGTCGGCCGACTCCTGAAATTTTTGTTTTTGAGTTTCAGAACCGAAGTCTTCAACTAAAGCTAAGTACCCCGTTGGGGAAACTTTTTCTTGCTCTTTACTGATGTCAGTAAAAGTTAATAATTGCATTTCTTATGGAAAGCAAATACCTCACAAAGATTTTCATTCGCACTGTATTCCTTGCCTAGGCCCTTATCACGACGTACCTCACTGTCGGTTTTGTGCCTTATTTAACCAATGTACTATCTGTCGTCAGTATATTTACGCTTCTAAATATTTTGGTTCTCGCTTCAGTTATCCCGATATGTCGTCGGTAAGCCATCCGACTACCGGCATTCTGAAAAAATGCAAAGATAAAGACAGAGACAGGCCGTCTAGGTCCAAAGCTGCCAACGACGCTTCCCTAAGCCAGTCGCCAGTTCGCCGGTACTCTGAGGTGCTTTCGCAGCCCCTGATACCCGCTACTTCTGATTCGCAGGCCTCTACTGAGACCTATTTAGAGTACGGTATGCCGTGAGATGCTTCAACTGTGGAACCTACGGATGTCTGTACCTTGGATGGGTCCAGAGCCGCTGTGCAGGCAGCGGCTTCTGAGGGTGCATTCAGGCCTACGGACTTGCATATTAAACCAAAGCCACCTTCTTCTTCAAGGCCTAAAGCTCAAACCATGACTAGAAAACCGATGCCCAGGCCGCATGCTCAGGCCTCTATGCCTGAAAAACAAATGATAAGAATGGCTGAAGACCTTATAACTTTAATCAGGAGAAACCAACCATCCCCTTCTAAGAGACCCAGGACTGTGAATTTGCTTATGAATATTCTGACCAGGATTCTGAAATTTCGATTTGTTCTGATGACCTAGATTTACCCTTATCTGCTTATGAGGATTCTGATGCAGAGGACTCTATTCCCTCTGCATCCCCTCCAGAGGATTTCTCTTTTGGTGAAACCTTGCATAATCTTAGGGAGCATTTCCTCTGGGAAAGCCAGGATTACTCTGATTCAAAAAAGAGGCTTAGGGACTTCTTACTCCTGCCTCAACACAGGCCTTTAGCTATCCCTCCTGTACTAGACATTGTTGATGATGCCTTTTCAGAATCTAGTTTGGCCCCTGATTCTTTGCCTCCTGCTCCCAGAAAACCTGATGGATATTACAGGGTTCCTGATTCTCACAAGTTCCTTTTTAAAAATCCTACTGCAGATCCTGAGATTATTTCAGAGGCCCAAGGGCATTAAGGCTACTACTGCCAAAAATCCTACCCCTTCTGATAGAGACTCCAGGGCGCTTGATGGGGTAAGAAGGTATACACTTCTGCAACCTTGGCCATTAGGGCCTTAAACTGTCAGTTTCTTATGTTAAAGTACCAGCAACATATTATTGGATTGCTTAAACAGAAAATGATGTTGATTCCCGCCTGTGCTGAAAATAAGGATTTATAGGATTTAATGTATTCTGCTGAACAGGTTGGTAAACATACTTTGCAATGTGGGTTTGATTCATTAGAGCCTCTTGCAGGGCTGCTGTCACTGGGCCTGTACTTAGAAGGCATGCTTGGCTGTAGGAACAATCTTTGCCAGATCATGTTAAAGCTAAATTGTTGGATGCTCCCTTACATCAGGACCGCCTGTTTGACAACAAAGTAGAAGTTGTTCTTAAAAAGATGGAGGAAAAAGCTAAATCTATGCAAAATGTTAAAGATTTCCTACAAGTTCAGCCTCCAAGATTTAGTAGGCATTGGCCCTCTTAAGAATTGGTCCTTTCCTGCCTCTTCCAGGCCTTCTCAACCCAAACCCAGAACCAGCAGAATCCCCAGGTTTCAGTCCCAGGGTACGCACAAGACTAAGCAGTGGGGAGGTTTCCACTTCCAAACCAGGGAGTAGTAAGACTCCCCCCTATGGAAAGCTTGTCTCAATGACGTGACTTTAAAATGTCCAAGCACTTCTCAACTGACTGCTCCTTTAGGGGGAAAGATTGCTCTGCAGGCCAAAACCCGGGAACTCATTACCCAGGACAAATGGGTTTTAAATATAGATGTTATGTGATCCTGTTTCGCCTCCATTCTGACTGATGGGTTCGGAGCCGACCCCTCGGCTCTGACTCGGCACGCTTATGCCAAAGAGCGAAGTCTCTTATTGGCTGAGCTTACTATATCCCAGGATGCACCACTACCAGTCCCCCAGATCTCGTTTGCCGCTAACAAGCAAAGACGTGGTCTCGAGCTTGGCTGAGCTAAGTAGGGTTTTTTCTCTTACTTTCCTGTCAGGAATTTCTTAAAAATTCAACAAAAAGCTGTTTTAACAGCTATCTTGTGTTTTTGTGTTTGATTGAAGTTGTTTCTGTGGTAAAACTTTGTGTAGTGAATGTGTATTGTCTGACTGGAGGTCCCCTTTGAGTTGTAGGGCCTTCCCTTGTCAGCCCGTTGTCTGTCAAGTCCATTTTATTTTTTAAAGGTTGGATCCTTTTGGTCATACCTTTCTTTCTTGATTTAAAAAAAAAAAAAAAAAGATTTCTCTGATAGTTAGTGTGTTTTGTATTTTATTCGGAGATTATACACTAAATTGGTTGCCATAATGTCTCAGGCTCCTAGGCCTTCAGGGTTTAAAAAGTGCACTAAGTGCAGTTTTAAAATGTCGATCACAGATGATCACTCTCTCTGTGTGTACTGTTTGGGCGCCAAACATTTGCAGGAGTCCTGTAGCGTCCGTCACGCTTTTTCCTCGAGGGTCCTCCAAGAGAGGAAAAATAAACTTATTTTAAAAGGACTTGTTAAACTTTCATTTGAAGAGGCATTAGCTTCCTCTCCTTCTCCTGCTAAGAAGAAAAGGGCGTCGGCTCCGACCAGTCCGTCGGAACCGACCGCCAAAAGACATAGGCAGGCTTCTCCTTCGGCTCCACGGACTTCGGAGCCAAGGGTGGAACGGTCTGCCTCGATGCCTCCAGCCTCGACTCCTCTGGCTTCGGAGCCGATGGCTGGGGCATCAAGAGGCGGGTCACCTTCATCGGCTCCACTGATCTCGGAGCCGATGAAGGTTGTCCGCTCAGACACTTCCTCCTCGGCGCCGAAGCCCTCTTCGCACCGATGGAAATTGGTTGACACTCCTTCGGCCGATAGTTATCGAGTCGATTCGAGCCGGTCCCCTAGTCCCTTGGAGCCGTTGGAGAGGCCTACTGGACCCGCGGTCTCTTCCAGGTCATCAAGGATGTCAGATTCGGACATAGACAGGGTGCTCCAAAGACTTTTCCAGTCTCCAGTCTTTCAGAAATTAGTTTCAGCTCCGACCCACTTGGCTTCGGAGCCGACAGCCCATTCCATTGCCATTCCTCCTCCGAGTCCGCTCGGCCGGAGCAGGTGCTGACGGAGCCAGTAGAGATCCTAGGGTCGGCTCCGACCCTTACTCTAACCCCGCCTCGGGTCGGAGTTTAACACGGACTTCTTCGGCCGGGCCCGGGGTGACGTTTGGGACCAATGCAGTCGGTTCCAAGCCTCCCTCGTTCAAGGACTTCCGTCTGCTATCATGGCTCGCGACTGGACCCTCCCAGGATTCTGGGGTCCGGCCTTCAGAGCTATGAGGAGTGCCTTGGCCAAATCTTCTTTGGCCATCTCTGCAGCTTTACCGCACCTTCCCTGGGCATGGAGACTGGGTCTTTGGCAGTTCCTCTGTCTCTAGACAGTGGAGCCGGGGCCTGAGGTTACCCCCACTGGGGTTCCCTCCTCCTGAGGGTCTTTCAGAGTTGTCTTCGAGGAGCCCCAAGGAAGAGATCATGCAAGAGGAAGCACGACTCCCAGATGAGTCTCTTACATCGGACACTGATCTTGATGATGCGGAGGGGTCCCCAAAGTCGCCCCTCGGATGATGTCTCATTTGCAGACATTCTAGAGATCCTCAAGCAACGAGGCGGCTGGAATTCCAAACCCCTCCGCTGATGAGTCGGTGTTCCTCAAGGCCTTCGGGGCTCAGCCCTCCGCCTCCTGGGTGTCTCTGCCCTTCGATGAGCTCCTGGATTTGGTTTGTCGAAGGGCGTGGGAACATCCAGATACTGTGGAACCAGTGCCTTCTCGCCTAACAAATTTTTGTCTGCCCCACCCGAGAAGGAGTTCTTGAAGGCGTGGCTGTAGATGCCATGGTGGTGGCATCTGCTACACAGCAGGACGAGGCAGAGGCTTCAACGTCCGTCCATCCTCCTAATAAGGAGTCTAGGAGCATGGACCGGTACGGGAAGCACACCCTGACTTCAGCGGCCTTTACTCTGAGGTCCCTGAATTATTTGGCACATTTCACCAGACTACAGAGGGATCTGATCAAGGAACTCTCAGACTCTCTCTCAGATAACCTACCTGAGCAGCTAGCCCAGTCGGTTAGCTCTCAGTTGGCTACCCTTAACTCGATTTCTAACTCGTCCATGCGGCTCATTTCATATGCGTCAAGGGGCGGTAGAGCGCAGGCACAGGCGTGGCTCACGAAGACCAGCCTGGCTCCGCTTGTGTCATTTCGGAGGCCTTCAAGTCTTCCTTTGCTGACGCTCCCTTTGATGGGTCCTCTTTGTTTGGACCCAAGGTAAAGGACACTCTTACCCGCTGTGAGCAGGAGGGAAAGACTTTATCTGCCGTAGGAGCACGATTTTCCACTCCCTTTCGGCCTTATCCCAAGGCTAAAAGAGGAGGGAAGATGTGGTTCCGCAAATCACAGAAATTCTTTCCTTAACAGCAGGAAGATTCCCCTTCCAGAGGCAGAGGAAGGGGAAATTTTTCTGGGAGACGCCGTCCCAGAGGCGGCAGAGGCAACACTGGAGACCACGAGTCCTTTCGTGGCTCTTCAGCCTCCCACACTTCATGAGGGATTGCCCGGCTGTGCTGCTCCGGAGCCAGTCGGGTGCCGTTTTGCCAAGCACCTAAAAGCCTGGGAGTCCATTACCCAGGACAGATGGGTGCTTCGGATTATTGCCGGAGGTTACACCATTCCCTTCACACGCCCACCCCCACCGTCCAAAAAAATCCCGGACCCACCACCCAGTCAAAGGGAAATTGCAGCCGTAGAAGCTTCAAAGCTGCTAGAAAAAGGAGTCATCCAACCGGTCCCCACAGACCAGATCAGATCCGAAATTACTCAAGGTTCTTTTAGTGCCAAAAGACAGGGGACCTGAGACCCATTTTGGATCTCAGCAAACTAAACCAGTCCGTCATGAAGTCCAAATTCAATGGTCACTTTACAATCCATTCTCCCATTGTTGGAGAAAGATGTTTGGATGTGCCCCATAGATCCCAAGGACGCCTATTATCACATACCGATACATCAGGCGTCCAGGAGGTATCTGCGCTTCAGCCTGGGAGACAGTCATTTCCAATTTTGTGCTCTGCCCTTTGGTCTCACCACAGCCCCCAGGGTGTTCACCAAGTGTTTGGCAGTAGTGACTGCTCACCTGAGGAGTCTCGATTCCAAGTGTTTCCCTATCTGGACGACTGGCTCCTGACTGCCACCACCAGGCATCTACTACTAGAGAACCTACAAGCCACTATCTCCCTGGGTGCCTCCCTGGGAATTACATTCAACTGGTCAAAGTCTGTCTTGCTGCCTTCTCAGCGCATAAGATTCATAGGAGCAGAGATAGACTCAAAATTAATGCGAATCTTCCTTCCTACCGAAAGGATACAAACATTACAAGATCAAGTCCGAGCCCTGCTTCTAAGATCCAAAGCCCCAGCCAGGATGGTCCTACAACTTTTAGGTTCAATGTCTGCCACGGTTCTTCTAGTTCCTCTGGCAAGGTTGCACATGAGGATTCTCCAGTGGCTATTATCGACACAATGGTCCTTTCAGGATCTCCCCCTCAATCATCACATACTGATTACAGAAACATGCAAACGGGACCTCCGCTGGTGGCTTCTGCCATCCAATCTGAATCAGGGAAGACCATTTGTTATACCCCCTCCGGTGGCCACCTTGACAACGGATGCCTCCCAGACGGGGTAGGGGGGGGGGCATTGTCTGGGCAGGTCAGTTCAAGGTTCTTGGCTTCCAAACGAGACAGTTCTCCATATCAATGTGTTGGAAATGAGGGCTGTACTTCTGTCCCTACAAGCCCTCCACAACTTTTTCCCTCAAGGCATTATCGCCATCCACACAGACAACATGTCGGTAGTCTGGTATCTAAACAAACAAGGAGGGACCAGATCTTACCCCCTTTGCAGAGAGGCCATGAGGGTGTGGGAATGGGCAGTGGCTACCAAGCGCTTCCTGGTAGCGACCCACATTCCAGGCAAATCCAATGTATTAGCAGACAGACTGAGCAGGACTATTCTTTCTCCTCACGAGTGGTCTCTGAAAGAATCAGTAGCAGCTCAGATTTTCAAAAGGTGGGGGATTCCGTGCTGCGACCTGTTTGCAACACCACGAAACACGAAGTGCAAAAGGTTCTTTTCCTTGACCCCGCGTCAGGGGGAGACAGCTACGGATGCTCTAGTCCAACCTTGGCCAACAGGACTACTTTATGCCTTCCCTCCGATTCCACTCCTCCCCAAAGTCATCCAGAAAGCTTCTCAATTGGGGTCCACAATGATTCTAATTGCTCCGTATTGGCCTCGTCAGGTATGGTTCCCTTACTTACAGAAATATACCCTGGACGGTCCTTGGTTCTTGGATCTGATTCCGGACCTTCTGGTTCATCAGTCGGGACAACGGCCCCAGTCCCTTCACACTTTGAAATTAACAGCTTGGCTCCTCCACTTCCGACTATAGTCAGAAATCACACCTTGGACCCGGAAGTTATTCACATTTTATCTTCAGCCCACAAACCCACCACTAAGAAATTGTATCACAGCAAGTGGAAAAGGTTTGCTATCTGGGCTCAACTCAGAGGCTTAGACCCTATTACTGCCCCGATACCAGAGGTCTTGAAATTCTTAACATCCTTGTTTAATCAAGGATCTTCAGTCTCTACTATTAAAGTGCAACTAGCAGCTATCTCCAAATTTCACGATTCCATAGACCCACCTTTGATGAGCAACAGATTGTGTAAAACTTTCATGAAAGGTGCTGTGCTTTTAAGACCCCCAGTTTTTCATCCTGCGCCTCCGTGGGATCTTGATTTAGTACTTCGTGCCTTAACATCTTCCCCTTTGAACCGGCTGCTACATGTGAGTTGAAATATCTGTCTTGGAAAACTGCCTTCTTAATTGCAATTACCTCTGCAAGAAGAGTTTCAGAACTTCAAGCCCTATCTATCAAACCACCGTACTTGGTTTTTCACAAGGATAGAGTATCACTTAGGCCTAATCCATCCTTTGTTCCAAAAGTTTGTTCTAATCTCTGTCTCCAACAATCTCTAGAGCTACCAGTTTTCTTTCCAAAATTTTCAAACAAAGCGGAATACACATTGCATACATTGGATGTTCACAGGCAATTGCGCTTCTATCTAGACAGGACTCAACAAATTCGAAAAACAGATCAATTGTTTGTGTCCTTTTCAGACAATAAACTGGGTAAAACCATCACTAAAGCTACTATTGCCAAATGGATCAGAGACTGCATAACTCAGGCTTATTCCTCTTCAAATAAACAACTTACAACATCTGTCAAAGCTCACTCTACTAGAGCTATGGCTACTTCTATTGCATTCCATTCCAAGCTCGCTATTTCGGAGATTTGTGCTGCGGCTACTTGGTCCAACCCGCACACTTTCATTTCCCACTATAAATTGGATGTGGCATCTAAAGGGCGAGTATCATTTGGTTCCACGGTACTCAGGAGTGTTTTCCAGTGAGCCACCCAGGATTTAGGTGCTAGGGACGCTGTCCCATCAGTCAGAATGTAGGCGAGATAGGATCACATAACATCTTTTAGTTATGTACTCACCATAACTTCAGATGTTTGGGATCCATCTCGCCTATATTCCTAATACCCACCCTCCTTCCCCCTGCCTTGGAGATCAGAAGAGATTGAACAGTTTGAGTACTACTGTTTTAATCTTGTATCATCTGTCAATGTTATATAAGCAGTGCATGCGTGTGTGCATGTATGCAGACAAACTAGATCTGGGGGACTGGTAGTGGTGCATCCTGGGATATAGTAAGCTCAGCCAATAAGAGACTTCGCTCTTTGGCATAAGCGTGCCGAGTCGGAGCCGAGGGGTCGGCTCCGAACCCATCAGTCAGAATGTAGGCGAGATGGATCCCAAACATCTGAAGTTATGGTGAGTACATAACTAAAAGTTTCCCAAGGATACAGATTTCACTTCCACACATTACCAACCCCAAACGGTTGGCAAGATCTACCCCCAAATCAATGGGCAGAGGCTCAAAAGCAAGTACTCTCTCTCTTAAGCATAAAGGCTATTCAGACTGTACCAGAAGAGGAAAAGGGGCAAGGTTTTTATTCAAGACTTTTCCTGGTACCCAGAAAAGACAATTCATGGCATCCTATCCTGGACCTTTCTACCTTAAACACTTTTTTGGTGATTCCAAAATTCAAGATGCTAACTCTTCACCAGCTGCTTCCTATGCTAGGCAAAGATGCCTGGTTGGCAACACTGGATTTAAAGGAAGCCTACTTGCACATCCCAATCAGGGAATCTTGCAGAAGGTACCTATGCTTCAAAGCAGGCTACATGCACTATCAATTCTCTGCACTGCCCCTTGGCTTATCTACTGTGCCCAGGGTATTCACAAAGTGCCTAACGCCTGTTATTGCATTTTGCAGGCAAAGAAAAATTCAAATATACCCATACCTGGGCGATTGTCTAATTCAGGCAGAAAGTCAGGACATACTTTTGAATCATCTGGCATTTGTACAAAAGGTGCTAACTTGTCTGGGGTACACCATAAACGAAAAGAAGTCTCACCTGGTACCCTGTCAACAAATTGTATTCCTGGGAGCAAGCTTGAACACAACTTCCCAGATGGCTTTCCTCACGCCAGAGAAACAAATTCATTTGACAACTTACTTCAAACTAATGGCCACAAAGAACCTGCTATCTGCAAGGCAAATACTACAAGCTTTGGGGTTCATGGCCTCCTGCATTCTACTAATTCCATATGCAAGACTGCATATGAGGAAACTACAGTGGTATCTAAAAAGCCTATGGTGTCGACATTCTCAGGATCTAGAAGCAATGATTCCTATCGTACCTTGCCTATGGCTAGAATTCCTTTGGTGGGCAGAGGCCTGCCACCAAAACAAGGGGCTGCCATTCACTGTACCACCTGCCGCCCAAACCCTAACAACAGATGCATCAGACTTTGCATGGGGGGGCTCACTTGGCAGGGAAGTGCATTCAGGGCAAATGGAACCAAAGTCAAATGCACCTGCATATCAATCGAAAAGAAATGTTAGCTGTACAGAATGCTCTGACAGCCTTTAAGGACCACATTCTTCCAGGACAATTAATGGTAAAGACGGACAACACCACTGTTATGTGGTACATAAGCAGGGGGGAACCCACTCATACCCTCTCTGCAGACTAGCCATGGCTCTGTGGAACACAGCCTTGAGCTACCAAGTGCACCTACAGGCTCAATTCCTGCCCGGAAACCTAAACACTCTGGCATGCGATCTAATCAGAAATCTCATGGACCCACACAAGTGGAAACTGGAACCAAAAACATTCAACATGTTGATAACAAATGGGGGAGCCCACATGTTGACCTGTTTGCCTTCCCCCAGAACTACCAATTGGACAAATTCTGCACAAGGACTCCCCCACAAACAAGCGTGGAAAGTGGATGCCCTGTCCTTCACCTGGAAAAATCTATCAGTTTATGCTTTTCCTCCTCTGCCTCTCCTCACCAAGGTACTCCTAAAGATCAAACAGGACAAACCAAGGATGATACTGATTGCACCAGACTGGCCATGCCAACCCTGGTACCCCCTATTGCGCAGTCTGTCACTGCTGGATCCATGGCACCTGCCCCAGATCCCTACCCTGCTGTCCCAGCAGGAGGGCCGGATTCTTTACCCTCATCTTCAAACCCTCAACCTGGCAGCCTGGCTAATTACCTGAGCTCTCCGTTACAAGCCCTCAGTAAATGAGTGTGGACGTCATTCTAGAGTCAAGGAGGCCTAGTACTAGAAAATCTTATGCTGAAAAATGGAAAATATTCTGTTCCTGGAACCAAGCTCAGGGGATGGGCACAGCAGCGCCCAATTTACCCTAGATTCTTCAATACTTAACTGATATGTTTCACAATTAAAATTCATGCCTCAGCCATTTCAGTTCATTACAACACAGAACCACCCCTCTTCTCTCATCCACTGCTCAAGCAGTTCCTCAGAGGGGCCAAGAACTTAAGATCACATAGTAGAGTCCCAACTCCAGCCTGGGACCTTAACTTTGTATTGGAAAAACTCACTCTGCCTCCTTTTGAGCCAGCTGCAAGTGCAGAGTTGAAATTCCTTTCTTGGAAAACAGCTTTCCTTTTAGCCATCACTTCAGCAAGACGGGTATCTGAATTACAGGCCCTTATGGCAGTGGAGCCTTTCATCATCTTTCATGTGGACAGGGTGTCCCTCAGTACCATTCCCTCCTTCATGCCCAAGGTAGTATCCAGTGTGGCTCTTCATCAGTCCATTTATTTGCCAACCTTCTTTTCTAATCCACAGAACAAAGGGGAATGTATACTGCACTCCTTAGATGTGCACAGACAACTTAGATATTACTTGGATAGACCTAAACCTCTCAGGAAATCTGAGCAGTTGCTGGTGGCATTTGCTGCAGGGGCAGAGGGGAAGGGCATTTCAAAGCAAACCATTTCTAAATGGATAGGACACTGCATTTATTTCTGCTATAAGCACCGTGGAAAACCTATCCCACAGGGGATAAGACCACATTCTACCAGGGCTGCATCTGCTTCTACAGCCTTTCTCAGAGGTGTCCCTACCAGGGACATCCTAGAAGCTGCTACCTGGAGTTCTGTACATACTTTCACCAAGCATTACCATTTGCTAATTTTCTCTAAATCCAGAGCTGGTTTTGCTACTGCAGTCTTGCAGGGCCTTATAGCTGGTCCTAATGCCATTTAAATTCCTCCTCCCATCCTTAGCTTTGGGAATCTACCCAAATGTGTTGACTGCAACAGTGAAACATGAAGAGCATAGTACAGTTGTGTGCACTTACCATAAATGTAGATGTTAGAGTATATTCACTGTTGCAGTCCTGGTTACCTTCCCTCCGCCCCTTATCCTTTTTGACTATGCCTCTATTCCTTTTTCACGATGCTTAAAAGCTTTTTGGTGTATTTGCTTTTTTGTTGGAGATATAACCTTGTACATACATATATTTAATTGCTTCCCATTGGGGGGCACCTGACGTCTGGGGCAAGAAAAACTGATGTAATGGCATCGGCTGCATGCTTTATACCCCTGACGACCTGACATCATGGAAGATGAGACAGCAACAGATGCAGGACCCAAGACTGAGGGTTACTGCAAGCAGATAAACCAAATGTGATGACTGTAACAGTGAATAAACTCAAACATCTACATTTATGGTAAGTGTACACAACTGTACTTTGTCTGTGAGCCAGTTTGCAACCCACCTAGTGATATAGGGGTTGATGCCTAGCTTAGTGCGTTTTTCTATGATTCCTGAGTGGGGAATGATATCAAAGGCCTTGGCCAGATCAAGGTAGGCTGTATGCACCTCCTTGCCTTCATCCACAGCTCTGGTGACTGACTCAGAGAAGACGACCAAGTTGAGCAGGGATGATCTACCCTTCAGAAAACCAAACTGTGTGGGATCCAGAGTTTGGAGATTCCCTATATCCTTGTTTATTAAATCCATGATGATGCGTTCTGTAGCTTTGCATATCAAACTCGTCCAGCTAATGGGGCGATAGTTCCCAGGTCTGTAGTCTCTCCTCCTTTGTGGAGAAGGATGAGTGTAGCAGTGTGCCATTCGGCAGGGAAAAAGCTTGAGGCGAGGCTGTGATTGAACAGGGCACATAGGTGAGGTGCCAGTTCACTCTGTAGTTCATGTAGAACACAGCCAGGGATATTGTCATGTCCCATAGAAGCTGTATTCTTGGCCTTGGACAGTGCTATTTTAACCTGTGCAGCAGTAATACTGGGTGCCTGGCAATCTACTGGTATTGTGATTGATCCTTTGGGGGGGGGTAAAGTTGGCACTTAATCTGTCGGCCAGTATATTGGCAATATCTGTTGGCTCGGTATAGAAGGTTCCATTTGTGCAGTAGCTCAGAGCAAATCTGGGTATTGCTGTGGAGATTCTTTACATAACTGTAGAAGGCCTTGTGGTCGTCTTTACTGTCTGCTGCAAATCTGTTTTCATAGCTAGCTTTAGAGGATTTGATGAGGCTTCCCAACTTTTGTTGAAGCTGATAAGGGAGTTTTTCCTTTCTTGGGACTTCACATTATTCCGCATCAGTTTCCTTCTCCTTTTGTAGAGTTTGTTTATGGCAGAGGAACACCAGATTGGCTTCCTTTTTTTGAAGGAGAGCATCTTGGTTCTGTTGGGTATGGCGAGATCCATGAATTTCTGTACGTGTTCATATAGTGCATTGGTGTATGATTCGGCAGTCATGCAACTATTCTCCATTTGCATGGGTACCGTGAAGTTAGCCACCTCTGTTTTTAAGAGCCCAAAGTTAGCTTTGGAGAAGTTTTTCATGGTGGTTACCTTTGCAGGGGGGGGGGGGGTGGATTTCCAGGGTGATTAGTTTGTGGTCGGATCTAACCAGGGAGTAGTGGTGTAGAGCAGTGGTCGCCCATGTTAGTAATGACCAGGTCAAGGATGTTGCTACCTCTAGTTGGGGGTAAGAACGAGCTGGTCCAGGGCATTTGAATTAATGAATTCCAGGAAACGTTGGGCAAGTGTATTGGTACATGAGTAGTTTTCCCAGTTAATGGAGGGGTAGTTGAAGTATGAGAGTGTTAGGTTGGACCCTAAAATTCTCCAATGTGCTTAGGAACGTGGAGTGTCTTGGGACATTTTCGGGGACCTATAGCAGGCTACGACCTGAATCGCTGGCTTACCCAATGTTTTCTGCACCTGAAGTATCTCTGATGCGTTATGTTGGGCTACCAGTCTAGAGGTGTGCACATCCTTTATGAATATAGAAACACCACCGCCTTTGGAGCTTCGGTCCAAGTTCTGGAGCGGAAAGGTGTGGAATGAGTTGCACCCTGGTAGTGCAGGGATGCTTTCTACTGCCTTGAACCAGGTCTCTGTTACAGCACAAATGTCGATGTTCTCCATTTTAAGGAGTGCTTCGCGTGAGGGAGGGGATTTCCAAGGTGATTACTTTGTGGTCGGATCTAACCAGGGAGGAGCTGACTATTGGTGTAGAGCAACTGTCGCTCATGTTTGTAATGACCAGGTCAAGGATGTTGCAACCTCTAGTGGGGGTAACAACGAGCTGGTCTAGGGCATTGGAATTAATGAATTCCAGGAAACGTTGGGCAAGTGTATTGGTACATGAGCAGTTTTCCCAGTTAATGGAGGGGTAGTTGAAGTCGCCTAGTATGAGACTGTTAGGTTGGACCCTAATATTTTCCAGGGTGCTTAGCAAAGTGGAGTGCGAGTCTTGCGACAAGGTTGGGGGTCTGTAGCAGGCTACGACCTGAATCGCTGTCTTACCCAGTGTTAGCTGCACCTGAAGTATCTCTGATGCATTATGGTCTACCAGTCTGGAGGAGTGGGCATCCTGAAAGGTGTGGAAAGAGTTATAGCCTGGTAGTGTATGGGGTGCTTTCTGCTGCTTTGAACCAGGTCTGTGTTACAGTACAGGTGTCGATGTTCTCCATTTTAAGGAGTGCTTTGAGTGAGTGCATTTTGAGATTTAGACTTGTAGCGTTGAGCAGTATGACCCTGAGATTGCATTTGTTTGTAGCTGTTATGGTGGTGGTTTGGTCTTTGGAACGCCGCTTAAAAAGACACTATGGGGTGGCAAGAGCCTTGGCCAGTATCCAGAAGCCCAGGGTTGACAGATGCAGGTTATCTCTGGCAAAGCATCGAGGTCTGTCAATCATGTCATCCCAGGCAGACAAATACTGGATCCCCTTAGAGTGACACCAGAAACTTAGCCAGTTGTTGTTGAATTCAATTATTTTCTGTTTGTACTGTGGTATCATTCTGGTTATGGTAGGATGCTGCTGAGGGCTACAGTCATACCCGCCCTGGGCTACATAATCCCAGAGCTCCTCCATGTCTCTTTTCATGCAGTCCAGAGAGGTACATGTCAGGTCATTCACACCCACATGTAGAATGAGTGAGTCATATTTGTACCTGTTGAGGAACCTGAGTGCGTGCATTATGTGGCGGATCCTGGCACCTGACAGGCAGCTGACTGTTACTTTCTCCTTATTCAGCCTAGTGAGTGGGACATTAGTGTGCCTCACTATCGACTCACTTACGACTAGAGAGTTGGGCATGCTCTTTTGCCTTAGGGGCTTTGATTGAGTGGCACACTGTTTAGGAGAATTATCTGAATCGTGATTGGTGTTGTGTTGTGGTGGTTGAGTGTGTTTCTGCCTTGGAGGTCTCTGCTGTTTGGGTAGATTTTTATTGAGAGCCTCCACGAAAGTACGTATGTGGTTTGTGTTTTTATGTGAAGGCAGTGCAGGTGTGTGTTCTGGAGGGCAATGTGTTCCATGTGGTGTGATGCAAGTGTTGACCTTCTCCTCTTGACCAGCTATTCCGGTCTTGACTGGAGAGTGTGTGGCTTCCAATTTGGATACATAAGTGCATCTCTTGCAAGCCTGAGTGTTGGGAGGTAAGAGGAGAGGGTTGTCGGTGTACATGAGGCAGTTGCTACATTGCCTCAGGAAGCCCAAGTTCACCAGGTTAATAGGAGAAAGCACAGGAAACTGACCTTTAGACATGTCTGGAGGGGTGGGCATTAATAATAAATACTGGAGCTGTTTCCTTGTAGAACATTTAATGCTGGTAGCACTTTTGTGTGCTACAATAATTGCTACAAGAAGTCTGGTAAAGTGTTAGACCAATAAGCTAGTAAAAGTGCAGGAGAGGAGAGAACTAGCAGATCTAAGGAAAAAAATTGAAGAGTAGACTTTGGCACCACTCAAAAACTTACATACAGTTCTGGATTCAGCAAGTCTGTATCTGCACTAGACTAGTTACAGGAAAGGTGGGAAACAAGTGCAAACATAGGCTTTTAAACCAGGAAGTTGAAAAAGATGGAAAGACTTCCCAAACGGCCAATAAACTACAATTTCTGGACCAGAATCCACTCCTCTTGTAGCAGATAGGCTGCCTAGTGCTTACCCACTGATAAGTTAAAAGGCTTCCCTCCAACACAGAAAGGCTTGGGAGGCTCAGAAGCTTACATACAGTCCTGAATACAGCAAATCTGTATCTAGACTAGACTAGTTATAGAAAAGGTGGGAAACAAGTGCAAGTACAGGCTTTTAAATCAGAAAGTTGAAAGAGCTGGAAAAAACTGCCCAAACGGCTAAAGAAGTACAATTTCTGCTCCAGAAACCACTCCTCTTGTGGTAGATAGGCTACCTAGTGCTTTCCTCTCCCACTGATAAGCTAGAAGGCTTCCCTCCAGCACAGAAAGGCTTGGGGCTCAGAAGCTTACAAACAGTCCTGGGTACAGCACTGCTTTCAGTTCTGGCTGGCCAGTGTTCCATGTTGAAATTTGTTCTTAATGAGCCACATAAAGAAGTTAAAAAAAAAAAAAAAGAAGAAAGAAGTGTTAGCCTTTTGGCATTTTACTACTTTCTTGTCACTGATTTTATTTTATTTTTTTATTTATTCTTGACTGAGTTGCTATTATTCTTATACTTTCCATCACTACCATTGTAACTAAATTATCCTTAAGCACTGGACAGTATGTTTTCTTTTTCACATCATTCTTTTATTAATTTGATTGCAATTAAGTATCATATATCCAAATTGTGAATGTGGTGCATACTATAAACTAACATTTTCCAATCGAGGCTTCGTCTGAACCAACAGACTGAGGAACAAATGTGTCCTTTTATTATTGAAACAGTATTTATAGTAAAAGGTAGATGAGAAAGCAGAGTAAAGGGGGGCATTTGAAGACTTGTCAGTGACTGTGTTCCCTGTTTAGAAAGTTACTGGGTTTGAGAACATTGGCAAGTGATTTGCCGTATGTTTTGTAACGGTATAATGATAGGATGAGCATTTAGCACAGGGCTGAGGTAAGCTTAATCCATTAACTTTTTATCATGAGGCTGATACATTAGGTAGGAGACGGCTTGAGAACCCCATGAAACTTATAGTAAATGTGTCTCCTTTTAAACTAAAGGAGCTTAAGAGTTCAGCTTATTCCTTGTGGTGCACTTTTTACATTCTGCTAACATGGTAGTAGATAAAAAGTGTATCACAAGACATATGCTAAGGAACATGGCATGCTTTTGGGTCTTCGCATAATAAATAATACAAATGTATGAATATAAAGGCAGTAGTATTCCAAATGGTTTGCAGGATAGATTTTTTTTCAGCCTGACAGAGAATGCCCCTCAAAATGTATGAGACACTAAATAAAGGGCTAGAGCTACTATCCCCTCAAGGTAGCTCAGAGATTTTAGGCCTGCCATCCTTTTTTTTGTTGGGAACATTAGGGATCATTTTAATTATTTGATATGTTTAGTGAGATGCATCCTGAAGGGAGGCAGCGTACTTGATTATTGGTCTAATCAATGCTGGACATAAAGGAGTGATTACTTCTCAAGACCTTTATGATATTCCTTTGGCAGTTAACTGTGTAAATAAAATGATTTCTTGGCAACTGTTGTTGCATGATAGTCAAAAGAAAGGGAGTTCTCAACCCAAGTTCCTAGGACTTTGACTACATTTTCATTTTTTAGTGGTGTGTTGCCTGTACAGTAGGATGAGGGGAGGGGGTTGTCTACCAAAAGTGACGGGAAGCTTTGTCGGAGGTATGCAGCCTTAAACTAAGTTTCTCCTTCAAAATTCAAATAGTAACCAATGAATACGTGGCAACATTGCTAAGTTTTCCAAGTGTGAATTGTCAGTCAGGATTGATTAGGATTGAGTGTCAACACTGCAGTGTTGATGCCCTTCCACAATGGTGGCCTTACAGACTTATTAGCCTTACAAGATTCATTTGCAAAACCATGCAGTATATTATAACTGACAGTATAAACAGTGATATCAACAGTCTTGTTAGATGCGACTCGCAGCAATTTAGCTTTTAGAAGAGTAGATTCTGTCTATTTAATATGGTAAACTTCTTCAAAAGGGTTACAGAGGCTGTAGACGGTGTCCATGTAGTACACCCAGCATATCTTGACCTGCCTAAGGCCTTCAACACCAGTCCCCATGCTATCTTATAAAATCTAAATGCTTTAAAAATCAACCCATTTGTGGTAAGATGGATAAAAAAGTGGCTGAAAGAACTCACACTATGCAAGTTGCAGGTTTCTCTTCAAAACGCATTACAATGACCAACAATGTTCTTCTGGACTCTGTGCTGGGACTTTTCATTTTAGGCATTTACCCCTTAGTTCTCCAAGCGTAACACCCATAACTTGCTAACAAAGTTTGTAAATAAATGCACAATGGGGGGTTAAGTCACCTTTTGGCACCCAAACCCTCTAGAATAAATTCTCCCTAAAAACTTCTTGATGTTTAAAATGGGCTTAAACTAAATGCTTAAAAGTGTGGTATCATGTTAGCTAGACAAAGCTTACCTCTGTCTTACTGTATAGACAGCACAATAGTACAAAATTAAAATGTATCGAGGGACTGAGGTATTTGATAGCTCTCTTTCTGTCTCTCAACCCCCACCCCCATTTTATTTTTATTTTTTATAGCTCACTCTGTTTTGACCATCATGTGACGGTGTTTGTCATGAAATACTTTTATTTAGCCAACCTAATTGCAAAAGGAATACCATTAAGGTCTAAAGAGGTAATCACCATTGATAAGGCCAGTTACTGAGTACAAAGCCATCTTTGGAGTGATTCTCATTAAATGTATCAAACAAGTAGAACCCAGAGGTTTATAATGAAACAGATCACAGGTCTAAAGTGTCTGTGCTACCATGAGAGTGTGGAAGCTCTCTTCCTTTATTCAGTGTCTTGTAGACTTCTGATAGGAGATCTCACTTCTTTTTCATGCCATTAGAGGTCTGATTGCCCTGTACCTCATGTTTTTCTGCAAGTATAATCCTTCTGTGAGTACTAAAACCAGAGACCTAAATCTTCACCAGCAGATTAAGTAAAACACTGTAGGGACAAGTTTGTAACCCAGCACCTCCCAAATTTCTGGAATAAACTTGTCCTTCATATTAAGGAGTGCAACTTGCTATCTTCCTTTAAACATAAACTAGATGACTGAATGGGTATCCACATAATTACCCTAGGATTAATTAGAAAATCCTTCATGGAGAAATAAGCTTCAGCCCAAAGGGAGGGTATTAGCAAGTTGTAAATACCCATAAGATTCAGTGGCCTTGGAATACCTATGAATCTTTGATTATTAATGGAACTACATAATAGTTTACTCTCACACAGCAGTTTAGCTTTATATCAAACAAAACAAAACTGAAGGTTGTTTCAGTAGCTGTGTATAAAAATGATAAAAATAATTCTGAGAATATAATGGCATTCTGTACAGACCGGGACCACAACCAAACTCACAAACTCTCTTTGCTTAAAAAAAATAAAAAAAAAAAACTATAAAAAAAAAAAAAAAAAGTGACCCAACCCCATCACAAAACACTTCTTTTCATCAAAATTCAATTTTACATCCATGATTTTTTTTATCCATCCATCCACACAACCCCCTTTCCCTTTTTTTGCACATACACTAACAGTGTGCTTGTGATCTAGATAATCAGGCCAAAGTTCACACCACCAGGTAGCTATCCCTGCAGCTGCTTTTATACACGTGTGCTTTAAACATTAAATCATTAAGCCGCATTATGAACTCATAAAACAAGCACTTCACTTGTTTAGTTGTGTTCTTGTTTATGTGGGTAAAACTGTTAGGAAGTTAAAACAAAGGACAAAGGATTATTTATATTCTATAAAGGGGGAATATAATGCACTTTATAGACATAGTGCAAAATGTGTAGGTTTTAGGAAATATTTATTTTTGTTCTAAAACAAATTAAAGAGAGTGTAACAGGAGGAGTACTGATTTATTATTGGATGTAAAACAAGTTGAATGACAACTGGAACTGGAGTCAAATCATAATTTAATCCAATACTTAAGACAGGGGAAGTGAAATTTGATTGTGTCTCCTTAAGAGATCATAATATGCGCTAATAATTTAATTGTTTAATTGCTACTTGTATAAACATTTTGTAGTATGTATGTAAGTTTGTCTGATGCAGTCTAGTAATTTGTTTAGGATGATAGTGCTTACTGCTTTTATTTGCTGTCTTTTTAGTACAGAGTTGACTAAGAGTGTCCGTCTTGCTATTTCAAGTTTTTTTTAGTGTATTTATATTTATATTATATTTAAAACTTAAACTATACACAGTAAATGGAAGTAGAGGGGCATGGTTAGAGTAAGCAGACATGGTGTGAGGGGTAGCACTATCTTTTTTGGAGGGAGTAGCTAGGCAGACAGTATTTCTAGATATTGCAAAAGTTTATCTTATTTTATTGTGAGCTGTTGTTGTCTGCTTTGAACATTAGGCTTTAGAGTCTTATTAAATTAAGCAAGAAGTGATCTGTCAAGATAGTGTAAGGAGGCAGCATCACTGTGTTCCTAGTGATGTGTTATGCGGGTGTATTTTATCTTAAATATCTTTGGTTGTTACAGAGCATGCTGCATTAGCAGGTTATAGAAAAAACAAAATAGTTCCCATATTTGTGTTAATAATGCAAAGATTGTGCATATTTATATCATATTGAGGGTTCTGTGCAAGCTGTAAGAGTTGAGAGCACAAATGACAGTAACACAAGATTTTAGTCACTGTATGGTGTGTGGAATGTCAGACATGGCTAGCAGAACATGGGCCATAAAAGTGACATCTGCATGTACCAGTCCTCAGAATTTCTCAGCTGCCAGTCGAACGTCAGGTGTTCCTGCCATCCCGGGTGTCAAACTCGGAAGAAGTCAGATAAGTGCCCCGCTGGGGAACCTTTTCAGTCATTTATTTTATCCTAATTCATGTTCATGTCATCCAGAAAGGGAAAGTGTAAATGCAACCATCAGATACCTCACAAAGACACTCACGATCAGTGACTCTTTTGTTTAGGCAGGTCACACGACTACATGGCCTGCACCATCTCCCAGGCATTTGTGCCCATAAATCTCTGCACCATCTGCACGTGCTTAACCTATACCTAGAAACTAACCTCTTAAACAGTTAGCCTTAGGGTATGGAGGGTTCCGCCAACTTACCTGCCGAACTGCCGAAATAGAAGGCCAAGACCATCAGGCCTATGCCTACCGCTGTGCCTCTTTTCTTTTGACACTTGGCCTGGTTGAAGACTTGGGCTCCGCCACTTCAGATACAGCAGGTACCTTCATGGAAACCACACAGTCTTGCATGGATGGCATGTCTACAGAGGCTTTTTCAATGCTGGGGGGGCACCGTTCTTGGCAGGTTATTCAGATGCCTCCGTTACCTTACAGTTGCCAGATTCCAGGCCTTCCTCCATGCAGACGCCCGCTAGGTCTCTCAAAATGAAGGAAAAAAGAAAAACAGGTCTCCTGCTCCTGATAGTATCCTGGACTGGCAGGCCTTCAGCCAAAGTCTGTTTAATGCCTTTTACGACCTTACGGCCTACCACTCCAGGGACATCCACTATCCCTCCTCCCATCCTGAGCCCTAGGCCTTGGACATCAGATCCCTCGCAGAGGGAAGAGAAGGAATTCTCTGATTCTTCTTCTGAAGAACCCCTGTCATACAACTCACAGATGCCTTCCCCCTGGGATATGGCTCCACAGAGGAAGAATCTGTTGACACTGACTCCCCAGCAGAGGATTTGACCTTTGGGGAAACTATTACTAAAATGAAGGAACATTTCAAGTGGGAATCTCTATAGGCCCTCCGGCAACATTTACAAGTTGACTACTCTCCTACAGTCAATGGGATTTCAGATCAACTTCCCAAAAATCCCATCTGGAACCTACTCAAGACATTGTCTTTTTGGGATGCAGGATTCGGACAGACATTATGAAAGCCTACCCCCCCCCCAAAAAAAAAAAGGTGGAAAGCTTGACACATCACCTACTTCTGGTCCTAAAGACCACACAATTAACTGCAAGGCAGTAGCTCAGGCTCCTGGGCTACATGGCAGCCACTATCCCCATGCTACCATTAGCAAGACTCCATATGAGGAAATTCTAATGGTACCTCATGTCAATTTGGACCCAGCACTCCCACCCCCTTGAGTACAGGGTACCTCTCCTGCCCTGCCTCAAACAAGAAGTCCACTGGTGGTTAAAGCAGGTGAACCTCAACCCAGGTCTTCCCCTTCAACCAGCTCAACCCAAACAGATCATGCACACAGATGCCTCAGACTTGGGCCGGTGAGCAACTCTGGGGTACCTGAAAGTGCAAGGATTGTGGCCAGCACCACACATGAAAGAACACATCAGTATCAGAGAGATGAGGGCAATATTATTGGCCCTGCAAGCCTTCCAAAACCAATCTTCAACAAGGACCAATAAAATCTTTACCAACAATACCACAGTGCTGTGGTATCTCAACAAGCAGGGGGAACCAAATCTTATTTGCTTTGCAGACTGGCTCTCCTGGTGTGGGAACAGGCCACCTCCCAGGGAGTAACCTTACAGGTAGTTTACTTTCCTTCACAACAGAATTCTCAGGCAGACTCCCTCAGCAGATCCATGACAAACCATAATGAATGGATGCTTCACAGGGACATCTTCCTGGACCTGGTCCACTGGTGGGATACACCTCAAATAGACCTGTTTACCTCCTCCATCAACAGGCAACTTCCGTCCTCCTGCACCAGACTTCCACATCATCAGGCTATGGCAACAGATACCTTCTCAGTTTCCTAGAAGGGGATGGTTCTTTATGCATCCCCCCCTTCCCACTTGTTCAGAAGGTCCTGCTGGAAATCCAGCAGGACAGACCAAAAATCTTGCTGGTAACTCTCTATTGGCCAAGACAACATTGGTTCCTCCTCCTCTTACAGCTATCCAAGGGCAATCACCACAAGTTACCCCCAGAGTGGACCTTCTCACACAGCGCAAGGGATCCCAGCTGCACCCACAGTGGTGATCTCTGCACCTCACCCTGTGGGTGATTAGGATTCTGATCCCTTTCAGACATCTTTACAGTAAGGACGTGCTCACTGTCCTGCAGGAGGCCAGGAAACCAAATAATCGAATGTCTGCTCCTATACAAAAGCTTAAGCATGGTTGCTGCTAGTGCGTGTGCCATCACATGTAGGGCCATAAACAAGGGGTCTTAAATGTGACGTCTGCCCGCACAGACCTCAGAACTTTTCTGCCGCAGTCGAATGTCAGATCGAATGCATTGCTCTTCTCCTTCAAGATGTCTAAAGCCAAGCACCCCACTGGGGAATTCTTTCAAATTTTTTGTTTGAGGTTGGTTTCTTAGCCGATGTCCGCTAAGAAAGGTAAGTGCAAATGCGAATGTCAAATTCCGCATAAAGACTCTCATGACCATTGTGTATTCTGTGTAGGCCACTAATAAGCAGGTGTTATGCATAAACTGTATATGATTTAAGAAAATTAACATTACTACCTGTTAAAAAAATTGTGTCTGTGTTCTTATCCTAATTTAAAATCTTAACCTAATATTGATAGATCGGGTATTATACATTCGTAACCAACAACTAAATTATGTTAAATTGTTAATAGCCACCGTTGTTTTGAAATTAAAAGTGGCTTAATGGAAATGTGGTCCCCCTTGGTTATAAGGAAGTGTGGTGGCAACTCTTCACGGATGGCCTCATCTTTACCAGGTCTTAATCTACCATGAATTATTGATTAAGATATTCTGTGTAGGCCGGGAACACGATCACACCTCCTGTGCCATCTGCCAGTCTTGTTTCCCCAAAATGCTCAGAAGTCATCTGACTGCTTTCAGTTTGTATTTGGAGAATCAGAGATTAAAAAAGCTAGCATTAAGAATGCATCTGGAGTCAGCCGCCCAGCTGGAACTGCCAAGAATAAAGGCCAGAGTTTCAAGGCCTACCACTTCTGCCCCACCGTCGACAGACAACTCGCCAACCACAGATATAGGGGTTGAGGGATATCCGCTAGAGCCATCGACTTTGGCATCTACCTTCAAGGAAGCCGCTTCTGAAGTACCAGCTGGCACGTCCGCAGAGGATATTCCGACGTTGGTTACTACTGAAGTCGAGGGGGAACCAGGCTCCACTGGACAACTGTCTTTGACCCAGGACTCCGATCACTCCACCTTAGGGCACACCCTTGAAGCTAGGCCCACAGCTTCTCCTAAAGCAACTCCCTTAAAAAAGAAACAGAAGACAAAACATTTGTCTGCTTCTTCAGAGGCACAACTAGACTGGCAATCCTTCACTCAGGCTTTGATGCAAGCCTTCATGGCCCTCAGGCCTTCAGCCTCCTCTATACCTGTACTTAGTCCAAGACCTGCCTCAGCTACTTCTATCCTTCCTTCTTTTGCTCTGGACGAAAAAGAAGCCTTATCCTCTTCCTCTGATGAGTCTGTCACATACTCCTCCCAAATAGCCTCCCGCTTGGAGTACCACTCCCCTGATGAGGATTCCATAGAGAGATACTCCCCTCCAGAGGACATTACACTTGGAGAGACTGTAACAAAAATGAGACTATTTTAAATGGGATACTACCCCGATGACAGAAACTCAAAAAAGGTATTTTGAGCTGCTGCAGGTTGAGTTACCCTCTCCATCAGCTATCCCACCGGTTATTTCTGCATACTTAGGTGCATTTACATCAGTATCTAAAAACCGTGACTCTCAACCGCCTGCTCTCAAAGAGACCTGATCACTTCTACAAGGTCCCTGGCAAGCACAAATTTGTACTGAAGGCCCCCTTGGCTGACCCCTCAGTGATAGCTGTATCCCCAGACAAGCCTCTGGACTTGTTCCTTCCTCGTCACTTTTACCTTCGGACAAGGATAGTAAGGTAATGGACAGGCTGGGCAAGAAGACATGCACTTCCTCCACCCTAGCTTTTAGGGCTATTAATTACCAAACCCATATGGTAAAATATGCCCTGGATTTGGTATCCCAAGCTACAAGCCTACTGTCCTTCTTGCCTGATTCTCCTAATAAGACAGATATAGCATCTAAACTGTCCTGGCATCTCAAGTTGCTAGGCACCCGATTAGATGCAGTTATGATGCAGCAGAGGCCTCTGCTAGATCTGCCACATCTGCATCTGTGTTTTGCAGATACTCATGGCTTAGGCTCCAGCCACTGCCTGAAGACTTAAAATCCAAAGTTTTGGATGCTCCTCTAGACCATAACCTTCTGCTTGGGAAACAGTCTGCAGAACTGTTTAAGAACTTACAGGAGAAGAGCAAGGAACTACAGGATATCAAACACCTGCTTGTCTCCCCAATACCAAATATTACAGGAATTACCCTGCAAAGACTATCTTATGTCAGGAGAGCCCCCACTTCCACTCTTTCAACTTCCAAACATAGGAAATGGACAAGGAGACAATCCTTTCCCAGGACAGCCCCTTCTCAGTCCACCTACAGAAAGCCCTTTCAAGACAGAAATAATAACAATAATGCGTGACAGCCTAGATCACCTCCACCTCTCATCCGGCCTCTCTCACTGTCTGCCCTTCTGGAAAGAAGTCACCTCAGACTGTTGAGTTGTGGCAATAGTGGAAAAAGGATATTTTCTGTCTAATGAAGCAAAACCCAGACCTTAGGGCAGGGCATTCCCTTCCCACCCAAAAAAATAGCTTCACTTCATCCCTCACATTATCCAGGATCTTCTTACACAGGGAACCATAGAACCTGTTCCACCAGGTCAAGAAGAAGGTTTCTACTCCAGGTTATTCCTGATACTAAAAAAGGATGACCCTTAGAGGCCAATCCTGGATTTATCCTTCTTAAATCTCTTCCTGAAAGTTCCCACCTTCAGGATGCTATCCCTCCAAAACCTGCTTCTACTATTGCCACCCAAGGATTTCATGGCCACTTTGGACATGGAGGATTACCTCCATATTCCCATACATCCAAACCACAGGAAGTACCTATGTTTTGTTGGACCAGGTTCACACTTTCAGTTTACTGCTTTGACCTTTGGTTTATCCACTGCACCACGGGTCTTCACCAAATGCCTAGCTCCTGCCATAGCCTACTGCAGAACCAAATGCATTTGTATCTGCCCCATACCTTGACGATATTCTCATCCTTGCAGAAGGGGAAGACATCCTGAAAAAAACACATGTTGTTCTCCATGTCTCTGAGCCAGGGTTGGGATTCACACTCAACCTCGCCAAATCATCCCTCTCCCCAGCACAAGACAAAACCTTCCTGGGATGCAGGATACGGACAGACACTATGAAGGTTTTCCTTCCTCAGGACAAGGTCATTTCCCTGATCAACACTTCCAGGACCTCCTCCAGGTCAACCACTTGTCAGCCAGGAATTTCATGCGCTTACTGGACCTTGTGGCAGCCACAATACCTATACTGCCACTGGCTAGGATGTATATGAGAAATTTACAATGGTATCTAAAGTTTGTGTGGTCCCAACAAAGCCACCCTATAGACTTCCAAATACCCTTCCTGCCTTGCTTAACACAGAATTGAAGTGGTGGATTCAACAGATACAACTGAGCTGAAGCCTGTCCCTCCAACCCACCACACCAGCTCAACACGTGCATATAGATGCTTCATATCTGAACTGGGGAGATACCATAAATGGACTCAAAATGCAAGCCCTCTGGCAACCACCCCTCATGTAAAAACACATCAACGTAAGGGAGATGACTCCAGTTCAGCTAGCCTTGCAGGCCTTTCCCCCTCTCTTACAACCAGGCCCCCTACAAATCTTTATGGATAACACCACTGTTATGTGGTACATCAACAAACAAGGGGGGACCAGGTCTTACCTACTCTGCAGGCAAGCAGTGCATGTTTGTGAATTAGCCTCTCGGAACAGCATATCTCTACAAGCAGTCTATATCCCATCCCAGGACAAATACCAAGCGGATGCCCTCAGCAGATCTTTCTCTCTGCATCACGAGTGGATGTTGCACAGAGAAGTATTCCTAGACATTGTCCACCAATGGGGCACACCATAAATAGATTTATTTGCCTCCACCCAGAACAGACAGTTGAAAACCTTCTGTACCAAAGATCCCTCCCCACTAGCTTGGAGAGTGGATGCTGTCAGCATCTCAAGGAAGGGACGGTTTCTGTATGCCTTCCCTCCCTTCCCTCTCATTCAGAAAATCCTCCTGAAAATCAGGAGGACATGCCAAAAATCTTGTTTGTAACTCCTTGTTGGCCAAGGCAGCATTGGATGTCCTTCATGGATGCATCTGCAGTCATAACAAGTGGGTTGTCCTGTCGTCAGGCAGCCCTGCAGTCGGCCGGATTCCAAAGTCCGGTCGGGCTTGCTGATGTGCTCTCCACCCGACGTCATCTCTGTTGGTCTTGGTATAAAAGCATCAGCCGGCGCCATTTTCCTCAGTCTTTCTTGCGAAGCTGTTGTCGGTCGGATCCAGAGATTACTTCTACCGAATACTACTGAAGACTTCTAAAGCTAAGTACCCCGTTGGGGACTCTTTCTTGCCTCAGCCGATGTCAGAAAAAGTTAACAATTGTTTAACCTGTGGGAAACAAATACCTCATAAAGATTTCCACTCTTACTGTCTGCCTTGTTTAGCAGCCTGTTCGGCCTGTGCCTCTTTCAACCGGCGAGCGGCTTAGGGCCGGGTCGGAGCAGAACAGTTTTTGGTTCTGATTTTTTGCGTACATATGCCCGGGAAAACTGCTCAAAGTACAGCTGAACCTATTCTTACAACTGAGGCCCCTGCTACAACTCTTGAATCGACCTCAGAAATTTTACCCACTCACGGTGGTTGACTTATCAGACACCATCCCTTGGATGTCTCTACCCCAGCACGTGGTGCTGCTAGGCCTCCAGCTGCCATGTCCATTAAGGCCAAGCAGCCAAGACTACTAAAACAGTGCCTGTTAAACCCCCCACATCCAGGCCCTCTTCTAGTTCTCAAATGCTTTCTTTGGCAGAAGATTTAATTTCTTTAATTAGAGGATCTCAATCTCACCCAGACAGGGCCTCTCAGCCCCCAGAGAAGAGACCTAGGGCAGAGCCCCTGAGCCAGTGTCTTCTGATGATTCTGCTGATGAATCAGACATAACTGACCAGCCTGAGGCTCCCTTCTCCAATTTTGAAGATTCTGATGCTGAAGAATCCATTCCAACTGCTTCCCCACCAGAAGAATTCTCCTTTGGGAAACCTTGCATGCCATGCAGAACAGTTCAATGGCAGCAACAGGATTTTTCAGACTCCAGAAAAGACTTAGGACCTTTCTGCACCTCCCACAGCACAGGCCCTTAGCTATACCTCCTGTTCTCCCTGTGGTGGATGATGCTTTCAATGATGTTTGCTCCGCTCCAGATTCTTTACCCCAGCCCCTGCCAAACCAGACAGATTTTACAGGGTGCCAGATACTCATCACCACCTTTACAAGGCCCCACTTGCAGACCCAGAAACTATATCCCAGGGTCCCAAGGCAGTAGCAGCGACCACAGCTAAAACCCTATTCCTTCTGAAAGGGAAGCAAGGTCACTAGACAGATGGGGTAAAAGGTCTACACTTCAGCTACTCTCTCAGCTAGAGCTTTAAACTGTCAGTTTCACATGATACAATACCAAGAGTTTATGCTTGATCAGTTAACTAAAAACTAACCACTGATGAATCTCTTGATAAGAAATATGTATTAGAGATGGTAAATAACATACAACAGGTTAGCAACCATTCCTTAAAATGTGGCTATGATGCACTGGAGGCTTCATTTAGATCAGCCATGACAGGCACAGTGATAAGAAGGCATGCATGGCTAAAGGAACAAGCTTTACCGGATCATGTTAAAGCTAAGTTGCTAGATGCTCCTATGGACAAGACAAGTTTGTTTGGTACACCTGCCCAGCAGGTTATGAAGAAAATGGAAGAAAAGGCAAAATCTGTTCAAACTGTTAAAGATTTTTTGCAGGTTCAACCCCCAAGGTTTAGCAGGAACTGGCCTGCCAATAATTGGTCCTTTCCTGACTCCACAAAATTTCAAAGGGGCAGGAATAGCCGTTCCAGAGGCAGAAACCAATCCAGAGGAGGTGCCTACAGAGGACGACAGTGGCAAGGTAACAACAGAGGCACAGACACAGCCACTGCAACTACATCAGCACAACCACAGTGACTTAATCCTAAATCCGCCTACCAGGGAACAAATGGCAGCTCCTCTAGGCGGAAAGTTAACCTTATTTTCAAAGAACTGGCACTACATAACAAAAGACAAGTGGATTTTACAAACCATAGATCAAGGTTACCGGTTTCACTTCCACACTTTACCAGTCAAAAGAGGAATGCCAAATCTACCTCCAAATCAAAAAACAGAGGCTCTACGCCAGATAATGGAGTTAGCAAACATGAGAGCTGTGGAAAGAGTGCCAACAGCAGAACAAGGAAGGTTCTACTCCAGACTATTCCTAGTTCCAAGAAAGGAAAAAAGTTGGAGACCAATTCTCGACCTGTCCACCTTAAATACATACATCATTGTCCCAAAATTCAAAATGCTGACTCTACAGCAACTTCTTCCCATGCTGGGCAAGGAGTCTTGGCTGGTAACTCTAGATCTCAAGGAGGCATACCTGCACGCCGCCATTGGACCAATCTGCAGAAGATACCTCGGATTTCTTGCAGGATCAGAGCACTATCAATTCTCAGCATTGCGCTTTGGCTTATCTACTTATTCACAAAATGCCTGGCATCAGTAATCGCCCATTGCAGACTACAGGGAATTCAAATTTACCCATACCTGGGCGACTGCCTGCTACAAGGGACAACAAAAGCAAGCTGACAACAGATTTACAAAGGGTCATTTACTTGCTACAAGGACTGGGATACACAGTCAATTTACAAAAGTCAAGGCTGATACCATCCCAAACAAGGACATTCTTGGGCGCGGAATTGGACACAGTACAACAAATGGCATTCCTGACTGCAGAAAAACAAAAAGAACTTCCTATTTACTTCTTGGCACTAACAAAACTGAACAAGTTAACAGCAAGAAAAGTTCTGCAGGCCTTGGGCTTCATGGCATCATGCATAATCTTGGTCCCATTTGCCAGACTACATATGAGGAAACTACAGTGGTACCTAAAGAATTTATGGTCCCAACACAGACACAGTCTAGAAACAGAAATTCCACTAATTCCATGCTTAAAACAGGAGTTCCTATGGTGGGCTCAGGCATGCCAGTCAAACCCAGGCCTACCCTTTGATGTCAACCAAGCCAGACCATCACAACAGGCGCTTCAGACCTAGGATGGGGGCCCACATGCTGGACAAATGCGTGCAAGGATTGTGGACACAGGATCAACTTCACCTGCACATCAATCTAAAAGAAATGCTGGCAGTAAAACTGGCAATCCAAAAGTTCAAACCATTTCTCAAAGAGGGCCAGTTGATGATAAGGACAGACAACACCACAGTCATGTGGTACATCAACAAACAGGGAGGCACTCATTCATACCCCTATGCAGAATGACCTTGGAGCTGTGGACCCTGGCACTCAGCTACAACATTCAGTTACAGGCAATATTTGTACCGGGAAAGACAATACTCTAGCAGACATATTAAGCAGAACCACTTCGATGCCCACGAATGGAAGCTGCACCGGACATCTTCAAGACCATCTCGAAGAAATGGGGAATGCCACAGATAGACCTATTCGCATCACCTCTCAATCACCAGCTCAAAATTCTGCACAAGGACATTCCACCCACTAGCATGGAAAGTGGACTCACTCTCCTTCAACTGGAAAGGCCTAACAGCATATGCATTTCCACCTCTTCCTTTGATACACAAGGTACTACTAAAAGTCAAGGAAGAACGTCCAAGGATAATCCTGATAGTTCCAAACTGGCCAAGACAACACTGGTACCCACTACTGAAGAGCATGTCTCGAACAATACCTGATGCCTTTGATGTTAACTCAGAACAACTACAGCATCATACATCCAAACCTAAAAACGCTGCAACTGACTGCATGGAACATCACATAGCAGCAGCTAATCCAGAACTTTCCCAAAGAGTTAAAGACATTATTCTTGAAGCACGCAGACCTTCAACAAGAAGGAACTATGCTGGAAAATGGAAAAGGTTTGTCATTTGGAGTACGGAAAGAGGAAAGATGTGTCAAACATAGATATGCCTAACATTCTGGAGTATCTGGCCGAACTTCTTCATTCAGGCCTGTCCTACTCCTCCATCAAGATACATGCATCAGCTATTTCAGCAGAATACAGCTTTGATCCACCTGTTTTTCACCCTTTGCTCAGGCAGTTCCTCAGAGGAATCAAGAATGTAAAACCTCCAAGGAAACCACCATTACCAGCTTGGGATTTAAACTTTGTGCTAGAAAAGTTGACACTATCACCCTTTGAACCAGCAGCAACAGCAGACCTACAACACCTGTCATGGAAAACTGCTTTCCTACTGGCAATTACTTCAGCAAGGAGGGTTTCAGAACTACAGGCCTTAATGGCAGTGCAACCCTTCCTAATCTTCCACCAAGATAGAGTGTCCATGAGGACTAATCCTACATTTATGCCCAAGGTGGTATCCAGAGTGTCTTTAAACCAGGCAATCCACCTTCCTACCTTCTTTCCCAACCCACAAAACAGAGGGGAAAGAATACTGCATACCTTGGATGTACTGGACAGAACAAAAATAGCAGAAAGACTGACCAACTTTTGTAGCCTATGCAACAGGAAGGGAAGGAAAAGCTATTTCCAAACAGACAATCTCCAAATGGATAGGAAATTGCATACTATACTGTTACTCCTTCCATGGAAAACCAATTCCACAGAACATAAGACCTCATTCTTCAAGGGCAACAGCCACTACCACAGCCTTCGGACCTCCGTGCATACATTTGCCAAGCATTATAATTTGCCTCTATATTCCAGATCCCGAGCAAGATTTGCCACTGCTGTACTGCAAGGGATCCTAAACACACCATAATCTACTTTTATCCTCCTCCCTAGTTGGCGACTGCAGATGCATCCATGAAGGACATACTACAGTTTTGTACCTACCATAAATGTAGATGCTCCTTCCCTCTGTGGTACTGTGTTTACCCTCCTAATAGCTAGCTGTTGGGGAGTCTTTATGGTGTATTTGTTTGTATATATGTACATATATGCTTATTGTTGTGTTTACCTCTATCTATTTGGAAACATTGGCATCTATTCAAATTTTTAGCCTGCAAGATGGCTACTGGCATCTGGGGCAAGAAACACTGAGGAAAATGGCGATGCTGATGCTTTTATACCGAAGACCACAGAGAGACAGAGATGACGTGGCGACATCGCGACATCGACCCGGACTTTGGAATCTTCGACTGCGGGCTGCTTGCCTGCTGACAGGACAACCCACTTGTTATGACTGCAGATGCTATCCAGTTCGGACATCTACATTTATGGTAGGTACAAAACTGTACTTTCCCCCTTCTTCTATCCCTAACCAAGGGCAGTCACCACAAGTTGCCCAACAAGGTGGTTCTGCTTACACAACAGAAGGGAACTGTCATTCATCCATACCTGGAGATGCTCTCCCTAACCTTCTGGATGATGAACGTTTAGTCCTCTTCAGACACTGCTACACTGAGGACATGCTGTCCATCCTGCAGGAGGCCAGGAAACCCAACACAAGGAGATCCTACATTCCCAAATGGGAAAGGTTTTCCAAATGGTGTCTCCAAAGACATAGGGACCACTTTAAAGCAGATGTTCCTCTAGTCTTGACCTATGTGTGCGAGCTCATAAAATTAGACCTTTCACACTCTTCAGTGAAAGTGCACATAGCTGCCATCTCTGCCTGCTTACCATTGGGCCCTCCTTTACTCTCCAGGTTGGATGTTAAACTGTTTTTTAAATGGGGCTTGCACATTAGGCACCAAGGAAGCCTATCCCACCTCCTTGGGACCTAAACTATGTCCTAGAAAAACTTACACTTGCTCCTTTTGAGCCAGCCAGCTCTGCATCCCTGCAGATGTGCACATGGAAAACAAGTCTTACTGGTAGCCCTCACCTCAGCCAGAAGAGTCTTAGAGTTACAGGCGCTCATGGCATCCCCTCCCTACCCTGTCTTCTACAAAGATACAGTGACCATGCACACCAACCCCTCTTTCATGCCATAGTGGTCAACAAACTGTCCCTAAATCTATCCACTTATCCACCTTCTTTCCATCTCCTAAAAATGACAGTGAGAGAATACTGCATGCCCTTGATGTCCACAGGCAGCTAAGGTTCTGTTTAGACAAAACTAAGACCATTAGAAAGTCTAATCAACTCTGTGTCCTTCCATCCCAGAGCTCGTGGCAAGGCAGTCTCCAAACAAACCATCTCCTGCTGGATTAGGAAATCTATCTGCTTCTGCTATTCCTACCTTGGGAAACACTTACATCAGGAGGTGCACACTCTACTAGAGCAGTAGCCTCTTCTGGGGCCTTCTTCAAGGGCCTGAACACAACTGTCATCCTTGAGGCAGGCACCTGGTCCTCAGTACATACCTTTACCAAACATTACAAGCTGGACCATATCTCCAGATTCAGAGCAGGATTTGCAAGGGCAATCCTGCAAGGTTTTCTGGAATCCGCCACCTCTTCTTCCACCGTTCCTCCTCCATAAGATGTGGTACTCTCCCACAGTAAGATTACTGCAGTATGAGAATAGAAGGACATAGAGTAGTTAGTATTCCTTCCCTCCCACCTATCCCCCAGCATTACCTTTCTCCTATCTGTGGGGCATCATGAGGCACTCCCTAGGCCATGGTCACACTGAGCAGTCAGTTGCATTTCACCAGTCTAGAGGGCAGTTAGTTCTGTGGTCTGTGTGTGCAGACTGAAGAAAATGTCCAAAAGTGACCAGACAAACTCCGCACTACTTATTCTTTTATTCTTTATTTGTCTCAGAATTAACTGTTTGGCAAGAATTTGTTCTATCAGTGCTATTTTAATTCTATTGTAACACAGCTAGACAGATGAATAGACTAATGCACACTTAGTCAAAGACGTCACTAAGTGAAACATACTGTCCAGTTTATATACTCTTTTCAACCAATGTTATTTTTAATGTCCTTGTGACTTGTTCTGGGTTCTGTGTTATGAAAAAGTCCATGGTTATTTCATGCCCTTTTTTGGTCCTCAATGTATCTGAGGACTTCACAAAAGTCTCTCCATGTCATCTTTGCATCACTTAACCTGTCTGCACTTTATTTCTGCATCTGAAAGCCAAGAAAGTCAACTTCTTTTTTTTTTATAACAGGATGCCTTTACAGTAAAGCCCACAGCTATATGTTAATATCTAAGCTGAACATGTACAAGAAATAACTGTTCTTGCAAAGCAAGCCATATTATTTTGAAAACTGCTGTTTGGCCTTGCACATTTCCTTTCACTGTACACACAGTATATTGGGGAAAAGCATTTTAATTTACACAATATCTATCAGTTCCCACTTTTTTATTTAAGGCCCATGAAAATTGTAAGACTATTTACAACAGAGTATGATCTTCAGTACTTTGAATCCCTTGGTCTGTTGCGACATACGAATCCCTTGCATTCAATGCTCTCTATACAATGTTACATTACCAACGGCTGTTACTTGATTAATACTTTTATTAACACAAATTTTACAATGACGATAAGAGCAATTAATGTGGAAATTATAGTACCCCACCATAGACACATAGCCGCTATCACTTATCTATTTTTATCTGTTTTTATGCTTCCTTAAGCAAGCTTGTCAGCCTTGCAGTTGCACACAAGCATTTATTTCAAAATCATGTCAAGTTAACCCTTGCTTTACAAGGCAAAACCTTGTATTAGAAACAGGCATGTTTCTTTTGCATTGCATAATTTCATTATTGCTTTGGGAAAAGAATATTTAAAAAAGACATTTACAGGAAAATATGATCCTCTGTACTTAATAGCCTTTCTTCATTGTTAACAATAGTTACTTGTTTGACAGTTTTATAACACATCACCTATGTTGTATCTGAGATAGCTCCATAAGTTGCATTTGCTATCAACTTTGTAACTTTCCATATTGCCTTAGTGGCACCATACCAGTGAAAAAGTTCAGCTCCTGAAATAACACCATTTCCTATGTCCAGCTGTTTGAAAATCTTTCCCTATTTTTTTTTTATCATGAACCTCCCTCTTTTTCTGGGGATTTTTTACCATGTCCTCTGGTAACGTGTGAGTAATTCTCATTATTGGAACTGCACACTATATGTAAGAGAATTGTTCTCTTTCATCTCTTTAAAAGAAGTGTTGTGTGTTAACTCCCATGCTGTTTTTATCTTGTACTCAAGCTTTTTTACATGACCATAGTTCTTTTGAAAACAGAGCATCCCTTTTTCTATTTTCATCAACTGTAAATGTTTTTTTATGGCTGATTGTTTTACAACTCTACTTTTATAAGATTTTTTTAAACATAAAACCTGTGTGTGTAACCTCTACAGGGACTACATGTAATGGCATTTTTCCCTCTGTAAGGAATATGGCTAAAAACCCAACAATTTGACTTGTCACGTGCCTTTGCAAACAAATTTTGCATGTCCAAAATATATTGAAATCAGGTATCCGATCATGATGTTCCTGTTCTCATGATTTATTATATCTGAGTATCTCTCCCCATTTTTTCTTTGCAACTGTTTTAGATTGCCTTGTCTTGTTCATAGATTGCTATTGTTTGTTTGTCTTTCGGCTTTTCCCGGTTAGGGGTCGCCACAGCGGAAATCAGGTCCGCTAATGATTGGCAGTTGGTTTTTATGGTGTCGAGTTGCCAGCCCAACCTTCAACGAAGGCACGCCCATTCAACGCATGTCTTTCAAATGCCCACTCAACCGCGGGGAGGACATGCAGACTCCACACAGAAGGCACTCCCAACCCAAGCCGAGAATCGAACGGGAGAACCTCTTGCTGTGAGGCAGCAATGCTACCGCTGCACCACCACGGACTAGATTGCTATTATAGAAACAAATTGCTATTATAGAAACAAATTTAAAATTTTGTAAGACAGTTAACAGACTGTTACTGTACTGATACTGTTTGACTGTTAACTTACACTGATTTTTATGAACCAACATGGTGTGCTGCTTTTGCTTGCATTTTTATTAGCTGAAAAATGCTATTTGTCTAAGTTTTAATGACTCTGTATTTTACTGCCTGTATGTATTGCTGTGTATTATTACCCAGATGGCAGTTACACCAGTTTGACTAATGATGTTTTTGCTGTACTAGTTTGTTTATAAGACTGTTTGCTGTTATATTTTATGTAATACATTCTTTTGAAAATATGACAATACACTCACTGTTTTTTTTACCAATATTGATCCTGTTTGCTGTATGCATAAGCTGCCTTTGGAGACATACTGTACTTTTAATGTGGTGGTGGTGGTGGGGGGGGGGGGGTTTGACCCTCACTTGTTACTATAGAACCTTTTGTCACTTAGGATTTGTCATAGGAACTGCCTTAAATGGTACTCCATTTCCAGATGTAGATGTGGACTTGCATACCCAACATTTAATTGCATTGTTTAGTTTTGCATATACCATTTGCACTACTGTAAATGTATTTGCTGTATTTGTATTAACTTTACACTGTATCTGTATTAACTTTACTTTAAATCTGTATGGCTGTAGGTTATGTCTGTGTTTATTCTGAATCTGCCCTGGCTTATTAAACCAGTAAAGTTTTTTTTGTCTTTTGCTGTCCCCTTTGTTTAATTAGTTAACATTGAGTTTTGTATACTAACATTGTCTTTCATTGCTTTAAAAGATCCCTGTACTTTGCTGCCAACTGATAACCTGTGTTTTGTTAATTTATTGCTGTAATGCCTATTGCCTACCATGATCTGTGTTTTCTTTGTATTCCCTAGGGTATACTTTCTTTTTAATGTATCCCTCTGTGTTTGTTCCTGTGATTGATTGTCCCTTAATGTATTTTCTTTATCTTGATTTCTTTCCCTATTTTTGGGTTTTGAAGAAGCACTATTATCCACATAGATACCCTTTTGTATTGGACCTTTCTTCCATTTTTTTGTAATATGGACAATTCTGTTTAATGTGGCCTATTTTTTTTTTTACAAGTAAAACAAATTACCTGTTTTTATGAACTTTGTTGTGTATCTGTCTGTAACCCTGGTGGAGCAGAAGCTGCTCGTGTTTCCCCTGTGTTTGTTTTTTTCATCAGACCATGTATTACATGCCCTTCCTTTCACCACATAGTCTACAAGCTGTTTTTGTGTATTTCCTATATGCATCTGCAATACTGCATACTTCTTTTAAACTGTCTAGCACTCTGGCTTAATCTCAGAGTCTGTATCTGTCTGTTAGGCAGAAACTGATTTTAAAGCTGAATCTGCATTTTGCAGAATGTCATTAACTGTCTGACGGAATTGCTTTAACATAACATTTTGCCTGACCAAAACATTTTTTTTGTCATGCTATTTAGACTGTCTGTAAAACAGTTACGTGAGTCTAGACACACCTGTTTTAGCTGCTTGCTTTGCTTTGCCATTTGCCAAAGCATTTACTGTAGTCTTTCCTGTATATTTTTTGTGTGCTTTTTGATTTTGACAGTACTAAACTTTCCCTGTAAATCATTTTGAGAATTAATGCCCATAACTCTTCGTACTGGAGCATGTTTTAGGGGTTTGCCAACACTGTTGATGATTTACCTTTCCCCTCCTGACCCAAACTGGCATGTGTAAATGCAAAAAAAAATTTAAATAAAGCATTATTTTAAGTAGACCACACAGTGTATGTCAACCATTGTTTAAATGCCAACATATTGAAACAAAATTATTATTTTTTTTTTGTCTTGCTACTGAGACAGAGTCTGTAATAAACAAGACTATTGAGCTATGTCAGAAGGAGACATAACTGTCATTTCTGCTGAACCCTGCCCAATGTAAACCTTCCGGGGTTTCTTCTAACTGTATTGCCAGTTTAACCTCTGCAGTTTGTGCCCTTAGTAAATGTTGTTGGGCTCTGATTGTTATGTTAAACCAGAAATGTCATTATGTAAAGTCTGAATGCTATGCTGAGTCTGTTCCTCTAAATGGTATTATTGTCCCTTACTACTGTCTCTAGGGAAACTTTGAAAAGCTGTGAAAACTTTTTCTTTAAAAGGTTAATATTGATAGTATACTGTACTATGTTAGAACTTTCTTCTGTTTGTGCTATGTAGTCAATTACATTACTAACAATAATTACATACACTTGTACTGTATGCGATTTAGGTGACTGCAGAAGATACATTTAACTGTTGTATATGTGAAGAACTAACAACGCTAGAATCAAACAGATTGTTTATCAGAATAGGATATATCTTATGGTATGGCTTACATACTAGACTCCTGTGACAAGATAGACAGAAGTTTGGAAAGTTACTTCCACATAAAAAACAGTCTTTATGAATTGCTGTACATTTTGTGTGTGGATTATAGGCATTTATACATTTACAAACAGAACTGTTATCTAATGTCTGAACATCAAACATTTCAGATTTACATTTCATGTCTGACACAGAAGGTTAAACCATGTAAGTTTATATATACAGTATGTGGGCACTGTAAAGTTAACTTGCATCCATGTTATAACTGTGACGAAAGTACTGTAATTTATGCAGAAGACAAGCAGGTGATCAGGCTGAAGTCAATCTGGAAAAGGACGGAGTTTCTCCACAGAAGAATTGTAGGTGGTCCGACCAAGGACACCTTCCACGGCGGTGCTCTGTGTCCACTAACGAAGTAGTGGAACTGGAACTGTTTCTCTGTTAAAACACTGGAACTGTCAGTCTGTTGAACTAATCTAGTAAGTAGTAGGGATCCCTCTGTAATATTAACTGCTGGTAACAGATATAAGGTCACAGCCACTGGCCAAGGCTCGCCACTGAAGAAAATGTCCAAAAGTGACCAGACAAACTCCGTATTATGTATCTGTTATTCTTTGTCTCAGAACAAATTCTTGCCAAACAGTTAATTCTATCAGAGCTATTTCAATTGTATTATAACACAGCTAGACAGATGAATAGCCTAATGCACACTTAGTCAAAGATGTCACTACTAAGTGAAACACATTGTCCAGTTTATATACTCTTTTTAACCAATGTTATTTTTAATGTCCTTGTGACTTGTTCTTCTGGTTTCCGTATGTGTCATGAAAAAGTCCATGGTTATTTCATGCCCTTTTTTGGTCCTCACTGTATCTGAAGACTTCACAAGTGTCTCTCCATGTCATCTTTGCGTCGCTTGACCTGTCTGCATTTTATTTATTTATTTCTGCATCTGAAAGCCAAGAAAGTCAACTTCCTTTTTTTCGTATAACAGGATGCCTTTACAGTAAAGCCCACAGCTATGTGTTATTAATATCTAAGCTGAACATGTATAAGAAATAACTGTTCTTACAAAGCAAGCCATATTATTTTGAAAACTGCTGTTTAGCCTTGCACATTTCCTTTCACTGTGCACACAGTATATTAGGGAAAAGCATTTTAATTTACACAATATCTATCACAGACGTCACATTTACATGTGACGTCCCACGCACTAGCAGCAACCAGGCTTAAGGTTTTGTATAGGAGGACGTTTGGGTCGCTTGAGGCGGAGGATCCCACAGTAAGAATACTGCAACATGGAAGAGAAGGATATCTATGGTTATGGTAAGATTTTACACAACTATTCTGTCTCCTTCTACCCTAGGGCCCTAGAGAAGGAAGTAACTAAACAAACTATCTCAACATGGATTTCCAAAGCTACCTTTTGCTACAAACACCATTGGAAATCCCTGCAAGGTATTGTCAAAGCACACTCCACCAGGGCAGTGGCCTCCTCAAGGGCCTTCTTCTGGGGTTTGGATACTTCCACCATGCTGGAAGCAGCCACTTGGTCTTCAGTGCACACCTTTACCAAACACTACAAGTTAGACCACATTTCTAGTGACAGAGCTGGATTTGCCAGGGCTATCCTACATGAATTCCTGGAGAACTCTACTTGACCACCTCCCCCTTCTTCACAGTGAGCTTTGGCACTCACCCATATGTGATGAATACTGCAACATGTGACTAGGACATAGAAAAGTTGTGTAAAATCTTATCATAACCAGGACATCTATGGTTATGTAAGATGTTACACAACCTTTCTATGTTTGTTGTATTTGCAAGTCATTAATATTGGTAGTACTCTTGATATCAGAGTTAATATCTCATGAACAGTACAAGTGTACACCAGTGCGCACATACAATTGTAGTAAAAAATGCTACAAGAAGGCACTTACATACTGAGCTGTACACCTTTGTTTTTTTTTTTCTTGGAGATATGAATATTACCAATACTTGTGTATTAATAGCAGTATGTGACAAATGGGACCATTGGCCATTAGCTGTCAAGATGGCATGTGTAAGCCAGCATGATACATCAAAAATGCACAGTGAATCCATTACTGTAGGGTATAAAGCTCTTAAGAAACTGAAAAAATGTTTGTGTAGAAGATTTTAAAAATTAAAAAAATATTTTCCATATCTTCGTTAGTAATGCAAATATGGTGGGTGACAGTGCCAGGTTTGGGGTCTATGCATCGGTGGATGTCAGAAAATAAAAAAGAAACAAAATTATGTTGTGTAAGATAAATTTCTCTAGAGATATAACTGTTGTAGATGCAAGTTATGAATATTAACAAGTACTAGTATTAATATTAATTTCTCAATAGTGGTAGATTTTTTCAATGAACAAGCAAGGTGGCATTTCCAAGGTGGCATGATTTGGCTGGCATGCACAATGAAAGTATTACTGTGGAATGTGCAGGATTTGTAGTGTTGAAGAAAGTTTGCTGAACATTATAAAAATATTACGTTTTCCATATTTAATCATTCAAAAATTGAGTGTGACACTGCTATTTTGGGAGTGGCATATCAAAGCAGTGGGTGTTAGTAAAAACAAACAACAGTATTAAAATGTGGTGATTACTTTAAAAACATGCAGAGATATAAATGTTTGGTGAAACAGTTAAGACTATTACCAATGTTTTCATAACTGCATTAATATTGTAAAAGGTATGTGACCTGCAGGCAAACAAATGCTGCTGTTTTATCTACAGCGTTATGGCACCCAATTCTGCCACTCATAGTTTCTGTCTAACATGCACAGTTTTGTAGATTAGTAGTTTTTTTGAAATATTCTAATACTATGCGTAATTTACATTAATTGGGTAGTATCATAGAACAGCAGTATGAATACCCACTCTTGTCATACAAAAGCATATGTGTGTTGTTGTTGTCTTTCGGCTTTTCCCGGTTAGGGGTCGCCACAGCGGAACTCCGGTCCGTTAATGATTGGCAGTAGATTTTTACGTGTGTGTATATATATATATATATATATATATATATATATATATATATATATATACACACACACACACACACACACACATACGAGGGTCATACTGCTCAACGCTAGAAGACTAAATCTCAACATGCACTTGCTCGAAGCACCCCTTAAAATGGAGAACATCGACATTTGTGCTCCTAAAGTAGTTATCCCCTGCATTATTTTTAGTTAATAGTGGAAGTGATGTACATACTCACAGGGACGCTAGGTATTAAATTCCCCTCACCTCTTTCTCTTCAATTCCCATCTCCCTTAATTAGATACTGATGTAGTTATTTAAATGTGAACAAGATAAGCTGAACAAGTTAGTTACATTCCTGACTCCCCTCCATAGCATTCTAATACCCATTTCTGTACTAATATATGCTGGGATTGTTAAAATAATACTGCATAACAGTTCATTTATGCTGTATAGCTGAGTGCAGTCGACTATTTGGTGAAGTTCTGACCCTTACCTGCTTACAGATAATTTTTTTTTTTGCTCGTCCGTGTGGTCAGATTCTACCCACTCCGTTCACTCTCGCTCTGCTTGGGCTGACTCTTCTGCCCTTATCTTACCCCCAATACCAACCCACCCCCACTATACCTACATTTATTTTAACGTGTCCGTGTCTACCAAACCTAACTATCCAATCACCAGCTGCACTGCATAGCCATCCACAACTGACTCACTAAGTACCTCCCTTCCCTACACACACAACTAAATTACTCCTACCCCCTACTTCTCCCATCAAATCACCTCCCTATTTCAAATGTTTCTAATCATACACTTTCACACTCATCCCACTAAAATACAACTCTCAACAGCCTAAGTCCCACAATGTTACTCTTTTACACTTCTCACCTAATTCTCCTAATCCCAGCCTTTCTTCTAACATCCTATCACAGTCTAGCAATCACAAAAATGTCCTCTTCCACCTGTGCATTCCCCTGTTCACCCTACACTACCTGCATAGACATTGCCATAGGACCAAACCTCTTTAATACCACCAGGACAGAATTCTTTGCTTACAGATGTGCACATCAACTCATTGCTCCCTGTCTAGATAATAAATACACTAGACTGACACTCAAACACTTAATACCCATTCCAATATATAACATCAATACCCATTCCAATATATAACATCTCTCGTCAGACTGAGTGGTGACATCCACCCTAATCCAGGCCCTACAACCTCTCAACAAGAACACCACACACCACCCAATATGCAGTCCCATAACATTACTAACCTACCCCACAATGGATCTGACCTTTTACTTATTAATATGAATCTTAGTGGCCTAACAAACAAAATACGCAATTTTCATGCTTCCCCCTCTCACTACTTCCCCTAACATAGTAGTTTTAACTGAAACCTGGCTAAAACCTCACATAAGTGGCATTGAAATTTTAACCCCAGGCTATAACATCCATAGACTGGACAAATTGCACAAACATGGTGGAGGTATAGCTATAATTTATAAAAATACACACTAACTAGAATGCTTAGAACCAAACCTTCCAGGACTCAATAAGGCTGAGATATTATTTACCTGTCTGGAAGTTAACCCCAATAAATATATAACATTTATAGCAATCTACATCCCTCCTGGTAACAGTCTCTCCATGACTGAGGACTTTCTTCACTGTTTCCTTAACATTTAATCAGGAAATCATAATAATAGGAAACTGCAGTGCCAACTGGTTCACTTCTAAGTCACATAACCCTCAAACTTCATCAACCTGTATGGATTCCCTCAGACAATACAATCCCCAACCAGAATAGACAAGAACAGTAATACAGTCAATTCTGGATTCTGACCAACAAACCCTCACAGGTCTATCAGTCAGCCTGCCTCCCTGATCGCCTCAGCGACCATCTACCTACTTACCTACTTAAGACAGTGTTTACACCCAAAAAAAATGTTATATACTGACAAATTTGCAACAAAAAACATTCTCACCTCATACTTTTATATCCATCCTCCAGTACTGTGACTGGTCCCCACTAAAAGTACTCCACTTAGACTCCGCCGTACAATACTTTAACAACAAATTCTTAGACAAACTAAACAGCCTAGCACCATCTAGAAATGTCAGGGTAAAAGCTAACTGTTCACCATGGTTAACAAAAGGCATCAACAGTTTCTCAAGCGTAGAGATAAAGCTCGGACGCAATATCAGGCCAACAAAAAAGAAACCACCCTAGATAACTACCAGTAACCAAGAAATTAAACAAAAAAACTGATCAAGAATGATTAAAAAAACATATTACACTGTCATCCAACAAAACACCAAAACAAGCCTCAAAAGTTCTGGTTTGATGTAAAACTACTACTACCACCTGGGCATTCCTCAACACCAATTCCCACCATTGCAAATACTACAGAAAGAGTAGCTACCCAGTTTAATACACATTTTATCAACTCCATACTATCACTATCTAATAATAACAGTAGTGCTCCACTATCCATACCTAATAGAGCTGAGGTAGCTACCAATAACGTCTCCATCAAGCCTGTCCAAACCAGCACCATCCACATCCCTCGCTGCTGATAAATTACCTACTGAATACCTAAAACTGTCAGCCGATGCTATCTCTTACCCTGTCTCTATTTTGATCAACTGATCCATCATATAACAATATGTGCTCAAGTGTGGAAAATATCCTACATCATCCCGCTACATAAAGGTGGAACCTGTACAGAACTCTAACTACAGGCCAACAGCAATATTATCACCACTATCTAAAATTCTAGAAAAATATATATACTTAAATCTCATAAATTATCTGGTACACAATAACATACTAACCAATACCCAACATGGCTTCTGAGCCAATCTTAGTATCACTACCACCGTTATATGTTTTGTCGCTAACACAATCAAGGCATTTGACAGCATCTCCCACCATTAGGTCCTCAAACTCTCAACCCTAAAACTAAGCCAAACTGTCCTCAAATGGTTTCACAACTACCTATCTGGCCGCCAACAAGCTGTCAAAAGGCAATGCGAACTCTCCTCCCTGTTGCTTTCACAGTAGGCATTCTGCAGGGTTCAATCCGTGGTCCACTCCTTTTCACTATCTTCACCAGAAAACTCCACACTGCTACCCATCTTGCAACTATCATACAATACGCAGATGATTCCACTCTCATCTGTGCTGCACCTTCCCTTCCATATCTCCAAGATATTACCCAACAATCCTTCTCAGCAGTGGAATCTTGATTCTCTAACTATCAATTAATTCTCATTCCCAGTTAAACTAAGCTTTTGCTCTTTTCGAATAGCAAGTCCCATGACTCTCTATCCTCCTTTCTCATCCATTCACCTAAAATACCAAAATTGATCCTGTATCTTACACAAAACTGCTTGGAGTCACTATTGATAATACCATGAAATTCGATAAACATCTATCTCTAATCATTAAAAAGGCCCACATAAAACAAAGCTGTCTATACAAAGTCAAGCCATACCTCACTAACTTCACCAGACAGTCTAATGCCAGGACCCACGTACATTCCACCCTGCGATACGCCTCTCCTATTTTCACCAATCTTAAGAAAACTGACCTAATTAAGCTAGAAGCCTTCTACAAGATTGTCAGATTCGCCACTAACTCAGCAAATAGATCTCACCACTGTATTGCTCTTTGTCAACTGAGCTGGTTAGAACTACCCAATCTCTTATCCTTCACCTGAATTACAACTGCCCATACATGATATACCAAACTGATAAGTGCCCAGCACTTCAAGATTGAGATCTTCTGACAAATTCCTGTTAACAGTTACAAAATCTGAAAACAGTTTTGGGGACTTGCTCTACTCCAACAGTGTCAACAGGGCTTGGAACTGTATCCCTCAACCTATCCCAACTGCTAAAAATCCCTCAAAGTTCAAACAACTTCTCAAGACTCACTTAGCTGACAGCTGGCACTGCTCATGCACATCCCCTGGCTGAACTACCACCACTCTTACAATCTCACTCTCTCATCAGTACCTCTCTCACTTCCTTAATAAAACTTACCATATACTTTGTCACATTCTCAGGGTCCTACTCTAATCTGATATTCCTGTCAAACCTTCTCACATTACTCCCAACGTAAACATGCCTTCTAAAAACAACCTCTGGGTTATGCTGCTAAATGCTAGGAGTCTAAACCAAAAACTGCACTCACTGGAACCAGTCCTCACCTTGGCAGATGCTGACATTTGTGCAGTCACTGAGACCTGGTTTAAGGCTGTGGAGAGCACCCTAGCTATACCAGGTTACATTTCCATCCACACGTTCAAACCACAAAGTGAAAGCATGAGAATTAAAGGAGGTGGTGTATCAAAATTCATTAAAGATAAATACACCTCTAGATTGGTTAAACAGCATGATTCCCTTGAATAACTTCAGATGTAGTTGACTGTAGGTAAGACCCCTCTTCAGGTCACTGCCAGCTCTAGGAAACCCTTCATGAATCAGGACATCCACTCAGCCTACTTGGCTGTACTTGACTCAATCAAGATACAACCAAACACTCTTGTTTAGGGTGATTTTAATTACCTGTCCATTGACTGGGTAAATATCCGTGTTCTAACTCACTTGCCCAAAGTTTCCTGGACTTCGTAAAATCCAGTGCCCTAGACCACCTGGTTGACAAACCCACAAGGGGCTCAAACATCCTAGATGTGGTGCTCACCAATATGGGGGACTGCTGCATCACCCCCAGTGTGTGGTTATCCCTGGTGAGATGTGATCACAAATTAGTCTCGCTAGAAGTATAACATAACCCCCCCCCCCCTTAGCAACAGTTAGATTAAAACATTTCTCCAAGGCAAATTACAACCTCTTATGTGACAGCATAAATATCTTTATAGCTCCTCCCCCATACACCAGTGCTTTATATGAGCACCTGTACAATTCTATTGACTGGTGCCGTACCTGATAAAACCAAATCAAGATCTTCAAGGAAAAACAAACCTGCCTGGTGGACAGCTGCCATTAATAGGCTATACAATAGGCGAAAGAAATTGCTGTCTAGAAGTAGGAAAGGAACTGTCTGAAAACTGGAAACACTGAAAAAACAAGTAATCACCGTGGTATCCCTGAAGTCTCAACAACCCACTAAACAAGTACAGTGGGTCCAAAAATAAACTAGTGTAAGAAACTTCACTGTGTGGAAGATTTTCAATCCATATATATCTAGTTATTCATTGTATATTAATCAGATCAGATAATGGTAGTAGAAGTAGCGAACTTAAACTCTTCCGAAGTCAAAAAAATATATAATTTGAAATATTGCACAGAATTATGAAGTATTCGAAAGTAATCCAAGCAGGGTAGGCAGTCTGTTTCCAGTCGAAAATTCTTTATTAAGTACACAGACAAGAGATCCAAGTAAAGCAAAAATAACAGAGTAATAGTTTTCTCACAAGCCTTCTAACTGTATATATGCTTTTTATCAGGCAAGGGAGTGGTTTATTGTGCTGTAAAACAAAGTGTTATTGGTGTACATGTTAAATTCACATCCCTTCCCCCATCAGTGTGACATTCGAGCTGGTCCTGTCCTACTTTTTAGCTGTCATAATAATATAACCCTTATGTACTTTAAATAAAATTAATAATGATGTGGTACCTCTAATTTAACCAGATTATTAAGCAGAGTGGTGCTGCGGTAGCGTTGTTGCCTCACAGTAAGACGCTGTCTGGTTCGATTCTCAGCTAGATCATCTTCTGCGTGAAGACATGCGTGAATGGACATACCTTTGTTGAAGGTTGTGCGGCAGAGCTGGCAACTCGGTACGTAAAAATCAACTGCCAATCATTAGCGGACCGGAGTTCCGCTGTGGCGACCCCCAACCGGGAAAAGCCGAAAGAAACAACAACAACAACAACAACAAGTCTGTGATTTTATCCAAGACAATATACTACTTGGCTGGAAATATATAAACCTTAGACCATTTGGCAATCAAAAAATATATATAAATATATACATATACACTTTGCATGCAAAAAAATCCATTGTAAAAATTATATTCTATTTTCATAACCTATTGTTAACAAAGATCACTTTTGTCCTTCTAGACTTCTTCAGGTCTATGTACAAGAACCCTAAAAACTATGTACAAAAATATTACCCTGTGAACACATATGTAAACTTGGCTAATGTATAATTTATTCATCATACCGTGGGTCTCAGGAAAAGAGAGAGAGTGTTTGTATGCGTGTGTGAAAATTTGTTTGTACAGAAATGCACAATCTGTTTGACAACTTTCTGTCTGGATCCTGGCTGGAAATGAAATCCTCAGCCCAGCTTATTAACAGTTAATTGAAAGAACTGGTGTGACAGACTTAGTTTTAACTATTCAGGCTGAGTGAATAGCAGAAGCAGAATTAATTTATTAGACTATAGCACACTCCAGGTTCTCCCGTTCGATCCTCGGCTGGAGTGCGGGGAGTGCCTTCTGTGTGGAGTGTGCATGTCCTCCCCGCGGTTGGGTGACATTCGAAAGGCATGTGTAAATGGGCGTGCCTTCGTTGAAGGTTGGACATCGAGCTGGCACCTCGCCGTTCATGAAAATCTGCTGCCAATCATTAGTGGACTGGAGTTACGCTGTGGCGACCCCTAACTGGGAAAAGCTGAAAGACAAACAACAACAACAACACTCCAGGTTCATGCTTAGGATTTGAGCATTGCATAACTCCTTAGTGGAGACCATCACTGTGTACGCTTATTGTTTATTATCATAGGCGACATAGCTCTGTCTTCTCAGTGGAGAGCATCATTATTGATACTTATTTCTTATTATTGTAGGCGGCATAATGCAGTCTGTGTGCTGAGAGGGGACAGAAGGGCAAGCAGGGCTCCTGTTGTCACATTACATCATTATAGATCTGGAAAATTGCTTTGGTTGAACAGTGCAGACTTACTTATTTAATTTTAAAGGTAACAGAAGTTGTAAAAGCGTGATCTTCATTATTGCTGAATTATACTATGGGATGGTAAATTAAAAGAAAATGCATAATTAGCATTGGTTTTGGCTAGCAGTTTTACATATTTGTTGATGACTTGTGCTTAATCCTTCAGGAGTGGTTTGCAGTCTATGTTGAACTTAATCAACAACTTGCTGCATTACTGAATGCTGGTGATGAAGAAGACCTTACAGAGCTGAAGTCTTTGCAACAACAGCTGAGTGACGTCTGCTACCGCCATGCAAGCCAGCTGGAATTCAGACAGAATCTTTTGCAAACAGCACTTGAATTCCATGGAATTGCTCAGGATGTAAGTTCCCTTTCTTAAAATGTGTTGAACTTAATTGTGTATTGTTATTTGTTGTATGCATTTTCTTCTATTAGCCTGCATGTTGATAATGATAGAAACTGTCAAGTTAGTAGGCGGTGTGGGACATTTTAGCTGCTGGAACAGAAGTTCTCTTTCATTAGTTGCACATTCAAAGATAATACGTTTTATAGGTATCTGATTCTTCATTTGCATAATTCATTTATACATTATTGGCAGCTAAAAAAGAGACAGTGAGTCTTATTCACCTGTGTATTGTAGCTATGTCCTACAAAGCTGGTCTTGTTCATAGGTTCATAAGTGTGTACTAGGCCAACGGCCCTGGAGCCTTTGCAAGCCCAGCCCAAACTAAAATTGCCCAGGCACCGTGCCACCCAATGTTAGTTCACAGTGCTCCTATCAAGTAGGGCAACTGGAATGATCCCTGGGGTGAACGTTCTGTTACCCACCCAGTCGTCAAGATTTCTCTTGAAGAGGGCCACCGAGGTGCTCTGCTTGACATGAATGGGAATCTTATTCCAGAGTATGGGCAGTCTTTGGGAGATGAACCTGTCCCTCCATCATGTTCTGTTAATTGTGGTAATGAGGTTGCAATCTCTGTAGCGTGTGGCACGAGGGGATTGGGATGTCTTTAGATGTAGCATTTCAAGTAGGGCTGGGTCGGACATGACTTTGTAAGCCAAGCAGAGATCACCTCAAAGTAGACGATAAGAGGCTGAGAACAGCTAAAGTTTCTTGAGTCTGTTCATGTAGGACATGTGTTTAAGGCTTAGGATCCTTTTTGTGAGGTACTTTTGTGGCCTCTCCAGCTGTTGTAGGTGCCTGGTCAGGTACCTGCCAAACAGGGTGTTATATTCGATGATTGGTCTAATGAGGGATGAGTAGAGAGTGATGATGACCTCTTTCTTCCTGGATGCGAAACCTTTGATTGTAAGATGAGCCATGTAGAAGAACCTTCTGAAAACAATGACAGTGTGGTGGTCAAAGGTGAAGGTGGCTGTCGACCTGGGTGCCCAGATCTCTTATGGCCCCTTCAGTGGGCTCTCATCAATGTGGTAATTCATGTATCCAAGACTGTTTGTAAGCATCTGAGTGGTGCCAAAGTCTGCTCTTCAATTTTTCCCTTAGATCTGCTAGTTCTCTCCTCTCCTGTACTTTTATTAGCTTATTGGTCTAGCACTTTACCGGACTTCTTGTAGCAATTGTTGTAGCACACAAAAGTGCTACCAGCACTAAACGTTCTACAAGGAAACAGCTCCAGTACTTATTATTAATGTCCACCCCTCCAGGGATGTCTAAATGTCAGTTCCCTATGCTTTCTCCTATTAACCTGGTGAACTTTGGCATCCTGAGGCAATATAGCATCTGCCTCATGTACACTGACAACCCTCTCCTCTTGCGTCCCAACACTTAGACTTGTGAGAGATGCACTTATATATCCAAATTGGAAGCCATGCACTCTACAGCCAAGACTGTAATAGCTGGTCAAGAGGAGAAGGTCAACACTAGCACCACACCACATGGAACACATAGCCCTCCAGAACACTCACCAGGACTGCCTTCACATAAAAACACAAACCACACACCTACCTTTGTGGAGGCTCTCAATAAAAATCTACCCAAACAGCAGAGACCTCCAAGGCAGAAATGCACTCAACCACCACAACACAACACTAATCATGAAAAACATAACTCTCCTACACAGTGTGCCACTCAACCAAAGCCCTTAAGGCAAAACAACATGCCCAACACACTAGTCATAGCTGACTCGATAGTGATGCACACTGATGTCCCACTCACTAGGTTGAGTAAGGAGAAAGCAGCAGTCAAGTCCCTCAACAACAGGTATAAATATGACTGTCATTGTACATGGGTGTGAATGACCTGAGACATACCTCCCTGGAATACATGAAAAGAGACATGGAGGAGCTCTCAGATTATGTAACCCAGGCGGGTATGCCCCTAGCCCTGAGCAGCATACTGCCATCACCCAGAATGATACCACAGTACAAGCAGAAAATGATTAATTTCAACAATTGGCTAAGTTTCTGGTGTCATTCTAAGGGGAGCCAGTATCTCTCTGCCTGGATGACACATGATTGACAGACCTCGATGCTTTGCCAGAGATGGCCTGCGTCTGTCACCCCTGGGCTTCCGGATACCGGCCAAGTCTCTTGCCACCTCTGTAGTGCCTTTTTAGGTGGTGTTCCAAAAACCAAATTACCACCATAAGAGCTACAAACAAATGCAATCTCAGGGTCATGCTGCTGAATGTTAGAAGTCTAAATCTCACAATGCACTCGCTCGAAGCACTCCTTAAAATGGAGAACATCGAGATTTGTGCTGTAACAGAGACCTGGTTCAAAGCAGCAGAAAGCACTCCTGCACTACCAGGCTATAACTCATTCCACTCCTTTCGGCCCCAGAACTTGGACCGAAGCTCCAAAGGCGGTGGTGTTTCCATATTCGTAAAGGATGTGTATGCCTCCAGACTGGTTGCCCAACATAACGCATCAGAGATCCTTCAGGTGCAGCTAACAATGGGTAAGACAGTGATTCAAGTCGTAGCCTGCTATAGGTACCCAACCATCTCCCAAGACTCTTAGTCCACATTCCTAAGCACCCTGGAGAATGTTAGGGTCCAACCTAACGCTTTCATACTGGGCGACTTCAACTACCCCTCCATTAACTGGGAAAACTACTCGTATACCAATACACTTGCCCAACATTTCCTGGAATGCATTAATTCCAGTGCCCTGGACCAGCTCATTCTTACCCCCACTAGAGGTAGCACATCCTTGACCTAGCCATTACTAACATGGGCGACCATTGCTCTACACCAATAGTCAACTCCTCCCTGGTTAGATCTGACCACAAACTAATCAACCCCCAAAGGTAACCACCATGAAAAACTTCTCCAAAGCTAACTTTGGGCTCCTAAAAACAGAGGTGGCTAACTTCACGGCACCCATGTAAATGGAGAATATTTGCATGACCTCCGAATCATACACCAGTGCACTTCACGAACACGTACAGAAATGCATGTATCTTGCCATACCCAATACAACCAAGATACTCTCCTCCAAAAAAAGCAAGCCACTCTGGTGGTCCCCTGGCATAAATAAACTCTACAACAGAAGGAGGAATCTGATGTAGAATAAGGTGAAGTCCGAAGACTGGAAAAACTCCCTTATCAGCCTCAACAAAAAGTTGAGATCCCTCATCAAATCCTCTAAAGCTAGCTATGAAAACAGAATTGCAGCAGATGGTAAAGACAACCACAAGGCCTTCTATAGTTATGTTAAGAATCCCAACAGCAATACCCAGATTTGCTCTGAGCTACTGCACAATGGTACCTCCTATACTGAGCCAACAGATATTGCCAATATACTGGCCGACAGATCCAGTGCCAACTTTACCTCCCCCCCCAAAAGGACCAATCACAGTGCCAGTAGATTGCCAGGCACCCAGTATTACTGCTGCACAGGTTAAAACAGCACTGTCCAAGGTCAAGATTACAGCTTCTGTGGGACCTGACTATATCCCTGGCTGTGTTCTACATGAACCATAGAGTGAACTGACACCTCACCTGTGTGCCCTGTTCAATCACAGCCTCAGCTCAGGCTTTGTCCCTACCGAATGGCACACTGCTACAGTCATCCCACTCCACAAAGGAGGAGGGACTACAGACCCTGGGAACTATTGCCCCATTACTCTGACGAGTCTGATATGTAAAGCTATGGAATGCATCATCATGGACCTAATAAACAAGGATATAGAGAATTTTCAAACTCTGGATCCGACACAGTTTGGTTTTGTGAAGGGTAGATCATGCATGCTGAACCTGGTCGACTTCTATAAGTCAGTCACCAGAGCTGTGGATGAAAGCAAAGTGGTTCATACGGCCTACTTTGATCTGGTCAAGGCCTTTGATACCATTCCCCACTCAGGAATCATAGAAAAACTCACTAAGCTAGGCATCAACTCCTATATCGCTAGGTGGGTTGCAAACTGGCTCACAGAACCCAGAGTGTGAAAGCAGCTGACTCCAAGTCGGACCGTCGACCAGCCACAAGTGGAGTCCCACAGGGTTCGGTCCTGGGTCCTCTCCTGTTTGGTTTCTTCTGAAGTCCAGGCCAACACAAAGGGACTCTGGCTGACAAAATTCACAGACAATTGCAAGTTGGGAGCTATTATTATCTCCCCAAGTGATGTTAACATCCTACAGAAAGGCCTCACTGAGACCAATGACTGGTGTCAGAGCCATGGTCTTAAGCTCGATGCCAAAAACTGTGTCGTCATCCCCTTTGGGAAAAACCCAGTTTCCATGAATTACCACATATATGGTAGTCCACTGAGCACAGAAGGCATTGTAAGAGATCTGGGAACACAGGTTGATAGCAACCTCTCTTTTGACCACCACATTGCCACTGTGATCAGAAAGTTGTCCTGTGTGACACATCTCATTACTAAGGGATTTGCATCCAGGAAGAAAGAGGTCATTGTCTCCCTCTACTATTCCCTCATTAGGCCAATCATCCAGTACAATGCCTCATTTGGCATGTACCTCACTAGACACCTGCAACAACTAGAAAGGCCTCAAAAGTACCTCACAAAGAGGATCCTAGGCCATAAACACTTGTCCTATATGGACAGACTTAGAAAACTCCAAATATTCTCTGTCTCATGTCACCTACCTAGAGGTGATCTCTGCTTGACTTACAAAGCCATGTCTGACCCAGCTGTGTTAGAAATGCTACATGTAAAGAAATCCCAAGCCTTCCGCACTACATGCTCCAGAGAGCTCAGCCTCATTACCACAATCAACAAAACATGCTGGAGGGACAGGTTCATAACCCAGAGACTGCCAGTGCTATGGAATAGACTTCCCATACATGTCAAGCAGAGCACCTCACTAGCCGTCTTTGAGAAATTTTGATGAGTGGATGGGAAATAGAAAATTCACCCCAGGGATCTCTTGAGGCACTGGGAACTAAGGTCGGGTGGCATGATGTCAGGATAATCCTATGGGCTAGGCTTGTAAAGGCTCCAGGGCCATTAGCCTAGTACACACTTATAAACCTATGGGAACAGAGTTTTTTCCAAAGGGGATGATAACGCATTTTTGGCTTTAAACTTCAGGCCATGGTTCCAACACCAGTCATTGGTCCCAGAGACTCCCTTTTGTAGGATGTCTGCATCAGTTGGGGAGTTAATAATGACTCGTAGCTTACAGTCATCAGCGAACTTGGTCAGCCATATTCCTTTTGTGTTGGCCTGGACTTCTGAGAAGTAAATTCCAAAAAGGAGGGGGCCCAGGACCGAGCCCTGTGGGACTCCACTCGTAACTGGTCGACAGTCTGACATGGAATCTGCACTCTGTGGGTCCTGTCTGTGAGCCAATTTGCAACCCACCTAGTGATGTATGGATTAATGCCTAGTTTGGTGAGTTTATTTATTTATTTATTTATTTATTTTATTTTACATTTGTTGACCGGGCTAGTCTAACTGGATATATGTCCATTTTCAGTATAGGCCCGGGGAGAAAAGCTCCAAGAATGAACAGTGACAAAGTTAACAATATATAAAAGACATTGAAAATCATAATGCAGAGGTAGCATTGGTCAAAAGAAAAATTATAATAATAAAATTATAAGCAATAAAAGTTATACTACAAATTATACTAAAAAATTGTACTAAACACAATAGTAGGTATGAGCAATACCAAATAAGAGAGTAAAGCCCTTATATTTTATACTCTTGCTATGAAGAAAAGAATAGTAACTAGATTTGGAGGCATAGGTTAGAGGAGTAGGGATAGGGGTAAGAGCAGGAAGGGGAAGAATATATCAGTCTGGGTTAGCACAAGGACAAAGCCAATGAGTTTTAAGATATTCTTTAAGATTTTTTTTAAATAAAGAAGTGGAAGCAAGGGTTGATAATTCAGAAGGAAGCTGATTCCAGTTTTTACCTGCTGTGTTTGTGAAGAGAGAGTCACCAGCTTTGTTATTGGATTTAATCGAGGAAACTAGGAGCTTATTAGCAGAGCATAGTGTAGTCAGATTTTTGTATGGTATAATCATATTAGTGAGGATAGGTGTGTTGCTGGGGTGGTATAGGGTCTTTTGAGTGATAAGTAATTGTTGATAGAGTATATGGTTCTGCAGTTCTAGCCATTCAAGTTTTTTGAGGTTGAGGCAGTGGTGAGTTTTAAAGGGGGAGCATGTGATAAATCTAGCTATGTTATTATAACAGGTGGAAAGTTTGGAGAGGTTGTTTTTAGATAGGTTAGTATATGTAGCAGAGGCATAGAAAAGGGTAGAAATTAGGTGGGTCTGGGCAATAGTTTTCCTGGCAGAAGGGGTAAGGAAGGGTTTAATTCTATAGAGGGTACCAAGTTTTTTGTGAACTGATTTTATGGTGGAGTTGATGTGGTCATCAAAGTTGAGATGATTATCAATTGTTACACCTAGTAGGCAGGTTGTAGTATCTGGGGTTATGTTAGTAGCATTGTTAGAGGTTGTAGAGAAGAATGCATTAGGTGATTTAAGAGTTGGAGAAAATAGAAGTAGTTTTGTTTTTTTGGGGTTTAGGAGGAGGTAGTGTTGCATGAACCAGTTTTCAACATTCTGAAAAACAGTTTGGGTGAAGGACTGGAGAGAGATGCTATGTTCTTAGCTGTACAGATTAAGGTGGAGCCATCTGCATATTGAATGCAGGTGGCTTGAGGTATGTTCATGTGCAGATCGTTAATAAATAAGGAAAAAAGAAGGGGACCTAAGATAGAGCCTTGGGGTACCCCAATATTTACTGGAAGTAATGTAGGCAGATTGTTATCCCAAAAAACTGCTTGCTGTCTATTTTCCAGGTACGACCTAAACCATTTTAATGCTTGTGGATCAAGAGAATGGGCCTTTAGTTTATCTAGAAGTAGGTTATGGTTAACCATATCAAAGGCTTTTGACAGGTCAATAAAAGTGCAGTTTATTTATAGAGTCGTGGAATGGTATCAAAGGCCTTAGCCAGGTCAAGGTAGGCTGTATGGCACTGCCTTACCCTCATCCACAGCCTTGGTGACTGCCTTGAAGAAGTCAACCAGGTTCAGCAGGCATGATCTCCCCTTGACAAAGCCAAACTGTGTGGGGTCAAGAGTTTGGAAATTGCCTATGTCTTTGTTAAGCAGGTCCATGATGATGCGCTCCATTACTTTGCATATCAGACTTGTCAGGCTATTGAGGCAGTAGTTCCCAGGGTCTGTAGTTGCTCCCCCCTTTATGGAGCGGGATGACTGCAGCAGTGCACCATTCGTTAGGGACATAGCCTGAGTTAAGGCTGTGATTTGAATAGGGCACACAGATGTGGTGCCAGTTCATTTTGTAGCTCATTTAGGTCACAGCCAGGGATATTATCAGGTCCGTGGACACTGTATTCTTGGCTTTGGACAATGCAGCTTTTACCTATGCCGCAGAAATGGTGGGTACCAGGCTTTATTCTAGTATTGTAATAAGGCCCTTGTGGGAGGGGGAGGGGTAAATCTGTCGGCCAGTATGTTGACTATATCTGTTGGCTCAGTATAGGCAGTGCCATTGTGCAATAACTCAGAGCAAATTTGGGTATTGCCTTTGAGATTTTTGATATAGCTATAGAAGGCTTGTGATTGTTTTTGGTGTCGGCCGCAATTCTGCCTTCATAGCTGGCTTTAGAGGATTTAATAAGGGATCTCAGCCTTTTGTTGAGACGTTAAGGGAGGTTTTCCAGTCTTGTGACTTCATTTTTTTCTGCAACAGTTTCTTCCTTCTGTTATAGAGTTTATTGATGGCTGGGGACCACCAGATTGGCTTCCTTTTTTTTGGAAAAGCGCATCTTAGTTCTCTTTGGTATGGCAAGGCCCATGCATTTGTATACATGCATGTACAGTGCATTGGTGTATGATTCTGCAGTCATGCAGCTGTTTTCCATTGGAATGGGTGCAGAGAGGTTAGCCACCTCTGTTTACAGGAGCCCAAAGTCAGCTTTAGAGAAGTTTTTCAGGGTGGCCACCTTAGCGGAGGGTGTAGGTGAGATGGAGATTTACATGGTGATCAGTTTGTGGTCAGAGTTAACCAGGGAGGAATTTTACTATAGGTGTGGAGCAACAGTTTCCCAAGTTGGTGATAACCAGGTCGAGGATGTTGCTTCCTCTAGTGGGGGTCAGAATGAGTTGGTCCAGGGCCTTGGAATTGATAAATTCCAGAAGGAGTTGGGCCTGTACATTGATACTTGAATAGTTTTACCAATTGTTGGAAGGATAGTTGAAGTCACCCAGTATGTGAGTATTGGGTTGGACCTTGATAGAGTCCACGGTGTTTAGGAACTTGGAGCGATGGTCTAGGGACATGTTTGGGGTTCTGTAGCAGGCTATGACTTGTATCGCTGTCAAACCCAATGTTAGTTGTACCTGAAGTATCTCGGATGCATTGTGCTGGGCTACCAGTCTAGAGGTGTGCGTATCCTTTAAGAATATGGAGACAACACTGCCTTTGGAGCTTCCGGCCATTTTCTGGGGCTGAAAAGTATAGATTGAGTTGTATCCTGGGAGTGCAGAGGTGTTTTCTGCCTCTTTAAACCAGGTGTCCGTTACAGCACAGAATTCAACATTCTTCATTTTGAGGAGAACTTCGAGCGAGTGCATCTTGAGATTTAGACTTCTAGCACTGAGCAGCATTACTCTCGGATTGCATTTGTTTGTAGCTGTTACGGTGGAGTTTTGGTCTTTGGAACTCTGACTAAAAAAGGCATTATAGGGGTAGCAAGAGCCTTAGCCAGTACCCAGAATCCCAGGGGTGACAAATGCAGGCTGTCTCTGGCAAAGCATCGAGGTCTGTTGATCATATCATCCCAGGCAGATACTGGAACCTCTTAGAATGACACCAGAAACTTAGTCAATTGTTGAAGTCAATCATTTTCTGCTCATACTGTGGTATAATTCTGGGTCATGGTAGAATACTGCTCAGGGCTAGGGTCATACCTACCTGGGCCACATATTCCAAGAATTCCATCACATCTCTTTTCATATAGTCCACGGAGGTATGTTTCAGGTCATTCACCTGTGTACTGTAACCGTGTCTCACAAAGCTGCTCTTATACACCTGTGTATTGTAGCTATGTCCCACAAAGCTGTACTTATTCACGTGTGTTGTAGCTATGTCCTACAAAGCTGCTCTTATACACCTGTGTATTGTAGCTGTGTCCCACAAAGCTGGTCATATTCACCTATGTACTGTAACCGTGTCCCACAAATCTGGTCTTATACACCTGTGTGTTGTAGCTATGTCCCACAAAGCTGTACTTATTCACTTGTGTATTGTAGCCATGTCCCACAAAGCTGTACTTATTCACCTGTGTATTGTAGCTATGTCCCACAAAGCTGGTCTTATTCACATGTGTGTTGTAGCTGTGTCCCACAAAGCTGGTCTTATTCATCTGTGTATTGTAACTATGCCCCACAAAGCTGTACTTCTCCCCTTTTGCCTCCCTTGTACCCTGTTGACCCTTTCTTTATAGCTGTAGCAGTGTTCTACCTGTGGAGTAATACACTGGAAGGCACCATTACAGTTTTGTGTGAAATAAAACATTTTCCTTTAACAACTTGTTTTTTGAAACCGTAGATTCTGTGTAATTTTCCCTTCCATCCAGTCTCTTCCCTCTCAAGCTGGTGCACTGCTCTTTCATTGCTTTGTGAGATTGACATTAAGCACCTACCTTCTTACTTTCTCAGTATTTCTTACCATTTTCCTCTTGTAAAGTATTCAGTGGTGTCTTTATCTTATTTGTGTCAGTGCTGTTATTCCTACTGAATATCCTTTGCCATCTTTTTACTTTATTTTGCCTTCATTATTTAGCTCATTTCTGTACTTTATGTATTTGTTTTTTGTTGTTTTCCCTTCGTTATTGTCCTGTAAAGAAGTCTTTTGCACCTCCTTGTCCTCATAACTTCTGTCATAAAGTATACTACTTGCATTGGTTACCCTGATCTTCTTTTAAACCTTCTATTTCACATAATCACTTAATTCCACTGTCTTATGTAGCTGTGCAGAACAAATAGATTGCTTTCATCGCTCAGAATATATTCTGATGCTGGATAAGGGTCAGTTTCCCTGTTGGCATAGAGCAACAACTGTTTGAAAGCAGTCTGACTCCTGCTGCTACTTTTTTAAGAAGGCTTCAGCAGGGATAAATGAAGAGGTGTGGGTCTCATTTTGAGACACCCTGGAGAGGAAAGAAAGATTGTTTTCTAGCTATTTCACCATTACGGAAAGCAAATGATGTGATGTTGTCCTGTCTTTGCCTTCATTCTTAATGGTTGGGTTCGGAACCGATCTTCAGTCCCAACTCAGCCTTATACAAACGTTCGAGGACTTCTACTAGCTTGTGGCTGAAACCCTATCCCATCATGCCATAGGAAAGCTCCCCAGATCTCGTTTGCCACTAAACAAGATTGGGTGCTCATCATACTGGCTCTGGCTAAGTAGTTTCTTTTCTGCTTTATATTTAAAAATTTGCTACACTTTCTTCAATCTACGTTGTTCTAGCTAATTGTTCATTAAGTTAATTATCTTTGTTTCCACTTTTTCTGCAGTGGTTGATGTTCTTTGTGTTTCACTTTTCTTGCTCCTCCGATGTCAGAAAGTTAATAATTGTATATCGTGTGGAAAACAAATACCTCTACTGTCTTCCTTGCTTAGGCCCTGACCACGGGCGTTCTTGTTGTCGGTTCTGTGCTAGGTTTAACTCTTGTACTATCGGCCTTGAACTATTTTGACAAGGATAGGCCTCTGAGGTCCAAACAGGATTCTTCGCAGCCGGAGCCAGCTACAGGTTCGGTGATCGTCAGTGAGGTGCTTTTGCAGCCCCCGTCGTCCACCACTTCTGAACCGATGGGGGAGCCATCTAGGCCAATTTTTTTATCTGCGGCAGGACCTTCTGACGTCCCTTCTTCAGATGGGTGCTTCTGAGGGAGTTTTCAGGCCTTCACATATAACTATTTCAACAAAGTCAAAGGCAAAGACAAAAACTCCTGTTAAACCAAGGGTTTCTACTCCAGCTGCTTCGGATTCAGCTCCCAAGTCCCAGAAGCAATTACTACGGATGGCTGAGGATTTACTTTCAATGATTAGGGGTTCTCACCCTCCTCCTGAAAAAAGGCCTAGACAGGATTTACCTTACGATTCCTCTGACCAGGCTTCTGTGTCTTCTGTCTCTTCCTCTGACCAGGATTACTCTTTTCCTCCTTATGAGTATTCAAATGCAGAGGACTCTATTCCCTCTGCTTCCCCCCCTGAAGATTTCTCTTTTGGGGAAACTTTACATGAGATGAGGGAGCATTTTCATTGGGAAGGTCAGGATTATTCTGCCTCCAAAAAGAGACTTAGAGAATTTCTCCTCCTCCCTCAACACAGACCTTTGGCTATTCCTCCTGTGCTTGACATTGTGGATGATGCTTTTTCTGAAGCTAACCTGAATCCTGATTCCTTGCCGCCTACTCCTTCTAAGCCTGATAGATTTTACAGAGTCCCTGATTCCCATCAATTCTTATTTAAGAACCCTTCTGCAGATCCAGAAACTATTTCTCAGGGTTCTAAAGCTGCTAAGGCCGCTTCATCCAAAAATCCTATTCCCTCTGAAAAGGATTTTGGATAGGTGGGGCAAAGGTTTATACTTCAGCTACTCTTTCTATTAGAGCTTTAAATTGCCAGTTTCATATGTTCAAGTACCAGCAATTTCTTTTGTCTGTTTTAAAGCAAAGGCTTTCTACCTTTCCTGCATGTGCAGAGGACAAGGAATTACAGGATGTTTTGCATGCTACTGAACAAGTTAGCAAACATAGTTTACATTGTGGTTTTGATGCCTTGGAAGCTTCTGGCAGGGCCGCAGCTTCTGGTACTGTTATTAGGAGACATGCTTACCTGAGCAGGTTAAAACTGTCAGATGCCCCTGTTCAACATGATGTGTTATTTGGATCTAAGGCTGAAGAGGTTATTAAAAAGATGGAGGAAAAAGCAAAATCTATGCAGACTGTCAAAGATTTTTTACAAGTTCAGCCTCCTAGATTTTCTAGAAATTGGCCTTCCAAAAATTGGTCTTTTCCCACTTCTGACAGGCCTCAAAGGGGAAGATATAGACTGTCTAGAGGCCGGGCACAGACACAGGCCTCTTATAGGTCCAGACAATGGACTGCATCTTCACCTAGAAGGGGAGAAGACAGACCTCAATCACAAAGGAAGCAGACCCAATGACTCCCTCTATTGGGCTACAGGTCCTTCTTGCCTGGAAGCTCCTCTCGGAGGAAAACTATCTCTTTTTTACCAAAACTGGACGCATATAACCCAGGACAAATGGGTTTTAGATGTGATTTTAAAAGGCTACAAATTCCATTTTCGTACTCTGCCAAGGTCTTACGGTTGGCCAGATCTGCCAAAACATCAATGGTCAGAGGCCTTAAATCAGGTGGACGCTTTATTGGCCATGAGAGCCATAGAACCTGTTCCACTCCCAGAGATGGGCAAGGGTTTTTATTCAAGACTTTTCCTGGTCCCAAGAAAACAGAATGCATGGAGACCTATTCTGGACCTCTCAGTATTAAATACTTTTCTGGAAATTCCAAAATTCAAGATGCTTACTCTGCAACAACTTCTTCCCATGCTCTCTCAGGATGCTTGGATGGTAACATTGGACCTGAAGGAGGCCTACTTACACATTCCCATCAGACAGGAATGCAGAAAGTACCTCAGATTCAAGGCAGGCTCGAGACACTTTCAATTCTCTGCACTGCCCTTTGGCTTATCTACTGCGCCCAGAGTCTTTACCAAATGCCTGGCTCCAGTAGTGGCTTATTGCAGACTCCAAGGGATTCAAATTTACCCCTATCTGGACGATTGCCTTATCCAGGCGGACAGCAAGGATCTTTTACTTCAACATCTGCAGTTTGTTCAGCCTCCTACTACTGGGATTTTCAGTGAACACAAAAAAGTCACATTTGATCCCCTCTCAACAAATGATCTTTTTGGGAGCTCTTCTAAATACAAGCCTGCAAAAGGCCTTCCTGACTCCAGAAAAGCAAGTACATCTGGCAGCAATTTTCAAAACCTTGGCTACTTTGACTCAGCTCACTGCAAGGAAATTCCTGCAGGCTTTGGGCTACATGGCTTCTTGCATCCTGTTGATTCCAAATGCAAGGCTTCATATGAGAAAACTTCAATGGTACCTAAAGAGTGTATGGTCTCAGCATTACCACAGCCTGGAAACAATGATACCTCTGATTCCCTGCCTCCAAAAGGAGTTCCTTTGGTGGTCCAGGGCCTGTGCTTTAACTTTCGCTGCCTCAGCCTTCTCAGATCATGACCACAGGCAGGAGCTCATTTTCTAGACAACTGCCAGCAGGGCTATTGGCTAAAGAAACATCTTCACTGGCACATCAACCTGAGGGAAATGTTGGCAGTCCAACATGCTCTTCTAGCCTTCCAGAAATTTTTGCAACCAGGACATCTTCTGATTCCTACAGACAATACCACAGTCATGTGGTACATGGGCTCCCACTCTTACCCCCTTTGCAGACTAGCCATGAGTCTATGGCACACAGCCCTAAATCTGAACCTGCATCTTCAAGCTCATTTCATCCCAGGGAAGCAAAATCTCTTAGCAGACAGCCTAAGCAGAAATCTTTTGGATCCCCACGAATGGATGCTGGACCCCAACTTATTCAGCAGGATTACATCAGTTTGGGGTTGTCCTCAGATAGATCTGTTTGCATCCCATCTCAACCATCAGTTGCCTCTATTTTGCACCAGGTCCTTCCACAAAACAGCATGGAAAGTGGATGCCCTGTCTTTCAACTGGAGGAATCTTTCGGGATATGCCTTCCCTCCTCTTCCTCTTCTGCCTCGGGTGCTACTGAAAATAAAACAGGACAGACCCAAGATTATCATTCTGATAGCTCCAAATTGGCCTCGGCAGTTCTGGTATCCAACCCTATGACACCTGTTCTTGGAACCTCCTTGGATTCTGCCTCTGTCTCCTTCCCTTCTGTCCCAACATCAGGGTCAGCTGCTACACTCTCAAATCAAGACTCTTTGCCTGGCAGCCTGGCTCTACAAAGGCCTTTGATTCCTCCTGCTCTTCCCAAACAAGTTTTGGATGTTCTCTTGGAAGCTAGGCGTCCTAGCACTAGGAAATCTTATGCTTCTAAATGGAAAAGATTTTGTATTTGGATGCGGGATCGAGGTTCTGATCCTCTTCTACCTGATATTTCCTCCATTTTACTCTACCTCTCTGAACTCTTGCTTAAAGGCCTCTCATTCTCTTCCATCAAAATTCATGCTTCTGCTATTTTGGCTCATTTCAACACTGATCCCCCCATTTTTTCTCATCAACTTGTGAGACAATTCTTGAGAGGGGCTAAGAATTTAAGACCTCCCAGAACTCCTCCTGTTCCTGCTTGGGATCTTAATTATGTTTTGGAGAAGCTTACTTTACCTCCCTTTGAGCCTGCTGCTGCTTCGGATATCAAATTCTTATCCTGGAAAACAGCTATTTTATTAGCATCGACTTCTGCAAGAAGGGTGTCAGAGTTGCAAGCTCTCATGGCGGTGGAACCTTACCTTATCTTCCATCAAGACAGGGTGGTTTTGAGGACCAATCCTACATTTATGCCTAAGGTGATTTCTAAGGTGGCTTTAAATCAGACTATTCACCTTCCTACTTTCTTTCCAAATCCTCAAAACAAAGGGAAAGGATTTTACATTCATTGGACGTACACAGACAACTAAGATTTTAGCTGGACAGAACTAAAGATTTCAGGAAATCTGAACAGTTGCTTATTTCTTATGCCTCCAGTTCTCTAGCCAAGGCTATTTCTAAACAAACTATTTCCAAATGGTTTGCTCATGGAATAAGGTTTTGTTACTCTCATTTTGGGAAACAGATTCCAGGCACTGTTAGGAGTCATTCTACTAGGGCAGCTGCCACTTCAACAGCTTTTCTCAGAGGAGTTCCTACCAATGACATTTTGGAAGCTGCCAATTGGAGTTCAGTGCATACCTTCTCAAAGCACTATAATCTCCCTTTGTATTCTAAGTCTAGGGCAGGCTTTGCCTCTGCTGTCTTGCAGGGTCTTCTGGCTGCCCCTTCTTCTGCATAACCTCCACCCTCCTTCACAGCTTTAGGATTCCACCCTACAGTTATGACTGCAACAGTGAAACACGAAGAACATAGTACAGTTGTGTACACCTACCATAAATGTAGATGTTCGAGTGTCTTCACTGTTGCAGTCGGGGTTTCCCCTCCCACCATTCCCCTCTTGTTTTCTGTTTGTTCTTTCTTCTCTTCCTTGTGGTGTATTTGTGTTTCCTTTGGGACACCTTTTGGATATTTTGGGGAGCTTCTGACAACTGGGGCAAGAAAGGCTGGAGAAGATGGCGTCGGCTGTCAGCTATGTACCTCTGCGTTCTGACGTCAGGGTGCTTGCTGGTACAGCCGACGCCAGACCCAGACTTTGAGATTCTGGCCGACCTCGGGCTGCCTGCCGGCAGGAACACCCTACAGTTATGACTGCAACAGTGAAGACACTCGAACATCTACATTTATGGTAGGTGTACACAACTGTACTTTTCTTTTGGCCATCATTTGTTTTGTTAGGCCTTTTTTCCCCTATCCCAGTCCTAAATTTAAATCTAAGAAACCTGTTTTTAGTTGGAGGGTTTTTTCTTCGTTTAAGTATAGGGCTAGTTTGTTTAAGTTAGAGAGCTACCTTTGCCCACTTAAGATAAGGGGGCCTTTTCTGTGTGTTTTTGACTTTGCTGTTGTAATTGTTTTAAAAAAAAAAAAAAAGAAAGAAAAAGAGAGAGTTGTTGTTTAATAAGTTGGAGTGCTTTTCATATAGTTATATTTTTTCTATGTTTTGTTCCCATTGTTGTTAGCTGTTTTTTCTTGTTACTGTTGTTTTTAGTCATGTCTTCCAAAGATACTAAAGAAGCTAAACCTTCTGTATTTAAAAAATGCGTAAAGTGCAGCCAACAAATGTCCGTAATTGATGAACATACTGTTTGTGCCAACCGCCTCGGAGCAGTTCAAGTACAAGAATCCTGTGCTATTTGCCACTTCTTCAGTCACAGGGTGTTATTGGAGAGGAAGAACAAGCTCATTCTGAGGGGCTTGTTGAAGACCCCTTTTTCAGAAACAATTGAAGAAGGTCAGGGTCCTTCAAAATCCAGTCAACCCCCTTCTTCAAAATCTGACAAATCGGAGAAAACTCCCCCCTCATTGACTCAGTCGGAGCCATCAAAAAAGCTACCAAAAGTTTCTTCCTTGGAACCGAAAGCTGTCGGGCCCAAGAAGCTTTCTACCTAGGTGCCTTCTATTTCGGTGCCGTTGGAGATTCAACTGCAAAGCCGGTCCCCCAAATTGGAACTGGTATCTCCCACTATAAGATCTCCTTTATTGCAATGTTCCAGGTCTCCTGCCCCCTTCACTTGGTCTTCCAGGAGTCTGTCCGATGGTGATGTGGATCGTGTGGTGCAGAGGCTTCTGAGGACACCAGCACTCACCAAGCTATTGTGGAATCCAACCCAGAGGGCTTTGGAACTGACCAAACCTACCCTTTCACCATCGATTCTCTTCCGATCCAATCCCAGATCTCGGAGCCAGAATGTCCAGACCTGATTGTAGTGGAACCAAGACCTATCACAAGATATTCGGTTCTGACTACTGCTCTGATGTCCTCAGTTCCATCCAAACTTAGGGACTCCAGGAGCCGATGCTCTCCAGTCGGGTCCGAGGAAGGGAGTTAGATCGGACAGTTGTCGGTTTCCGATTTTGCCTCTCAGGGCATCGGCTTGGATGAACTCGGCTCCTACCTCAGCCTCGGAGCCAGCCCCCTTGGTTCTGGAGATGCCCTCTGTTTTTTCAGAGCTGGGAGTTTTTTTGAGGTGATGAGAGTGCTGTCTCGGGACATTCTTCCCCCAAATACACTGGTGTCTGTCTCTGTGTCACTGCATCCACAGAGACGCGGAGACCCTAGGCCTCAAGATGCCCCATTGGGTAACTCCCTCTCTTCCAAAACCTCTCCAGAATACCCTACTGAAAAGGTCCCTCGGAAGAGACTATGTAAGAGGAAGCATTTAGACTCCCCAGAGGAGTTTGTCACATCAGACACACACCTTGAAGATTTGGAAGGGCCCCCACGGTCGCCCTTTGTGGATGTCTCCTTCGCAGACATCCTGGAAATTCTAAAACAGGATGGGAAGCTCATCAACCCTTCTGAGGAGGTGTCTGTTTACCTGAAGGCTTTTGGGTCTCACACTTCCGCCACTTGGGTATCTCCGCCCTTCAATGAACTCATACCATTAGTTTGTCGAAAGGGGTGGGAGTCTACAGACTCAGTGGAACCTGTTCCTCGGAGGCCAAACAAATTTATTACTTCACCTACCGACAAGGAATTTCTTACAAAGGGACTCCCAGTAGATGCTATGGTGGTGGAGGTAGCCACCAAAAAAGAACTGTCAGAGACGTCTTTTTCTGTCCATCCGCTGAACAGAGAGTCTTGTACGATGGACAGATATGGAAAGTGTATCTTCTCTTCAGCGACTTTTGCACTTGAATCGCTGAATTGTCTGATTCACTTCAGTAGGCTTGAGAGAGATCTCCTGAAAGAGCGAGGAGATTCCCCTTCAGCTGCTGAACCTTGGAGAGTATCAGACAAGGTTTCCTCTCAGCTCTCCACCTTATACTCAGTGGTCTACTCCCCCATGAGGGTCATTTCTTATGCAGTGGATGGAGTGATCAGGGCACCGGGTTCAGAAATTTCCCTAAGGAGATATTCCTGGATGTGCTTGTGTGACTTTGCCGAACCCTTTAAATCTTCTTTTGTAAATGCCCCTTTCGATGCCTCATCTTTCTTCGGGCCAAAAGTCAAAGACCCACTAACCAGGTGTGAACAAGAAGGAAAGACTCTCTGCTGTTGGAGTCTATTTTTCCCTACCTACGAGACCTTACCCCAAAGGTCAGAAATTAGGAAAAATGTGATTTTGAAAATCCCAGAGAGTTTTCCAGGACACATGTAGTGATTCGTCCCCCATGGACAGAAGGGGAAGTGCTAATGGAAGATGCTGGCCATGCGGCAGAGGGGGTCTGCAATACCAGGGCAACAGGGGATCTTTCCTTAGTAAGACCTTTCAGCACTCCTGAAAGAAAGCCTGTCTGTCCATCTCTGGAGGCAGTTGGGGGACGCTCATCTTTGTACCCAGAAGCCTGACTAATAATAACAAAAGACAAATGGGTACAAAGTATCATATCGTTACTCCATACCCTTTTCCTTCCCTGTCCCAAACACAACAAACATCCCGAATGTTTCACCCAGTCAAAGGGATCAGGCAACCCTGGAAATACAAAAGTTGGAAGACAAAAGAGTCATCCAAGCATTCCCTGCTGACCAAATAGGATCCGGAACTTACTCAAGGTTCTTTTTAGTTCCAGAGAAAACAGGGGACTGGAAACCCATCATGGATGTCAGCAAATTAAACAAATCAGTAAGGAAGTCAAAGTTCTGGATGGTAACACTGCAGTCAGTGCTTCCTTTTCTGAGACGAGACGATTGGATGTGCTCTATAGACCTCCAGGATTCGTACTACCACATAAAAATGTACAGGCAATCCAGGAGTCATTTGCGCTTTCATCTGGGAGCCAGTCACTGCCAGTCCCAAGCTCTGCCCTTTGGCCTCACTACAGACCCAGAGTGTTCACCAAGTGTATGGCAGTAGTAGCGGCTCACTTGAGATGCCTAGGATTCAGAGTTTTTCCATACTTAGACTGGTTCCTAACCGCCACCACTGAGCATCTACCATCAAAACTAGAGACACCACTCTACATCTCTGCTGTCACCTAGGAATCACAGTAAGCTACAAAAAATCTGCCTTGTTGCCATCTCAGCATATCGTTTTTATAGGAGCAGATCTAGATACAAAAAACATGATGGCAAAACTTCCCTCAGAAAGGGTTCAAGTCCTACGACATCAGATCCTAAACCTTCTTTCCAAGAAAAAAGTACAAGCAAGAACAGTTCTCAAAGTATTGGGAACCATGGCAGCTGCAATAACTCTGATTCAGTTAGCACGTCTGCACATGAGAGTTCTACAGTGGCTACTATTCACCCAGTGGTCCATGCAAGAACTACCCATGTTCCACCAAATTTTGATAACTGAGTCCTACATGAAAGACCTTTGTTGGTGGCTATACTCAACTCATGTGACATTAGGTCGTCCCTTTGTTCTTCCCCAGCCGATAGAGTGGGGCATTATCTAGGAAGAACAGTTCAAGGCACTTGGCAGGACCATGATGCCCACTTGCACATTAGTGTCCTAGAGATGAGAGCAGTGCTTTTAGCATTGTAAGCATTCCAGGACTCTCTTCCCATAGGAACTATTGCAGTACAGATGGACAACATGTCAGTTGTATGCTACATAAACAAACAGGTAGGAACTAGATCTTTACCCCCTTTGTTGGGAGGCGCTGAGACTATGGCATTGGGCAACCTCCTCCCAACGCTTTCTGATAGCAATGCATATCCCGAGGAAGTCCACCGTGATTGCAGACAAACTCAGCAGAACGATTCTGATGCCTCACTAGTGGTCCTTAAAACAGGAAGTGGCAGAAAAGATTTTCTGCAAATGGGGCCAGCCTTGCTGCGACCTTTTTGCCACATCCATGAATACCAATTGCGGCAGCTACTTTGCCCTGATTCCTCGCTTCGGGGGAGTTATCAAGGGATGCACTTGTTCACGATTGGCCCACGGGTGTTCTCTGTGCTTTTCCTCCCTTTCCTTTGGTACCAAAAGTTCTTCAGAAAGCAAGTCATTTGGGAAGGTTCTGGACCCAATTCCAGACCTTCTGATTCGTGCATCAGGGATGCTCCAGCCCTCCCTTCAAACCTTCAAACTGACAGCTTGGCTGCTCCGATTCCAAACATAGCCAGGCTCCCTAACCATTCTCCATCAGTGAAACCTATCCTGATCTTGCCTCATAAGGCTTCAACTAGGAAGTTATATATGAGCAAATGGAAAAGATTTTCTTCTTGGGCCTTGAATAATCGCATTGACCCCCTCTCTGCCCCAATAGCTTTCATTCTCGAATTCTTAGCAAAGCTATTTAATGAAGGTGCAGCTGCCGCTACTATTCAAGTTCAGTTAGCAGCAATATCTAATTTCCATCTAGGTGAATCAGGGCCGAATCTGATATCCCACAGACTTTGCAAGGCATTTCTTAAAGACGTTATTTTATTAAAACCACCCGTTAAAGCCCCTCCAAACACCATGGGACCTGAATTTTGTTAGCCCATTTGATCCTTCTCCAATTTGAACCTGCATCATCCTGTGATCTAAAGCATTTGACTTGAAATACTATTCTTTTGATAGCCATCACTTCTGCTAGAAGAGTATGCTCAGAGTCTAATTTGAACCAGTCCATTAGAACTACCAGTCTTTTTCCCCAACTATGGCAACAAGGCAGAATATATGCTACACCAACTAGATGTACATAAGACAGTTACGTTTCTACTTAGAGGACAAAGGACTTCAGAAAATCTGACCAATTATTTGTATCATTTTCAGACTCTAAGAAAGGTGCTCCAGTGTCTAAAGTCACACTTTCAAAATGGCTGTCAGATTGTATTACCTTTACTTACAAATCTCAAAACAAAGAATAAACTATCATCCTGCTATAACCACATTGCCAGATTTGCTACTGGCACAGCCTATCGAACACACCACTGTCACAACCTAAATCGCCTAGGATGGCTTGAACTGCCAAGCCTACTGCAGCTCAACCAGCTAATAGTGGCACATAAAGTCCTTTACCAACCAGAAAATACACCTGCACTAAAAAATATTATCAGCCCTTATACCAGCACCTGGCCATTGCGATCATCCACTAGACTCCTAGTTCAAACATACAAATCCAACTACTCAGCTGGAGAGACTGTTTGCCAGCTCTGTTGGAAAAATATGGAACAGACGCCCAGCTGACCTGACCCTAGAACTCTCACTAACTCAATTCAAAAACAAACTCAAGAAATACTTCAAAACTCATTGGTTATGTCCTTGCACTAACCCCGACTAGTGACCACTGTTTCTTAGGTGCCTTACCTTCAATTACTTCTAACTTTTTTCTACCACTCCATTTCAGGAAAGGTCAATTGTATAACTGCTGCTCAGTGCGTCTTAAACCTGAATGTAATGTTATGTATGTTTAACTTTGAAAATAATGTTATGTTTTGTAAAGTGTTTTATAATAAGTTAGTACTATATGTGGTAAATGCTGGTATTGCTTATGACTGTAATCTGCTTGAAACAAGCATTTACTAAATGTTCAGTGTGAATCATTATCTTGGAGCTTTTCTCCCCAGGCCTCTGCTGAAAATGGATATGTATCTAGTCGGACTATCCCAGTCAACAAATGTAAAATAAAACAAAATAAATAAAGAACTCTCCCATAAAGTAAAAGGTCATTCTACAAAAGCCATAGCAGCCTCTTTGGGCTAGACTACCAGTTGACACCATTTGTGCTGCAGTAACATGGGCAAGGCCTCTTAAGTTTATCACTCATTACAAAGTGGATTTGGCCTCCAGGAACAGGGCCTCTTTTGGGTCCACTGTTCTGAAGAATATCCTCCCTTGAGCCACCCAAGAAAGATGGTGCTAGGGACGCTGTTCCAACCAGTTAAGAATGAAGGCAGGATAGGACAACATCACAAAAAAGTTATGTACTCACTGTAATGTTCCATGTGTGTTGACCGTCTCGCCTTCATTCTTACATCCCACACTCCTTCCGCCAGCCTTTGGCTCCTGGAGGACCAAGCGGATACAGTTGTTAATTAATGTTCTCTGACCTTTTTCTCTATAAGGTATTCAGTAGTTTTATTTGGTACCACTTGTTATATCAGCAAACAAGATCTGGGGAGCTTTCCTAGGGCATGATGGGATAGGGTTTCAGCCATGAGCTAGTAGAAGACCTTAAGCTTTTGTGTAAGGCCGAGTCGGAACCGAGGATTGGTTCTGAACCCAACCAGTTAAGAATGAAGGCGAGATGGACAACACACATGGAATGTTATGGTGAGTACATATTTTTTGATAGGTGGCCATCCACCCTCCTGATGCAGCATGCACAGTCATTCATTCATTCAGACTGTACCAAGTAATATTTCTGAGTTACATAGAAATCCACTTCGTACCTTGATAAAAGTTGGCACAGGGACCTGGGAAGAAAATCAACCAGTGAGCACTTGCTCTTGCAGTTTTTCTCCCCAGCTGACCTTTCATACTCTGAATTGGTTACTGTAGTGCATGGCTTGAATAACTTTAAATGTTAATGCCTTTCCATGTCGTATTAAATAATGTGCAGAAAAATGTTTTGGCTAACCGTCTTCTGGAGACCAAAAGCTATTTCTCAGTGCCTTTTTTGCACAGTGCGCATTCTGACAAACATCCATATATTACTTGGTGTTAGAGCTGTGGAACTGGGGAAGTATATTTGTAGAGGTGAAGAAATGTCATTGTTTTCAACAGTTTGTGTTTGGGGTAGAGAAGTATTAAGTTAAAGTGGGCAAATGCTCTAACTGTAATGACCAGGAATTCTGTTGGTGCAAGGAATTTTTTAACAGGAGTCTCAAAGCTCTGGATCGAAGAATTGTAATCATTCCTCCTTGTATATAGAATAACAAGAAGCCTGAAAAGGTGCCACACTTGTATAGGTTGCTTAAGGGTAAGCCTTGAAAGTATTAAACTGTTTTCATGAAGAGGAGAAAGACAAAATAGGAGAGTGTTTTGATATAAGTTCAGGAAATATTGTGCTTTACAAGAGCACAAGGCCCTACAAAAACAAGTCTGTTATTGAGCTGAAAAAGAGACCCAAAGCCTGTGCATTTGATGAGTTGTATGACTAAATAAGAAACATAATAGCGTGTGGTGTTAATGACCAACAAGGGGGCAAGCTTTTGGACCATCTGACATTGTCAGAAGTCATGAGAGTATATAAAACTTGTTACTGACATACAATTAAAAGTGTATGTGTATATATATATATATATATATATATATATATATATATATACACACACACACGTGTGTATATATGTATATGTATATATATATATATATATATATATATATATATATATAGACATTTGATTACCAGGAAAGTCCTACTGGGCAGAAGGCCATTGGCCTGGGGAGAAAAGCTCCAAATTGTTTATTTATTTTACATTTGTTGACCGGGCTAGTCTAACTGGATACATGTCCATTTTCAGTAGAGGTCCAGGGAGAAAAGCTCCAAGTCACTTACAAAATGCAATAAAGAAAGAAATAACAATAAAGATACATACAAAATACAATATAAAAAGTAGTAGTAGTTAGTACAAATAAATTGTAGTTATAACTAAAAAATAAAATAGCAAATAGTTGAATATTGTTAGAGAAATACTAACTACCATACTCCGACTGTTCATAGCAAGGACAGTAAACAGCAAGGATAATATTAATGAGAGTATGTTATATACATATATTTATGAAATTCATTAGCAGTTTCATAGTAAAAGGAAACTATAAGGGTTAGACTATGATGTATGGTAGTTATTGGTGAGAAGTAAGAAAGTTATCCAGGATTAGTGCAGGAACATAACCAGTGTATATTGAGGTATAGTTTGAGTTTCTTTTTAAAAAGTGTAAGAGAAGACAGAGGTGTGAGTTCAGTGGGTAGTAAATTCCATAGCTTTCCAACAGTATTAGAGAACAGGGAGTCACCTGCTGAGTTGTTGGATCTGCAAGTGTTAAACAGTAGTTTGTTTGATGAGCGTAAAATTTTTTGATTATTGTAGGGGGTAAAGAGGCTGGGGAGTATTGGTGGGTTGATGCAGGGTCTTGTGGGCTATAGTAAGCTGTAGAAATTGGAGATGGTGTAGAAATTCTAGCCAATCAAGTTGTTTTAAATTAAGGCAGTGATGAGTTCTGAAAGGAGAGTCAGTAGCAAATCTGGCAGTATTATTATAGGATACTGACAGTTTGTTGAGGTTGTTTTTAGAAAGATTCATATAAATGGGTGAAGCATAGAGTAAAGTAGAGATTAGATGAGTTCTGGCTATAGCAGTCCTGGCTACTGGTGTAAGAAAGGGTTTGATTCTATAGAGGGAGTTTTTATTGTACTGTTAATATGACTATCAAAGTTGAGGTTATTGTCTATTGTTATTCCTAGGAGTTTGGTAGTAGGGTCGGGAGAAATAAGAGTACCGTTGTTAGATGTAAGTGTGAAATGTGTGGGGGTGGACTTACGGGTTTGTGAGAAGAGTAGCAGTTTAGTTTTTTTGGGGTTTAAGAGGAGGCAACGGTTTGTGAACCATTCTTCAACAGTATTAAATGCTTTCTGGGTAAGGGTCTGTAGTTCGGTTTGAGAAGTGGCTGAGCAGGTAATAGTAGAGTCATCTGCATATTGAATGCAGGTAGTGTGTGGAATTGCTGACTGAAGGTCATTAGTAAAAATGGAAAAAGGAGAGGACCTAATATGGAGCCCTGAGGGACACCAAGGAAGATGGGAAGGAGATTAGAAAGATTGTTGTGCCAGAGTACAGCCTGCTGTCTGTTTTCTAGGTAAGATTTGAACCAATTTATGGCTAAGGGATCCAGTGATAGAAATTTCATTATATGTAAAAGGAGTTGGTGATTAACCATGTCAAAAGCTTTGGATAAATCAATGAATACTGAAGAGGAGATAATAGTTTTGTTACGGTTATTGCTAATACAATCTGTGAATGATAACAGGGCAGTGGTGGTACTGTGATAAGGTCTGAAGCCATGTTGACAGTTGGTAAGTAAGTTTTTTTGAAGAAGGTGGTTAAGAAGTTGCTTATGGATACACTTTTCCATAATTTTTGCTAGAGGAGATAGCAGAGCTATAGGACGAAAGTTAGGGAAGTCATGAGAATTTCCACCTTTGTGTAGTGGAATAATGTAAGAAATTTACCAGATGGATGAGATATTTTCTTCATTTATGGTTCTATTGATCAGAATGGATATGGGGTGGGCAATGGCTTTAGCTCCTTTTTGAAGGTATTCAGCTGGGAGTTGGTCAGCAGAAGGGGTGGTAGGTTTTAGTTTTTGGGGAAGGGAGCATGTACTGGAAGTAGACACATGTTGTAACTGAAATGATGGGGGAGGGTTTGAAGATGAAGTAGGCAGATTTGTGGTATCTGGAGATAGTTGGCTAGCAAGAGTTTGGATGGCATTGGTAAAGAAAGAATTAAAGGCATTGGCAGTGTGAATGGGACTCTCGGGGTCGAGGCCTAGTGGGTTGGGAGTGATAGATTGTCCTGGGTAAAGAAGTTTGTTAATGGTGTTCCAGAAATTTTGAGGTTTCATTTGATAGGTGTGCTGTGCCTGGAGGTAAAAGTTCTTTTTGTCTAACACAATGGCTTTTTTAGTGTAATTTCTAAGTTGCCTAAAGGTTTGGTGATCTGCTAGATTTTTAGTAGTATGCCATTTTGTCCAGGCTTTTTTTCTCAGAAGGATTTTTTGCCTAGTAGCATTAGAGAGCCAGGGGGCTGGTTTAGCTTTACATCTAACAGAGCGTACTTGGGGCATGGTGGTTCAGTATGGCTAGGAATGTGGCATTGAAATAGGTTACTGCTTCAAGTGGGAGAGATTTTAGTGGTGACCAATTACATTGATTAAGTTCTGTCTGGAAGAGTTGAAGGTTGAAGGTTAAATTGCTTTTTGTTGTGTACTGTTCTGACAGTGTTAGGGTGATGTAGGTTAGTTTTATACCTGATAATATAGGTTAGGGAGTGGTCACTTAGGTCATCTGGGTAGGTTCCTATTTTGTAAGTTTGATGAGGATTATTAGTAAGTATCCAGTCCAAGGTACTTTCTTTGTTGTTGGGTTTATTAGTTCTGGTAGGGGAGTTAATAGTTTGTGAGAAGCCATGTAAGTTAATATGGGTGGTGGGGTGTGTATTATTACAGGACTGCCAGTCGATATTAAAATCTCCTAGGATTATGATTTCTTGTGGGAGATTAATAGAAAGCCAATTAAGGATATTTTCAAGGGTATTGATGTTGTTTCCTGGAGGTAGATATAAACAAAAAGCATTTATAGCTTTGCAAGAGTTGACCTGAAATTTAGAGATTAGTATTTCAGCTCTGTTGTCAAAAGGTGGATTAAGGTCTACTGTGTTAACTTTTAATTCTGCTTTATAGAGGATTGCGACCCCACCTCCATTTTTGGTGGTGCGGTCATTTCTAATGATATTGTAACCAGGTGTGGTTACTTCATTGTCTTTTACAGTAGGTTTTAGCCAAGTTTCAGATAAGCATAGGATATCAAATTGATGGACGTCTAGGAGGGTGTGTAGGTGAGGAATTTTATTGTTAATGCTGCGTATATTGAGATGTGCTATGAGGAGAGAGTTAGAAGGCTTGGAGGGGGCTATGGAGTTACTAGTGTTTGGATTCCATTTTTCAGTGGTAGAGGTATGGTTTGGGCCAGGGTTAGGATGTATGTCCCCATCTAGTATGGAGTGAAGGTATATAATGTGTTTAGGGTAAAGGGGTTTTCTAAAATAGTCGGGTAGTTTTTTAATATTTTGATTGTTATATGTAATGGGTGCTAGTCTATGATATTTGGGAAGTAGGTAGCTTGGTTTAGATATGATGTTTAGGAAGTTTAGAGAGGTGACTAGTGGTGGTGTAAAAGTGTGTTCAGAGGGGAAGGGAAGGGTGGAGTATAGAGGTTGTTCATAGGAGGTTAGGAGGTAGGCAGTTGTAAGAGAAGGAAGGAGTAAGAGCAAGAGAAGTAATTGAAATAGGTGTGGGGTGGGAGATATGGACATAGTGGGATTAATAAGTGGGAGAAGAATGATAGGTGGTATTATTAGGGAGGCACAGAGATGAATATGTGGGTGGTCTTTTGGAATGGGAGGTAAGGTAGTACTACATATATTGTGTTAAGGGAGGTAGGGAGTTAATGAGTAGATTAGTGTGATTGGAGCAAAATCGTATGGGGGTGTGGCTTTGGAGGAATAAAGGTAGGAGTACTGGGGCGGGTGGAAATTGGGGGCAGGGTAGGAGAGCGGAGTGAGCCCGCAGGGTGAACGGAGCGGGAAGAGACAAAGAAGTGGTCTGTCGAGAAAGACAATCAGTGAAATATAGAGACTGCAAGTGAGTCTGAAGGTAAGAGGTGTAGGAGAAAGATAAAAGGCTTAGCAAGTATAGATTTATGGATGTAAGAGGAGTAGACAGATTTAAGATGCCTTAGGGTATAGAAGATTGGGAAACCAGTGAGTCAAAAGGAAGCTTTGGACTTAGTTGGGGAGATTAGATCAGGAAAAGGTGAAGTAAAGGACAGAAAGCCTAGTTAGGGAGATATGGCAGAGAGAGGATGAAGAAATTAAGGGCATTAAATAAGTCACCTTAGGGGATATCAGGCTGAGGGAGAATGGAGATAAAAAAGTATGGGGAAAGTAGGGTAAAAAAAAACTAAAAGTAAGGAGTTAGAAGAGTGCTGTAAGAGGGAGGGAGGTAGTTTGGCTGCTGGCTAACCTGACTGGAAAGCTTACCTAACTTAGCAGTGTATTTAGTTATTGTTATGGATACAATCTTTCAAGTAGCTGTAGTAACACATACTTTCACTGTCTTTTTACAGGGAGGTCACTCAGGGAGCTGGTAGGTCAATTCTTTACACAGGAATATTTCCCTTGGGCATCAAAAACAGGGCACAGTCAGGTGCAGGAACACAAAGGTTTCACTGTCTTTTTTCAGGGAGGTCACTCAGGGAGCTGGCAGGTCAATTCTTTACACAGGAATATTTCCCTTGGGCATCAAAAACAGGGCACATTCAGGTGGTCAGGTGCAGGGACATGCAGGAACACAAAGGTGTAGGTGGAATTGTTGAAGCAGGGTGCACAGCACAGGCAAATTATTACAAATTATTACAAAACATTTTAAGAACAGCAGTTTTACAATCTTCAAAAATAAAACAAACAAATCTGCAGTTTACATAATTATAACAAATGACAGGTAATATAAAACCCTTGTCTAGGCATTGATACGAGTTGTATGACAATCATTCAGTATTTATTGAAATTTTAGGCAGTTTGTAGAGAAATTAAAGGTAAGTTAGTTTAATATAAACAGGAATTTCAGTATGAAGTAAGGGAAAAACAGGGTTATGGTTTATTTAGAGAGAAAGTCAGGGAAGAGAATTTGATAGAAGTAATAAAGTAAGTGAAGAAGGGAGATTATGGAGGTATAAGGAATGAAAAGGTACTTGTTCACATTTAGGGATATAGTTTATCATGATCGTGAACACGAAACAAGCCAGATTGTAGCTAGGAAGTCTTTTAGATTGGTTTTGAAAAATGGGAAGGAGGGTGTTGACTTGATGGATACAGGTAAGGAGTTCTAGGCCTTAGCAACCTTGTAATGAGTACAGACAATGGCTTGCAGATTTGATAGGTTTGTAGAGACAGGAGGTTTTTGGTCACTCGATCACAATGACTGGCTGAGAACATAGTATAGAATGTTTTAGTGCTGGACAGGCAGATGGATGCTTCATCATTTTATAGGTGGTAAGAAGCTGTGTATATATTAAGTTGATTAGGCAGTTCTAACCAATTTAAACTATTAAGTGCTATGTTTTCCATTCTGCTATACATATATGCCACCGTGTCCTAGCTCATGCATTAATTTGTCTCTACTACTTTGATGCTAATGGTGTCCACTCTCCTGCCAGTAACTAATAGGGAAAGTCATCTCATTTTCGTGTCCATGCTTTTTTCATGAACTCCTCCTTAACTTTTCCTTTCCCCATTGTTGTAATCTCTTCTAAAGCTCTTTCAGTACATCTGTGCCCTTATCGCCATCAGGCATCTTGATCTTTGTGCGTCTTTTAGCATTTGTTTTCTGTAATCAGTTGAATATAAATGGTCTTTTGCATATTGTCTGCCTCTCATATATTGGTGTTTCCTCTATCAGCCAGTGTACTTTTTAAATCAATTTTTCCATTTATTGAATTGTGTTATTGCATGCTGTCCCCTTTTACTTGGACAGTAACCAGTTGCATCATGAAAAGATTGCTGACCAGCCAGCTTTTGTTTGGTCCCCTTAACTGTCTGTATAGTCCTCCCTGCATGGTAACTTTTTCTTGTATGAATTATTACATTTAGCATTTCTCCAAACCAACGTGTTTAAATATTTGCAGTTAATTGCTGCAAGTAATGTGTTTCACAATATATATCAGCAAATTGCATAAATAATTTAATTTACCCTTGTTCTGTAGCTGATTGTGTACCTTAGGCCCTGGGCAGTATTCAGGTCAAGGTCCCCGTAAACACTTTTTATTTTTGACCGTGCATACATGCAGATGTTATTTTTGATTCACCTCCTTCCTTTAAATGTGTAGTTAAAATTGGTAGCAAACTTACCCATTTCAGGGCTTTTCAACCATAAAAAAAAAAAAAAAAAGTCAGTGGCTGGAATTATACTCTACTAATGTACGTACTCATCACCAAAGCTATCTGATTGTGATAAAAAATGGCCACAGTAATGAACAGTAGCCCCAGTAAGGTAAGGTGTTCCAATTTATTTCACATACAGTGCATTGGTCTTGCAAAGGTAATCCAGAATAATGAACAAATGTCAACAATCAGTAATTTTCTCTTCCACAGACAGACCTCAGGTCAGTAATTATAGGTAGTTTATTTGTGTATCTGTCAGATATTTGTCAGCAGTTAAAAATAATAAATAAAAATAGCAGTTCAATAACAATCCAACGGACCAAGCATGTAATCCAGTAAGAAGTTTAATCCAATGTAAGCGCTTTCGGCCAAGTCATCAGCCTTCTTCAGACATAAAACACACTGAAATAAAAGCATATATATATATATATATATATATATATATATATATATATGTATATATATATATATACACCCAAACTTGCCATGATTGAATAATAGCAACCAATTAATTAAATAAAACAATGAGCTGTTGGCTATTAACTATTTCAACTCCTAATATTACCTAACCACAAGGTAAAACACATACAAACCGCATATTAAAAACTCAATATACCAGTTAATAATAAATTTATATATTCGTAACAAATATAATATACATAAAATACCATGGATTCTATCTATTAAGCCTTTAATTTTAAAACGCTGGTAAGCGATGTTGAATCATTGAGTCCTAGAAACTCCGTTGCATTTAAAAGAACTTGCCACCAGTATTCTTTTGATTCCAGTATTATTTTCCATGGACCTTTCCTAGGAGATGGGATAATCTGCTCCAATACTACAAATTTGAATGAATGTGTGGAATTATGCATTAGATGCCTATATAATGCATTACTATGTGAGCTCTTCCTAATTTCGTATAAGTGCTCATATATTCGCTGACGCAATTTTCGTTCCGTTTTTCGTATATAATATGCTTCACAGCATGAGCATAAAGCTGCATACACCACCCCTGCTGTGTTACAATTATATTTTCCTTTTATTTTTATAGAAATTCCTTTTATACTAAACTGATCTGTTTCCAATATGTGTGTACAATATGCACACATATTGCATTTTCTCATAATACCACTAATACTTTTAGATACATTAGAAATTCTATTACACCAGTCTTTTAAATTCTGGTCTCTTTTATAAATAATTGATGGTTGAGTCCCTAAAATACTAACCAATGCTGTATCATTTTTTATAAATGTCCAATTTTTATATAACATCTTTTTTAACTGATCAGAATCTCACGTAAATGTGGTGATAAATGCTACATTAGTATAACCACATACATGATTCTGTGCTTGATTACATAAATTGTTATTCTGAAAATCAGCAGATGGAGAAAGGTCCACCACAAATACATCTTCTTGTTGTACACTATGTGAATTATTTGATTCAAGCAATGGTTTATAAAAACCTGTACATCTTTTATACTTAACTTCTTGAAACACACTATCTAAAAAATATTGTGGATAATCTCTATTAGAAAACATATTCATAATGTAATAGCATTCTTCCAAAAAATCACCAAACTCTGACACCATACGTGCTGCGCGAACCAGTTGACCTTTTAAAACAGCTTTTTTAACATGCTGTGGATGATTACTCGTATAGTGTAAATACTTGTTAGAATGCGTTTTTTTCCTAAAAATATTAGCTTTTAATGTCTGTTGTGCAATATTTTTTGAAAGAAGTACATCCAAATATGAAATACTATCACTAGAAACTTCATAAGTAAATTTGAGAAATTCAGTGGAATGGTTGAGATAATATATAAATTCATTAATAATTTGTTTGGGGCCATGCCAGATGAAAAAAAGGTCATCCAAAAATCGGCAATACAAATCTATATGCTGCATAAATTCAGACTGAAATAGAAATCTAAGCTCCCATGTGGCCATAATGATGTTAGCATATGGCATTCCCACTGGGGGGAGCCCATCGCCACCCCTTTTATTTGCTTAAAGTAGTGACCATCATGATACAAATAATTATTTGTTAACACTAATTCCAATAATTGTGTAAAAATATTTACTTCATCCTGTGAAATAGGCTGAATCTCTGTAAAAAATTTAGTAAACCATGCAACTCCCAGATCGTGAGGTATACACGTAAATAAGTCTTTTACATCTACTGTGATGAATATAATATTGTCAATATTGTGTAATTGTAACATGTTTAATTTCATTAAAAAATCCCAGGAATCACGACAAATGTGAGGGAGGTTTTTAATGGTATGCTTTAAATTGATGTCAATATACTTAGCCATAAAATATGTTTTTGAACCGCCTACGTCCACAATGGGAAGCAAAGGCAGATTTTGTAAATCCTTGTGCAATTTTGGTGCACCAAAAATCATTGGTATTCTTGGATTCTGAACATGCATGTATGTGAAGGCTTCTTTTGTAATTTGCCCTTGCCATAGCATATCTTCTAAGTAATAATCAATTCTTGAATTAGAAATATTAAACTCATTAAGAGAAGTCTCAGCATAGGCATCATCATACAATATATGCATTAACAATTGATTATAATCCATGACATTCATTACAACTAATCCCCCACCCTTGTCTGGTTGCATAAACCTTATCTCTCCTTGAGATTTTAATTGCATCAACATTTCATGTTCCTCTTTAGTGAAATTTATAATAGATAGAATCCATGGTATTTTATGTATATTATATTTGTTACGAATATATAAATTTATTATTAACTGGTATATTGAGTTTTTAATATGTGGTTTGTATGTGTTTTACCTTGTGGTTAGGTAATATTAGGAGTTGAAATAGTTAATAGCCAACAGCTCATTGTTTTATTTAATTAATTGGTTGCTATTATTCAATCATGGCAAGTTTGGGTGTGTATATATATATATATATATATATATATATATATATATATATATATATATATATATATGCTTTTATTTCAGTGTGTTTTATGTCTGAAGAAGGCTGGTGACTCGGCCAAAAGCGCTTACATTGGATTAAACTTCTTACTGGATTACATGCTTGGTCCGTTGGATTGTTATTGAACTGCTATTTTTATCTACTGGTTCGTGTTGTGAATTTAGTTTGTTTAAAAATAATAAAATAAGAGCCCTAACATTTTAGCTTGATTTGACAAGCACACAGTTGCTGGCAGCCATAGTAAAGGTTCATAGGCTGGTACTAGGCTATCGGCCGTAGGGCCTATACAGGCCTAGCCATAATAATTCCCTGGATATTTCTTCCCACAATATTTACTTCCCTGGACCCCTGTCTAGCAAGGCGACCGACGTGATCCCCGGGGTGAATTTCCTATCTCCCATCCAGTCGTCAAGATTCCTTTTGAAGAGGGCCAAGGAGGTGCTCTGCTTGACATGTATGGGCAGTCTATTCCAGGGTATGGAGAGTCTGTGGGTCAGGAACCTATCCCTCCAGCATGTTTTGTTCATTATGATGACAAGGTTTAGATCCCTGGAGCGTGTGGCTCTGAGGGATTGGGATTTCTTTAAATGGCGCATGTCCAACAGCTCAGGGTTTGACGTGGCCTTGTATGTTAAGCAGAGATCCACTCTGAGTAGACGATATGTCACAGAGTATAGCTGGAGTTTTTTTTAGACGGTCAGCATAGGGCATCTGCTTTAGGCCTGTGATTCTTTTAGTGAGGTATTTCTGCTGCCTTTCCAGCTGTTGCAGATGTCTTGAGGTACATACCAAACGGGGTGTTGTACTCTATAATGGGTCTAATGAAAGAAGAGTGCAGTGGGTCAATGACCTCCTTTTTTCTGGATGAAAAGCCCTTAATGATGAGGTGTGCCACATAGAAGGATTTCCTGACTATTGTGGTGATGTGGTTATCGAAGGTGAGACCACTGTCCACCTGTGTCCCTAAGTCTCTCATCACACTTTCGGTGTTTGGTGTACTGCCACCTATGTGGTAATTCATGGGTACATGTTTTTTCCCAAAGGGGATAACTGTACATCTCTTGGCATTAAGCTTGAACCCATGGCTCTGGCACCAAGCATCTGTTTCTGTAAGACCCTTTTGTAGAATATCCACATCATTTGGAGATTCAATAATGGTTCCCAGTTTGCAGTCATCTGCAAACTTTGTTAGCCAGAGTCCCTTAGAGTTGGCTTGTACTTCAGAGAAGTAGATGCCAAACAAGAGCGGTCCCAGGATTGAACCCTGAGTACTTCACTTGTCTGGAGCTGGATTTGGAGTCAGCTACTTTTACAGTCTGGGTTCTGTCAGTAAGCCAGTTGGCAACGTATCAAGTGACGTAGGGATTTATGGCCAGCTTAGTAAGTTTATCTGTGATTCCAGGGTGGGGGATGGTGTCGAAGGCCTTGGCAAGGTCCAGATAGACTGTGTGGACCACCTTACCCTTGTCCACAGCTCTGGAGACAGATTCAAAGAAGTCAGTCAGGTTCAGTAGACAAGATCAGTCCTTCACAAACCCAAACTGGGTGGGGTCCAGTGTTTGAAGGTTGCGAATGTCTTTGTTTCTAAGTTCCATGCCCTTGCAGATCAGGCTCGTCAGACTGATGGGACGGTAGTTCCCAGGATCCAAGGTAGATTACCCCCTTGTGGAGTGAGATAACAGTAGCTGTGCACCACTCAGTAGGCACGAAGCCTGAGGTGAGGCTATGATTAAGCATAACACTTAGGTGAGGTGCTAGTTCATTTTGTAGTTCATGTAGTACACAGCCCGTGATGTCATCTGGTCCCATGGATGCTATATTTTTAGATTTGGAGAGTGTGGTTTCTACCTGTGTGGCTGTGATTACCAGAGTTTGGCAATCTTTTGGTATTGAGATGGGCAAGGGAGCCTGCAGGATTTTTTACAGGGGGGTGCAAACCCAGAGCCTCGCCCATGCAGCCCCACCCCCTCCGCCCATGCAGCCCCACCCCCTCGCCGCCATTCCAGTGTCCCATTACTTGGCTATTTCTCCCCATTTGTCATAGACACTGTTCAAATCTCTGTGTGCATGCTGTTTTATGCTTACTTCGACAATGATTACAGAAATTTGGAATTAATTTAAAAATTTTATTTCAAATTTTATAGCACAGACTGATAGACATTTACTAAACCTAAAAAAAGCAATAGTCTTACAATGAAAACAGACTTAACATTATAACTTCTCTACCTTTGAAACCCACATTCATTGAAACAGCACCGAAACCCACATTTAAAGAAAATGCATCTGGCCAGTGGCAGGGTAAGGTTTACCTTTGGGCTGTTTTCAAATAATAGGCTCCTTACACATTTTTAGAACCATGCAAAAGTTCTTTGATTCGCCTTCTTGACTGTATTAATTATACTATATAATAATTGAATTATATCCCTTGTATAATACAGCACCACTTATTAGTGTGTTTTAAATTTACAGTTCTGAACATTTTTCCTTTAAGCAATGCAACAAATCATATGAACCAATAATGACAACCTGACAAATTTAGAACATTTCAACCATAAAGGGTCACTCAAACTTCTGTCATACAATCCACCAATATCAATCAGTGTGCAGAATCTCTGCAGAAGTAAAAGTCGTCTGAATAATTCCACATTAAAGAGCACTGAAAACAGTGAAGAGGTTGTTGCTAGAAAACAACTTTATATTACAGTGTTTCATTTACAAATTCAGTGCCTGTTGCCCTTGAAGAATAAATTACCTATGTTACATTAAAAGAAATGATAAGCTGGTATATTGCAATAAGGAACTGGGTGGCAAGCTGAAAAACAGATTCATAGTTATTACATGTCTCATCCAAAGGATGACATACTAAACACTGCAGTACCATATCCCCTTAAAATAAAAATGTACATGCTGTAGGAATAGAACCTATAGTCCTTTGCATCAAGATGCAAGTATGCTACCTACTGTGCTAACACTGCTTTAAAATTCTATACCACAATAATGATACCATTTGCTAAACAAAACAGTTGCACATTTCAAGCAGACTTTAGCATGAGCAGCAGTAACCTTTGCTTCCCTTGAAGCTCACAATTTCTTGAAAATGCACTTGAAAATAAATTCTACCTGCTAAGATCTAACTAGGGCATTTCTCACTCCCTCTGACTCACACACACACACACACACACACACACACACACACACACACACACACACACACACACACACACACACACACACACACACCTCCACTTCTTAGTACAAGAAATCTGGACAAAGCCTAAAATAAACAGGGACATATTAAAAATATTGCTTTCATGAACTTATAAAATTGCTAGAATGACAGGATTTGTGTTGGTATGCATTTTTCTAAAGGATATGATGTCTAAAACTATTCAATCCTTTTTAGGAGGAATATGGGGCAAAAACCTGGACCGCTGAGGGGTATGCTACCTCCCTTAGAGACTTTGTCAAGCTGTCCTTTCCACATATTTTACAATTTTTAGTTGTTCCAGCATTGACAATGTACATAAATAGATTTTGTCAAAGTTACAACTTTAAACTCTGTTTGAACTTGGTGTTTGTTTTTTGTTTAAGTTTTTTTTTGACAGAAAGGTATAAAGGAACTCATGGCTATATACACAGCTGAATCTCTGTGTACTGAAGTATTCCGTACCATGATGCTGCTTTAATAACTAGTGTTTTTGCATTCAGAAACTTTTACAGTTTTTATACTGAATTTCATAGATACATGAATTAGAAAATAACCAATTTCCTTTTCAGAGCCTAAGCTACAAAGTCCACTCCTTACAAACACTCCTTCCCCTGGAAAACATCTATATATGTCACAGTTCATGTTTTTTCACTGGACATAATTGCTAAAAAGGGCCAGGCATTCATTATACAACTGAGAACACTTGGATAAAAACTACATAGAACCTGGGAGTTAATGCAGTCCACAGCTAAAAACTTAATCAGAGACCCAAGCACTGTGAGTCAGCAGTGCTGTTCACTGCACCCTTGTGCCAGTGGTCAGTTGCTGTAACACGCATCCTGTCCAGACCACCACAGTCAGTCAGTCAGATACTGTGTACACTGCTGATGTTTGTGTTGAAAAGTGAAAGAAAATATGGCTAACCTGCTACTTTTAGATACCCTGCAATTGCTTCCCCACACAGTCCTTCTCATCAAAGGCAACTCCAAGAAACCTCAATTGCAACCACTTTATTCTTTATTGATAGAGATAAGAGTGTGCACAGTTTTTCAAAAGCCACATTAAAGTATGCCAGCTAGCTTTACACAAATGCACTCGCTAGTTCTGCAAACTGAGAATAACGCCTGCTTAACTTTAACAAGTGACAGCAAAGTTATAGGATCAGAGGATATTACTAGGCTATCGACTCACAGGTCATTTTAAGCCTAGCCATTTCAACCCAGTGTAGTGTAGTACCGTAGAGGTACTAGTCAATACCCAAGACTGCATTTAGTGATGACTGCCCATGTCCTGGACGGTTGTGGGTGTTATCCCTGGTAAGAATTTACTGTGCCCCATCCAGTCATTCAGGTTCCTCTTGAACACTGTCATAAAGGTGCTCTGTTTCACATGAATTGGTAGCTTGTTCCAAAGACGTGGCAGACACTGTCCCTCCAGCATGTCCTTTTTAAGTCACAAGCCATATTTAAGTCCCTGGAATGAGTAGCCCTAGACCCATTTGATTTACAGATATGCAATAAGTTCATTAGGTTTGGGTCTTGGGTTGCTCTGTAGGCCTCCCCTAAGAAGTCTATACTATACAGAGTATAGTGACAGGGATTTTAGTCAGTCTGTGTAAGGCACATGCTAGAGGCCCTTGATCTTTGTTAGAAACCCCTGATGTCATTTGTATTTACCAGCAGCCAGGAAAAAGCTAAAAAATAATGGGGGACAAATGGGCAAATATCAGGAACTGATAGTGCCTTTATTTATTTAGAATGTTGTTAGAATAACAGGTTGTGCATTATCATGCTTTTTCTGAAAGCTATAAAGTCTAAAACTTTAAATCCTTAAGTCACTTGCCAGAAAAAAGTTATCAGCAGTAGACCAGATATCAGGATAAATCCTAGACATTTTACAAAATTAGGGACAGTTGAGAGTATCTACACCCCCACACATATACATATATTACAGAACCACACACACACACACACACACATACAAAATTAGGGAGAAATATTGCCCTTAGCTACTTAGAAAGTAGCTAGAATAACAGGCTTAACATTAATACCTTTCTTTCTGAATACTAAGTCCAAAACTGAAATGTCAGTCATTTAGTTATTTTATTCTGCATTAATTTACCTGGAAAAAAAGCACACGGAGATATGAGAATTCATGGAGAGCTCAGTTGTGATACCACCACAAACACATGTATACATACATATTCACTCACTTAAATGCCTTCGTATTTTCTGAGCAAGTGCCACACATGGTAGAATAAATAAGAAAGTAAGTTTTAAAGTAAATGGATAAACATATTTCTGTACTCAATGTTCAATTCTTTATAATACTATTACATTCAAACAGTTGCTTTAGTCAGCTCAGGCAGCCTTGGCCAATAAAAACAGTTCCTTGTTGCTTCATTTGGGAGCCCAGGATGACCATTATCAAGCGAGTTTTTTTGCTGTCTATACCCTCGCCTATTTTATATATAATGCGAGCTGTTTTGAAAATAGCCTGGCTTGCATAGTAGGATGATTTCTATTTTCGTCTTTATTTCTGAAACTCAGAAGTGTTTGAAACTTTTTGCATGCACAGTAGTATGCAAGGGGTTTCAATGTTCATTAAGCAAAATTAAAGAAAGACAGAACAATAATGGTCACATTTTTAAATGCAAAATAAAAAATTAAAAAAAAAATGTATTTAACTTTTGTATTGGGGGACATCAGCCGAGCTGCCAGTGCCATGGTGCTGCAGATGCTCTGATGTGCATTTTAGAGCCTTTCTCCAACCTTTTGACTAAATGATGGCCTAAACAAAAACCATGAATAAGGAAAGAAATTCAGTCTTACTTTTTTTTCTTTCAAGAAAGAAAGAAATTGTGTTGACAAACAAGACAAATGCTTGCAAGGGTACATAAATCATGTCTGGGAATACGAACTGCTTTGCTGCCTCCCCCCCCCAACACACACACACACACACACACACACACACACACACTGCACACTTATCCATGGACAAATTGGAGGAATGCCAGTTCAGTTACAGAATACTGTTGGGGTCTTGGCAGAAACCAGAGCACAAGGATAAACCCAGACAGAGATAGAGAGGGCATGTAGACTCCAGACAATGGAAGCCACATGTAAGAACTCAACCAGAGCCAAATGATGTGAGATGGCAATGCTGCTCACTGCACACTGTGCCATAAAGAAGTTGCTTTTACACACATCTGTTTCTGCCAAACTACCTAAGTAACCACTTACTATGTGTAATGTTTGCGATGAAAGGTGAAAGAAATAATACAACCCACACAAGAACACACACACACACACACACACACACCATACTGATAGTATTTTACACTGATTTCAATAAATGCAGTATATGTGACACTACTTCTGCCATGCCAGATCGGTAGTTATTGTTTAGCAGTGGAAATTCATTTTATCTACAGATGGCCTTCATATCCATCAAGTACAGCTACTTTACTGACTGTGCACACCTCAGATTTCAAATTGGCAAAAAATAAGCACATTAACAATAGTCAAAGTAAAGTATTTCCAGTTTGTTTCATACAAACACACAGTAATCACAGTAATGTAGTCTATCGTTACACACACATGCAGATGCACAGTCCTGAAAACCCTGGTTTTAAGTGACTTCTTAAATTTTCATTCCCAGACAGACCACATCCAGATGTGATAGAAAATTTTATTCACTTCAATGTCTGATTGAGATAAAAATGATATTCATGTAATGAATTTTTGACTTTACACCAAATGGTTGCTACACAGTTTAGTATTCAAGGTTGTTTCACACAAACTTCATTGTTCCTGCAAAGCTAGAGTAATGAGCAAACGGCACAGTCACTTTCCTCTCCACTGCAGCTAGTCACAGCAATTCTAGCTACATAGTCTATGCTTGTCTCAGAAGCCAAACTGTTATGTAAAACAGCTGTCAGGGAATAAAGGACAAAAATCTCAAACATATTTTAAATATTGCTCTTACATGTCTTTGATATCAGGTTTGAATTAGCATAAACCCTCAGAAATCGAGAACATTGAGCGTGAAACTCAAACCTGTCATTATTTAGTGAGTGCAAGTTGGAACCCTCAATGATTTACCTGAAAGCCATATTTGTTATGGGGAGCAAAAGTAAGACAAAGACAGGGACGTTTTGTAAACTTGGGATAGCATCTGGTTGGTTGCCTGCTAGGCTTAAAAAATCTTCTACAAACCATACTTGTGCATATGTATTTCAACCATAGTATTGAAATCATCTCAGTGCTATCTGCAGTCTCCTGACTCTGTTTGAAATGGTGCAGCTACTATTACCCTTCAGTGTTCAAAGATGTCCTTCAAGGATGCATCTGCAGTCCTTACAAATGGGTTGTCCTGTCGTCAGGCAGCCCTTCGGTCGGCCGGATTCCAAAGTCTGGGTCTGGCTTCGGCTGGTGTCGCACTTCACCCGACGTCATAGCTGAAGTTATTCGGGTATAAAGGCATCAGCCGACGCCATTTTCCTCAGTCTTTCTTGCAGCAGAAGCTGTTCGCAAGTGCCGGTCGGTCAGAACCAGAGATTACTACTACCGAATACAACTTTGAAGACTTCTAAAAAGCTAAGTACCCCGTTGGGGACTCTTTCTTGCCTCAGCCGATGTCAGAAAAAGTGAATAACTGTTTAACTTGTGGGAAACAAATACCTCATAAAGATTTCCACTCTTACTGCTTACCTTGTTTAGGCCCAGACCACGGCGTAGCAGCTTGTCTAGCCTGTGCTTCTTTTAACCGGTCGGAATTTGCTGAGCAGCCTCTGATTTTGCTTATAAGATGCCGTCGGATCCTCCGACTTCACAAATAACGCAAGGAACAGGACCGACACTCGCGGTCCGCAGTTTCGCTGAAAGTTTCAGCTGAAACCGAGCAAGCGGTTCTTCCTTCAGCCGAAAGCATGCCTTCTACCGAGGCTTCTTCTAACCTCGTGGAATCGGCTTCCGAAATCCAACCTGCTGTTGCGATTTCTCAGGAATTATCAGACACTATTCCCTTGGATGTTTCTACTCCTGCACGTGGAGCTGCTAGGCCTCCTGCAGCCATGTCCATTAAGGCCTTTGCCAGGGCTAAAGCAGCTAAAGCTACAAAAACTGTACCTGTTAAGACCCCTACTCACAGGCCCAGTTCCAGTTCCCAAATGCTCTCTTTGGCAGAGGATCTTATTTCTTTAATCCGGGGATCCCAGCCTCATCCAGACAGGGCCTGTCATCCACCTCCAGAGAAAAGGCCTAGAGCAGAGCCCCCTGAGCCAGTGTCCACAGATGATTCCTCTGATGATTCAGACAATACAGACCCTCCAGAGGCTTCTTATTCCCCTTACAAAGACCCTGATGCTGAAGAGTCCATCCCTTCTGCCTCTCCACCTGAGGAATTTTCCTTTGGGGAAACCTTGCATGCCATGAGGGAACAATTTCAGTGGCAGGGCCAAGATTTTTCAGACTCCAGGAAAAGGCTTAGAACTTTTTTGCATTTACCACAACATAGGCCTTTAGCTATACCTCCAGTTCTCTCTGTTGTAGATGATGCATTTAATGATGGTTGTACTGCTCCTGATTCTTTACCTCCGGCCCCTGCTAAGCCCGACAGGTTCTACAGGGTCCCGGACACACATCACCATTTATACAAGGCTCCTTTTGCAGATCCCGAGACTATCTCCCAGGGACCTAAGGCTGTAGCATCTACCTCTGCTAAAACCCTCCCTCTGAAAGGGAATCCAGGTCCTTAGAGAGATGGGGTAAAAAAGTTTACACTTCTGCTACTCTGTCAGCTAGGGCCTTGAACTGTCAATTTCATATGATTCAGTATCAAGAATTTATGCTAGACCAGTTAACTAAAAAACTGTCCTCTGATGAACCTTTTGATAAGAAGTATGTTCAGGAAATGGTACATAACATTCAACAAGTTAGCAACCATTCTTTAAAATGCGGCTATGATGCACTGGAGGCTTCCTTTAGATCAGCCATGACTGGCACAGTTATCAGAAGGCATGCATGGTTGAAAGAACAGGCCTTACCGGATCATGTCAAATCAAAGCTATTAGATGCTCCCATGGACAAGGCCAATTTATTTGGTTCCCCTGCACAACAGGTTCTGAAGAAGGAGGAGAAGGCAAAATCTGTTCAAACAGTGAAAGATTTCTTACAGGTTCAACCTCCAAGGTTTAGCAGGAATTGTCCCTCCAAAAATTGGTCCTTTCCAGACTCCTCTAAAGCACAGAGAGGCAGGAATAGACGGTCAAGAGGCAGAAACCAATCCAGGGGTGCCTACAGAGGACGCCAGTGGCAGGGTAACAACCAGCGAGCCACAGACGCAGCCACCACCACTGCAACAGGACAGCCACAGTGACTTGGCTCTGGCACCGCCTACCAGGGAACAGCTAGAAGCACCCTTAGGCAGAAAGCTAGCTTTATTTTCAAAAAACTGGCATTACATCACAAGGGACAAGTGGATTTTGCAAACTATAGACCAAGGTTACAGGTTCCATTTCCATACTCTACCAGGGAAGAGAGGAATGACAAACCTACCACCAACTCAAAAGGCAGAAGCTCTAAAACAAATATCTCAATTATTAAGGATGAGAGCTGTGGAAAAGGTACCATCTATGGAGCAAGGAAAGGGATTTTACTCCAGACTCTTCCTGGTACCAAGAAAAGAGAGCAAATGGAGGCCTATTCTCGACCTGTCTGCTTTAAACACATTTCTCATTGTTCCAAAATTCAAAATGCTGACTCTACAGCAGCTTCTTCCCATGCTGGGCAAGGAGTCTTGGCTGGTAACTCTAGATCTCAAGGAGGCATACCTGCACGTCCCCATACGACCAAGTTGCAGAAGATACCTCAGATTTCTTGCAGGATCAGAGCATTATCAATTCTCAGCATTGCCCTTTGGCTTATCTACTGCGCCCAGAGTGTTCACGAAATGCCTGGCATCAGTAATCGCTCATTGCAGGCTTCAGGGAATCCAAATTTACCCCTACGTTTACCTGCTACAAGCCCTGGGATATACAGTCAATATAAAAAAGTCAAGGCAGATACCATCCCAAAGAATAACCTTTTTAGGTGCAGAGCTGGACACATCAAAGCAAATGGCATTCCTAACTGTAGAAAAACAAGAGCAACTACCTCTCTACTTCTTGGCATTAACAAAGCAGAACCATCTAACAGCAAGAAAAGTACTGCAAGCCCTGGGCTTCATGGCATCCTGCATAATACTGGTACCTCATGCCAGACTGCATATGAGAAAGCTACAGTGGTACCTAAAGAATTTATGGTCTCAACACAAGCACAGCCTAGAAACCAAAATTCCAATAATCCCATGCCTGAAGCAAGAGTTCCTATGGTGGGCTCAGGCCTGCCAATCAAACACAGGATTGCCCTTCTACAGCATTCAACCAAGCCAAACCATCACGACGGATCCTCAGACCTCGGTTGGGGCCCACATGCTGGACAAGTGCATACAAGGCTTATGGACTCAAGACCAGCTGCACCTGCACATAAATCTAAAGGAAATGCTGGCAGTAAAACTGGCAATCCAGACATTCAGACCATTTCTACGAGAAGGTCAATTGATGATAAGGACAGACAACACCACAGTGATGTGGTACATCAACAAACAGGGAGGCACACATTCATATCCTCTATGCCGGATGGCACTGGACCTATGGAATGTGGCTCTGAGCTACAACATTCAGTTACAAGCTATTTTTGTACCAGGAAAAGAAAACATTCTAGCAGACATATTAAGCAGGACTACCACGGATGCCCACGAATGGATGCTGCATCCGGACATTTTCAAGGCCATCACAAGAAGATGGGGACTCCCAGAAATAGACTTATTTGCATCCCCACACAATCACCAGCTAAAGAAATTCTGTACCATCCACTTGCTTGGAAGGTGGACTCCCTATCTTTCAGTTGGAAAAACCTGGCAGCATATGCATTCCCACCACTTCCTTTGATGCACAAGGTGCTATTGAAGATCAAAGAGGACCGTCCAAGGATCATTCTGATAGCTCCAGACTGGCCAAGGCAACATTGGTACCCATTACTAAGGAGCATGTCTCGGGAACTAATATGGACACTACCTCTGGTTCCATTGCTGTTAACGCAGAACAACTAGAACATCCTGCATCCAAACCTGAAAACTCTACAGCTGACTGCCTGGAACATCACATAAGATCAATTAACCCAAACTTATCCCAAAGGGTTAAAGACATTATGCTTGAGGCTCGCAGACCCTCAACAAGAAAAAATTATGCAGCAAAATGGAAAAGATTTCTCATTTGGAGTACTGCAAAGGGTGAAGATGTGTCACTGGTGAACATAGCCAGCATCTTGGAATACTTGGCAGAGCTCTTCCACTCAGGCCTGTCCTATTCTTCCATCAAGATACATGCATCAGCTATCTCAGCAGAATACAACTTGGATCCTCCTGTATTCTCACACCCTCTGCTTAGGCAGTTTCTGAGAGGGATTAAAAATGTAAAACCTCCAAGGAAACCACCGTTGCCAACATGGGACTTGAACTTTGTGCTAGAGAAATTGACACTTCCCCCTTTCGAACCAGCAGCAACAGCAGAATTACAATACTTATCATGGAAGACTGCTTTTCTGCTGGCAATCACTTCAGCAAGAAGGGTATCTGAACTACAGGCATTAATGGCAGTGCAACCCTTCCTGATCTTCCATCAAGATAGAGTGTCCATGAGAACCAATCCTACATTCATGCCTAAGGTGGTATCCAGAGTATCTTTAAATCAGGCTATCCACCTACCCACCTTCTTCCCCAACCCACAGAACAGGGGAGAAAGACTGTTACATACCTTGGATGTGCATAGACAGTTACGCTACTACCTGGACAGAACCAAGAGCAATAGAAAAACTGACCAGCTACTGGTAGCATATGCAACAGGAAGGGAAGGAAAAGCAATTTCAAAACAGACAAAATCTCCAAGTGGATAGGAAATTGCATTAGATTTTGTTACTCCTTCCATGGAAAGAAAACTCCAGAGAACATCAGGCCTCATTCTACAAGGGCTACAGCCACTACCACAGCTTTCTTTGGCTACCAAGGACATTATAGAGGCTGCTACTTGGACCTCCGTGCATACATTTGCCAAGCATTATAACTTACCTTTATACTCTAGATCCCGGGCAGGTTTTGCCACTGCTGTGTTGCAAGGGATCCTAACTACACCATAATCTTTTTTCCTCCTCCCCTAGTTTAGCTATGGTATTCTACCCATTTGACTGCAGATGCATCCTTGAAGGACATAGTACAGTTTTGTACCTACCATAAATGTAGATGTCCGATAGGAATGCATCTGCAGTCAGGATTACCCACCCACCTTCCCCTCTGTGGTACTCTAGGGTATTTGCCCATCTTATAGCTAGCTTGGGGGGGGGATCTATTATGGTGTATTTGTTTGTATATATGTACATACATGCTTATTTTTTGTGTTTGCTCTCTACTATTTGGAACCATTGGCATTTATCCAAATTTAGCCTTCCAAGAGGGCACCTGGCATCTGGGGCAAGAAACACTGAGGAAAATGGCGTCGGCTGATGCCTTTATACCCGAATAACTGCAGCTATGACGTCGGGTGAAGTGCGACACCAGCCGAAGCCAGACCCAGACTTTGGAATCCGGCCGACCAAAGGGCTGCCTGACGACAGGACAACCCATTTGTAAGGACTGCAGATGCATTCCTATCGGACATCTACATTTATGGTAGGTACAAAACTGTACTTTTCCAGGCTTTCATCTTAGTCCCACCCTTCATGACTCAGACAACAAATCACAGAGCCCATGAGGCTTCAAAGGCTCCATGATTCATCGACTAGAAGTTGTTGGGTGGCTAAAAGTCTGGAAACTAAACAGGACATGATGTTCTTTGCAGAGATCTGCTCTGCTCTTTGAAGGGTTGCTTTTTCTTTGTGGTGTAAAAAAATGGGGAAAAACATCATACACCCATGATTCGCTCAGCATATTAAGAGCTTCAAGGCATTATACAAGATGTATGGTTCAGTGGCATGCAACCTCCTGCCCTCTGACCTCTGCCCTAGGTGGGTCACATATAGAAGTGACAGGCATATTCAATCAGAATGAGTTGGAGTAATCATTGCAGCTCTACATTAAAATTACAGCACAACAAGGGAGAAACTAGGAGGCATCTGGCCTGCAGTGCTTCCTGATTAAGTGTATATTATATCCCAATGTCAGTGAACATGTGCAAGTTCTGCTGAGCCAACAAATAGTTGTACGTGGCCACACAGACATTGTACACCTAATCAGGTAGCCAGAATGAGTGCCGCAGGAGCCTGCTTCTTCTGTCACTTTCCAGCCATGGGCTCCCCTGAAGCCGTGGCCCTGGGTAGCCACACAGAACACCTCTATTTTAATCTGCCATTGGGCCACAGTATCAGTAGTGGGATATCTGGCACTTGGAGGAGCAGGCACCCAATAAATAAGTACAGGTACAAATGATAGTGGAAGCTGTAGTTGGAAATTGTTTAATTTTTTTTTTTATTTATTAGAAAATAATACACTTGTATTCCATAAAGGGTTGGATATTCTTGGATTAGACATGGCCCACTGTTGGATTTACACCCAGAGACTGGGCAAACCCTCTGCTGCCATAAAGGAATCTTAGAATCAGATTAACGGACTATTTTTTTTTAATTATTAAAACAAAGTGTTCTTGTAATTTGTGACATGCTTGAAAATCTCTAGTAGGATTCTTATACATGGATACAGTGTCCATTAGACAAAGTTTCTGTGTCTGGGAGAGATTGCAGTATTTTTAATTACTAACAAAATAATACACATGTATGAAGTAGCTGTATTATATTGCTTCTGTTACATTTGTCTGTTTTCAGCAAATTAAAGTAGATTCAGTCACAGTGTTAACAGACCATTGACTGTCTTATCTGTCAGTCCTATCTGCAACTTCCTGATGTGGTTTGTGAAATCAAATTTAAGAGATATTTTGCCTTTGTCATCAGAGACAGTGTTTTCAAGTTTGTTCAGTGTGTACATTTCAATTTTTAGTGTGTACATTTCATTTTTTATCAATGGCTACTTTGTCTGTCTTTCATGAGGAATGCATGTCCTGTAACTCATTCGGCATAGCTGAGTCATGCTGTAATTTATAATGAATGAAAATGAAGTTTAGGATTAGACATGGTTGCCACACACTTAACTGTCATTTGTACTTTCGCCTGTGAACTTCAGTCCAGACGTCATCTTCTGTAATTCAAATTTCACATGGGCACAGAAGATGAAGACGTAAAACATCAGTCGGACAGACGCAAAAGCGTCTGTGTGACTGAACCTGCCTAAAAAAAAAAAAAGTTTTATTTATTTATTTATTTTTTTATTACTCCATCAGCCAGCCGATTCCAGGGGGGTGCAAGTGCACCCCCTTGCACCTGCCCGCCGGCGCCCTTGGAGATGGGCCCTTTAGGGGGTGAGAGGGGGGTGAAGCTGGCACTAAATCGGTCTGCCAAGATAATGGCAATATTCTTGGGATCAGTATATTTAATGCCATTCTGTTGTAGCTCAGAGCGATCTGAGTATTGCATTCAGATTCTTGACATAACTATAGAATGCCTTGTGGTTGTCTTTGGAATCTTTGGCAATTTTATTTTCGTAACTAGCTTTTGATGGATTTTATGAGGAATCTCAGCTTCTTACTGAGGCTGGTAAAGAAGGTTTTTGCATCTTGGGATTTTTTTCTGCAACAGTTTCTTCCTTCTGTTGTATAATTTGTTTATGGCAGGGAACCACCAGATTGGCTTCCTTTTTTTTGGAGGAGAGCATTTTGGTTCTATTTGGGATGGCACGATTCATGCATGAGTGGATGTGCTCATACAGTGCCTTAGTGTAGGATTCAGCAGTCAAACTTTCAGCTCTCATCTGCATGGATGTCATAAAGTTTCTCACTTTTGACTTGAGTAGCATGAAGTTGGCTTTGGAGAAGTTTTTTACGGAGGTTTCCTTACTGGGCGGGTGAGGGTGGGATGTGGATGTCGAGGCTGATTAGCTTATGGTCAGACCTGACCAATGAGGGGGTGACCATTGGTGCAAATATCTATCTCCCATGTTGGTAATGACCAGGTCTAGGATATTGGAGCCCCTGGTTGGACAATGGATTAGTTGATCCAGGGCATTGGAATTTATAATTTCCAAGAACCATTGGGAAAAGGTGTTGGTATCTGAGTAGTTTTCCCAGTTAATGGCAGGGTAGTTGAAATCACCCAGTATTAGGGTGTTTGGTTGTATCTTAATATTTTCCAGTATGTTTAGAAAGATGTAGTGAGAATTTTGGGGCATGGTGGGGGATCTGTAGCAAGCTACAATTTGGATTGCAGTCTTACCTATCACTTCAAAGCTGTATGTACCACTGCCCTTATTTGGTTACCCACGAGAAATGTCATTTTTCTTCAGTAAGCCCTTACCTGTCAACTGCCAACAATTTCCATGGATTTCCTAATTTTGCCTCACAGTTTTCCTCTCCCCTCCTAAAATGTATGATTTTTGTGATAAAACCTTAGTCAAATAACTTCATACATTACATTTACTGTACTCCGCAGAATAATCCACTTTAATACAAACAATCTTGTTCTATTAACTTTCTAAGGATGTAGTGCCAGTTTTTAAAAATGGTTCTTTCCCAGATCATTTTTTGAATTTTTTTTTTCTCCTTCTTGAGGCAAAAAATGGGAAGTGGTAATTAACATGGCAGTAAGAAATGCCAGTAACGGTAGTGAAATAAAGGCAAAATCCTAGGATTCAGAGAGATTCTTATTGCTCGCAAAATGTGCTTATACTAGGCAGACTAATTTTTGAGGTGGTGAGAAAATGCGATTTAAACTGTTATGGACACAATGACAAAGACCTCCTCAGCTTATTAGCGTACCTGTGAATAACCCATGTTTAACAGTAACATTGTTTGATCTAATGGTGGTAGTGTTTTCCCTGATAGTCCATGCATCGCATTGTCAAAGGCACCCACCTATGTTCACACTCACATACACACACACACATACCTCCACCCATTCACTTACACACTTACACTGATCCCTCCCCAGTTTGAGCACCAAGACACACACACAGATCCCTCCCCAGTTTGAGCACCAAGAAACACACACACTCATCCAGTTTCATTCATGTCGCTATGGATATCTTTTTGCACACACAGGCTTGGATATTTTTTTTTCCTTTAATAAATAGTCACTTGAGGGCTGCATTTTGTGTTTACTTGGGTTATAAAGAAGTTATAAAACAATAGCATAATCAGTAATTATCATAGCATAATTAGTCATTATCATAACATCTAACTACGTCACCATGCTATGTATCCACTCTTGTAATTGCGTCTGTCCATGAGAACTGTGAGTGCCTACTAGGGACTAACTGTGAGTTACAATCTTACTTTTAATTGTGTCTTAGAGTCCCTTCTAGGGAACATTACTAAACCAATGTACATAAGATGTATTTCCACTTTGTTTTTATATATTCTGTTTTCTGACTTCTTGTGTAACCTTTGTATGTCTGTCCATGAGAACTGAGAGTCCCTACTAGGGAACACTTCTAAACCAATGTACATAAGGTATATTACCACTTTTTTTATATATTCTAATTGTTTTCTAACTTCTTGTGTAACCTTTTTGTATGTTTGACTATGTGGAGCTTTTCTCCCCAGACCTCCACTGAAAATGTACATGTATCCAGTCGGACTATCCTGGTAAACAAATGTAAAGTAAATTAACATACACCCCTGCCGCCATGCCTTCGCTGAACTTACCTGCACTGTGTCTGCTTTTCTAGGAATGAATGGCTGACAGCCATCTTTAGACTGCATTCACTTTTTCCTCCAACAGTTTAAAATTATGTAGCTGATCAATTCTCTGCATCACTAAGCAGTGTTAATCAGAATCTGCATTAATTTCTGCAGAACATATGGTTAATTAGTATTAACTTTCCCTCAGGACTGTCACATTAGCATTCAGCTTGACCAACAAGACTGACCTACATGCTAAGTCTTCTGCCAGCAGCAAACCTCAGAGGTAGGGGGATCTAAGAATTGCAAAGGCTTACATTGAGTGGGAAAGCAGCCATGCTAAGTCTTCTCAGTTGCAGTAAGCCTTTCTAATTCCCAGAAACAGTCAATGTCAACGCAAACTGAAGCAATGCAGAAGCATATTATTAAACCTTTTTGTCTCAAAATATCTTGCTCAACATGCTCCCAGTGCAATAGCTTTTGACAATAACTGTAGAGAAATCTCAATCGTATTTAAATAGATGCATCTGCACTTATATTACAACTTTCTACTTCACACAAAAAGAAACTTTCCATTAAAGCCAGGGATAGTTTAGGTTGGAAAGTAGTTTTCAGTCCCAGGAAATTACACACACACACACACACACACACACACACACACACACACACACAATACTATGTGCAACTTCGGTGCATAGCTGTCAACCCCTTTGCTCAAGAATCGTGTACAAAGCCAAAACGTAATGGGAGACAAAGGCCCAACAGCAAGTACAGTTTTAAAATATTACTTTAATTTAAAATTTAACATAACAGGTTTTATATCATACTACTGTTTTTGACAATAAGAATTAAGAAACTCTAATGAATGCCGTCATTGATTGTAATTCTCATTGATGTACCAGAAAATTAAACATTTTGCAAGGGACAAGGAAAAATAAATAAGGCAGAGTAGGGATGTTTTACAGAATCAGGGACAGTTAATAGCCATACATTAGTGAAGAAAAACTGCCCACTGTTACCAAAGTCTGGAAAAGTTATTTATCAGTACTACAAAAACAAATCTGAGAAACACCTCAAAGCTCAACCAACTTTTTTTGACTCATAGTGCAGGTCAAGCTGAAATGTAAAGTTTTTACTGGCCACATTGTAACCATCTGTCCATTGTAAAAGGGCAGAATCATTAAACACCATTAATAAAAACTGCCAAGCATGCAGCAAGTAGTAACTTAGCTGTTGAGACTCAACATTTTACTCCTCCAAGCTGTAAGCCCTACAACTGCCCTTCAGAAATGTAGGTAGTTTTCTAGGTACAACTAAAGTACTGCTACTACTATACTTGTGTAGTGTTCAGCATTCCTCCTCCAATATATGGTACACTACTTACAATGTGGAAAAATGGACAAAATGTGGAATACTTACTAATGACTTCGACCAGGAAGGTCACAGCATGGTCGTTAAATGTTTTGTCATAGCTAAAAAGAATTATGAATTAGTAGTGTTTAGAATTGTTTAATCCGAGGTGGTGGTGCTGCGGTAGCATTGTTGCCTCACAGTAAGACGCTGTCCGGTTCGATTCTCAGCTAGAGCGTCTTCTGCGTGGAGACATGCATGAATGGGCATACCGTCGTTGAAGGTTGTGCGTCAGGGCTGGTAACTCAGCACGTAAAAATCAACTACCAATCATTAGCGGACCGGAGTTCTGCTGTGGCGACCCCTAACCGGGAAAAGCCGAAAGACGCAACAAGTGTTTAGAATTGTTTAGTAGGACAATTATGGTAAATGTCTGTCATGCCCTTACAATGTGGAACGCAGAATTTTTTAAGACACAATGGGAGGAACTCTGGCATAATGAGGCACAGTTGAGACAACATGAAAAAAAAATCAGATATGCACTAAGTGTAACTGCCTGTAACAGTAGCAGATTTAATGTTGTAGGAGGTACTATATCATGGTTTTCTGTGAGATACAAAAAGATGTACCTCGTGATATTATACTTGCTGTTTTGCTTTTAAAAAATAAGCAAATTACCAGTGAGATGAAAAAAAATACTTTGTGTTATTGCTGGCCCTTAATTTCAAATAAATAAACAAGTGAAGCACCCTCCTTGGGCCATTGTGTCAGTTGTGGTGCTGCACATGCTGAAATGCAGGTATGATAGTATGGGTAAACCCAGGTTAGATGCTTGTTGCTGTGGTGGCATTTAACACTTCTTTTTTTTAACATAAATTCTATAAAAATAAGTATTTTTATGTTTGCGCATAAGTTAATTTAGAGTTAGCAGTGCTAAATATATTTTTTAGACTAAAATTATTTAATTGTTTTATAATGACTGACTGATAGCATACTAAACAGGAGAGACCATTGTTCCTTTTCCCTGGCAAGTGTGCAGCTCATTTATGTGATCCTCAGGCATTCCTCGGTAGGAATACATTGTGTCTTGTGGTCTGCCATGAGGTATTCTCTCAGTGGGCCATGCCTGGTACACGTCCGCTTGTTTTTCTGTCCTGCCCTACAGGTAAACTGTAAGGTAGGAGAAGTAGGAGATGCTTAGGGGGATTGGTCGCAGAGTGCCCAGACCACCTCAGCTGCTTCTAAAGCCAAAGTGGTGGCTGTACTTAATGTTCCTCCCAAATTTCCAGGATCCTAATTGTCTAAAGCATCATCTGTCCTCTGAAGGAACGTCATTTCTGCTATGTGTCTGTAATCTTGACTCATTTTACACTACCCAAAATTAGTAACTATGGATGAGGATGGGGACATGGACTAACAAGTAAACTGAGAGTTTTGTCTTATAAATGGGTTCTTACTTCACCACCACTATCCAGTACATTGCTGGTGGTACTTTGTGCTGCCACCTCTCCAGTGGTCAGGGGTCTTTTCCATCACTTATGAAAAAAAGACAAGATACTGATACTTATCCAGCTAAGATGGTGTCTCTCTCTCTCACCTGGAAAGAGTACTTTAACCTCTGATTTGGTGGTGTTTTTATCTCATCCTCCAGTATATGGTGGAAATCACAGCCACCTGTGCTTTAGATGATAATCTCATTTGCAAACAACAAAGATGCAGTTATCATATCCACAGACTGGATATTCTCTAGACCTTGTCTGCTCCATCATATCCTATTCGTGAAATCACAAACCGGAGGAAAGACAAGGCGCATGCTTTGCACAGTCCTATTCCAGCTTTAAATGTATCCAACATAATGCTGAGCATGTGAGCACTGACCCTTACTTCTGAAAGGGCAAAATGTGACACACAGCAGTGGCACTAAGATCCAATGTTGATTTAGTGTCACCTACATAGCATTCCAGGGTATATGAGCATACACCCTCTTTAAGTCTACAAAACACACTTGGCCACTACTGGCAAACTTCCATGACTCATGCAGCATCTCTGCTTGAACAAAGAGTTGATTCAGTCTTCCAAGGCCAAAACAAAATCCACATTGCTTCTCCTAACTAAGAGACTAATATATTGTATACATTTCCAGCTCTCTCACATAGGCTTTCTCAGCAAAACTGAGAAGTGTGACTTTTGTCTAACCAGGACTCTCATTCCTTTACCTCTTTTTGAAAATGAGGACCAGTGTCCCAATTTGCCAATCAGGAATACTGTCCCAGTGTTATGTGCTGCATTTAAGATGTTTTAACCATGGTGCTTCTACATTGTCCACAACTTTTAGCATAATTTCTTTTCAGATTTTTTTACAGCAATGGATTCAGTTTCTCCTGCTGCTTCAGGGACTACTTTCTCATGTCCACTATGTCCAAACGTTCCTCACAGTTAGCATTTTTCCACCCTTGCTGAGAGCAGCATTGATGGTATCCCTCCTCCCCCAGAAAAGTAATCAGTTGTGGTTTACCAGATCTTCTCTGAGGTCACCTGCAAATCATTCTTCATCACCACAATAAGTGTTTCCTACACATAGACCTTCACCATGAAAGCCCAGAGTTTCTGCCATCTTAGCCTACCTGTAGCTGTCTGTCAACCCCCCTCCAAGTAATGTAGCCCAAAGGAAAGGATCCTTTCTTTAATTTTTCCCATTCTGCTCCTTTTTATTGTCATCCTTTCATCTTCATCCTTTTCCAAGACCTGTTCTTTGCATATCCCTTTGCTTTCCAGTAATACTTTCTCCTCCTGCTAATTCCTTCACCCATTTTTTTCTTTCACAAATCTGTTCTAGTCCTGTCACCCCACCTAATGCCTCTTATCTCCTCTAACATTGCCATAGTTTCCTGTGTTATCTGCCTTATTGCCATTTCTTATGTGACAGGATACTGGGCCGTTTCATCATTGACAAGTTTTTGTGTCTCTGATTTTGGCGTTGTTGGTTTTGCATGACTGATGACTGGTATATGCTTATTGATGGTTTTGTTGTTTCAATCTGATGTTGTAACAGAACCAGTAATGACTATGTATGAGCTGTTATTCATACAAAACTAAGGATACCAAAGTTAGAAAGTTAAGAAATGGCAGTGAGAATTAGCAGTATATGTTATGAATGATTTTTGGTAGAAATGATATTAAAGCTGGCTGTACAAATGGTTTACCTCTGGCAAATATTCTAAATTAGGTTCCCTGACTGAATTCAGGCTCTGCAGTGCACAAGTGGTCACAACAACGTGCCACACCTTACATTCAAGTTGTTAGCTCATTATTATGTGAAATGAAAGTATCATGTTGGCTCCATCCTGTTGTCTTGTGAATGTCAAGGGTTTCCCTCAGACTTTGCCTTGTGCTTGCACTGCAGCCAAATCCTCCCGACCCGAGGGAGACATGGTTGGAAGTGCACAAGCCCGGGGCTGTCAGGCAGCATTCTTAAAAATGAACATTGTTAGTTGATTAATGACCGTATGAACCTAGCAGAGGAACATAACTTGCAGCTGTGTGTTAACAATGTAAAGAAAGTTCAATGGTGGCAGACACCTGGACTTTGTATTTGGCAACAAAATGGTAAATAGTCCACTTACATTATAGGTAGGTACTAGGCTATCGGCCCTGGGGCCTGTACAAGCCCAGCCAAAAAGGTACCCTGGCTTTTGCCACCCAAGAAAATTATTTTCCTGTGCCACAGTCAAGCAGAACCACAGAAGTGATCCCCGGGGTGAATTTCCTATTTCCCATCCAATCATTAAGATTTTTCTTGGAGTGCTGATGAGGAGCTTTGTTTGATATAAATAGGTAGTTTATTCCAGAGTATGGGAAGTCTCTGGGACAGAAATCTATCCCTCTGGCATGTTCTGTTTATTGTGGTGACAAGGTTTAGGTCCCTAGAGCATGTAGCTCGGAGGGATTGGGATTTCTTTAAGTGGGGCATATCCAACAGCTCTGGGTTTGACATAGCTTTGTATGTTAGGCAGAGATCACCTCTGAGTAGGCGATATGCAATGGAGTAAAGCTGGAGTTTTTTTAGACTGTCTGCGTAGGGCATCTGTTTGAGGCCGGTAATCCTCTTTGTGCGGTATTTCTGCGGCCTTTCCAGTTGTTGTAGATGTCTTGTGAGGTACATACCAAAAGGGGCATTGTACTCTATAATGGGTCTAATGAGTGATGAGTAGAGGGGAACAATTACCTCTTTTTTTTCTGGATGAGAAACCTTTTGTGATGAGGTGTGCCATGTGGAAGGATTTCCTGATTACTGTGGCAATGTGATTATCAAAGGAGAGACAACTGTCCACCTGGGTCCCAAGGTCTCTTATCACACTTTCGGTGTTAAGTATACTACCGCCTATGTTGTAATTCATGGGTACAGAGTTTTTACCAAAGGGGATGATAATGCACTTTTTGGCACTGAGCTTGAGGCCATGGCTTTGACACCAGGCATCTGTCTCAATGAGGCCCTTTTGTAGGATGCCCACATCGTTAGTAGTTTCGATTATGGCTCCTAGTTTGCAGTCATCTGCGAACTTCGTTAGCCAAAGACCTTCTGTGTTAGCCTGTACTTTGGAGAAGTAGATACCAAACAGGAGAGGACCCAGGACTCAACCCTGTGGTACTCTATTTGCCACTGGTCTGAAGTCGGATTTGGAGTCTGCTACTTTCACAGTGTGGGTTCTGTCAGTGAGCCAGTTTTTGGCATTGAGCTTGAGGCCATGGCTTTGACACCAGGCATCTGTCTCAATGAGGCTTTTTTGTAGGATGCCCACATCATTAGGAGTTTCGATTATGGCTCCTAGTTTGCAGTCATCTGCGAACTTCGTTAGCCAAAGACCTTCTGTGTTAGCCTGTACTTTGGGAGAAGTAGATACCAAACAGGAGAGGACCCAGGACTCAACCCTGTGGTACTCTATTTGCCACTGGTCTGAAGTCGGATATGGAGTCTGCTACTTTCACAGTGTGGGTTCTGTCAGTGAGCCAGTTGGCAACCCATCTTGTGACATAGGGATTTATACCTGGTTTAGTGAGTTTATCTATAATTACAGAGTGGGGGATGGTGTCGAAAGTCTTGGCAAGATCTAGATAGGCTGTGTGAACCATCTTACCCTCGTCTACGGCTTTGGTGGCTGCTTCAAAGAAGTCTATCAGGTTTAGGAGACATGATCTGCCTTTTACAAACCCGAACTGGGTGGGGTCCAGAGTTTGGAGATTACCAATGTCTTTGTTTATAAGTTCCATGATGATACGTTCCATGGCCTTGCAGACCAGGCTCGTCAGGCTAATGGGGCAGTAGTTCCCGAGGTCCTTGGTGGCTCCCCATTGTGGAGTGGGATAACCATCGCTTTGCACCATTCAGCAGGCACAAAGCCTGAGGTGAGGCTATGATTGAACATGGTACTTAGGTGGGGTGCCAGTTTGTTCTGTAGAACACAGCCTGGGATGTTGTCTGGTCCCATGGATGCTGTGCTCTTGGCTTTGGAGAGTGTGTTTTTTACATGTGCAGCCATGATTACAGGAACTTTGCATTCTTCTGGTATAGAGATGGGCTCTTTATGGGGTGCAAGGGGGGGTAAAGTTAGCACTGAACCTATCTGCCAGGATGTTGGCAATATCAGTTGGGTCTGTATCTTTAGTGCCATTGTGCTGTAACTCAGAGCAGATCTGAGTGTTGCCATTGAGATTCTTGACATAGCTATAGAATGCTTTGTGGTTGTCTTTAGAATCAGTGGCGATTTTGTTTTCGTAAATAGCTTTGGAGGATTTTATCAGGGATTGCAGCTTCTTACTGAGGCTGACCAGGGAGTTCCTCCACTCATGGGATTTTACTCTCTTTTGCAACAGTTTCTTCCTTTTGTTGTACAGTTTGTTTATGGCAGGAGACCACCAGATTGGCTTCCTTTTTTGGAGGATAGCGTCTTGGTTCTGTTTGGGATAGCACGATCCTTGCACTCGTGTAAGTGCTTATAAAGTGCAAATTGTGTAGGATTCAGTAGTCGTAACTGTATTGTCCATCTGCATGGGTGTCATGAAGTTCACCACTTCTGTCTTAAGAAGCATGAAGTTGGCTTTGGAGAAATTTTTTACCATGGTTTCCTTGGTGGGGGTGGGGGCAGGATGTGAATATCTAGGGTAATTAGCTTATGGTCGGATCGGACCAATGAGGCATTGACTTCAGGTGTGGAACACCAGTCACTCATGTTGGTAATGACTAGGTCTAGGATATTGTTGCCCCTTGTGGGGGTGTGGATAAGTTGATCCAGGGCATTGGAGTTTATGAATTCCAGAAAGCATTGAGTGAAGGAGTTGGTACATCAGTAGTTTTCCCAGCTAATGGTGGGGTAGTTGAAATCACCCATTATTAGGGTGTTTGGTTGAACCCTAATATTTTCCAGTACATCAAGAAAAGAGGAGTGGGAATCCTGGGGCATGGTGAGGGATCTATAGCAAGTTACAATTTGGATTGCAGTTTTTTCCAGAGTTAGTTGCACTTGGATAATCTCGGCTACATTATGCTGAGCAACTAGTCTGGAGGTGTGGATATCCTTAATGAATATGGACACACCTCCGCCTTAGGTGTTCCAGTCCAGGTTACATGGCCGAAAAGTGTGGTATGAGTTATAAACAGCCAAAATCCGAATGGAATAAATTTCACAAGAGTCCTCGAAAAACACATAAAAAGCACAGATTTATTCTAGCGCCTCAATGTAAAACACCTTCATGGTATGAGTTATAGCCTGGTAGTGCAGGGGTGCTCTCTAGAGCCTTGAACCAGGTCTCAGTCACTGCACAGATATCGATGTTCTCCATTTTAAGGAGTGCCTCGAGTGAGTGCATTTTGAGATTTAGACTTCTAGCATTGAGTAGCATCACCCTCAGTTTTTGCTTGCCTGTTCCTGTTACGGTGGTGAATTTGTCATTTGAACCTTGCCTAAAAAAAACACTATAGGGGTGGCAAGAACCTTAGCCAGTATCCAGAATCCCAGGGGTGACAGGTGCAGGCCATCTCTGGCAATGCATCGTGGTCTGTCGACCATGTCATCCCAGGCAGACAGATACTGGATCCCTTTAGAATGACACCAGAAGCTTAGCCAATTATTGAAGTCAGTCATTTTGTCCTTGTACTGCGGCATCATTCTGGGTGATGGCAGAATGCTACTCAGGGCTAGGGTCATACCTGCCTGGGCTACAAGATCGGAGAGCTCTTCCATGTCTCTCTTCATGTAGTCCAGGGAGGTACGTCTCAGGTCATTCACACCAACATGGACAATGACAGAGTCATATTTGTACTTGTGGAGTGACCGGATTACATGGGTTATGTGGGGGATCCTGGGACCTGACAGTAACCTTCTCCTTGTTTAGCCTGGTGAGTGGGACATCAGTGTGCCTGACTATAGTGTCACCTATGACTAGTGTGTTGGGTACGTTGTTTTGCCTTATTGGCTGCGGTTGAGTGGCACATTGAGTCTGCGGGCTATGTGTCATTTGAGTTGTGTTGGGGGGTGGATGTTGCTTGCATTTCTGCTTTGGAGGTCTCTGTTGCTTGAGCATATTATTATTGAGAGCCACCGCAAATGTTTTTGTGTTTCTATGTGTGGATTTTGGTGGTGTAGATTTAGTGAGACTATGTGATGAGTGTGGTGTGGTGCAAGTGTTTACCTTCTCCTCTTGACTGTCAAGTTCAGTCTTGCTTGGAGAGAGCTTTACCTCCAGTTTGGCTAGATAAGTGCATGTCTCACAGGTTGTAGTGTTGGGTGGTAGAAGGAGAGGGTTATCTGTGTACGTCAGGCAATTTCTACATTGCCCCAAGATGCCCAGATTCATCAGATAGACAGGAGAGAACACTGGGAGCTGACCCTTGGACATGCCTGAATAAAAAAATATTTTCCTCTAGATAAGTGAGGAAAGTGAGTACAAGAGCTGTTTTTCTCTAAGCAAGTGAGGAAAGTAAGTACCAAAACTTTTTTCCTCTAGGTAATGAGGAAGGTTGAGTGCTGTAATAATTAGTAGGTTATTTAGTGCTTACAACAAGTTTTGAACAAGTGTTGATCACGAATAAGCAAATTCAAGTGCTAAAACTAAGAATCTGTATCTAGACTAAACTAGTTACAGGAAAGGGGGGAACAAGTGCAAATGTTGGCTTTTAAATCAGAAAGTTGAAAGAGATGGAAAAACTGCCCAAACGGCCAGTAATTACAATTTCTGGGCCAGAACCACTCCTTATGTGGTAGATAGGTTACCTAGTGCTTACCACTCCCACTGATAAGCTAGAAGGCTTCCCTCCAACACAGAAAGCGTGGGTGGGCTCAGAAGCTTACATATACAGTCCTGGATACAGCAAATCTGAATCTGGACTACACTAGTTACAGAAAAGGTAGGAAACAGGCTTAGAGTTATTTATTTTTTATATATATATATACAGAAAAGTAGCTAAAACAGCAGTAAAAACAATTCAAATGCAGTGCAAGCTAGCACACTTGAGTATGTAGCAATGTTAGACCAAACAGTTTTAAAAAATGCAGTTAAATTAAAAATGACTAAAAACAAGTGCAGGAGGAGTCTGTTAGGTAGAATGAGGTAAAGAGATGGGACTGGGACTGGGGGGAGTGTCCCAGACCAAATGTACAGTTGGGGGTGGGCAGCTGCAAAAGCCCCTAAATTTAAACAACAACACAGGAATAGGGAGGGTGGGTAAAAAAACCAACACCTTCAGCAGAAATCTGAAAAACTATACAGTGAGGCAAAAATAACAGTGCGCAAATCTGGTCAGCCAGCAATGATATAAAATGAGTCAAACAATTAACAGTACACAACTCTGAAGTGCCAGAAAAATATACTTAGCTCTGTATATCTCCAGATAGTTTGAAGAGCACTCTGTCAGGACACAGGAAGGCTCCAGCAATGATAAGTCATTTCTTTGCAGATTATGTTTGTTGTTATCTGAATATTACAAACATAGTGTGTTTTACATATTGGGTGAAGTATGACTGAAATTTAGAGTACAGGCTTGTTTCCTAGGTGGCGAAGGTTTTATGTTGTGTCCAGTATGTTTGTTACATTATTTGTATTTATGGTAAAAACAGGAAAAACATATGTTCTTATAGTGTGATTCTGAATTCTTTCTAATGTAGAATTGTTTCAGTCCACGATGCTACATAATGAAAAGTTTTTGTTGACAGTTATTTTTTAACCAGGCTATGAGCAGTATTGTAAGCCTGCTGGTTTTACATTTTTAGTCAGTCATGTTGTTTTTCAACAAACTGATTTACATCCAATGTAAACAAGGACCATGTTCCTTCCCATTATGCGTACAAGCCCAGAGAAATACAATTGTGCAGTTCATCCAGACTTATTTTACCAAAGTAATTGTTGGAAAACCAAAATAATGTGTCTTATCAGAAGGGAGAGCAATGTTATGAAACTTTAGTCAGCGGACTTGCTCTGTTTTTGGTCTCTCCTAAGATCTCCTGCAGTGTGATGGGAATGCATGCATGTACTGATGATTGAGAAAGCTTGTGAATGTTTTTCAAGACCACGCTACCTCAATCTCCAGAATTAGAAGGTGGTAATCAGACCCTGTTTAGACAGTCCCTTGGATTCATTAATGCCTACACAAAGTGTACACAATTCTGAATGAACAGAGAACACAAGCGTGACTTACACCTTCCTCCTAATTTTAGTTTTCCCACTGATGATCTTGGACCATTAAATACTGAGGGGGATTCATAAAGATTACCACAAAGTGTAGACTACTTGTATACTTAGTGTACTCTGACTGAGTGACTAGAAAGCACAAAAAATGTGGTAGGGATGTTCTTGAATACAGATTGTGTACAGTTAGTGTAGGTGTTACTGAATCTGGCCCAACATCTTTGTAATCATTACTGAATGATTTTGGCAAATGTAAAAGTGATTTGTGTGTCATTCTGTTGTGAAGGAGCCATCACCACTTCCATTCTGACTTTTGCCTTTTCACAAAAGTTAGGAGTACCTTTCAACATCCTTGCATCATCTTCTGTGGTTTCAGAGAACATGGTTCTTTGACTACACCTAGATTCAGTTTCCGTTTGGGGTAAGGAAGACAAACATGTTCAAGCCAAGCCATGAGCACATTTTAAAATGTACAGCCAGCTCAGTTGGGTACTGAAATTAGTTCACTAACCTTATAAAATTCAAAAGGAAATATCCCCAACTCTTTTGTTGTCTAAAGGAAATTAAATGTATTACTTCACTCATATAATGCAGTTACTGCATTATTTGATTGGAAAGAAAAACTGGTCAAATTCACTTCTTTTTCTTTCAACTTTTCCCAGTTAGGGGTCGCCACAGCAGATCACCTGTCCACTCATGATTGGCAGTGGAGTTTTACAGTGTCGAGTTGCCAGCCCGGCACCCAACCTTCCACAGAAGGCACACACATGCACACACTCACACCTAGGACCAATTTAGAGTGTCCAATCCACCTACAGCATGTCTTTGGAATGTGGGAGGAAACCGGAGCACCCGGAGGAAACCCAAGTGACCACAGGGAGGACATGCAGACTCCACACAGAAGGCACCCCAGCCGAGGATCGAACCGGCAAACCTCTTCCTGTGAGGCGGCAATGCTAACCGCTGCACCACCGCAGCCGCCCAAAAACTGGTCAAATTCACTAATTTAGCAAAATCAAAATACAGGCAAAGTATGTTAAGATTTTGAATAGCACACTTTTTTTCTGTACTTATGTTTCATTGCATTTGCACCAAGACTGTTCTAAAGTAAGAATCAGTCACCTGGAGGAGTAAAAATGAAATGACTGTGGGATATCTTACTTTCTTTCATGTGAGACCTCAACATAGGAACCTCTAGGTTCCTTGGAAACAGTTAAGGTATTTTTCTGATATTTTAAAGGTCTCTATGTGAAACGTTATTTGGTATCTAGATGGTCTTGAAAGTTTATATTTTTTGTTAACACAGCTTTACCTTCAGCTCTCCAGAAGACTTCATAGTTCTTTTATTTATTTTATGCAGTTGTCCCAACAGCTAGATGGTTTACTTGGCATGCTTTGTGCAGATACTGCACCAACGGATGGAGCAACAATTCAGCAGACATTGAAACTCCTTGAAGAGAAGCTGAAAAGTGTTGGTAAGATCAAACAGTAAACCAGCTATTTTAAAATGTAGTACATGCAAATGTGAAGTCAGTGGCTCCCATAATGTCTGCACTTCTACTTTGTATTTAAGTACAGTTTCCACAGGTCAGATTTTCTACCCATTCATGTCTGTAATATGTAAAGTAATGGGCCTCATGAGAAGAAATTTGATAAGGCCTTGAAATTCTAAACTCCTGTCATAGGTTCATTGGTAAGTATAAGGCTAGCTGCCTTTGGCCATTATAAGCCTAGCCATTTTCCCTTTTTTTGTTTGAAATAACCAATCGCATTTGGCTGTTGATTGGCCTTACCCACCCCATGGTTGATAATTGTATATTACCCCTAATAAGAATAACTGGGATCATACCATAGATAATGTAAGGGGACATGTGCATGTGCTAGAGCATTTAGGAGCTGCTTGTTTCCATTATAAGTACAGTGGGCAGTCCAGGGTTAAATTTTCTAATGTTCTTCATGTTTCACTGTTATAGTCATTACATTTGGGTAATCTGCTGGCAGGTTGCCCTCAGTCGACCTGATTAACAAAGTCTTGGGTCCAGCGTCAGTTGCTGTCCCTTCTTCCATGACGTCAGGTCTTCAGGGGTATAAAACATGGAGCCGACGCCATTACATCAGTCTTTCTTGCCGCGTGGTGCCCGAAGCAGTAGCAGTTCGCAAGTGCCGGTCGATCGACTCCTGAAATTTTCGTTTTCGAGTTTCAGAACCGAAGTCTTCAACTAAAAAGCTAAGTACCCCGTTAGGGAAACTTTTTCTTGCTCCTTACCGATGTCAGTAAAAGTTAATTGCATTATTTGTGGGAAGCAAATACCTCATAAGGATTTTCATTTGTACTGTATTCCTTGCCTAAGCCCTGACCACAACATACCTTGCTGTCGGTTTTGTGCTAAATTTAATCAACGCACTATTAAACGTCGGTACATTTTTGCTTTTAAATATTTTGGCTCACGCTTTAATTATCCAGAAATGTCATCGGTTAGCAATCCGACTACTGGAGTATCTAAAAGACACAAAGAAAAAGACAGAGACAGGCCGTTGAGGTCCAAAACTGACGACGATGCTTCTCCTAAGCCAGTTGTCAGTTCACCGGTACTCAGTGAGGCGCTTTCGCAGCCCCTGATACCCGCTACTTCTGATTCGCAGGCCTCTACTGAGACCCATTCAGAGTCCTGTATGCCACGAGATGCTTCAATTATGGAACCCATGGATGTCTCTACCGTAGATGGATCCAGAGCCACTGTGCAGGCACCGGCTTCTGAGGGTGTTTTCAGGCCTATAGATTTGTATATTAGATCAATGCCATCTTCAAAACTAAGGCCAAACTCTAAACCTATGCCTAAAAAAATGCCGCCTGGGCCACGTGTGCAGGCCCCTATGCCTAAAAAAACAAATGATAAAAATGGCTGAAGATTTAATTACTCTGATCCGGGGTAGCCAACCCCCCCCCCCCCCCTTCTAAGAGGCCTAGGCAAGACATTGATTATGAATCTTCTGAACAGGATTCTATTTCTTCTGACTCTTCTAATGAACAGGATTTGTCTATACCTACTTATGAGGACTCTGATGCAGAAGATTCCATTCCTTCTGCTTCTCCCCCTTATGATTTTTCTTTTGGGGAAACTTTACATACCTTAAGGGAACATTTCCACTGGGAAAGTCAGGATTTCTCTGAATCTAAAAAGAGACTTAGGGATTTTCTTCTTCTACCTCAGCATAGGCCTTTGGCTATACCTCCTGTTCTAGACATTGTTGATGATGTTTTTTCAGAATCTAGTATGGCTCCCGATTCTCTACCTCTGGCTCCTTGTAAGCCAGACAGATACTACAAGGTTCCTGACTCCCACAAATTCCTTTTCAAAAATCCTATTGCAGATCCTGGAACCATTTCTCAGGGTCCCAAGGGCATTAAGGCTTCTACTGCTAAAAGTCCTACCCCTTCTGATAGAGATTCCAGGATGCTGGATAGATGGGGTAAGAAGGTTTACACTTCTGCAACCTTGGCAACCAGGGCTTTAAACTGTCAATTTCATATGCTTAAATATCAACATATCATGGGACTGCTTAAACAGAAAATATTAATTTCTGACTGTGTGGAAAATAAAGATTTACAGGATCTACTGCATTCAGCTGAACAAGTTGGAAAACTTACTTTGCAATGTGGTTTTGATTCTTTGAAGGCCTCTTGCAGGGCTGCTCTAACTGGGTCTGTGCTAAGAAGGCATGCTTGGCTCAAAGAGCAAACTCTGCCTGATCATGTTAAAGCAAAATTGCTGGATGCTCCTTTACAACAGGACTGTCTCTTTGGTAATAAGGCTGAAGAAGTTTTAAAAAAAGATGGAAGATGAAGCTAAATCTATGCAAACTGTGAAAGATTTCTTACAAGTGCAACCTATAAGATTTAGTAGGCACTGGCCTACTAAGAACTGGTCCTTTCCAGTTCCTTTGAGAGCCACTCAAGTCAAACCCAGACATTCCAAAGGCTCCAGGTTTCAGTAACAAGGGACTTTTAGAACAAAACAATGGGGTGCCTCCTCCTCCTCCAAATCTGGAAACAACAAGACACCTCCGTATGGTAAGTAGTCTCAATGACTTCCCTTTACACTTACCAAGCACTTACCTTTTAGCCGCCCCTTTGGGGGGAAAACTGGCACTTCATGCAAGAAACTGGCAACTTATAACCCAGGACAAATGGGTTTTAAATATAGTATCCCAGGGATACAGATTTCATTTCCACACGTTGCCAATCCCAAACAGATGGCCAGACCTGCCCCCAAATCAGTGGGCAGAGGCCCACAAAAAAGTACTGTCCCTCATGAACATGGGGGCTTTTCAACCAGTACCAGAAGAGGAAAAGGGACAAGGTTTCTATTCAAGGCTTTTCCTGGTACCCAGAAAAGACAAATCATGGTGTCCAATTCTGGACTTATCTACTCTAAACACATTTCTGGACATTCCAAAATTCAAGATGCTGACTCATCAACAGTTACTTCCTATGCTAGGGAAAGATGCCTGGTTGGTAACTCTAGACTTAAAAGAGGCTTACCTGCATATCCCAATCAGGGAATTTTGCAGAAGATACCTCCGCTTCAAAGCAGGCTACTTGCATTAGCAGTTCTCTGCACTGCCCTTTGGCTTATCTACTGCACCCAGGGTCTTCACAAAGTGCCTGGCTCCAGTAATTGCCTTTTGCATGCAAAGAAATATTCATATATATCCATACCTGGATGATTGTCTAATTCAGGCAGAAAACAGGGACATTCTTCTAAAACATCGGGCGTTTGTAAAAAGGGTTCTAACTTGTCTAGGGTACACTATAAACGAAAATAAATCACAACTGGTACCCTCTCAAAAAATGACATTCCTGGGTGCAAGCTTGAATAAACTGTCCAGATGGCTTACCTTACGCCAGAAAAGCAAATTCATTTGGTAACTTACTTCAAACAGGTGGCCACAAAAACCCTGCTATCTGCAAGGCAAATTCTTGGGGTTTGTGGCCTCCTGCATTCTTCTAATTCCATATGCAAGACTGCATATGAGGAAACTTCAGTGGTACTTAAAAAGTTTATGGAGTCAACATTGTCACAGCCTGGAAACAATGATTCCTGTCATACCTTGCCTGCAACTAGAGATGTTCATCGTGTTATACTGCTGCAGTCATATGGTGGGCAGAGGCCTGCCACCAAAACAAGGGACTGCCATTCACTCCACCCCCTGCTGCCCAAACCCCAACTACAGACGCATCAGACTATGCTTGGGGGGGCTCATTTGGCAGAGAAGTGCATTCAGGGCAAATGGAGCCCAAATCAAATGCACCTTCACATCAGTCAAAAAGAAATGCTAGCTGTACAGAATGCACTGACAGCCTTTAAGGACTATCTTCATCCAGGACAATTAATGATAAAGACAGACAACACCATGGTTATGTGGTACATAAACAAGCAGTAGGGGTACACAGTCCTACCACCTTTGCAGATTAGCCATGGCATTGTGGAACACGGCCTTGACCTAGCAAGTAAAATTACAAGCTCAGTTCCTGCCAAGAAAGCTGAATACTCTGGCAGACAAACTAAGCAGAAATCTCATGGACCCACATGAATGGAAACTAGAACCACGGATTTTCAACATGTTGACACGCAAATGGGAGAGTCCAGACAGATCTTTTTGCCTCACCCCAGAACTATCAGTTGGACAAATTCTGCACAAGAACTCATCACAAAAAAGCCTGGAAAGTGGATGCTCTATCCTTCAGCTGGAAAAACCTATCAGTCTTTGCCTTTCCCCCTCTGCCTCTGCTCTCCAAAGTTCTACTAAAAGTCAAACAGGACAAACCAAAAATTATTTTGATTGCTCCAGATTGGCCTTGCCAAGACTGGTACCCACTCCTGCGCAATGTGTCACACCTTCCACCGTGGCACCTCAGACACCTTACTTACTGTCTCAGCAGAACAACCAAATTCTGCACACTCAGCTCCAAACTTTGAATCTTGCAGCATGGCTAATCACCTAAATTCACCCTTAGCATCCCTCAGCAAACCAGTGATGGATGTAATTTTGGAGGCAAGAAGGCCTAGTACTAGAAAATCTTATGCTGACAAATGGAAAAGATTCTGTGCCTGGAATCAATCACAAGGGATAAGCACAGCAGTACCCAATATTCCTCAGATTTTACAATACTTAACTGAGATGCTTCACAAGGGCCTGTCCTTTTCTTCCATAAAAATCCATGCCTCTGCCATTTCAGCTGATTACAACACAGAACCTCCCCTCTTCTCTCATCCTCTACTGAAGCAGTATCTCAGAGGGGCCAAAAACTTAAGACCACCCAGGAGAGCTCCAACCCCTGCCTGGGACCTCAGTTTTATATTGGAAAAACTCATTCTCCCTCCTTTCGAGCCAGCTGCTACTGCAGACTTAAAATTTCTCTCCTGGAAAACAGCTTTCCTTTTAGCAGTCACTTCAGCTAGTAGGATTTCCGAATTACAGGCTCTTATGGCAGTGGAGCCTTTCATCATTTTTCATGCAGACAGGGTGTCTCTCAGGACCAATCCATCCTTCATGCCTAAGGTGGTATCCAGTGTGGCTCTTAATCAGACCATTAATTTCCCAACTTTCTTTCCCAATCCACAGAACAAGGGGGAGTGGATTCTGCATTCATTGGATGTACACAGACAACTTAGATTTTACTTAAACAGGACAAAATCTCAAAGAAAATCTGAACAACTACTGGTGGCATTTGCTGCAGGGGCAGAGGGAAAGGCTGTTTCAAAGCAGACTATTTCCAAATGGATAAGCCATTGTATTAATTTCTGCTATATGCACCATGGTAAAACTATCCCCCAGGGGATCAGATCTCATTCCACCAGGGCTGCATCTACTTCTACACCCTTTCTCAGAGGTGTTCCTACCAGAGACATTCTAGAAGCTGCTACCTGGAGCTCCGTTCATACATTCACCAAACATTACCATTTACCTTTCTTCTCTAAATCCAGAGCTGGCTTTGCCACTGCTGTCCTGCAGGGCCTTATAGCTAATGCTGTATAATTTCCTCCACCCTACCATAGCTTTGGGAATCTACCCAAATGTAATGACTGCAACAGTGAAACACGAAGAACATAGTACAGTTGTTTACACTTACCATAAATGTAGATTTTCGAGTGTATTCACTGTTGCAGTCCTGGTTACCCTCCCTCCAGCCCCCTATTTTTCTCTGACTACACCTATACTTTCTTTCACTATGCTTATAAGCCCTTTTGGTGTATTTGCTTTTGGGATTGGATGTATATTTTTTGTGTTTTTAATTGTATTTGCTCCCCATTTGGGGGGCACCTGACATCTGGGGCAAAAGAAACTGATGTAATGGTGTCGGCTGCATGGTTTATACCCCTGACGTCATGGAAGAAGAGACAGCAACCGACACAGGACCCAAGACTTTGTTAATCAGGCCGACTGAGGGCAACCTGCCAGTAGATTACCCAAATGTAATGACTGCAACAGTGAATATACTCGAACATCTACATTTATGGTAAGTGGTCACAACTGTACTTTTCCCATCCATAGATGTAAGTTGTACTTGAAAATGTACAGGGATGAACTTTGTTTTATATGGCTGTGGAATCTGTTCCACAGCAGTGGTATTGTCTGTGAACTATACCTGTCCCTCTAAATCATGTTGATGATGTAGAGGAGGTTAAGATCCCTAGACCAGGTCTTTCTGATGCCATTTGGCTTGCTGATGTGCAGTAAATCAGTAGAGGGCTGGAAGATGCCTTGTATGGCAGACACAGGTCACCAGTTAGTAGACTATGGGATACAGAGTACAGTGACAGGGCTTTGAGTCGGTCCATGTATGACATATTGTTTAGGACTTGTATCCTTTTAGTAAGGTATCTCTGTGGGCATTCCAGTTACATGTATCTGGACAGATACATGCCAAAGGGGGTATTATATTCAAAGACTGGTCTAAATAAGGGCTGAATAGATCTAGACACAGTCCCTTTTTTATAAGCTGTACAATATAGAAGGAATTTCTCACAACAATGAACACATGTTAGTTGAAAGTTAGGTCACTGCCCTTATTAAATTGCCAAAACCCAAACAACTGGGTCAACTCTTAGGGAGTATTGTCAATGTGGTAGTTCCCTGGGTAGACTACTTCGCAAAGGATACAGTAATGCATGTTTTGGCCTTTAGTATCAGACCATGATTTTGACACCAGTTATATATTTGAGGTAAAGTTCCCGGATCATCATGTCTGCTTATAAACATTTAAATAGGTTGTGTACCCATTTGGTAGAGAAGGGGGTAGATTACACCACCTTAGAATTTGCCTTAAAATGTGGCGTGTCTGTAGATTGAGTGACATTTCTGTCTGTTGAGAATAGACTAATTCCATCACTTAACGTGTTAGCTTCTACATATCATACTCACTGCCTGGTGCATAATTATGTTGCTTTGTCACTAAGCAGCAGAATGCACTGACTAAACTTTTCAACAGCTTACATGGTTAACATACTGAAGTTTGGCGTTGGTGTTTTTCATTATGCAGGGCCAATTAACTAAATGTTTTGCATACATGCTGGGCTGTGTGTGTTGGGACTTTTTTCTGTATATCTCAGGTGTGGCTGAAATAGCTCTTATTGCAAGAACCATGTGGTAATTTTAATTTCATTTTTGCTTCCACCTACTGTCATTCAGTGTTTGTTTAAAAGCAGCATTGATTGTATTATTCTGCTTTTTTGTATATATTCACACAGTTAGTAGGTTGTGGATGATTACTGTTGTCTGGCTTATCTTATTTAAGTCTTGCTCCTAGTGACTAGGTCTCTACAAGTATACACGCAGGATGCAAGTGTTTGTTTGTGTGTGCCTCAAGTATGGCTACAGCAGCTGATGTAATTTGTGTGGGTCACTGCTGCAGTCATAACATTAGTGTCTGTATAGTAGGCTGAGTTGTGGCACCCAGCCTGATTTTTAGAGCTAAACATCCTTCCCTTATGGCTCAGCTGACATCACCTTACCTCAGACAACTTCATCTGCCTGGCATATAGGTGACATATGCCCACTCCATCTTTAGTTCTTTCTTGTTGCATTGAAAATTGCATCAAGAGAGTATGTTGCATTCCAGCATCAGTCCAAGTCTACAATTAAAAGAGCAGGGGCAGAAGGTTGTCCTACTTAGGAGCCTTTTCTACCTGTATCATTGAAAATTTGTATTGTGTTTTTCCTTTTCAGGTTTATGTTTTAATAAACTTATCTGATTAGCAAATGTTATACACAAAGCATGTCTGCCACGGAAGACTTGTAGGTGTCAGGTTCTGCCCAAAGATTACTATAACCAGTCTATACTGGCTGAGGTCTGGAGCATGACGTCACTAATTGTCAGATTTGCCAGGGCTTTCATCTGAAGATTACTAAGAGAAGGTAGGAAGTTCTTGAAGCATACCTCTTCAAAATAACTTGTATGGTTTGCAGAGTTGCAGAAGAAGGAAAACATGCCTCTTATAAAAGAAAATAAATCAGGAGAAGTGAGTCTCCAAGGAGAAGTCTAAGCAGCCCATCAAACTGGGTAGTCCACCTTAAACTCCTACGTCAGTGGGCATCAGCTCTGCAGAACCACTCATACAGCCCCTGGCCCTGGTGTCAGTTATGAATGTGGTCTCTGTTGATGCCCCTTGGGAGATCACCATGTCTTTGGACCCCTACCATATCCGTCTGGACTGAAAACATCAAAAGCCTGTGCTGAATGTTGGCAGAGTGCCTAATTTAGAACACTGCTTAGTTATTAAAAAAGATTAGGGCAGATTCCCATTGGTTATTGTTGATGTGGGTGTACATGCCTGTATGAAGTAAAACCTCCAGAATGCCCTCCTTCAGGTTCACAAATCCCCAACAGTTGCTTCGTCTACCAAGATCCAGACACCTGGGACTCACTGCTCAGGCAAGGCTAAAGAGCTGCCTCTTGGCTAGTCAGTTGCCTCTGGCCAGCCTCCTTCCAAAAACTGAGCCAGAATGGCTCGGACGTTTCCTTCATTTTTTGAGTATCCTACAGCTTGATGAGGAACAGTCCTCCATGTTAGGGTCCTTCCTTAAAAAAGGAAGAGGGAAATCTACGTCATGAGAGAATCTGATTCTTCTGCCTTGGAGTAGGAACTGGAGTACAAGTCACAGATGTCCTCCCTCCTTGACTGGTCCTGTCAAACCTGTACCTATTCCTCCAGTCCAAAAGTCATCTTGGATGTCTTTGAGGCTACTTTCCTAGAGTCAAACTTCCAATCCCCAAGTCCCAGGAGGCCTGACACTTCTGTAGAGTATAGGGACATCATATGTTTTTGTACAACAAAATATAGAACATACCTAGATACATTGTCCTAGGAGTTTGCTAAAGGAACAAGACTGGCTCCTGTATGCAGTCTTTTCTAAGCGAGTGGGAAAGCAGCTTGTTTGACAGATTTGGGCAAAAAGTGTATGCTTCAGCAGTACTTCAGCAAACTTTGTCTGTAGTACTTTGAATTGCTAGACCCACATTTTGAAATACCAGGAACATGTCTTTAAGAAACTACAGGATACTTTTAGGGAGGGCACATTAAACCTTGAGGGCTTTTGTCCTCAAGGTCTGTATTGCTTTGCCAATATGAAACATATTGTAAAATGTATGAATTATGCTGTAGGTATAGCATCCAGGGTTGCTACTGTGGAGTCAATCACAAAGAGATGCACATTGCTAATTCCTTAATGTCACCCTTAGGTAAGGAATTGCTCTTCAGGTCCCATTCCTACACTATTTTCAAAACATTAGAGGACAAGGAGAAACCATGGAGACCAGAAAAGCATGTTTCACCAACCTATTCCAAAATGCTGCAAAAAGTAACCCTCCTAAAAGGCCCTTACTACCAGAAGCAGAGCTGAGGCTAATCTGCCAAAGAGTAAGACCACACAGAAAAAAAAAATGGCAGCAAGAAGGCAGGGGGGAGAAGACATTGGGCACCCTAAGGCCCGTGCCCCAGCAGTAAGTAACTGTGACTCTACCAGCCTCCTCCCTCTCAATCCCAACAAAACACCACCCTGACCACAATAAGAGTTAGGTAAGCTTCCTTTTAACAGCATTGGTCAGACGTAACCACAGATCAGTGGGTTCTACATATTGTCTCCAGAAAGTTACAAGCTTCAATTTCTCTTCAGACCACACAAAACAGGTCTTCTGCCATATTCAGAAGACTTAAGAACACCTTGTTGGACAATGTTACAAGAGATGTTAACGTAATTAACCATAGAACCTGTCCCCTTTATGCAGACAAAAGGGTTTTATTCAGGGTCGTTTCCCATACTCAAAAAGAATGGATTCTGAAGACCCATGTTAGATTTGTCAAGATAAAACATGCTTCTAAATATTCCAAAGTTCAAGGCACTCCGCAGATCCTACTCCCATTCTGAGGACCTCATGCTTTCTTAGTGATAGTAGGCCTTAAAGATGCTTGCCTCCATGTCCTCATTTTAAGGGACACTTGAATGTTTAAGTCCTGTGGTAGGGGACCACCACTTTCATTTTAGCTCCATGCTCATTGGTTTAGCTAGCGCACAGAGTTTTTAGAAGCATATCGCCGCTGTGAAAGCACATTGCAAGACTGAGGGCATCATCTTTACCCATACCCAGATGATTGCCTAATAACGAGTGTAGACCAAGGTGGAGATGCAGTGGGACACTGGAATATATTCTGTGTTGACTCCGCAAACTGGGCATTTTCCCCATGGTCAGAAATTCATTTTGCCCCCAGCCAGAAATGTCCTGATTGACTGCTATCTTCTAGGACATCAGAAATGTCAGTCATAACACACTGTTTCTAGGCATACCAGGCCATTTGATATCCCTCTTTCTGATGGCTTTCCTAGAAAGATTGCACATGGGAAACTGCCGCAATTTCCAGAGAGTGCTTTGAGCCAGCATCTCCATCCATGGAGTGTACCATAGTTGTGTTCTGTGTAAGGGGGGAACTGAATTTGTGGATGATGCAGCTGCAAAAGGATGAGGGCATACATTTCAGCTATCTCCAAATCAGTCCATGATCATGGATGGTTTAGGCATAATCTGGGGTGCCCTCACCTTGGCTCTGAATGTACAGGGCACCTGGGTTCCCAGAGAGGAAAAAGTACATGTAAATATCAAAATAAATATCAAACATTATGGTTGTTATTGAAGCCCTTAAAGACTTCCAGTCGGTGTGGAAATCTGGGATACTGAATGTCATCTCAGGCAGTACCACAGTTATGTAAGCATAATTAAACTGGTAAAACATGCTGTCTTCATAACTGCAGGCTAGTTGTACAGACCTGGGAGCAGGCTCTGGAGCCCAACATGCTTCTGAAAGTAGTTTACATGCCAGTATAGGATAACTTCGTGGCAGGTCAATTTAGCAGACTTTGCATCTAGGCCAGCAGTCAAATAATTCCTGAAGGTCATCTTCCACCTCAGACCTCCCAGGAGAGTTCTGGCCCTAGCCTGGGACTTGAATTTTGTAATGGAAAAAACTAACCTTTCCACCCACCTTGAACCAACAATAATGCCTGTAAAATTTAGGTTCATAGGTGGTTACTGGGCTGTTGACCCAAAGATCTTTATAAGCCTAGCCGTGTGTACCAAGTATAAGATCTTGGTTAGCAACGAGTGACCATATCTAGGAGGGTCATAGGTGAAATCCTCAGAAAGAGTTTATGGTTTCCTATCTAGTCATCCAGGCTATGCTTAAACAGGGTCATAGGGGGCTGTTTAATGTGAATTGGTAGCCTATTCCAGAGGCATGTCAACCTTTGAGAGACATAACTGTCTGTCCAGCAGGTCCTATTTATGTTGCAATTTCTGACCTAAAAAAATGCATTCCTTGTTGTTGTTACCTCAGCTAGGGCAGTCTCTGAAATGTGTGCACTGGTTTACAAAGAGCCACATTTGATGATCTGTTTGGATAGGCTGACCCTTACAGAAGTAGTCCTGAACCAAGCAGTCCAACTCTTCATATTTTTCCTAGACCTATGAATAAAATGGAAACTAATTTTGCTCTCTTTAGATGTATATCAACAGTTGAGATATTACCTGGATAAAGCTAAACTCATCAGAAAAGTTGTTTATCTCCTTTGAAATAAACAAACAAGGGTTACTAGTAACAAAGCAGCTTGTGATTGAATGGATAGCACACTTCACTAATTTCTGTTACAAGGTTTATAGCAGGATCTTACAGAGGAAAAGTCAAACTCTATTCGGCAAGGTGCACAGTAGCTAGTACTACCATCCTTAAAAGTGTTTAGTGCCCAGGATATCCTAAAGGCAGCAACTTGGTTCTCTTTTCACACCTTCTGAAAGCATTATGGGTTGGGCTTGATCTTTAGGGTAAGGGTGGGACTTGCCTCTGCCAGTTTGAAGAGCTTGCTTCACTCCTTAGCCCAGAAGGCAGCCAGATGCCCCATCTGACAGGACTAGCTTTGAGAATTTTCCCTGATGTTATGACTAAAATAGCGACCCAGACAAAGAACATAGTACAGAGTTGTGTAGGCAAATTTTTGTAATAGTTGATGGTGAGTGTGGTCACTATTTCAGTCCTCATTCCCTCCCACCATCTGTCTACTGCCTGAGCACTTGCTGATACAAATGTCAATTTAAGTACAGGGCAAATTAAGTTAACAAATAATCTTGTATGTACCTCTGGATTCTTAGATGATACTCACCTTAGCAGTAAACTTGGATGTTTAAGACCTCTGCTTATGGCAAACAATATATATTTTTTGAACTTCAGCTTATTACTTATATATATATATATATATATATATATATATATATATATATATATATATATATATATATATATATATATATATATATATACTCATGACCTTAGTAACTTTCACATCCTCCAAAATGGTGGTATTCAAACTTATTTCACCATTGTTACACGTTACCAAAACCTTTTAACTTTAAATTTTGGAATGCTGAAGTTTAAACTGCACAAATTATATGACTACAAGTTGAACTTCAGCATGTGAGCTTTTAGTAACTACCACTCCAACATTAATATCATCAGGATACTTATCTGTCCAACATTTACAATCTGTTAGAATACAAGCAAAAACAATATTCAGTAAAACTGGCATGCAAATATTAAGAAGTCGTCAGACCATAGATACCAAGGTCAGTACCAGATTGTCTTCTCAGTGTAAAGAGGATGATGACTGTTTTAATTTTTTAGGGCATTTAAAGAAATGTGCAGTCAACAGCAACGTGTATCCTTAGTTTATGGATAAGGCAGTATGTACCATCTCAGATTTTAGGTGCAGATTGTATGAATTTTATTAAAAATGAAATGCTTATTGTGACTCCTTAATTTTTATAGAAAAGAACATCAGAGGGCATAGAAGAAAGATAGATGAGAGTATGAATGACTACTTTGCAGAAATAAGCACTTTCTTTCATAGGTGGATGAATGGATGCCATGTCTCTAATTGGAGACCTTATGTTGAGGGAGCAAACATGCAGTACTTTGCCTGAGGATATGAAAATGTGGTTAGTAGATCAGTAAGTGAAAGAAAAGGGATGACGTCTAGCCAGCAAGCAGAGCACATCTGCATATAAACTGGGTTCCTAACACCACATGTGGGTATAATGTAACCCATGGGGCACTCTGTAACCCCATAGCAAATTATACAGTCAAATGGGGAAAACCTTGGCTCAAGCACATGGCAAGGTCTTGGAGTAAAATGTATTCAGTGTATCCAGCAGTGGTAAGTATAGGCCAGTACAGGCCAAATATCCAAATTGCAGGTTTGGGAACGAAAGCCATAACAGGAAGCTAATAAAAGTAGCAATGCAGTAGTTGTAGGTTGTCTTAAAATGGCAGCTGATGCATATTTTGATAACAGCCTGTTAGAAGATAGAAAGCTACTGCTTAGAGGGATACTGCATCCGGTATAGTTAAGACTGCACTTGTTGGAGATAAACATTGCATGCCTGGAGAGTTTACTCCAGTTAGAGACATGGGGGAGGCACACCTTTTAAGTTGCCATTGGTCATGGTTCATTTGGGTTGGGAAGGGGGTTTGGGGGAAAGCAGTTGGCTGTGTTTGATTATATTTTAGCAGATATTCTTATGGATAATTTTGGTAACACAGTACCCTGTCTACATTCGATTACACACAGCCAAGCCTAGAACTAGTCACGTGGGAAAGGCAACATGGGTTAGACCTGAAGAAGAGCTAGGTGGTAGCCAAAAGCCTTAACCAGAGCCTCACTTGGAGAGGACTGGACTTCTGTTAAAAGTAGTGAGTTTCAGTGTGAGATTCAGTTGTAGAAAAATATTGGACTTCTGTCAGAAGGAAAAAATGAGGATTAGAAAGACAGAGTTAAGGGAAGCACAGCTGTCAAACCCCATTTTGCAAAACTGGAGGGCGATAGCTAATTCTCAAAGGCAAATGGAATTTGTACTGAAAATGATTTGTTATACAGAAAATAATCTCATAAAAATGTACCAGACAGAACAATAATTGCAGCACTTTTGTATTCACAGTGGCTTATTACCAAGCACTTTGAGCCATACTCATAATATTCCCTTTTCAGGCCATGTAAGCATTAAGTATACAAATGGGGGAGTTCTATAAACTTTTTCATTGGCAGGGTGTTACAAAACGTAAAAGGGTACTCCAGAACTTGTGAGCAGAGTCAAAACGTTGTTAGGACAGGAGCACCATTTAGGCACAAGGACACAACAAACAAAAGTGCAGAGTTATTTTTTGGGGAAAGTGATGCAAAGTAAAAATAGCAAACTTATTCTACCATGTCACCAAAAATTAGTGTAATTCAGAATGCAAAACGGGTTTGACAGTAGCATGAGATGTATCTTTTACCGTAGACTTCATTTCTGTAGAGTTTCTTAACAAAGCATGTTTGTGTCTAGGAAGTAAGACATTGCTTGATAGCTGTAATAAACTTTAAATGTTACTGTTCTTTCAAAGGCAATGCATGAGGTGCATTAAAACTAAATTAAATCAATGGAAAAGTGAAAAAAGATTACATTGTACTTGACTTTTTAGCAAAAGTGTGATGTCTAAAATGATGTGTGTAAAGTGGATATAGTTGCATTTGCCACTTTGGTAATCTGTTATGGTTTAAAAATGAAATTACACTTTGTTGATGGTGTACATTTTTGCAAAATTCTTGTCTTGACGATATTGGCTAAGTCTCATGGTGACGACGATGATTTTATTTAGACAGTAGTTCTTCGCGATCCCCCCAGAAATATGTAATTGCAGAACAAGATGTTGCCTTATAAATTCAGTCCAGTGTCACATAAAATCCGGTTTGGAATTTATAGGACTGACTGTTGCATCCAAACAGCAAAACATGCTGTAGCTGTCACTGCTGAAGGATAATTCTACTGCCTCTTAAGTATTTTGAAAGTTCTATGTTGGTCTTAAATGTTAGACAACGTACATCATATAGCCAGAAGCAGATTTTATTTATTTTATTTATTCACTGACAGTTGTTAACCGGGGTAAGTTCAGCTGAGCCAGGTGCCTATTTTCAGTGGAGACCCGAGGAGAAAAGCTCCAGAAATAATACAAGTAATTATGATATTTACAAAATATTAAAGTAGGGTCACAGAAATATAGTACAAGTCAAAAATATGTGCACAGCAGTACAGTGCATAGTAAGAAGTACAAATTCCAAAATTTGAGAACGGTACATAGCATAGGCCAAATAATTAAAAGGTTTAGAGGATATTACACTAAGGAGTACAGTATGAACACAGTTTGGTAGGAGTACAGTATGAACACAGTTTGGTAGGAGTACATTTGGTAGAGCACGTACAAGGAGGACAAATTAGCTGATAGGGAGAAGCAGGTAAGATAAGAAGAGAAGAGACTAGTTCAAGTGGGGGGGTGACAAGGGTATAACCAAGTCTTTAGGAGAAGAAGTTTAAGTTCTTTCTTAAACAGGTATTTATTGTGAATGTTTCTTATGTTGAGATGGAGTGAGTTCCAAGCATGGGCTACAGAGCATTTGTAAAGGGTCTTACCAGTGGTGTTGTTGGGTTTGTATAACTGATGGAGGTATTTACTGGCAGTATGGAGGTGATGAGGGGGTTATAGAAGGAGACTAAATTGGAGATGGAGGGACAGGATGAGGGTTCATATAGGATAGTGTGCGCAGTATGTAGCTGGGGTATATGTAGATGCAGTTAAATAGCCAAACTGGAAGCAAGCTCTCCAGCCAAGATTGTGCTAGGCAGTCAAGAGGAGAAGGTTAACACCCACACAACACCTTAAACAGCACATAGTCCTTCAGAATCCACACATTAGCAACACAAAACCCACATATGTAGAGGCTCTTAACATTAACCTGCCCAAGCAACAAGGACCTCCGAAGCTGAAATGCAAACAAGCACCACCCCCAAACACAACCAAAGCATCACAGCACCAGTGAGCCAGCCAACAGCAGCACCTAAGGCAAGACAACGTACCCAACACTTTAGTCATAGGTGACTCTATAGTCAGGCACACTGATGTCCCACTCACCAGGCTGAACATGGAGAAAATTACAGTTAGTTGCCTGTCGGGTGCCAGAATCTGCCACATAACACATGCACTCAAGTCACTCCACAACAGGTACAAATATGACTCTGTTATTGTCCATGTTGGAGTGAATTACTTGAGACGTACCTCCCTGGACTACATGAAAACAGACATGGAAGAGCTTTCAGATCATATGTAGCCCAGGCATGGGATCTAGTATCTGTCTGCCTGTGACGACATGATCGACAAACCACAATGCTTTGCAAGAGATGGTTTGCACCTGTCGCCCTTGGGATTCAGGTTACTGGCTAAGGCTCATGCCACCCCTATAGTGCCTTTTTTAGGCAAGGTTCAAAGGACAAAACTACCACCATAATGGGTACAAGCAAGCAAAATCTGAAGGTAATGCTACTCAGTGCTAAAAGTCTAAACCTCAAGATGCACTCTCTCTCGGCTCTCCTAAAAATGGAGAACATCGATATCTGTCCAGTAACTGAGACCTGGTTCAATGCTCCAGAGAGCACCCCGGCACTACCAAGCTACAACTCATACCACATTTTTCGGCCACCAAACCAGGACCGAAACACTAAAGGTCAAGGAGTGTCCATATTCACCAAGGATATTCACACCTCCAGGCTGGTTGCCCAACACAGTGCAACTAACACTAGGTAAAAGACTGGAATACAGATTGTAGCTTGCTACAGATCCCCCACCATGCCCCAAGATTCTCACTACACCTTTCTAAACATACTGGAAAATATTAAGATACAACCAAACACCCTAATACTGGGTGATTTCAAGCACCCTGCCATTAACTGGGAAAACTACTCCTGTACCAACACCTTTGCTCAATGGTTCTTGGGATTCATAAATTCCAAAGCCCTAGAGCAACTAATTCATAGTCCCACCAGCTGTACCAATATTCTAGACCTGGTCATTACCAACATGAGAATCGATGCTCCACATCCGTGGTCACCCCCTTGTTGGTCAGATCAGACAATAAGCTAATCACCCTTGACATCCACATCCCACCCCCATCCCCCTTTAAGGAAAACTCTGTAACAAAACTTCTCCAAAGCCAACTTCATGCTTCTCAAGTCAGAAGTAACAAACTTCATGACACCCATGCAGATGGGAACTGGAAGTTCAACTTCTGAATCCTACACTAAGGTGCAGTACGAGCACATTCACTCATGCATGGACCAAGCCATCCCAAATAGAACCAAGAAGACACTGTCCTCTTAAAAAAAGGAAGCCAATCTGGTGGTTCCCTGCCATAAACAAGCTGTACAACAGAAGGAAGAAACTGTTGCAGAAAAGAGGAAGAACCCAGGATTCAAAAAACTCCCTCACCAGCCTCAGTAGAAACCTGATATCCCTCGTAAAATCTTCCAAAGGTAGTTACGAAAACAAAATTGCCAAAGATTCCAAACACAACTACAAGGCATATTGTATAGCTATGTCAAGAATCTAAATGGCAATACTCAGATCTGCTCTGAGTTACAGCAGAATGGCACTAGATGTACTGATCCCAAGGATATTGCCAGTATCCTGGCAGATTCAGTGCCAACTTCACCCCCCTCCCACCCCCTAAAGGGTCCATCTCAATACTGAAAGAATGCCCAATTCCAGTAATCATGGCCACTCAGGTAAAAACCGCACTCTCCAAAGCCAAGAATACAGCATTCTTGGGACCAGACGATATCCCAGGCTGTGTACTGCATGAACTACAAAATGAACTGGCACCTCACCTATGTGTCATGTTTAATCATAGCCTCACCTCAGGCTTCGTGCCCACATATGGTACATGGCTACATTCATCCCACTCCACAAGGGGGGATCCAGTTTGGATCCCGGGAACTACCGTCCCATCAGTCTGACGAGCCTGATCTGCAAGGCCATGGAACGTATTATCATGGAACTTCTAAACAAAGACATTGGCAACCTTCAAACACTGGACCCCACCCATTTTGGGTTTGTGAAGGGCCAGTCTTGCCTCCTGAACCTGATTGACTTCTTTGAGTCAGTATCCAGAGCCGTGGATGAGGGTAAGGTGGTTCACACAGCCTACTTGGACCTCACCAAGGCATTTGACACTATCCCCCACTCTGGAATCATAGATAAACTTACTAAGCTGGGCATTAATCCCTACATCAGTCAATGGGTTGCAAACTGGCTTACTGACAGAACATACACTGTGAAAGTAGCCTACTCCAAATCCAGCTTCAGTCAAGTGGTGCACTGCAGGGTTCTGTCCTAGGACCACTCTTGTTTGGCATCTACTTCTTTGAAGTACAGACCAACACTAAGGGACTCTGGCTTACAAAGTTTGCAGATAACTGCAAGCTGGGAGCCATTATTGAATCCCGAAATGATGTGGATATACTACAAAAGGACTTTACTGAAACAGATGCCAGAAACATGGGCTCAAGCTAAATGCCAAAAAATGTATAGATGTCCCCTTTGGGAAAAACCACGTACTTATGAACTACCACATAGGTGGCAGTACACTAAACACCGAAAGTGTGATAAGAGACCTAGGGACACAGGTGGACAAAGTGGTCTTACCTTTGATAACCACATAGCCACAACAGTTAGAAAATCCTTTTACGTGGCACACCTCATCACTAAGGGCTTTTCATCCAAAAAAAAGGAGGTCATTGTCTCTCTGTACTCATCCCTCATTAGATCCATTATAGAATACAATGCCCTATTTGGTATGTACCTCACAAGACATCTGCAACAACTAGGAAGGTCGCAGAAGTACCTCACAAAAAGAATCACAGGCCTAAAGCAGATGCCTTATGCTGACTGTCTAAAGAAACTCCAGCTATACTCTGTCACATGTCGCTTACTCAGAGACGATCTCTGCCTAACATACAAGGCCATGTCAAACCCAGAGTTGTTGGACATGCTACACTTAAAGAAATCCCAATCCCTTTGAGCCGTATGCTCCAGGGATCTTAACCTTGTCATCACGATGAATAGAACATGCTGGTGGGACAGGTTCCTGACCCAGAGACTCCTCATACTCTGGAATAGGCTGCCCATACATGTCAGGCAGAGCGCCTCAATGGCCCTCTTCATGAGGTACCTTGATTGGATAGGAGATAGGAAATTCACCCCGAGGATTACATCAGTAGCCCTGCTAGACAGGCGTCCAGGAAAGTAAATAATTTGTGGGAAGCAATAGCCAGGGAATCATTATGGCTAGGCTTGTATAGGTCTTAGGGCCGATAGCTTAGTACCTACCTATGAATCTATGAACCTGACAATATCCCTGACTTTGTTTTACATGAACTACAGAGTGAACTGGCTCCTCACCTGTGTGTCCTGTTCAGTCACAGCTTCACCTCGGGCTTTGTCCCTACTGAGTGGTGCACTGCTATAGTCATCCCTCTTCACAAAGGAAGAGTCACTACAGACCCTGGGAACTATCATCCGATTAGCCTGACAAGTCTGATATGCAAAGCTATGGAACACATCATCATGGACCTAATAAACAAGGATATAGGAAATCTCCAAACTCTGGATCCCACACAGTTTGGTTTTGTGAAGGGTAGATCATGCCTGCTCAACTTGTTCAACTTCTTTGAGTCAGTCACCAGAGCTGTGGATGAAAGCAAGGTGGCTCATACAGCCTACCTTGATCTGGCCAAGACCTTTGATACCACTCCCCACTCAGAAATCATAGAAAAACTCGATAAGCTAGGCATCAACCCCTATATCACTAGGTGGGTTGCAAACTGGCTCACAGAACCCACAGTGTGAAAGTAGCTGACTCCGCGTCAGACTACCGACCAGTCACGAGTGGAGTCCCACAAGGATCGGTCCTGGGTCCTCTCCTGTTTGGTATCTACTTCTCAGAAGTCCAGTTCAATACGAAGGGACTCTGGCTGACAAAGTTCACAGACGATTGCAAGTTGGGTGCCATTATTAACTCCCCAAGTAATGTTGACATCCTACAGAATGGTCTCACTGAGACCAATGACTGGTGTCAAAACCATGGCCTTAAGCTCAATGCCAAAAAATGTTGTCATCCCATTCGGGAAAATCCCAGTTCCCATGAACTACCACATTGATGGTAGTCCACTGAACACAGAAGGCGTTATAAGAGATCTGGGAATACAGGTTGACAGCAACCTCTCTTTTGACCACCACACTGCCACTGTGGTCAGAAAGTCCTTCTATGTGGCACATCTCATTACTAAGGGTTATGCATCCAGGAAGAAAGAGGTCATTGTCTCTCTCTACTCTTCCCTCATTAGGCCAGTCAGTGACTACAATGCCCCATTTGGCATGTACCTCACTAGACACCTGCGACAACTGGAGAGGCCGCAAAAGTACCTCACAAAGAGGATCCTAGGCCTTAAATACTTGTCCTATATGGACAGACTCAAAAAAAACTCCAACTCTGTCTCATATCACCTACTTAGAGGCGATCTCTGCTTGACTTACAAAGCCATGTTTGACCCAGCTCTGTTATAAATGCTACATCTAAAGAAATCCCAATCCATCCGCACCACACGCTCTAGAGACCTCAACCTCATTACCAAAAACAACAGAATGTGCTGGAGGGACAGGTTCATAACACAGAGACTGCCCATGCTACGGAATAGACTTCCCATTCATGTCAAACAGAGCACCTCACTGGCCCTCTTCAAGAGAAATCTTGATGAGTGGATATGAACTATACAATTCACCCTGGGGATCACTCCAGTGGCTCTACTCGACAGAGGCACTGGAAACTAAGGTTGGGTGGCACGATGCCAGGGTAATCCTATGGGCTAGGTTTGTAAAAGCTCCAGGACCATTAGCCTAGTACACACCTATGAACCTAAGTAGCTGTTTGGAGATTTTAGTTTTTAGTTTGTGTTTTTTTCTGATTGCTATTCTTTATTTTATTTTATATCCCTTGTGCAAGAAATATTTGTTTGCATATTCAGTTTTTAAATGTAATATTTTGTCTTAGTTATTTCAAGTAAATTTTGAATACTTGTAGTCGAGTTGTTACTTTTCAGTTAAAGGTTTGCTCTGATGTTGTCCATTTCACTATGCATCATGAATGGGTTTTCAGATCTGTCCTCTGATCAGACTCTGCCAATTCTTCCAGCTACATACGATCCGAGCCTCAAACTCCTCCCACTCCCATAATGCCTCACTCCTTTCAAACCCTCAGATCTCATTTGCCACCTTCCCGCACAGAAGCGATTTCCGTGCCTCTTTCAGATAAGTGGTATTTTCTGTAAATTTCCTTCTTTTAGTAGATTTTCTAGTTTTTTAATAGTCTGTCTGTACTTTTGGCTGTTAACCTCCCCTCCCATTTTAGGCTTTTTCTGTTTGTAGTTGTCGCTGGTGTTAGGGTTTCTTCCCTCCTATCTTCTAACTCTTCTAACCCTTCCTTTCTTCGTTAATCTTTCTCTGTCTTCTTTCCTATCCTAAAAAAAAAAAAAAAAGATCTTTTGTGGTATTTTTTAGTGTAGTAGTGCTTGCTTATGGACTCTGTGCGTGTGTGAGTGGGTTGTGTCAGTGCTAGCCAGCATGTCTGACAAGCCAGAAAAGCCCTCTGGTTTTAAGAGGTGTGACTCTTGTGGGGCTGTCCCACTCTGCTATGGATCAGATGATGAGAAGTTTCCTCAAAGTCTAGATTCAGCTGTGGATCTTGCCTTCTCCAGCCTGTGTTGGATTCGTGAAAACTCCGACCCCCGTACTTCAGCCTCCTCCTCCTCCGATCCAGTCTTCGGTTTGGAGGTGCAGTGCTTAGCTCTCCCAAGTGGACCAGTGTTGGAGCATAGAATACCTTTTTCCTTGACCCTGACAGTGTCATAGACCAGCTCCGCTCTGCTTCTTTTGGAGCTAAACGGGTCCCAGACCCAAGAGGTCGGCCCTGAGTCCTGGGAGCTGGCGTCTTCTCCAACCTTTTCAGAGCAGTCACTTATCCTCAGGTCCTCGGCCTTAAACAACTCCAGGCCGGTGCCTTCTGGAGGTGTTGGGTCTGGTATGACCTCATACATCTCTCCCAGTGTGGTCTCAGCCACTGTGACAGTGGGACAGGTCCTTTTGGCATTGTTGGCCTTCTGTTGGCAGAGAGGACATTCTCTACTCCTAGAGACCTGGTCTTTCCTCTGCCAGGTCCTACCCAGTCCTTGGTGGATCAAGGCTTTGCTTCCATTCATCACATCCATCGTCAACCTCTCATGGAAAGCCTTCAAGCCTGTCCCTCCTCAGCAAGGGCTCCCCCATCTTCTGAGTCCTCCCCCAAGTACCCAATGGTGGAGGCTCCTCGGAAGCATCTGTGCAGGAGAAAGCACCTAGACTCCCCTTTGGAGTCATTGACAAAGGACATGATTTTGACGAAGGAGAAGGGTCCCCTCGATCTCCACCCAATGATATTTCCTTCAAGGATATCCTAGAAATTTTGAAGCAAAAGGGTGGATGGTCTTCCTAACCCCCTTCGGAGGAGTCAGTGTTTCTGAAGGCATTCGGGATGGGCACATCTACATCCTGGGTGACCTGTCTGGCAGACTAACTCAGTGACCTCATCGCCCACCAGGCTTGGAAGGAGCCTGACACGACAGAACCAATTCCCAAATGTACGGATAAGCATTTTAGTCCACCCAGTGACCACCCCTTTTGGAGAAAAGGTGTCCCTGTTGATGCCATTGTGGTGTTGGCAGCCACCAAAAAGGAGCTCATGGAACAGTGCTCCACTGTTCATCGCCCAGAACAAGGAGTTCTGGCTTTGGACAGCCATGGGAAGCACCCGTATGCCTTGGCAACTTTCTCACTGAGAGCATTGAATTACTTGGCACTTCACTAGCCTTCAGAGAGATTTGAATAAGGAAATCTCCATCTCTCTGAAGCAGTCACTGTCCTACAAAGATTATAAAAGGTCTACACTTGGGTAACAAGTATGTCCTCTTTAGCTAATTTCTCGATGAGGTTAATCTCCCATGCTGCGTAGTGTACCTCACAAGTGGCTGGTTCAGGCATAGCCATTAGAAGACATGCCTGGATGAAACTTTGCAGGTTTGCAGATCCCTTTAAGGCATCATTCATTAATACCCCTTTTGATGGCTCCTCTTTGTTTGGAACCTAAGTTAAAGAAATCTTTACCCACAGCGAACAGGAAGGCAAGACCCTGCCTGCCGTAAGGATCAAGTTTTCTTCCCCTGAATGGACCTTCTCCAGCAACCAGCAGAGTGGGAAGAAAATGCGGTTCCTTAAATCCCAGGGGTCTTTTCCTGACTCACAGGATAAATCCTCTTCTCGAGGCAGAGGGAGGGCGTTCAGTGGCCGACGTCATCCCAGTGGGAGAGGGGGTCTGCAAAATCAGGGCTTCAGGGAACCTTTGTCTGACAGGCCCTTCAAGCACTCTTGAAGTGCTGCCTGACTGTCCTACTCAGGAGACAGTGGGGAGCACACTTTCTCTACACCCAGAAGCCTGGCCAAACATAAGCGATGCCTGGGTGGAAATATAATTATTATTATTCCCTTTTCCCATCCTCCTCCCCAGTTCCGACAGGTGTCTCCCCAATGTGCCTCTTAGAGAAAGGGCATCTTTCTAGATGTTCAAAATCTAAACAAAAGAGTCAAGCAGCAGATCCCCACTGAACAACAAGGGTGGAACTTGCATTTCTTTTTGTTGCCAAAGAAGACAGGGGACATTTGACCCATTTTGGATTTGTGCAGTCTGAATCTGTTTGTAAGGAAGATGAAGTTCTGCATAATTACAGTACAGTCCATTCTGCCGCTTCTGTGCAAGAACGACTGGAAGTGCTCTGTAGATCTCCAGGATGCATGCTATCATATCAAAATAAACAGGCACTTCAGAAGATGTCCGTGCTTTTGGCTGGGGGCCACTCATTATCAGCTCAGAGCCCTGCCCTTTGGCCTCACCACCACCCCCAGGTGTTCACCAAATGCATGGCAGTGGTTGCAGCTCATCTTCAGCTGCTAGGATTCCAGGTGTGTCCTTACCTAGACAATTGGCTCCTGATGGCACCCACAAGGCATCAACTGCTACAATCTATCCAGTTCATGTTATGCCTGTTTCACCACCTGGGTATCACAGTAAATATGACAAAATCTAAGCTGACTCCAGTACAGGAGGTATGGTTCATAAGGACACAGCTGAACACATAGACTTCATAAGAACACAGCTAAACACAGTAATGCAAGTAGTAGCCCTTCCCCCTCAAAAGAATCTTATCCTTGAGACAGCAAGTTCAACTCTTGTTAGACAATCCCAGTCCACCAGCTTGACTGGTCCTCATGGCCCTGAGATCCTTGTCAGCTGCCATTGTTTTGGTACCTCTGGCCAGGTTCTTCATGCAAATTCTTCAGTGGACCCTAGTGGTCCAGTGGTCTATTCAGTGTCATCCCCTGTCAGTGTGAGTCAGGCTCACTCCGATTTGCAGCCACCATCTCTCGTGGTGGCCATTAATGGATGACCTCCATCTCGGAAGGCCATTCATTCTTCTCACTGCTTCGGCCACAGTGACCACGGACGTCTTCCTTTTGGGATGGGGTGGGGCATTTCCAGGGAAGGATGGTTCAAGGCACATGGTCCTTTACAGAGACCAAGATGAGGGTGGTTCTCCTCATGTTGAAAGGCTTTCAGGACTGCCTTCCTCTGGGAAATATTGCATTTATGACAGGCAACATGTCAGTGGTTTGGTGCATCAACAAGCAGGGGGGAACCTATTTTTACCTGTTGTGCAGGGAGGCTGTGAGGGTTTGGGAATGGGCGATTTCTTCAAACCACTTTCTCATTGCAATGCACATCCGGGGGGAATTCATTGTTCTTGTGGACAGACTCAGCAGATCAATTTTGAATCCACATGAGAGGTCCCTGAACCAAGTCAAATCCAAAACGGCCAGCACTACAGTGGGAGGTTAAAAAGGTTTATTAGTTCAATTGCATAGAACAACCAGACTGGTTTCAACCAAAAGCCTTTCTCAATGTGTTCTAACAAAATAACCAAAGGCAAATGCGTTATATAGAAAAAGTCTGAACCCAATTATAAACCAGGTCCACCCATCCAATTGGTCAATTAGCTGTCCTTATTCATTCAATCCAGGGTTTAAAAGACCCCCTAATTTGACAATCCAAGTCTTTTCCTTTTTGTTTAAAATGTTATGCCAGCCAGCTTTTGAAATCCTGTTACCCAAAACTTTATCAATAACAGTGAATTTAAACTGTGCCATGGTTTGTTTGTATAGAGCATGAGTATAACATTTGATGTTCATCGTGCATACAGCTGCAGTCATCACACTTGGGGTTATCCTGCCATCAGGCAGGTCCTCGGTCGGCCAAATTCCAAGGTCTAGGTCCAGCGTCGGTTGTCGTCGCTTCTTCCCTGACGTCAGTGCGGCAGGGGTATAAAGGAGGCAGCCGACACCATTTTCTTCAGTCTTTCTTGCCGCGCGGTGCCCGAAGCAGAAGCAGTTTGCAAGTGCCGGTCGGCCAGCTCCTGAGATTTACAAACAGTATTTCAGCCAAAGTCGTCTTTAAAGCTAAGTACCCCATTGGGGAAATTTTTCTTGCCTCAGACCGATGTCAGACAAAGTTAATAATTGCATTTCTTGTGGGAAGCAAATACCGCATAAGGATTTTCACTCTTACTGTATACCTTGCTTAGGGCCAGACCACGACGTCTCGGCCTGCCGTTTTTGTGTTAGGTTTAACAAGCGTACTATTAAGCGCCGGGCAGAGTTCGCCCTTCATTATTTTGGCAAAAAATTTAATTATATCATGTCGTCGGATGCTCCGAAGCCAGTTTTAGGCAAAAGACGCAAGGATAAGGATAGGCATCCGAGGCCTGCACCGAGTACTGAGATCACGCTTAGGCCGACTACCGGTTCTCCGGTTCTCAGCGAGGTGCCTATGCAGCACCTGACTACCGATGAAACTATTTTACCGGCGACTTCAGTACCCGAGGCCGCAGGATCCTCGGTCTCCATTCCCACTGCAGATACCGACGCCACTCTTGGCGGGGAAACCGAAATTTCAGCGAGGCCTGCCCTATCTGAAGGCGTTTTCAGGCCTACCACCTCCTCTTTTAAATCATTCACTAAGTCTAAATCTGCAATGAAAATTAAAAAACAAGGGCCTCAGACCCCCTCTCAAGGCCCCATGCCTAAAAAACAGATGCTTAAAATGGCTGAGGATTTGATTACTCTCATCAGGGGTTCTCAACCCCCCCCCTCAGACAAAAGACCCAGGTTGGAGGAAGACTACCCTTCCTCAGACCAGACTTCTATTACTTCAGACCATTCTGAGGACCAGGATTACACCTATTCCCCATTTGAAGACTCGGATGCTGAGGAGTCTATTCCCTCGGTCTCCCCCCCTGAGGACTTCTCTTTTGGGGAAACCCTGCATACACTGAGAGAACACTTCCACTGGGAAGGCCAAGATTACTCAGATTCCAAGAAAAAACTCAGGGAATTTCTACTACTTCCCCAGCATAGGCCCCTGGCTATTCCTCCTGTCTTAGATATTTTGGATGATGTGTACGCAGAAGCCAGTCTTAATCCAGACTCATTACCTCCAGCCCCTGTTAAACCAGACAGATATTACCGGGTTCCTGATTCTCACCAGTTCCTTTCTAAAAGCCATACTGCTGACCCAGAAACAATTTCACAGGGTCCCAAGGGGATTAAGGCCTCTACTTCTAAAAACCCTTTGCCTTCAGAGAGAGATTCTAGAGCATTAGAAAGGTGGGGGGAAAAGGCGTATACATCAGCCACTTTAACCATGAGGGCATTAAACTGTCAATTTCATATGTTAAAATACCAACAGTTCTTGCTATCTCAGCTGAAAGGCAAAATGACACAGACAGAACAACCAGACTTGAAAGAGTTGCAGGATTTGTTGCATGGAGCAGAACAAGTGGGGAAACGTACCTTGCAGTGTGGTTTTGATGCTTTAGAGGCCTCATGCAGAGCCACTGTCACAGGATCTGTCATACGTAGGCATGCTTGGCTCAAAGAGCAAACCTTTCCAGATCATGTCAAAGCAAAGTTATTAGATGCACCACTACAAAAAGATGTATTGTTCGGTGTTAAAGCTGAGGAGGTATTAAAGAAAATGGAGGAAAAAGAAAAATCTATGCAAACAGTTAAAGATTTCTTGCAGGTGCAGCCTCCACGCTTCAGCAGAAACTGGCCTTCAAAAAATTGGTCCTTTCCAGCCACGGACAGACCCCAAAGGGGCAGATACAGACGCCCAAGGGGTAGAGGACAACCTCAAGGATCTTACAGAGCTAGACAGTGGCAAACACCAACCCCCAGAGGTGGAGAAGACAGACCACAATTATTTAGGAAACAGGTGCAATGATTTTCCCCTATGCCTGCCAAACAAAGATATAATGGCAGCACCTTTGGGCGGAAAACTGGCCTTATTTTCAAAAAACTAGCACATTGTTACACAGGACAAATGGATTCTGGATATTATAGACAGAGGCTACAGGTTCCACTTTCACACCCTTACAAAAATGAGAGGCATGCCAAACCTGCCACAAAATCAATGGGCAGAGGCACAAAGGCAAATTTCCGCTCTCATGGATATGAAAGCAATTCAAGAGGTATCTGCAAAAGAACAAGGTCAAGGTTTTTATTCCAGACTATTTCTGGTACCAAGGAAGGACAAAGATTGGAGACCCATCTTAGACCTATCTATTCTAAACACTTATCTAGAGGTACCAAAATTCAAGATGCTCACATTACAGCAGCTTCTTCCCATGCTGGGCAAGGAGTCTTGGCTGGTAACGTTGGACCTCAAGGAGGCATACCTGCATGTCCCTATCAGACAAGATGGCAGAAGATACCTCAGATTTCTTGCAGGTTCAACCCATTACCAATTCTCTGCATTGCCCTTTGGCTTATCTACTGCGCCCAAAGTGTTTACGAAATGCCTGGCATCAGTAATTGCCTTCTGCAGACAACGAGGAATCCAAATCTACCCATATCTGGACGACTGCCTGATCCAAGCAGACAGAGGAGAACTTCTATTGCAACATCTGGCGTTTGTAATAAATCTGTTAAACTGCCTGGGTTACACAGTGAACAAAAAGAAATCAAAACTAATACCTTCTCAACAGATAATTTTCCTAGGTGCCAGCTTAAATACAACAACCCAGATGGCCTACCTCATGCCAGACAAACAAGGGCAACTGTCTCAATACTACAGCAAAATGGCAACTTTAACCAGGCTAACTGCAAGGAAAATCCTGCAGGCTCTGGGGTTCATGGCATCTTGCATCCTACTAATACCATTTGCAAAGCTGCATATGAGGAAACTACAATGGTACCTAAAAAACTTATGGTCTCAGCACAGCCACAGCTTGGAAACAATTATACCACTCATTCCATGCCTTCAAAAGGAATTTTTGTGGTGGGCTCAAGCATGCCAAAGAAACACAGGTCTTCCTTTTTGTTTACCACAAGCAACTCAAATCATCACAACAGATGCCTCAGACTACGCCTGGGGAGCACACATGGCAGGTCAGTGTATTCAGGGAAAATGGTCCCAAAAGAGATGCACCTACACATCAACCAAAAGGAGATGCTAGCCGTGCAAAATGCTCTTATGACCTTCAAAGACCTACTGCATCCAGGCCAGCTATTAATAAGGATAGACAACACCACAGTCATGTGGTACATAAACAAACAGGGGGGAACATTCATACCCCGTGTGCAGGCAAGCCATGACCCTGTGGAACACAGCACTGGAATTACAAATACAACTACAGGCACAATTCCTGCCAGGGAAGGAAAACACACTGGCAGACAACTTAAGCAGAAAAATGACAGACCCACATGAATGGAAGTTGCATCCTCAAGTCTTCTCAAAGATAACTCAGGCATGGGGACAGCCAGACATAGATCTATTTGCTACCCACAGAAATTACCAGTTGGAAAAATTCTGCTCAAGGACCTGTCATCCACAGGCCTGGAAAGTGGACGCACTCTCTTTCAATTGGACAGCATTGACAGTCTATGCCTTCCCGCCTCTACCTCTAATGGCCAAAGTCCTACTAAAAACCAGAGCAGAGAGACCGCAAATGATTCTCATTGCTCCAGACTGGCCACGACAGCACTGGTATCCTCTCCTAAAGAGCCTGTCACACTCACCACCATGGATCCTTCCTCAAGTTCCTCTTCTGTTGTCCCAGCACAACTACAAGACCCTTCACAGCCAGCTCAGAACGCTAAATATAGCTGCATGGAGAATACCTTAGTTTACCAACAAACTCTCCTCTTCAAGGAGGTACAGGATGTCATCTTGGAGGTCAGGAGACCCTCCACTAGAAAAACCTACTCCGCCAAATGGAAACTATTTTGTTCCTGGAATCAAGTAAAGGGTCAGAATCCTTGGGTAATAAATATACCTCAGATTTTACAGTACCTAACTGAGATGTTAAATAGTGGCCTCTCCTTCTCTTCCATCAAGATCCACGCTTCAGCCATTTCAGCACAATACAATATGGATCCTCCTTTATTCTCACATCCTCTATTAAGGCAGTTCCTCAGAGGGGCAAAAAATATAAAACCCCCACGGAAACCACCAGCTCCAGCTTGGGACCTCAACTTTGTATTGGAGAAGCTGACACTTCCTCCTTTTGAGCTGGCTTCTTCAGCAGAGCTACAATACTTGTCATGGAAAACGGCCTTCCTTCTGGCTATTGCCTCAGCATGCAGGGTTTCGGAGCTACAGGCCCTCATGGCTGTGCAACCATTCATCATCTTCCATCAGGACAGGGTTTCCTTATGAACCAACCCTACCTTCATGCCAAAGGTAGTATCCAGTGTGGCTTTGAATCAGTCTATTCATTTACCTACCTTTTATCCAAACCCACAGAACAAAGGAGAGAGGCTACTACATTCCTTGGACATTCACAGGCAACTTCGTTATTACTTGGACAGAACAAAGTCATTCAGAAAATCTGAGCAGCTCTTTGTGTCCTATGCTACAGGTGCTCAAGGAAAGGCTATTTCCAAACAGACTATTTCAAAATGGATAGCCCACTGCATACGCTTTTGTTATTCATTTCATGGAAAATCAGTGCCTGTATACATCAGATCCCACTCCACCAGGGCTACAGCTACCTCAGCAGCTTTCCTCAGAGGGGACCCTACCAAGGACATTTTGGAAGCAGCTACTTGGAGTTCAGTGAACACTTTCTCCAAGCACTACCACCTTCCACTATACTCAAAATCTAGAGCGGGCTTTGCCACAGCAGTCCTGCAGGGCATTCTAGCCCCTCCAAATTCTCTTAGTACCAGCCACCCTTACTTAGCTTTGGGATTCTACCCAAGTGTGATGACTGCTGCTGTATGCACGATGAACATAGTACAGTTTTGTACCTACCATAAATGTAGATGTTCGAGTGCGCATACAGCTGCAGTCCAGGTTACCCTCCCTCCATCCCCTCTTAGGACAGGGCTTATGACAAACACCTTTAACATACAACCTATTTGGGGTATTCTTTTATGGTGTATTTGCTTGCAACTACTGTTTTGATTTATCTACTTATGTATGTTTGCATGGCATCATGTTTTGCCTTCCTTTCTGGGGGCACCTGACATCTGGGGCAAGAAAAACTGAAGAAAATGGCATCGGCTGCCTCCTTTATACCCCTGCTGCACTGACGTCAGGGAAGAAGCGACGACAACCTACGCCGGACCTAGGCTTTGGAATTCGGCCGACCGAGGACCCGCCTGACGGCAGGATAACCCCAAGTGTGATGACTGCAACTGTATGCGCACTCGAACATCTACATTTATGGTAGGTACAAAACTGTACTTTTCTTATGTTACTGAAATGTTCACAGATACATACTCTAATGGGTCTAGATGTCTGGCCTATATAAAACACTGAACATGAACATTTAGCCAGATAAATAACTCAGTCTGTACTATAATTGGCAAAACATTAATATTGAATATCTGGGAGGTGTTTTTACTAGTAAATTCCTTAGACTTACATATAAACTTACAAAAAGTGCAATGGCCACATGGAAAGCAACCCAGCAGTATATCTCCTTCCAGTGTGGCCTGAGTTGTGTGGACAAATGAGGTTTTATGTTTGTAATGATTAAAAAGGCCCCCTAATGTTTTGCTTGTCCTAAAAGATAGCCAACATCTAGAACTCAAAATATTACTGAGCTGATCATCTGCCAATAAAATGCCCTAGTGTTTCTGAATAAGATCCATAAACGTGAAAGTGTTGCGGCCATAACTAGTAGTTAGTCTAATAATATCATCCTTTTTAATATTTCTAGGTTGATATCTCAACAAATCTGTTCTGTTCAAAGATTTAACTTCATTACTGATCTGAACAACATGGGATCTGATATATCATCATTCCCCAAACCTATTAATAAGTTCCTGCTGTTTTGAAAGATGTCCCTCCTGAGTGGAACAAATTCTACGCACCCTCATAAATTGGGATTTTGGAATATTACAGATGATGTGTTTTGGATGACAGCTGGAGGCATGGAGTAAAGTGTTAGAATGTAATTTCTTACAATAGAATGATGTGTCCCAACGTACCATCCTGTAGTCAGTTCACCAGGACGTTCAAAAAAGAGATACTTTTAGAGTAATAATGGACTGTAAATTGGATGCCCAACTTATTTTCATTTAAATATTGGACAAATTCTTGCAAATATTCAGCATCTGACTTCAGGACCATCCAGCAGTCATCCAAGTATCTGCGCCAAATATCTCTCTCATCCAAAAACAAATTATAGGTTCATAGGTTGGTACTAGGCTATCGGCCCTAGGGCCTATACAAGCCTAGCCATAACTATTCCCTGGCTATTTCTTCCCACAGTATTTACTTCCCTGGACCCCTATCTAGCAGGGTGACTGACGTGATCCCCAGGGTGAATTTCCCATCTCCCATCCAATCATCAAGGTTCCTTTTGAAGAGAGCCAAAGAGGTACTCTGCTTGACATGTATGGGCAGTCTATTCCAGACTCTGGGGAGTCTCTGGGTCAGGAACCTATCCCTCCAGCATGTTTTTTTCATTGTGATGACAAGGTTTAGATCCCTGGAGCGTGCATCTATGAGGGATTGGGATTTCTTTAAGTGTAGCATGTCCAACAGCACTGGGTTTGACATGGCCTTGTATGACTAGTATCATAAATGATTTCCTGTTCTAGGTAGTCCATGAACAGATCAGCATAAATGGGTGCAATAGATGCACCCATAGCTGTATCTTTAAGCTGTAGAAAACAATCGCCGTTGAAATAAAAAACATTTTTTGGTAAGAACCTGTTCTGTTAAACAAAGAAGAAAGGTGTTGAAATCAGGACTATATAAGGTGATTTTTTTTGCAACCAGTATTCCAAGGCAGCTAGGCCAGCCCAATGTGGAACACTTGTGTATAAAGAAGTAACATCTAGAGTACAGATGGTCCACCCTGCTTCCCGCTGCATATCTGAAATAATATTTAAAAATGCTGTCATGTCCTGAATACGAGCTGTAACTCCTTTTAACAATGGCTTAAGATACATAGTAAGAAAAGATGGTACTGGTTCTGTTAGTGAACCATTTCCGGAAAGAATAGGCCTACCTGGTGTTTGTAAGGGATTTTTATGAATCTTAGGAAGCAAATCTAGATATTGTGTTAAAGGGTCCTGGACCGTCAAATGGTACAAGGTTTTTTGGGTGATGATGCCTTCATCCACCGCTAATCGTTAAAAACTCATCAATATCACATTTAATTCTCAAAGTTGGATCAATGGACAATTTTGTATAAACCCTGCAATCTATTAATTCTCTCAGCCTCAGCTAAATACATAGACCATTCCATGACCACCACAGCCCCACCCTTTTCAGCAACAATGATGACTGTATTTATATTCTTCCTAAGGTTATCTAAAACTAGTATCTCATATGTAGTCAAATTACTATGCATGTGATTCCAAGTCAAAATGTAGATCTTTGAAAACACATTTTTCAAAAATATCAACATATTTGTTCACAAGAGGAACAAATGTAGATCTTTGAAATTTAAAAATGTGCTGAGAACAAGGTACTTATCAAAGTACAATTTGAGGTTTAACAATCTACGAAAAGAAATCACATCATCCAAAAAAGTATCTTCAGACACCACAAAGGAATACAATTTGAACAGCTATATTGTGAATGTTGCATAAATCTATTTCTGAGGCCTTAATATGTTTAGCAGTTTTTCTAACATGACCTCTTGACCTGTGCTTCCTGCGTCCCCTTCTTCGAATCCTAAAGGGTTAGAAGACGTTTGTCCTGATGTGAAAACTTATATGAGTTGCGTCTTTTGTGGGCTGGTGACCCCTGTACGTGTTCAGTTTTAGTATCTGTAAAAGAGGAAGAATCTTCCCCAGAGGTGTCACTAACAACTTTGTTTTTTAAGATAGATTTTTTTCCTTTTTCTTTGTTGAGCTGCATTATTTGGTTCCTGCTTCGAAAATTTAACACTTTTGTATTCTTCAAAGGGTCTACCTTGATTGTAATCCATCATGTCTCTCTTAAATTTGCGGACCTTCCTATCCTTAAGTTCTTTTTCAGATTCAAACAGTTCAGTGCTTAATTTTTGAAGACAGGACTTATAAGTGGATTGACCATCAAATTGTTTGGCTTGCTCACAAACCTGAGTGACTTCTGATGTACAACTGACTATCCTACGCTCATAAAATGAGTGTAAAATTTCAACAAATTGCATGGAAGCTGATTGTTATACTTCAGACCATGCAGACAATAAAATATCATCAGGTTGGCCCACCAGTGGTTAAATTCAAATACGTAGGCCTCTAGGGGTAATATTTATTAAATTTATATGCCTTAAATAATTTGGAATGCCAGACATCGGATCTTAAAAATGTTCATGCATTTCAAAGGTTTAGTGAATATTTGTGAACATTGAGTCTCTCTCTGGAATATACTTATTAATTGAAATAGTTCCTGAATCTGTATTCACCCCAAAGACCTGGATATTGTCCTTGTCAGCTGACAGCCCCTGTATTGTAGATGTTAGATCCATATTCAACTTCAAAATAAAAGGGCCAAAAGTGATCTCTAGCAATCCCAAAAGAGAAATTTGAAACAGCAAAGAAAAAAAAATTTTTTTTAAATCACTACACTTACGCAGCACATGTATAAGATAAAGTTGCTGTATCAAAGGCCAATCAATACAACCAAAAACTGTTAAGTATAAAGTAAAGCTAAGCCCACAGAATGTACAAGGTATATATAATATACCTAAATATTGCCAAATGAGATGAATGCCTAATAAAGACAATAACATTACATAAAATACACAGTAGTATTTATGAAATGTGAGTATAGCCAGTGTTAATACATCCGATGTTACATAATGTATGTAAATACCTAGGAAAACCATAAAGCCCTAAATAGGTAGGTGACTGACCAAATAATCTATTAATAAACTGTTGTCAATAGGCTAAATCTCCTGTGATCCAAAAAAAGTAATATTTATACTTAAGAAATAAAAACAGTCTCCCACAAGGAAAGTGACCAGTAAAGGTAAAAATAATAAGAATAATCAAAAATAGAAACCTCGGTCACTCACGGCAGGTAAATAAAATGTATATTTATTGTTAAAATGTTCAGGTGATGTTTATGGATTCTATCTTTCAACATTCGGTTAGTTTTTCCTGTATAGAATGTGAAACAAACTTTGCAGAAGCAAAAATAAACCACGTTCCTAGTTCTGCAATCAGCATAATATTTAATCTTAATCTTAAACTTCATAGAGTGATGTTCAAAGTGATTACCTGTATAAATATGCTTAGATGCAGAGTAGTTTCTACACGGATAAGTCACTGTCCTATCGGATAACATTACAATATGTTTATTAGATTTGTAGCATAGTTGATTATTTAAAGAACAATTATACTTAAAGGAAAAAAGGGGGTATCATGAATTACATCCTTTAATTCCTCTACAGCGTGCAAAACATTCCAGTTCTTTTTAATCACTTCACAGGTTCTGTTAATGTCATTCGAAAAGGGGAAAACTGAGAGGTTCACGATCAATCTGCCTACTATCCACAGTAGTACTGGGATTAATCTCAGTCATATCACTAAAGTACGGTCTACATCTAGAGCCTCTTTCATTCCAAGCAGCCTTAATACATTCATCTATTTCATGTTCTTTATATCCCCTGTCTAGCAACTCTTGTTTTAGTTCTTTTAGGGCTGTCTCAAGGTATGCATCATTATTATGAATTCGTATTATCCTATACACTTGCCCTTTTAACACATTCCTTTTAACATGTCTTGGGTGCATGCTACTGTAGTGTAACAGGCTATTCCTTCTGGTCGGCTTCCTATACAGTCGTTTCAAAGATATTAAGCCTTTCCTTGTTGACCTTTATATCCAAAAACTCAATTTCAAGATCTGAAAATTTATATGTAAACTTAAGAAAATGAGTAGTGCTGCACAAATAGGCGACAAAATCTTTAAGCTCATCAACAGTGCCATCCCAAAGTAAAAACAGGTCATCCACAAAATGTATATACCATACGACATGTTTACTGAAAGAATTTCCGTCAAAGATGAAGTCCAACTCCCATTGGACCAAACAGAGGTTGGCATAGCTGTTGGCAGAAGGAGTGCCCTTTGCTACGCCAACCTTCTGTAAATAAAATGCATCATTGAACATGAAAGCATTGTTCTCTAAAATCATTTCAAGTGAAGTACTAATGAGTGATATTTTTATTCTATCCCAATTCCTAAGGGTTAGAAACTTATCTATGTTAGCTATGCCCCAATTATTGGGGATCACAGTAAACAGTGATTCTATGTCCAAGGTTACTAGTAAACAATCTGTCTTAAGATTCTGAGTTTCACTGTGCAACTTTTGCAAAAACATTTTCGTATCTTTCAAAACAGTGTGACAGCTCTCTAAAAGTGGATGTAGCTGTTTCTCCACATAAATGGAAAGAGGTTCAGTGACCCATCCTCTACCTGAGACAATAGGCCTCATGGGGAGAGGTGTCAGATGTTTATGTACCTTTGGCAACCCATATATTTTTGGTGTCATAGGATGTTCTATGTTGAAATAGTCGAACAGGGGTTCAGTAATTCTATTTGTTATAAGTAAATCAAAAATTAAAAAATGTATTTTATCTATAATGCCTTAATAATCCGGGCATTAATACTGGCATAAGTGTTAACATCACTCAGTAACATATTAATTTGCTGTATATACATGTCTCTGTCCATGATAACCACACTGCCTCCTTTATCTGTTGGTCTAATTTATATGCCAGACATACCCTTTAGTTCACTTAAGTCAGAACTTTCAGCAATTGACATATTAAAAAACATAGCATCATTGCATTCAGAGTGTGTTTTACGAATCTCTCTCTCACACAAATCAATAAATGCTTCCACCATAGGATGTGGTGGTGGAATGAAAGTACTAGGTTTCCAGAGTATAGCAGTATTCTCAGAACAGGTATTAAACATAACCTTGAGATTCAAGTTACGACCAAACAATTTCAGATGTTTCAAAGTTTCTACAAGATCCCCGCGCTGAGCAGAGATGAAATTTAGTCCTTTAGATAGTGGCGTGATCTGAGAGTCAGTCAGCAAATATGAAGAAATGTTAATAACTAAACTTGCCTTTTCCATCTGCGCTCTTGATTCTCCGGGTGATTTGTGCTCTCTAGTCGCCGCGGTCAACCTTTCCTGCCCCTGCTCTTCGAGCGGTTCCGTATAGGAAGCAGGTCCTTCAACAAAAAAACATTCATTTGTGTTAGGACCAATTGCTCCATCAGTCTCGTTCCTACCTTATTGGTAGGCGTAGTACGTGGTCTGGCATATCTCTTGTTAGTAGTATGGAGCTCAGAAACCAAAGAGGGTTCTTGCTGGGGCAAAATACGTAATTGTTAGGTGGTGGTGGTGTTACTTCTGTCCTCTAGAGCTGGGATATTTATTTCATTGCACTGAGATTGGCCTTGTATGGGACTTGTTTCTGGTTGTGCAGAACTAGCTCGATTATTGGTTGCTGGTGTTGTCCTGTTTGCTGGTTGCGAATCAATGTCAGTCCTCTCTCTGGGCCATGAGAAGACCGCCCCTTTTTTAAAATCTTGCTGATCCCTCTGTAATTTCCGCATTTTGACAGTCTGCAGTTTCTTGTCATAAACAACAATATTGTCATATAGGGAATCAAGCTTATTGCAGAATAAGTCATCCTTAAATTGGTCTAACAACTCATTCTGTAGAACATTTATCTCACTGAGCAGCTCTCTCTCTCTTGTGGAAGAAAAAAGTCAATGATGAGCTGCATATATTTGGTGCTCAACTTCAAATTCAGTTGTTGCCAGCACCGTAGTAGCTCAGGATAAGTTCCAACATAGCTGGGGGTGGTTAATACTCTCAAACCCCTGGGAACTATATTGAAGTGCAGTGATGCTTCAAGATGGAAGCGCTGCCATTGCAGGCTCTTGAATTGATAGAGTTTATTTTCAAGCACACGATGTTTAGTAATAAAGTTCTCATAGGATTCATCATTATTCAGAATAGGAATAGTGTGTGTTAGGGCATAATTTGATAGTAACGGATTGCTACCATTATGAAGGATAGCATTCCAGCGAAGAGCATGCATGTGTTCTCCATTAAAGTCCTGGTTCTGTCAGATCTCAGCACAGCTTGTAATGCCTTCTGCCATGTCCAAGTGAGATCCCAAAACACAATGATGCAAGAAATAAAAACAGTCTCCCACAAGGAAAGTGACCAATAAAGGTAAAAAAAAAAAAGAATAATCCAAAATAGAAACCTCAGTCACTCACGGCAGGTAAATAAAATGTATATTTATTGTTAATAGGACCAAAAGTAAGTGCTTTTGCAGTTCAGCATAACTGCTTCATCAGACTTCAGTTGCTAATAGAATGCATGCCCTTTATATAGGCACAATCAAGCTAGCACAACTGAAACAATTAAATGCAATTAAGAATTAAAGCCACAGAGACCTCCAGAGTACACACATATATATATATATATATATATATATACACACAATTATGTCTGTGTGAATCCACACATCAGAAACCTAATGTTTCAAGCATCTAGATTTTAGAAAAGGTTTTAATGAAACTTTACTATGTAGACCAGGGGGCTTATCAGCCTGTAAACGTATGTTTATGTCTCTGTGATGTTCAAGGATTCTATCTTTCCAACATTCGGTTAGTTTTTCCTATACAGAATGCGAAACAAACTTTGCAGAAACATAAATAAACCATGTTCCTAGTTCTGCAATCAGCATAATATTTAAAATCAATCTTAAACTTCATAGAGGGATGTTCAAAGTGATTACCTGTATAAATATGCTTACATGCAGAGCAGTTTCTACATGGATAGGGACTCCCTGTCCTATTGGATAACATTACAGTACGTTTATTAGATTTGTAGCATAGTTGTTTCTTTAAAGAACAATTATTCTTAAAGGAAACAAAGGGGGGTATCATGAATTACATCCTTTAATTCCTCTATAGCATGCAGAACATTCCAGTTCTTTTTAATCACTTCACAGGTTCTGTTAATGTCATTCGAAAAGGTAATCACTTTGAACATCCCTCTATGAAGTTTAAGCTTCACATTCTATATAGGAAAAACTAACCGAATGTTGAAGGATAGAATCCTTGAACATCACAGGGACATGCATAACAGCAAAGAAACTAGTGCACGTGCACAGCATGTTTTGAGAGAAGGGTTAGACCAGGAGTTCCATAACTAGTGCACGTGCACAGCATGTTTTGAGAGAAGGGTTAGACCATGAGTTCCACTTTTTGTCATTGAGCATATAGGTGTAAATAACAGAGGTGGAGATTTTTGTAACAAAACTGAAGAAATAGAACAAAAATGGATTATACGTTTACAGGCTGATAAGCCCCCTGGTCTAAATAGTAAAGTTTCAGTAAAACCTTTTCTAAAATCTAGATGCTTGAAACATTAGGTTTCTGATGTGTGGATTCAGACAGGCATAATTGTATGTATATGTGTATATATATATATATATATATATATATATATATATGTGTGTGTGTGTGTGTGTACTCTGGAGGTCTCTGTGGCTTTTATTCTTAATTGCTTTTAATTGTTTCAATTATGCTAGCTTGATGCTTGATTGTGCCTATGTAAAGGGTATGCTTTCTGTTAGCAATTGAAGTCTGATGAAGCGGTTATGCTGAACCGCGAAAGCGCTTACTTTTGGTCCTTTTAACAATAATAATATTTATACTTATTCAAACAAGTTAAACTGAATCTTGGTCCCTGAACCAATCAGTAGCCTTGCTGCAACCTCTTTTCCTCACACCTAAACAACAAGTGCAGCGGGTACTTCACTGATCCCTCCTTTGGTGGAGTCACCCGGGGTTACTGTAGTCCACGATTGGCCCTCGGGTCTCCTCTGTGCTTACACACCTATTCCCCTGATAACAAAAACTCTTCAGAAAGCCCACAGGTTGAAGACCAGTCTAATACTCATTGCCCCTTACTGGCCTCGCCAGGTATGGTTCCCCTTCCCATGGTCTCATTGCAAGTATCCTCCATGGGTACTAGATCCCAAACAGGATCGGATGTCTCACCATTTGGAATGCCAGATCCCTAATCTCCGATCCCTCAAACTAACCACTAGGTTTCTCTACTTCCAGTGATCTTACAAAAGTCCAGGCTAGCTTCCCCAGTCCATGAAATCATTAAGTCACATGAGTAGATGACTCTAGCTTGGACCATCGTTTCCACTTGAGATATATTAGAGAGTGATAAGCCCTGCAACACACCTTTCAACATACCTCTAGAAGATTTATACAGTCATTGTCTCTTCATTCCTCTTTCTCCCCTGTCCAGCCCCTCCAGTACCCAAGCTGCTGCCTGAATATCGGTCAGCTGGGTTGTACTCTGGGGTCTGTTGCTCTTTACCACAGAGCCAGCAAGAGTATTGCAGTATTGTATATAATCAACACTATCATGTGACATTCTTGAGTGGAGATCTAAGATTTTTGCATATAATGAATAGTGGAGAAGCAGAAGCCAGCTAAGGACCCAACAAGTCATGTTTTTTTCATAGATCAACTAATATAGCAAAAATACTTTTGTTATTTTGCTTATTTAATTTTTTACCTGATTTACTGTTGGTTTTCCTGCCTTAAACATTGCCATCCTAATGGTTCTGTTGGTGTTATGATGCAATTTTCAAGGAAAGTACTTACTCCGTCTGTAGCCTGGGACCTTATTTGGTGAAGACTCCTTAGAAGTTTTAAGTAAATGTTATCTACCATCAGGATAAAACAGAGATGAATGTGTTTGAATACATGGTTCCTCTCCTTTCTGATTTGCTTGCATGCACGCATGTAGCAAGTACTAAATGTCTTGTGCCATCTCCTTTGATAACCCTGATTATGTTCACAATGGTAATAGCTCAGAGTGTACATTCCAAATTTGTCCCAAAGGCTGACACAGAATTTTGTTTTATTCTACGCATTTATAGTGTGGCCTACACGGAGGTTAAAGCATTGAGATACAAACAGTTTTCATCTTTTAATCCTGGTTTTGGTTCTGTCACTCTCCACTTGTAAATTGTGCGACACTGAACAGGTCATTTAAACAGACAGCGCTCATAGGTCATTGCTGAAAAGTAGTAGTTATGGCTAGAGGGTGTACCTGGCTAACAAATCAGTTAGTTAGTTAGTTAATTAAGTAAGTAAATAAGTAAATAAAATTGTAATTCATGTTCTGTCGCTTATTGCTTCTACCAAGAAAGAAAGAAGTTCACTTTTGCCATCGTATCCTTAAACCTATTATTGTAACTTGCCTCTTTAAGGGAGGGGTTGAGTTTGTACAGCTTGTAGTTTCACAACAAACCCTTGCATCTGTTGAGTCAAAATTTCTTGGAAAAAAGGCATCCCTGTAGTGCTTGTTTTTGTTTTACTGTATTTTTTATTTAAATTAACAGAACTGCTACATTTTCAAATGAAATAATTTGGTTATATCCCTTTCCTCACAAACAGATATAACTTTACAAAGTTTACGTGAAAAGGGTCAAGCACTTCTTGAACAAATTTCCACCCAGGCTTCCTGGGCTTATGGAAAAGATGTGTCTGCTGAAAATAAAGAGAACGTTGATCACATCCAAGGAGTAATGGATGATATGCAGCTTCGAAAGCAAAGGTAATAAGAACAAATATTATGCAACTGTCTGCTTTTCAGGTATGAGTGGCAGAGAAGTCTGTGTTGCTGTAGTTGCTAACTTTCGTAGGTATGCATGCGTGCCAGTTTGTATACTTAACAAGGAATCTTGAACTGACACTTAAAAGCCATGTTGACAGTGATAAGACCTCTTGTGATCCATTACAGTTTTAAATCTGGGCCTAGTGGCAGTGTGTGTGCATGATGTAGAGAGTTTAGCCTGCAGAGTCATTGTGTGAGTACGTCTCTTACATACTCTGTCTGCTTCTTTAAGGATTATGTACTTGTTGGTAAACATGAGACAGTTACTTTGCTGTTTTGTCTCAAGATGCTCATATCCACCAAGTTGGCTACAGAGAAGTTATGAAATTGAATATCCGTACTGTTTAGTCCTTTGGTGACTTTCAAGGGGGTGGTGTATTGGTGTTAGAAGGTTATTAAGGGTACTTTGTTGGTACAGACTAATAAGGGTGCTTTATTGGGTCAGACTATGCTAAACAGTACTAAATTCTACTAACTTTAATGTTTTCACAATACCGAATTGTACTAAATCTGTAAGAATTGACACTCAACGCCCAACTAGCTGCTCTAAGCTTGTTGGGGCTCATTTTATTTGCTCTACATTGCTGCTTTACAGGGTGCATTTTTATTTGATCGTTCTACAAGAAAAAAATGCTTTCTAGGTGTTTGCTACTGAAAAGAGCACAGCCAACCCATGCAGTCATGCAAAATTTATAGCAGCACAGAAAAACAAAGAACTAACTAGTGACCCCTATGTCCAGTAAAATTACTTCAGTATTCATATCTCTCAACCTCTAAGACTGAGAAATCTGGAAAAAGCCATATATATAACTACAAACGTACATGAACTACAAAATGAACTGGTACCTCACCTAAGTGTCATGTTTAATCATAGCCTCACCTCAGGCTTCGTGCCCACTGAGTGGTGCACAGCTACAGTCATCCCACTCCACAAGGGGGGGATCCACCTTGGATCCCGGGAGCTACCATCCCATCAGTCTGACGAGCCTGATCTTCAAGGGCATGGAGCGCATTATCATGGAACTTATAAACAAAGACAATGGCAACCTTCAAACACTGGACCCCACCCAGTTTGGGTTTGTGAAGGGCCGATCTTGTCTCCTGAACCTGATTGACTTCTTCGAATCAGTCTCCAGAGCTGTGGATGAGGGTAAGGCGGTCCACACAGCCTATATGGACCTCGCCAAGGCCTTCGACACCATCCCCCACTCTGGAATCATAGATAAACTTACTAAGCTGGGCATAAGTCCCTACGTCACTCGATGGGTTGCCAACTGGCTTACTGACAGAACCCAGACTGTAAAAGTAGCCGACTCCAAATCCAGCTCCAGACAAGTGGTAAGTGGAGTACCTCAAGGTTCAGTCCTGGGACCACTCTTGTTTGGCATCTACTTCTCTGAAGTACAGGCTAACACTAAGTGACGCTGGCTAACAAAGTTCGCAGATGACTGCAAACTGGGAGCCATTATTGAATCCCCAAATTATGTGGATATACTACAAAAGGGCCTTACAGAAACAGATGCCTGGTGCCAGAGCCATGGGCTCAAGCTTAATGCCAAGAAATATATAGTTATCCCCTTTGGAAAAAAACATGTACCCATGAATTACCACATAGGTGGCAGTACACTAAACATCGAAAGTGTGATGAGACGTAGGGACACAGGTGGACAACGGTCTCACTTTCGATAACCACATCGCCACAACAGTTAGGAAATCCTTCTATATGGCACACCTCATCACTAAGGGCTGTTCATCCAGAAAAAAGGAGGTAATTGTCCCACTGTACTCATCCCACATTAGACCCATTATATAGTATAATGCCCCGTTTGGTATGTACCTCACAAGACATCTGTAACAGCTGGAAAGGCCACAGAAATACCTCACTAAAAGAATCACAGGTCTAAAGCAGATGCCATATGCTGACAGTCTAAAAAAAACTCCAGCTATACTCTGTGGCATATGGTCTACTCAGAGGCAATCTCTGCTTAACATACAAGGCCATGTCAAACACTGAGCTGTTGGACATGCTCCACTTAAAGAAATCCCAATCCCTCAGAGCCACACACTCCAGGGATCTAAACCTTGTCATCACAATGAACAAAACATACTGGAGGGATAGGTTCCTGACCCAGAGACTCCCCATACGCTGGAATAGACTGCCCATACATGTCAAGCAGAGCGCCTCCTTGGCCCTCTTCAAAAGGAATCTCAGCACAGCTTGTAATGCCTTCTGCCGTGTCCAAGTGAGATCCCAAAACACAGTGATGCAAGAAATAAAAACAGTCTCCCACAAGGAAAGTGACCAATAAAGGTAAAAAAAATAAGAATAATCCAAAATAGAAACCTTGGTCACTCACGGCAGGTAAATAAAAGTATATTTATTGTTAATAGGACCAAAAGTGAGTGCTTTTGCAGTTCAGCATAACTGTTTCATCAGACTTCAGTTGCTAATAGAATGCATGCCCTTTATATAGGCACAATCAAGCTAGCACAACTGAAACAATTAAATGCAATTAAGAATTAAAGCCACAGAGACCTCCAGAGTACATATATATATATATATATATATATATATATATATGCATATATATATATATATATATATATATATATATATATATATATATATATACACACACACACACACACACACACACACACACACAATTATGTCTGTGTGAATCCACACATCAGAAACCTAATGTTTCAAGCATCTAGATTTTAGAAAAGGTTTTAATGAAACTTTACTATGTAGACCAGGGGGCTTATCAGCCTGTAAACATATGTTTGTCTCTGTGATGTTCAGGGATTCTATCCTTCCAACATTCGGTTAGTTTTTCCTATACAGAATGCGAAACAAACTTTGCAGAAACATAAATAAACCACTTTCCTAGTTCTGCAATCAGCATAATATTTAAAATCAATCTTAAACTTCATAGAGGGATGTTCAAAGTGATTACCTGTATAAATATGCTTACATGCAGAGCAGTTTCTACATGGATAGGGACTCCCTGTCCTATTGGATAACATTACAGTACGTTTATTAGATTTGTAGCATAGTTGTTTCTTTAAAGAACAATTATTCTTAAAGGAAAAAAGGGGGGTATCATGAATTACATCCTTTAATTCCTCTATAGCATGCAGATCATTCCAGTTCTTTTTAATCACTTCACAGGTTCTGTTAATGTCATTCGAAAAGGTAATCACTTTGAACATCCCTCTATGAAGTTTAAGTTTCACATTCTGTATAGGAAAAACTAACCAAATGTTGAAGGATAGAATCCTTGAACATCACAGGGACATACATAACAGCAAAGAAACTAGTGCACTTGCACAGCATGTTTTGAGAGAAGGGTTAGACCACGAGTTCCATTTTTTTGTCATTGAGCATATAGGTGTAAATAACAGAGGTGGAGATTTTTGTAATAAAACTGAAGAAATAGAACAAAAACGGATTATACGTTTACAGGCTGATAAGCCCCCTGGTCTAAATAGTAAAGTTTCATTAAAACCTTTTCTAAAATCTAGATGCTTGAAACATTAGGTTTCTGATCTGTGGATTCAGACAGACATAATTGTATGTATGTATATATATATATATATATATATATATATGTGTGTGTGTGTACTCTGGAGGTCTCTGTGGCTTTTATTCTTAATTGCTTTTAATTGTTTCAGTTATGCTAGCTTGATGCTTGATTGTGCCTATGTAAAGGGTATGCTTTCTGTTAGCAATTGAAGTCTGATGAAGCGGTTATGCTGAACCGCGAAAGCGCTTACTTTTGGTCCTTTTAACAATAATAATATTTATACTTATTCAAACAAGTTAAACCGAATCTTGGTCTCTGAACCAGTCAGTAGCCTTGCTGCAACCTCTTTTCCTCTCCCCTAAACAACAAGTGCAGCGGGTACTTCACTCTGATCCATCCTTTGGTGGAGTCATCCGGGGTTGCTGTAGTCCGCGATTGGCCCTCGGGTCTCCTCTGTGCTTACACACCTATTCCCCTGATAACAAAAACTCTTCAGAAAGCCCACAGGTTGAAGACCAGTCTAATACTCATTGCCCCTTACTGGCCTCGCCAGGTATGGTTCCCCTTCCCATGGTCTCATTGCAAGTATCCTCCATGGGTACTAGATCCCAAACAGGATCGGATGTCTCACCATTTGGAATGCCAGATCCCTCATCTCCGATCCCTCAAACTAACCACTTGGTTTCTCTACTTCCTGTGATCTTATAAAAGTCCAGGCTAGCTTCCCCAGTCCATGAAATCATTAAGTCACACGAGTAGATGACTCTAGCTTGGACCATCATTTCCACTTGGGATATATTAAAGAGTGATAAGCCCTGCAACACACCTTTCAACATACCTCTAGAAGATTTATACAGTCATTGTCTCTTCATTCCTCATTCTCCCCTACCCAGCCCCTCCAGTACCCAAGCTGCTGCCTGAATATCGGTCAGCTGGGTTGTACTCTGGGGTCTGTTGCTCTTTACCACAGAGCCAGTAAGAGTATTGCAGTATTGTATATAATCAACACTATCATGTGACATTCTTGAGTGGAGATCTAAGATTTTTGCATATAATGAATTGTGGAGAAGCAGAAGCCAGCTAAGGACCCAACAAGTCATGTTTTTTTCATAGATCAACTAATATAGCAAAAATACTTTTGTTATTTTGCTTATTTAATTTTTTGCCTGATTTTACTGTTGGTTTTCCTGCCTTAAACATTGCCATCCTAATGGTTCTGTTGGTGTTATGATGCAATTTTCAAGGAAAGTACTTACTCCGTCTGTAGCCTGGGACCTTATTTGGTGAAGACTCCTTAGAAGTTTTAAGTAAATGTTATCTACCATCAGGATAAAACAGAGATGAATGTGTTTGAATACATGGTTCCTCTCCTTTCTGATTTGCTTGCATGCACACATGTAGCAAGTACTACATTTTTTGTGCCATCTCCTTTGATAATCCTGATTATTTTCACAATGGAAATAGTTCAGAGTGTGCATTCCAACTTTGTCCCAAAGGCTGACACAGAATTTTGTTTTATTCTACGCATTTATAGTGTGGCCTACACGGAGGTTAAAGCATTGAGATGCAAACAGTTTTCATCTTTTAATCCTGGTTTTGGTTCTCTCACTCTCCACTTGTAAATTGTGCGACACTGAACAGGTCATTTAAACAGACAGCGCTCATAGGTCATTGCTGAAATGTAGTAGTTATAGCTAGAGGGTGTACCTGGCTAACAAATCAGTTAATTAGTTAGTTAATTAAGTAAGTAAGTAAATAAGTAAATAAAATTGTAATTCATGTTCTGTCGCTTATTGCTTCTACCAAGAAAGAAAGAAGTTCACTTTTGTCATCGTGTCCTTAAACCTATTAATGTAACTTGCCTCTTTAAGGGAGGGGTTGAGTTTGTACAGCTTGTAGTTTCACAACAAACCCTTGCATCTGTTGAGTCAAAATTTCTTGGAAAAAAGGCATCCCTGTAGTGCTTGTTTTTGTTTTACTGTATTTTTTATTTAAATGAACAGAACTGCTACATTTTCAAATGAAATAATTTGGTTATATCCCTTTCCTCACAAACAGATATAACTTTACAAAGTTTACGTGAAAAGGGTCAAGCACTTCTTGAACAAATTTCCACCCAGGCTTCCTGGGCTTATGGAAAAGATGTGTCTGCTGAAAATAAAGAGAACGTTGATCACATCCAGGGAGTAATGGATGATATGCAGCTTCGAAAGCAAAGGTAATAAGAACAAATATTATGCAACTGTCTGCTTTTCAGGTATGAGTGGCAGAGAAGTCTGTGTTGCTAACTTTCGTAGGTATGCATGGGTGCCAGTTTGTATACTTAACAAGGAATCTTGAACTGACACTTAAAAGCCATGTTGACAGTGATAGGACCTCTTGTGATCCATTACAGTTTTAAATCTGGGCCTAGTGGCAGTGTGTGTGCATGATGTAGAGAGTTTAGCCTGCAGAGTCATTGTGTGAGTACGTCTCTTACATACTCTGTCTGCTTCTTTAAGGATTATGTACTTGTTGGTAAACATGAGACAGTTACTTTACTGTTTTGTCTCAAGATGCTCATATCCACCAAGTTGGCTACAGAGAAGTTATGAAATTGAATATCCGTACTGTTTAGTCCTTTGGTGACTTTCAATGGGGTCGTGTATTGGTGTTAGAAGGCTATTAAGGGTACTTTGTTGGTACAGACTAATAAGGGTGCTTTAGTCAGACTATGCTAAACAGTACTAAATTCTACTAACTTTAATGGTTTCACAGTACTGAATTGTACTAAATCTGTAAGTATTGGCACTCAACGCCCAACTAGCTGCTCTAAGCTTGTTGGGGCTCATTTTATTTGCTCTACATTGCTGCTTTACAGGGTGCATTTTTATTTGATCGTTCTACAAGAAAAAATTGCTTTCTAGGTGTTTGCTACTGAAAAGAGCATAGCCAACCCATGCAGTCATGCACATTTTATAGCAGCACAGAAAAACAAAGAACTAACTAGTGACCCCTATGTCCAGTAAAATTACTTCAGTATTCATATCTCTCAACCTCTAAGACTGAGAAATCTGGAAAAAGCCATATATAACTACAAACGTACATGAACTACAAAATGAACTGGCACCTCACCTAAGTGTCATGTTTAATCATAGCCTCACCTCAGGCTTCGTGCCCACTGAGTGGCGCACAGCTACAGTCATCCCACTCCACAAGGGGGGATCCACCTTGGATCCCAGGAGCTACCATCCCATCAGTCTGACGAGCCTGATCTGCAAGGGCATGGAGCGCATTATCATGGAACTTATAAACAAAGACAATGGCAACCTTCAAACACTGGACCCCACCCAGTTTGGGTTTGTGAAGGGCCGATCTTGTCTCCTGAACCTAATTGACTTCTTCGAATCAGTCTCCAGAGCTGTGGATGAAGGTAAGGTGGTCCACACAGCCTATATGGACCTCGCCAAGGCCTTCGACACCATCCCCCACTCTGGAATCATAGATAAACTTACTAAGCTGGGCATAAGTTCCTACGTCACTCGACAGGTTGCCAACTGGCTTACTGACAGAACCCAGACTGTAAAAGTAGCCGACTCCAAATCCAGATCCAGACAAGTGGTAAGTGGAGTACCTCAAGGTTCAGTCCTGGGACCACTCTTGTTTGGCATCTACTTCTCTGAAGTACAGGCCAACACTAAGTGACGCTGGCTAACAAAGTTCGCAGATGACTGCAAACTGGGAGCCATTATTGAATCCCCAAATTATGTAGATATTCTATAAAAGGGCCTTACAGAAACAGATGCCTGGTGCCAGAGCCATGGGCTCAAGCTTAATGCCAAGAAATGTATAGTTATCCCCTTTGGAAAAAAACATGTACCCATGATTTACCACATAGGTGGCAGTACACTAAACATCGAAAATGTGATGAGAGACATAGGGACACAGGTGGACAGTGGTCTCACTTTCGATAACCACATCACCACAACAGTTAGGAAATCCTATGTGGCACACCTCATCACTAAGGGCTGTTCATCCAGAAAAAAGAGGTCATTGTCCCACTGTACTCATCCCTCATTAGACCCATTGCATAGTATAATGCCCCATTTGGTATGTACCTCACAAGACATCTGCAACAGCTGGAAAGGCCACAGAAATACCTCACTAAAAGAATCACAGGTCTAAAGCAGATGCCATATGCTGACCATCTAAAAAAAACACCAGCTATACTCTGTGGCATATAGTCTACTCAGAGGCAATCTCTGCTTAACATACAAGGCCATGTCAAACCCAGAGCTGTTGGACATGCTCCACTTAAAGAAATCCCAATCCCTCAGAGCCACACGCTCCAGGGATCTAAACCTTGTCATCACAATGAACAAAACATACTGGAGGGATAGGTTCCTGACCCAGAGACTCCCCATACTCTGGAATAGACTGCCCATACATGTCAAGCAGAGCGCCTCCTTGGCCCTCTTTAAAAGGAACCTCGATGATTGGTTGGGAGATAGGAAATTCACCCCCGGGATCATGTCAGTCGCCCTGCTAGACAGGGGTCCAGAGAAGTAAATATTGTGGGAAGAAATATCCAGGGAATTGTTATGGCTAGGCTTGTATAGGCCCTAGGGCCGATAGCCTAGTACCAACCTATGAACCTATAATGGGGTGGCAAAGGCCCAAAAATAGGTACACTTTTTAAATATTGCTCTTACAAACATAGAAAGTTGATAGAATAACAGATTTTGCATTAGCATGAATTTTCTGAAGAGTATGAAGTCTATAACTCAAACATAGTTATTTTCTGACTTCAGTCCTCAATGATTTGCCAGAAAAACAAAATTTTATGAGGAGCAGACCACAAATATGAGTCAAAAATCTGTTTTTTCTGCAAAAATCTGTACAGTTGAGAGGTATGAGTTATTTTGTGTATTTCCCAACTCAGATAAACCAGGCTAACAATTCCTGCCACAAGATGAATAAAACAAGCCCTCCTAATGTAAAAAAAAAACACAGTACAAGAGACCCAGAAATGCAGTGCTAGGACAAACCAATTAAACAGCTAGCTGGAAATCCCTTGCTGAAGGAGATTTCAAGACAGTCTTTCAGCAGTAACAGTGAAAGCAAGAACAATTTGTTTAAGAAAAAAAAATACAGTTAAATGCAAATATGAAAGCAGGAAACACTAGCAATCAACCAAAATATCTTGTGCAACTGTGATTTGGCAATCAAAGATACTTAACTTTGCCTGGATGGCACCGTTTACAAGTCAAACATTTCTGGAGTACAGGCTCGGACTCCAAGCTTTGCTAAGTTGTAGGAAAATGAGCAGGAGACAATATGTAGTAATTTAGGATTCAAGAACAATATTGCTTTGCTGGATAGGCACTCAGTATTATGGATATGTGGAAAAAAGTGGATGGAAAGAGTACATAAGTAGCTTATACAGCAGACAGTAGCAATGAAAGAGGGGATTGAGGAATTTTGGAAATCAGTTTACCACAAGGTGTGGAGGCCAGAAATGCAGCCGTATAAAACCACCACAACAAAAGGATGGGATTCATGGAACAAGCAGGCTAGCTAGAGAGGGATCGAGTCAAATAAAGCCAATACTTGAGCTCATTCAGAAACTTTATCTTAATGTGTTAGTGGGGGATAGGGCAGACACATAATGCAACTTTAAACAGATAAATGATAGTATTAAAGCACTGAAGCACAAATTGGAACACTGACAGTTCTCGCATCATTGAACTTCTACTACAGTTTAAGGCTCCAGACTATGAAGAAGTTTACCAGTAGCACTGTTTATGGAACAAATACAGTAGTAATGAGCAAGGATCACATCTGGCAGTAGTACACAGTCCTGCCACAGCTGTGAATTAAACTACAAGACTATGGCCCAGCAGGGTTTAAAATACAAATTGATAGCTTTTACAAGTAATCCTACTTGTAGAAGTGCATAATAATGTAGAAACAGTCTTTCCGCAACTGCAAATCTGCAAATTACAGTACAAGGCTAAGGTCCCAGAACAAACTAAAAATGTAAATGGATAACTTTTTTTGGCTAAAACATGGAAAAAGCAGAAAAGTACAGAGGCATCACTACACAGGTCACTTTAAGAGCACCTTAAATATTTAAGCAGAACTGAAATAATTATCTTTCCTTTTTTGATGAAAAGCTAGTTGCTCACAGTTCACATCTGTCCACATCGTTCATAAAAGTCCCTGGGTGAGGCTACCTAGAGACACACTATTAACAGATATGCTGTCATTTAACTCGAGGAAATTACCTGCATTAAGCCACAGCTTCCATGTCACGTCTCTATAGTCTAATTTAGTCTAATTTCAATTGCTATAGGCCTCCCCTTATTTTTTTATTTTTTTTAAACAAAAAAACATCTTTATTAAGTTATCACTTATGACATAGGCAATCATACATTTATATAAATGAAACCAAACCATATTGTCATAATCTTAGTTGGAAGCATTTTACATCACAACCCATATTGACATAATTTTAGGTGCAAACATTATACATCACTTATAGTCTATCCAATCATTGTCAATCATACATTACATAGCTCTTTTAAGTTCTGCCTTCATTTAAACTTCATTCCTCCCCTGTATGTATTGTTCCCACAATTCCCAATGTGAAGTTGTCCTATCTCACCTTCATTATTTACTGATGGGTTCAGAATCGATCCTCTGTTCTGATTCAGCCATTTACACAAGCTGGAGGTCTTCAACTAGCCTGTGGCTTATTCTCTATCCCATGATGCTCTAGTGCCTTCCCCAGATCTTGTTTGCCGCTGAAGTAGATCGGGTGATTCTTCTAGCTCTGGCTAAGTGGAATATGTTTTTTCTTCTACATTTTTGATTACCTTTAAAATAATTAGCTTATATTAGTAGTGTGCTGTGTTTTTTTTCTTGGAGTGCATAGTTAGTTTTTGACTTGCTAGTTAGTGATTTTGATATTTTTTCTGGCCGCTTTGTATCTAGGCCTACATACTGCCTATCCCATTTTTGTCAAAGTAGTATTACTTCGATTTTTGCCTTGAAAGTTGTCAAAACTTCTTTAAAAATATTTACATAGGTTATCTCTTCCTATCGCTTAGCAATAACTTTTCTCTGTGTGCTTGCAACGATATTGTCTGTTCCGTGTAAACAGTCACAATTGTTTTTGTGTGTGTGTGTCTGTCTGTGTGTGTGTGTATGTGTATGTGTATATATATATATATATATATATATATATATATATATATATTAGAGGTGTGCTGTTTTTTCTGTAAGTTACCCTATCCTATATTATAGCTCGTTTTTTATTAGAGGAGAGCCGTTTGTTAGAGGGATTTTTTTTCTTCTTTCAGTGTTGGTTGTTGCTAGTTTTAAAAAAAAAATGGTAGTGATAAGATATATAGGACTGAGACTCTTGTATTTTTTTCAGTGCTTATCTGTAGATAGTTTGCATAGTTATAACCAGCTTGTTTAAATTAGGGAGCTGCAGAGACTGTTACTGCTTAAAAGGACTATATTATTGACTAGACCAACTGTTATAATGTCTAATCAAGGTAAAGAAGTTAAACCTTTTGTTTACTGTCTGGGGGCAGTTCACTTACAGGAGTCATGCACCATTTGCCACTCCTTTAGCTCCAGGGTACTGCATGAGAGAAAAAATAAGTTAATTTTAAGAGGACTGGCAAAATCTTCCCGTATAGAAGCCCTACAACAGAGTCAAAGTCCCCATAAAAAGTCAACTTCCCTACAGCTGACAAGACGAAGAGTCTAAAAAGGTTATCCTCTTTTACTTCAGAAGGGTCGGAGCCATTAAAGAAAGCACCAAGGATGTCTCCGACAGTGTCCAACCCTATTGGTTCCAAGGAACCGTCTGCCTCAGCTCCACAGGTGTCGGAGTCGTTGGTTTTTCAAGTTAGGAGCCGGTATCTCCTACATTGAGGTCCCCCCTGTTACAAGTTACAGCATCCCCAGCTCCTTGTAGGAGCCTTTCTGATTTTGATGTGGATTGTCTGGTGCAGAGATTATTGGGGACACCGGCACTGGCAAAACTTCTGTTGGAACCAACCTATGGGGCCTTGGAACCGACCAGACCTGTCCCTTCTACTTTGATTCCTCCTCCTACCCGAGCTGTGGGATTGGAGCCGGAATACGCACATCCAATGGTGGTGGAACCGTCGGAGCCGAGACCTGCTTCAGGATCTTCAGCTCCAACTACTTTGGTGCCATCCGAGGGGTCTAGGAGCCGACATTCACCGGTTGCATCCAGGGAGGGGAGTCGAGCCGAGTTTTTTTTCGGATCCACTCTTACCTCTCGGGCCTCGGCGCGTGTGAGTTTATTCTATGGTATATAAACAAACCAGGTTCTTGTCGAGAGGCCCTGAGGGTATGGCAGTGGGCAATGTCCTCCATACTCTTTCTGATAGCAATGCACATCCTGGGGAACTTCAGTGTGGTAGCGGATAAACTCAGCAGAGATATATTGATGCCCCACGAGTGGTCCTTCAAGCAAGAAGTAGCGGAAATAATTTTCCAAAAATGGGGCCAGCCTTGCTGCGATCTCTTTACCATATCCACGAACATGAAATGCAGCAGCTACTTTGCCCTAATTCTCCCTCTGGGGAAATGCCCAAGGGATGGACTAGTGCACGATTGGCCCCCGGGCCTTATCTATGCTTTTCCTCCATTTCCATTGATATTCAAAGTTTTTCAGAAAGCCAGCACATTGGGAAGGACCTTAATACTAATAACCCCTTATTGGCCTCATCAAGTTTGGTTCCCCTACTTGTGGCCTCATCTTCAGGAGGAACCTTGGATTCTGGACCCAGTGCCGGATCTTCTGATTCATTCGAGAATTCCTCACCCATCCCTTCAAACCCTCAAGTTGACAGCTTGGCTGCTCCAATTCCAAATATAGCTAGGCTACAAAATCTTTCATCCGATGCACGACACGTTTTGATATCTTCTCACAAGGCATCAACGAGAAGGTTATATCTTAGCAAAATAGAAAAGATTTTCAATTTGGGCATCAGAGAATCATATTGACCCTTATTCAGCATCTATATCTTCTATTCTGGAGTTCTTGACAAAACTTTTTAATGAGGGGGCAGCTGCAGCTACTATCCAAGTCCAATTGGCAGCAATTTCAAATTTTCACTTTGAAAATGATGGACCAAACATTATGCTCCACAGACTGTTAAAGCCTTTCTGAGAGGCACTAATCTTTTGAGACGACCTATTAAGCCCCCGCTACCACCATGGAATCTAAATTTTGTTCTATCTAGGATAATTCTTCCCCCCTTTGAACCTGCATCATCATGTGAATTAAAGTTTTTGACATGGAAAACTATCTTTTTAGTAGTCATCACCTCAGCTAGGAGGGTGTCTGAACTACAGGCGTTATCGATCAAACCCCCTTACCCATTATTCCACAATGACAGGGTACCACTACGTACAAACCCATCTTTCTTACCAAAAGTATGTTCAGAGTCTAACATAAATCAATCCATAGACCTACCAGTTTTTTACCTAAATATGGCAGTAAGGCAGAGTATATGCTACACCATCTTGATGTTCATAGACAATTATGTTTCTATTTACACAGAACAAAAGAGTTTAGAAAAGTCTGATCAAATGTTTGTATCATTTTCAGATGCCAAGAAAGACGTATCAATAGCAAAAACTATTCTATCTAGGTGGTTATCAGACTGCATTTCGTCCACTTATAATTCAGTGAATAAACAATTACCAAACAAAATAAAGGCTCATTCTACTAGAGTGGTTTCTACTTGTGTGTTTTGTGCCAAGTTGCTAATAGATACCATTTGTGTGGCGGCAACATGGGCAATGCCTCATACCTTTATCACTCATTTACAAAGTAGATTTGGCCTCCAGGGATAGGGCCTTCTTTGGGTACACTGTTCTGAAGAATATACTCCCATGAGCCACCCAGGACGATAGTGCTAGGGACGCTGTCCCATCAGTAAAGAATGAAGGAGAGGTAGGACAACTTCACATAAAGAAGATGTTCTTCATCTCACATTGCTGCAGTCATAACCTGTGGGTAGTCCGCTGTCCTCGTTCGGCCCGAATACCAAAGTGTTAGGCTGGCGTCGGTCATGGTCGCTCAGATCTGACGTCAGTACGCAGTGGTACTTAAGCGCATGACCGACGTCATATCCTCAGTCTTTCTTGCCGCATGGTCCAAAGCAGAAGCAGCGTTTGCAAGTGCCATTCGGCGTCCTGAAATTTTCGTATTCTGAGTTTCAGACCGAAAACCAAGTTGGGCTAAGTACCCCGTTGGGAAATATTTTTGTCTTTTCTTGCCTCAGTTAAATCCGGATGTCAGAAAAAGTGAATAATTGTATTTCTTGTGGGAAACAGATACCTCATAGGGATTACCACTCTCTCTGTATTCCTTGCTTGGGGCCTGAGCATGACGTAGTCGGGTGTCGCTTTTGTGCTAAATTTAATAAGCGCACCATTAAACATAGGTTAGATTGTGCTAGGCTTGTCTTCGGTAAGCGGTGTAATTACAATATGCTGTCAGATCCTCCGACGCCCGCTACCGCTAAGAAGCGTAAGGAAAAATCGTTAAAGTCCAAGCAGGATGAGTCGTCCGTTCCGGACGCCGGTTCTTTAGAAACCACGGTAGAATCTGTGGATCCAGCCTTGGTTTCAGCTGAGTCTCAGGGGGAGCCTTTAATTTTGCATGATGTGGCCTCTCAGGAGTCGGGTCAGGCTGAGGGGGCCTCTCAGGTTGCTGTACTCCCTTCTTTACATAAGGTGGTTAGGCCTTCTCCCTCTGTCTCTAAGGTACCTTCCAAGGCCAGGCCTGGTTTGTCTTCCTCTGGCGTCAGTCCTAGTTCTGCAGGTTCTGTACCTAAAAAACACATGCTTAAAATGGCAGAAGATTTGATTACTTTGATCAGAGGTTCTATGCCCCCTCCAGATAAGAGGCCTAGGGTGGAGCCAGAGGTGGAAGGATTGGATCATTCTTCAGATTACTCAGAGTCTTCGGCTGAAGACATTCAGGATTTTCCCCCTTATTCTGATTCAGACGCAGAGGATTCTAGTCCTTCTAGTCCTTCTGCTTCCCCAGAGGATTTTTTCTTTTCAGAAACCCTGCATTCTATGAGGGAGCACTTTAAATGGGAAGGTCAGGATTTCTCAGATTCCCGAAAGAGGCTTAGGGAATTTTTGTTTTTACCTCAGCATAGGCACTTGGCTATACCTCCTGTTTTGGATGTTGTTCAGGATGTTTTCTCTGAGGCTTCCCTTAATCCAGACTCTTTGCCTCCTGCCCCGGTGAAGCCAGACAGGTATTACAGAGTGCCAGAGGCTCATAAATATTTGTATAAGAGCCCAAGGGCTGACCCAGAAACTATTAGCCAGGGACCTAAGGGTGTCAGGGCTTCTGTTGTAAAGAATCCAGTTCCTATGGATAAAGACTCTAGAGCTTTGGATAGGTGGGGTAAAAAGGTGTATACCTCTTCCACTCTTGCGATGAGGGCTTTGAATTGCCAGTTTCATATGCTGAAATACCAGAATTTTCTCCTTAGTCAGTTAAAATCTAAGGTAGATGCTTTAGCAGAGGGCATAGAGTGTAAGGAATTGCAGGATTTGGCTCATGCTTCTGATCAGGTGGGTAAGCATTCTTTGCAGTGTGGTTTTGATGCTTTACAGGCTTCTTCCAGGGTGGCTGCCACTGGGTCAGTTATTCGTAGGCACGCCTGGCTTAAGGATCAGAACTTGTCAGAGCATGTTAAAGCTCGAATTTTGGATGCTCCCCTTCAGTCTGAAGTTTTGTTTGGTTCTCCTGTGGAGTCAGTCTTGAAGAAAATGGAAGACAAAGCTAAGTCTATGCAGACTGTTAAGGATTTTTTACAGGTGCAGCCCCCTAAGTTTAGCAGAAATTGGCCTACTAAGGGATGGGCTTACCCTTCTTCTGATTTACAGTCTAGGGGCAGAGCTCATGCACAGGGGTCTTTCAGGCCTAGGACGTGGAGTTCCCCTGCACAGTCTGCAGGTGAGGGCAGGGGCCAGTCCTTTCGTAAACAGACCCAATGACCTGCATCTTCAGCTGCCCGATCCTTTCTGTCTGGCAGCTCCTCTGGGAGGAAAGTTGGCACTTTTCAGGCAAAATTGGCTTTTAGTCACCCAGGACAAATGGGTGTTGGACATTATAAACCGAGGCTACAAGTTTTATTTCCACACATTGCCTCCTTTCAAAGGCATGCCAGACGTTCCTCCTCAGCAAAAGGTGGAGGCTCACAAACAGATTTCTTTACTTTTACAAATGGGGGCTATCCAGCAGGTCCCTCCGTCAGAAGTGGGCTTAGGATTTTATTCTCGCCTGTTTCTTGTACCAAAGAAAGGAAACACTTGGAGGCCAATTCTGGATTTGTCTATTCTCAACACATACCTGGACATACCAAAATTCAAAATGTTGACTTTGCAACAACTTCTGCCTCTGCTAGGCAAAGATCACTGGATGGTAACTCTGGATCTCAAAGAGGCTTATCTTCATATTCCTATCAGGCCCAGCTGCAGGAGATTCCTGCGTTTTCGGGCTGGGACTTTACATTATCAGTTCTCTGCATTGCCCTTTGGCTTATCTACTGGGTGTTCACAAAGGTTCTGGCTCCGGTGATAGCCTTCTTAAGGTTAAGAGGAATACAAATTTATCCTTATTTGGACGATTGCCTGATTCTTGCTCAAGACAAAGACAAGCTACTTCACCATCTACAGTATGTTATGGCAGTGTTAAGGTGCCTAGGGTATTCTGTGAACGAAATAAAGTCCAGTCTAGTACCCTCTCAGGGCATGTGCTTTCTGGGTGTGAGACTGAATACAGCCTCTCAGATGGCGTTTTTGACCCCGGACAAGCAAAGAAATCTCACCCTTTACTTCCAGCAATTGTCTCTATGGTCCAGGCTGACTGCAAGGACAGTCCTTCAAGCTTTGGGGTTCATGGCATCTTGTATTCTGGTGCTTCCCAATGCCAAACTGCATATGAGGAAGCTACAATGGTATCTCAAAAGTGTATGGACTCAACACTGCCACGATTTGGACACTGTCATTCAGATAATACCTTGCATTCAAAAGGAATTTTGGTGGTGGGCTCAGGAATGTCACCTAAACAAGGGACTCTCTGTGACCCGACCAGAGGCGAGTCAGATCTTAACGACAGATGCCTCAGACACAGCTTGGGGAGCACACCTCAATGGAAAATGGGTTCAAGACACGTGGCCTGCCAGACTTCAACATTTGCATATCAACATGAAGGAGATGTTAGCAGTCCAGTTTGCATTGATGGCTTTCAAGGATCTACTTCACCCAGGACAAGTGTTGATTCAAACAGACAACACAACTGTCATGTGGTACATCAACAAGCAAGGGGGAACCCATTCGTACCCTCTTTGCAGGCAAGCTATGATTTTGTGGGAGACTGCCCTCAGTTTGCACCTCACTCTTCAGGCAAGGTTTCTGCCAGGAGCACAGAACTCCTTAGCAGATGTTTTGAGCAGACAGATGGTGGATCCCCACGAGTGGAAATTGGATCCTCATGTATTTCGACAGTTGACAGTGATTTGGGGGACTACAGACATAGATCTGTTCGCTTCTCCACTAAATTTCCAGCTGCCAAAGTTTTGCACAAAGATGTTTCATCCAAAAGCTTGGAAAGTGGATGCTCTATCTTTCAGTTGGAACAATCTTCACGTCTATGCTTTTCCTCCTCTGCCTCTCCTTCCCAAGGTACTCTTGAAGATCAGACAGGACAAGCCCTCCATGATTCTAATAGCTCCAGATTGGCCACGTCAGCACTGGTACCCTCTGCTGAGGAGTTTAGTTCGGGAGCCTCCTTGGCCTTTGCCATCAATTCCTCAGCTTTTGTCCCAGGCAAACAATCATTTCCTCAATGTCTGGATACAGTCCCTGCATCTGACAGCCTGGCATATTCTGTTCTAGACCCTGGAGGGTCGCAGCTTCCTCAACAAGTTTTGAATGTTATTTTGGAGGCCAGACGGCCTAGTACAAGGAAAGTTTATGCTGATAAATGGAGGAGATTTTTTCTTTGGAGCGAAGCAAAGAGCTTTGATGTTTCAGTACCTAATTTGAGTGTTTCACTTCAGTATCTTACAGAATTACTAGACAAAGGTTTGTCTTTCTCCTCTGTAAAAGTTCATGCTGCAGCCATTTCTGCTCACTATGACTGTGACCCACCATTATTCTCTCATCCTTTGTTTAAACAATTTCTTAGAGGGGCAAAGACCATAAGACTCCCACGTAGAGCTCCTACTCCTTCCTGGGATCTCAATTTTGTGTTGGAAAAACTCACTTTACCTCCTTTTGAACCTGCAGCTACAGCTGAGTTGAAGTTTTTGTCTTGGAAGACTGCTTTTTTGTTGGCAATTACCTCTGCTAGAAGGGTATCTGAATTACAGGCTCTTATGGCAGTTGAACCCTTCCTGATATTTTCATAAGGATAGGGTATCCCTGCGTACTAACCCTACTTTTATGCCTAAAGTTGTTTCAAATGTGGCCTTGAACCAATCTATTCATTTGCCTACATTTTATGCTGATCCCCAAAATAAAGGGGAAAAAATTTTGCACTCTTTGGATATTCACAGGCAGTTGCGTTATTATTTGAGCAGAACTAAAGGGTTCAGACAGTCTCAACAGTTTTGTTTCTTTTGCTTTGGGTTCTCAGGGGTAACCTGTTTCTAAACAAACTATTTCTAAGTGGATTGGCCATTGTATTGCTTTTTGTTATTCTCATCATGGTAAGGAGATTCCGGCTGGAATCAAACCTCATTCCACTAGGGCTACTGCCACTTCCACTGCTTTTTTAAGGGGTGTAGCTACTAAAGATATTTTGGAGGCAGCTACTTGGAGTTCAGTGCACACTTTTTCTAAACATTACCATCTCCCTCTTTATTCCAAATCTAGGGCTGGGTTTGCCACTGCAGTTTTGCAGGGCATGTTAGCAGCTCCCAATGCTTTATGATTTTGCCAACCTCCCTTTACCTCTGCTTTGGGATTCTACCCACAGGTTATGACTGCAGCAATGTGAGATGAAGAACATAGTACAGTTTTGTACCTACCATAAATGTAGATGTTCAAAGATCCACATTGCTGCAGTCCAATTTACCCTCCCTCCTTCCCCACTGTAGTTTGGGGTGGTTGTGTGGTTTGGGTTGTAAATATTGTTTGTACATGGGTGGTTGGATGTTTCTCTGTTTTTTGGCTATGGCCTTTCTTTTTAGGGCCTTCTGACATCTGGGGCAAGAAAGACTGAGGATATGACGTCGGTCATGCGCTTAAGTACCACGGCGTACTGACGTCAGATCTGAGCGACCATGACCGACGCCAGCCTAACACTTTGGTATTCAGGCCGACCGAGGACAGCGGACTAACCACAGGTTATGACTGCAGCAATGTGGATCTTCGAACATCTACATTTATGGTAGGTACAAAACTGTACTTTCACATGGAACATTATGACAGGTACATAGTTGCCCATCTCGCCTTCATTCTTATGTCTCACCCTCCAACCCCCAGCCTGTGGCTTGTAGTGGATCAAGAGTTTTCTGATTTGTGCCTGCTTGGCTTTGACCCTATTCTGGTCTTCTAAATAGTAGGGTGTTTATACACGTATATATATATGTAATATAATATATATATATATAATATAATATATATATATAATATATATAATATAAATATATATATATATATATATATATATATATAAATAAATATAATATATATATATATATATAAATAATATAATATATATATATATAAAATATAATATATATATATATATATATAAACTATAATATATATATATATATATATATATGTGTGTGTGTGTGTGTGTGTATATATATATATATATGTATATGTATATATATATATATATATATATATATATATGATAGTACGCAGGCAAACAAGATCTGGGGAAGGCACTAGAGCATCATGGGATAGGTAATAAGCCACGAGCTAGTTGAAGACCTCCAGCTTGTGTAAATGGCCTCGGTTCTGAATCCATCCATAAAGAATGAAAGCGAGATGGACAACTCACATGGAATGTTATGATAGGTACATGACTTTTTTTTTCTATGTACCCTTTTAAGGTTCCCAGTTCCAGTTGTTTTATCTTTGTTACTATATTCACTACTTCTAGTACAGTTGGTTTAGACTTTGAGTGCCATTTTCTAGTAATTGCTTTTCTTGCAGCCACCATAATTAAACTCGGCAAGGCCTTAGCACATCTAGGCAATTTCAGTTTTGTATCATAGCTCAGGAAAATCATTTCCCTAGATACATCAATTTGCTTACCTAGTATCTCTGACAGAGTAGTCTGCAGGGAATCCTTCAAGTCTGCTAACTCATTATGCTCCCAGAAGATGTATTCGAAATTACCTCTTTCTTCCAAATCACACCTCCAACATTTCCTCTTTACCTGAGGAAAAATTCTCTGGAGTTTACTTGGGGTATAAAAATACCTACGTAAACATTTCCAAGTAAAAATCCTAAATCTTCTAGATTATGTTGCATACTTGAAAGATATGTTACATATATCCTGCCATTGTTTCTTTGTGAATCGTTTGTCCAATCTCTCTGCCCAATCCTTTCTAACCTCCTTTGATTGATTCTTATAGTTATCAAGCAATATTTTATAAGCTGTACTAATTATTCATTTTTTAAAGCAGATTCTGTTCTAGGTTTCACTAAAAGGTCTACCAGTGTTGGTCTTCTGTTTAGGGCCCCCCATTATTTTCTCTTTGCCTATACTCTGATATAAATCCTTGATAGGGAAGGCGATCTCTAACCTGTTGTCTAAATAAATTCTTGGTGTCTTCCCATTCTGTTACCAACCCCCTCTTGCCTATTGTCTATATCCATAATTGCAGTCATCCCTGTCTGAAGAATCTCTTTTCTCCAGTCCTGTGTTGGCTTAATTTTTAGAATACTTTCTACTACTTTATGAATATAATATTCTGTATAATTATTGTTGTTCTTAAAGATCTGCATCCAAAATCCCAGTTTATCCTTCTTTTTTGAGCTTCCTCCCGTTTCATCATCATCCCTTTCCACTTTGAATTATAGGTTTCTGCTTGTGCTGTGTATAGGAGACTTAACTGTGTAGCTGTGAAGGGTACAGGGCGTTTTAGCCTGGCCAATTTGATCCCAGCATGAACAGATTCCAAAACTGCATCTGTAGAACTTTAAATATATGGATCTAAGATTAGTACAGTATAAAAACCAGAACAACGTATACAGAATAAAACAACAAATAAAAACTTTATGTATTGTACGTAAACATTAAAATCCACTAGATTCAATACCGGAAATGACAGTAATACATGACAGTAAGAGATTAAATCAACAAATATGAGCCATAAACAAAGAATGTATTGCCAGCATGAAGTGTTGCCAAAATACCTGTCTGAACTGATTTTACACAGAGTGTTTTTGCCAGTATTAAGTCTTCAGCTGCTTCTTGTGCTACTATTATGGGATGCAAACCATGATGGGTTGTTGTTAGTAACATGTAGCAAATGTAAAATAGAATTTCATCACAGCACACTAAAGAAGTATAACTATTGCCACCTGCTGGTCTCCATTGAAATAGCCACAATACCCTTAATGTTTGAGCCAAGACAATTTGAACTTAAAAAAAAAAAAATTTGTAAAATGCTCATCCATACATACAGCTATGTCGTGCCAGGCGCACAGATTTAGAATACCTACGTGGGGCTTCTCACAGTTTCTTAATAGGCTAACTAAAAATAATAAATAATATGTTGACATCCTAATTAAAGTTCCAAATTGATTTTATTGTACACATTAAAAACTGTAATCAGTTAAATTAATAATAATTACATATTAAATAACATGTTAAAGTAAATTAAAATTTACATATTAAAATGTTAAATAAAATATTAAATTGCTGTGTAAAATTCCTGAGTAAAATATTAAGTAGTAAAATGCTTTTATTAAATTTAATTGGGGTCATATAGTCCAGGTTCAAACTGTCCAATAAATACTCAGAGAATAAATCAATATATTCTCATAGACAATAAATGTGAATTTAATTATGAAACTGTATCCATTTGCATTGGGGTCAAATTGTCTGAGGTCAAACTGTCCTGCTTCCCTCTGAAGTACCCCTTCAAATGGGGTAATCCCAATCTATCTTGTTCTATTGGAAGATTCATCTTATCTCACTCTTGACATCTTCCCCTCACAGATAAATTCCTTCAGCTCTTTATTAATTGCTATCCACAACTTCTCCTCTAGTTGATAAAAGTATGCGTGGCCTGTGTGCAACACTACAAGGGACTAAAACATTTTAACTGCATGTATCTTACTATCCATATCCATATAACCGAGCTTCAAGTTTCACAGTTTTTGTATTATTTTTTTTTAGGCTCTTCCCACATATCCTTAGCTGCCACACTAGAATCATTTAATCCGTACTCCTGAAGTACTTCATTTTATAATGTCCCCATAAATATGAATATTGCTGAACCAGTTCATGTTTGAATACATAAGTTACAACTGTTGCATTTGTTTTAGCTTCAACTACAACTATTGCCTTTGTTTTAGCTTCATTAATTTGTAACCTGGGAAAGATTTGAAACTGCCTCAAAATGTTCCACAACACTGACATGTCCTTTTCTGGTTATATCAGGTATAAAATAATAATATCTGCAAATAGAGCAAGCTTTTCTAGACTACCATGTCAATCTTATCCTTGAATTTCTGAGTTCTTTATTTTCTTTGCTAATGGTTCTAAATATAATGCAAATAGCAAAGGAAAAAGAGGATACCCGTACCTGGTCCCTCGGCTATTATAGAAATTATCAGAGAGGAACCCACTCACTTCAGTTTTCGCCACTGATTCCTCATATATCCTCCTAATCAACCTAATAGTTGTATCGGGTAATGCAAATGCTTCCAATGCGCTGCTCATAAAGTTCCAGCTTACTCTGTCAAATGCTTTGTCTGCATCAAGACCCACCAACAACAGTGGTATTTTCTGATGTTCTGCTGCCTTCTGGATCATCAGTGTTCTGTTAATGTTGTCAAAAGTTTGCCTCCTCTCCACATAACCACATTTATCCATATCTGTCAATTTTGGCGTCACTTTTGCCATTCTTGTAGCCATTGGAGACATAAACACTTTATAACTGTGGTTAAGGATTGAAATGGGCCTGTATGAAGCTAGATCAGATGGGCCTTTACCCTCTTTAGGTATTACAGTCACCACTGCTTTCTTCCAGGATGTTGGTACTTCTCCTCTTAAAATACTATTCAAACCTTCCAGATCTTTATCAGTTTTTTCCCCTCCTAGCTTCCAACCTTCCACAGGAATACCATCTATTCCTGGGGACTTTCCTGTGGATTGGTTGTACATCAGCATTTGTATCTCATCTCCTCCTATCCTAACGTAGTAATTGAGCCTCATCTGCCTCTAAACTTGGCATGTTTAATTCTTCCATAAACATTTCCATTTGTACCTTTTCCTGATTTCTGTATTTCTCTGCTTTATACAGACTCTTGGAATTTCCAAAATATTTCTAGTACCTCTAAAGGATCTTATCTTCCTTGTTATAGGTCCCTAGGCTTGATGACTGCCCTTTCTCCTTTCAGTTGCCTGAGTTGTGCTAAACGTTTTTGTGCTCTAGAGTTATCAAGAAAGACAGTTGCTTAACAACAATCTTTCTGAACTCTTGCATATTATTAAGGTAATCCCTTATTTTCTGTTTAGCATTCTGCAGGTGCTCCTCTTCTTGTTCTGTAAGATTCATCCTATTCTGCAATACTTTAACATTGTCAGTCCCTCAAATTAATTCTTATTACTTTATAATCATATATTTTTCTTTTATTTCCACTATGCTTTTAAACTCCACTTAAATTTTATCCCACTCCCTAGCTATATTTTCAAAAGAAATGTCTATCTTCTCTAATAGCTCCTGAATAATTTCCACTAACCCGTTCCTTAAATTCCTCTCTTTTCATCAGATAGGTGGGAAAGCTGCAGTGTAATTTTATTTCATTACAGTGTGTTTTTATTTTACTTATTATTCATGCATCATCTGAAATAGTTTTTGGGTGTGTATCAAGACTTTCAGTTAAATGCACACATTCCTATGAAATATAAGATGTCCTTCAAGAATGCAACTGCAGTCCTGACATATGGGTTGTCCTGCCTCAGGCAGCCCCTCGGTCGGCCGGATTCCAAAGTCTGGGTCCGGCGTCGGCTGATGTCGCCTCCTCCCCGACGTCACAGCGGCTGGAGTATAAAGGCATCCGCCGACGCCATCTTCTTCAGTCTTTCTTGCCGCGCAGTGCCCGAAGCAGAAGCATTTCGCAAGTGCCGGTCGGTCAGCTCCTGTGTTTCAGTTACCGAAGTCATCTAAAAGCTAAGTACCCGTTGGGAACATTTTTTCTTGCCTCAGCCGATGTCAGAAAAAATTGAAAAAGTAAATAATTGTTTGTCTTGTGGTAAACAAATACCTCATAAGGACTTCCATTCTTACTGCCTCCCTTGCCTGGGCCCAGACCACGACGTCTCGGCCTGTGCTGCCTGTGCTTGCTTTAATAAGCGCACACTCAGGTGCCGGACAGAATTTGCTGAAGACTTTTTTGGCGAATCCTTCGTGTATATCATGCCGTTGGAACAACCGACAACACAAACTACCAAAAAACGCAAGGACCGGGACCGACATTCTCGGCCCGCGTCTTCTACCGATACCTCAGCGAGTGCATCGGTCCCTTCGGAAGCGGTAATTCCACCGCCCCAGGCCGACGACATCGCGTTAATGCGTTCTTCGGTCCCGGAGACCACAACGGTGCCGGTTGTTGATTTTCCACCATAGGTGGGAAAGCTGCAGTGTAATTTTATTTCATTACAGTGTGTTTTTATTTTACTTATTATTCATGCATCATCTGAAATAGTTTTTGGGTGTGTATCAAGACTTTCAGTTAAATGCACACATTCCTATGAAATATAAGTTCTGTCTAGCCTATTCCATTTCTTGTATCATGGGGAATAATATGTAAATTTACTCCAAACTCCTAGTACTGAATTCAAATCTTCCATGCCAAATATTTTCATAAATGTCTTCAAAAATACTCCCTACTTTGTTATATTTCCCTTCTGGCCCCCAGACACATCTGCAAATCAAATTCTAGTCCCAGCCTATAAGTAATATTCCTTGCTGAAAGCTGATTATTTCTCCCAGAATTTTCTTAAGATCCATTATTGCAGTTTTATGTGGGGCATAAATACATGCCAGTGTAATCTTCCTCCCTTGCCAGTAGCCTTAAATCTACCATTATTATCTTTATACTCTACTATCACTGTTGCAGCTCCTGTTGCAGTTAATATAAGTACTCTTTTCCTTTGTCCCAGGTTATTCTGTTCAGTAACCATCCTGTAAACCTTTCTTTATCAAATTCACATGTTCACTTCTTTCCAAGTGCCTTGTGTGACATAGCTATTTGCATTCTGCATGTTTTAATATAGTTCACGACTCTTTTCTTTTTTGTATTTATCTTTGAGACCATTGACATTTAAAGACATTAAAGAAAGCATCATTATGTTAAAAAGTCATTATTCCCACCTTTTATGTCTAACAACTTTTTTAAGTGTCTAATTTCCGCTTTTGTGTTACATGCATACAATGTTTGACATCTTTTTTACAGTTGTTTCTTATATCCATTCGAGCCTATGTCACATTTTACAAAACTTTTTTGTTTTATTGAAAGCCCTCAAAAAAACACACACATGTGAAATACCCCCCCTTTAAAACCTATTAACACTAACACACAAAACTATATACATCTTCAAATATTGAAGTTTTAACCTCCTAATAGGAACATGTGTCCCAAACTGACAGCCACACTCTCATAGACTAGGGTTAACCTAAAAGAAAGGTTATCCATGCTAAGACACATGGTACAGCCTGGCCTTCTACTAAGTGCTGTCTGGTTTTGTGTAATCTTCATAGCTCCCCTAGATGAGAAAACACTTGAATGCTTTCAGAAAGCATACTCTCCTACCATTACTCTTTATCAGATTGTTTCCATTGGGACATGAGGACCAGGTACAAAGTTGTTACCAAAAGCATACCTTTACTTGCTAGAAAAAAGCTTTATAATAGTCGGTGTTCTTTTTCACTTACAGTAGCGAGTCAGTTATCCAAACCCATGCTTCCAAAGTTTTCAGGTAGGAAAAGTCATAAAGTCTGACTATGTAAATGTTATACTTATTAGCTTGTGCACTTTTTTTTTAACTTTTATCCTGCTTGTTTGCGAAAAATATTCTTTGTTGTCCACTAGACTTGGTGAATGGTTAAAAAATGTATTCCCTGAGTGCAGAAAAAACAAGATTTTAGAAGTTTTTCCTCGAATTCAGTGTATATTTGATTATCCAAACAACACTTGATCCCAGTTAGTTTGGATAATCGACTCTCTACTGTACTTGATTTCTTTTAAAACTTATTACTTCAAGCTAAGGACCTTAATCCAATTATTTTCCTATACGAGAATGAGAAAAGTACGTCAAATTTTCTTTTTTTTTTTTTTTTTTTGTCATGCTCTTTTGACCAGACTTTTATTTTTTATTTATTTATTTTTTTTAACATTGCAGTGCCAGCATTTCTTAAAGCTGAATAAGGAGAAAGAGAGAAGGGAAAAAACAGAAGCACCTATTTACATTTGTATCCCCATTACACTGAAAAATAACTTTCCAGATTTTCTTTGTCATGGTTCACAAATATAATTATTGCTTTGTAATCCCACATTTGTCAATTTCCAAATTACTGATTTTCTTCGTATTCATTTCCATCTCCCATATCCCCCCCTCTCTTCTTCATTTCCAATCTACTCTTGAGTCTTCGAATCAGCTCTTGTGCTTTTTTATTTCTGTCACTTTGAAACATTGAAAAATATTTTACTGGCACAGTCTCTCTGTGGTCTCTATTACCAGAAAAAAGAAGGAGCATCTCCTTCTGTTTCACAGCTCACTTTTTGTTGGACAAACTTGTATTTCATCCTTCACATGTACTGCATGAAAAAAATGATTTTGTCCCTCCAGGAAAGAATATTTTGAAGGTAGCTGCTTACAGAAGTTTGAATTTCACACCTGCTTCTCGACATTCCCTGAATAGTGAAATAAATGTACTCCTCTTCTGCCTGGTGTACAGTGAGTAATAATTCTCCACAAACATTCTGATGTCTCCCACTTTTAGCATTTTGTCCTTTTGCCACAGTTTTGTCAGAATCAACTCCTTCTGCTGGTAGGATTGCATCTTTACTATTAATGGTCTAGGTTGCTTTCTCATTGCCAGGTTTAGAGCATACACATGATGTGCCCTTTCAGTTAACAACTGTTGTGGAATACCAGTTCAGTTGCTTATTATTTGTGCTTTCATAAAATTAATACAGTCTGTTTTTTTCCAGCTTCTCTTGTACAGCAGAAAAATCTCAGGATGTTCTTCATCTCACATTGCTGCAGTCCTTACACTTGGGTAGTCCGCTGTCCTCGGTCGGCCCGAATATCAAAGTATAAGGCTGACGTCGGTCAAGGCGCATTTGACTTACATCAGGACGTCAGGGTACAAATGCGCATGACCGACGTCATATCCTCAGTCTTTTTTGCCGCATGGTCCGATGCAGAAGCAGTATTGCAAGTGCCGGTTGGAGTTCTGAAATTTTTCGATTTTGGAGTTTCAGACCGAGTCAAAGTTGGCTAAGTACCCCGTTGGGGAATATTTTAGTTTTTTCTTGCCTCAGTGGTTTACCGGATGTCAGAAAAAGTGAATAATTATATTTCTTGTGGGAAACAGATACCGCATAGAGACTATCATACTTTGTGTATTCCTTGTTTAGGGCCTGAGCACGACGTTGTTGGGTGTCGCTCTTGTGCTAGATTCAATAAGCGCACTATAAAGAGGAGATTAGATTGTGCCATGTTAGTCTTCGGGAAGCGGTGCAATTATAAAATGCCGTCGGATGCTCCGGCCCGCTTCAAGAAGCGCAAGGACAAAGCAGTTAAGCCTAGGCTAGAAGAACCGTCCGTGCGGACGCCGGTTCTTTAGAGGTGTCGGTGGAGCCGGTGGTTCCACCGGAGGTTTCTTTGGGATCCCAGGGAGGGACTTTGCTATTGCAGGATGTGGCCTCTCAGGAGGCAGGTCAGGGTGATGGGGCTTCTCAGGTTACTATACTCCCCTCCCTGCCTAGGGTGGTTAGGCCCTCTCCTTCTGTTTCCAAGGCTTCTCCCAGAGGCAGGCCAGGTTTAGCTTCAGTTGGTGTCACCCCTAGTTCTTCAGGAACTGTGCCCAAGAAGCATATGCTTAAAATGGCAGAAGATTTGATTGCTTTGATTAGGGGTTCTTTGCCCCCTCCTGATAAGAGACCTAGGGTGGAGCCTGAGCTAGGGAGTTTTGAGCAGGCTTGGATGTTTCAGAGTCTTGCTGAAGACTTGCAGGAGTACTCTCCTTATTCTGATTCTGATGTGGATGATTCTACTCCTTCTGCTTCTCCTCCTGAGGATTTTTCTTTTTCAGAAACTCTTCATTCCATGAGGGAGCATTTTAAGTGGGAAGGTCAGGACTTCTCTGATTCCAGGAAAAGGCTTAGGGAATTTTGTTTTACCCCAGCATAGGCCTTTGGCTATACCTCCTGTTTTGGATGTAGTGGAAGATGTTTTACAGAGGCTTCTCTTAATCCTGATTCTTTGCCTCCTGCTCCTGTTAAACCGGATAGGTATTACAGGGTGCCTGAAGCTCATAAGTATCTTTTTAAGAGTCCTAGGGCAGACCCAGAAACTGTTAGCCAGGGGCCTAAGGGTGTTAAGGCTTCTGTTGTCAAGAATCCGGTTCCTGCAGATAAAGAGGCCAGGGCCTTGGATAGATGGGGAAAGAAAGTTTATACTACTTCCACTCTAGCTATGAGGGCTTTGAATTGCCAGTTTCATATGTTGAAATACCAAAACTATCTCCTTTCACAATTGAAGTCTAAGGTTGATGCTCTGGCGGAAGGTATTGATTGTAAAGAATTACAAGATTTAGTACATGTTTCTGAACAGGTGGGTAAGCATTCTTTGCAATGTGGTTTTGATGCTGTACAGGCCTCGTCTAGGGTGGCTGCCACTGGGTCAGTTCTTCGCAGGCACGCCTGGCTGAGGATCAAAATTTATCTGACCATGTTAAAACAAGGATTTTAGATGCTCCTTTACAATCTGATGTGTTGTTTGGTTCTCCTGTTGAGGCAGTTTTAAAGAAAATGGAAGACAAGGCTAAGTCTATGCAGACTGTTAAAGATTGTTTGCAGGTTCAGCCTCCAAAGTTTAGTAGAAATTGGCCTACTAAGGGGGGGACGTATCCTTCTTATGATTCCCAGTCTAGGGGTAGATCTAGACGTGGTAGGGGCAGAGCTCAGGGCTCTTTCAGGCCTAGAACAGGAAGTTCTCCTGCACAGTCTTCAGGTGAGGGCAGGGGTCAGTCCTTTCGTAAACAGACCCAATGACCTACCTTTTCAGCTGCCAGAGCCTTCTCGTCTGGCAGCACCTTTGGGAGGAAGGTTGGCACTTTTCAAAGAAAATTGGAGTTTAATTACCCAAGACAGATGGGTATTGGATATCATACACCACGGTTACAGGTTTTATTTCCATACCTTGCCTCCTTTCAGAGGCATGCCAGACGTTCCTCCTCAACAAAGAATAGAGGCTCACAAGCAAATTTCTCTGTTACTCCAACTAGGGGCCATACAGCCGGTCCCTATGCCAGAAGTGGGCCTAGGATTTTATTCTCGCCTGTTCCTAGTACCAAAGAAGGGGAACACGTGGAGACCAATTTTGGATTTATCTGTCCTCAACACTTATCTGGACATTCCCAAGTTCAAAATGTTGGCGTTACAACAGCTTTTACCTCTGCTGGGCAAAGATCATTGGATGGTAACTTTGGATCTCAAGGAGGCTTACCTTCATGTTCCTATCAGACTAAGTTGCAGGAAGTATCTGCGTTTTGAGCTGGGACTTCTCACTATCAGTTCTCTGCATTGCCCTTTGGCTTATCTACTGCGCCCAGAGTGTTCACAAAGTTCTGGCTCCAGTGATAGCTTTCTTCAGGCTAAAAGGAATACAGATCTATCCTTATTTGGACGATTGCCTGATTCTGGCTCAAGGAAGGGAAGAGCTTCTTCATCATTTGGAATATGTGATAGCAGTGCTAAGATGCCTGGGGTATTCTGTGAACGAAATAAAGTCCAGTCTAGTACCCTCTCAGGAAATGTGCTTTCTGGGTGTAAGACTGAATACAGCATCCCAGATGGCCTTTTGACCCCGGACAAACAAAAGAATCTTTCCCTTTACTTCCATCAACTATCTCATCAGTCCGGGCTGACTGCAAGGACAGTCCTTCAAGCCTTAGGGTTCATGGCATCTTGTATTCTGGTGCTTCCCAATGCCAAACTGCATATGAGGAAGCTGCAATGGTATCTCAAAATGTATGGACACAGCACTGCCAGGATCTGGACACTGTCATTCAAATAATACCTTGCATTCAAAAGGAATTTTTGTGGTGGGCTCAGGAATGTCACCTAAACAAGGGACTCTCTGTGACCCGGCCAGAGGCGAGTCAGATTTTAACGACAGATGCCTCAGACAAAGCTTGGGGAGCTCATCTAAATGGAAAGTGGATACAAGACAAGTGGCCTGCCAGACTACAACATCTACATATCAACCTGAAGGAGATGTTAGCAGTCCAGTTTGCATTAATAGCTTTCAAGGATTTACTTCTTCCAGGGCAGGTGTTGATTCTAACAGACAACACAACTGTCATGTGGTACATCAACAAGCAAGGGGAACACATTCTTATCCTCTATGCAGGCAAGCAATGATTTTGTGGGAGACTGCTCTCAGTTTACAGCTCAATCTTCAGGCAAGGTTTCTGCGGAGCACAGAACTCCTTAGCAGATGTGTTGAGCAGACAAATTATGGATCCCCACGAGTGGAAATTGGATCCTCATGTATTTCAGAAATTGACAGTGTCATGGGGAACTCCAGACATAGATCTGTTCGCTTCTCCACTAAACCATCAGCTGCCAAAGTTTTGCATGAAAAGGTTTCATCCCACAGCTTGGAAAGTGGATGCTCTTTCTTTCAATTGGAGCAATCTTCATGTGTATGCCTTTCCACCTCTGCCTCTCCTCCCAAAGGTACTTCTAAAGGTCAGACAGGACAAGCCAAGGATGATTTTAATAGCTCCAGATTGGCCTCGACAGCACTGGTACCCATTACTGAGAAGTCTGGTACGGAAGCCTCCATGGCCTTTGCCTTGATTCCACACCTATTGTCCCAGGAGGACAGTCATTTGCTCAATGTCAAACTTCACTCTCTTCACCTAACAGCCTGGCATATTCTGTTTTGAACCATAGAGGGTCTCACCTTCCACAACAAGTTTTGAATGTGATTTTGGAAGCTAGAAGGCCTAGTACAAGGAAAGTGTACGCAGATAAATGGAAGAGATTTTTATTTTGGAGTGCAGCAAAGGATTTTGATGTTTCTGAGCCTAATTTAAGTGTGGCTCTTCAATATCTTACTGAGTTACTGGACAAAGGTTTGTCCTTCTCTTCTATTAAGGTTCATGCTGCAGCAATTTCAGCTCACTATGACTGTGACCCACCATTGTTTTCTCATCCTTTGTTCAAGCAATTTCTTAGAGGGGCAAAGAATATAAGACCCCCACGTAGAGCTCCTACTCCTGCTTGGGATCTCAATTTTGTGTTGGAGAAACTCACTCTACAACCTTTTGAGCCTGCAGCTACTACTGAGTTGAAATATTTATCATGGAAGACTGCCTTTTTGTTGGCCATTACCTCTGCAAGAAGGGTTTCTGAATTACAGGCCCTTATGGCGGTTGAGCCTTTCTTAATTTTCCATAAGGATAGGGTATCTTTACGTACTAATCCTTCCTTTATGCCTAAAGTGGTTTCTAGTGTGGCTTTAAACCAAACTATTCATTTGCCTACTTTTATGCAAATCCCCAAAATAAAGGGGAAAAGATTTTGCACACTTTAGATGTACACAGGCAGTTGCGATATTATTTGGACAGAACTAAAGGGTTCAGGCAGTCTCAGCAGTTATTTGTTTCTTTTGCTTTGAGTTCTCAGGGCAAGCCTGTGTCAAAACAAGCTATTTCTAAGTGGATTGGGTTTTGCATTGCTTTCTGTTATTCCCATCATGGCAAGGAGATTCCAGCTGGGATTAGGCCTCATTCCACTAGGGCTACTGCCACTTCGACAGCTTTTTTGAGGGGGGTGGCAACCAAGGATATTCTGGAGGCAGCTACTTGGAGTTCAGTGCATACTTTCTCTAGGCATTATCACCTACCACTTTACTCTAAATCCAGGGCTGGTTTTGCCACTGCTGTTTTGCAGGGCATTTTGGCAGCTCCTGCTTCCTTATAGTTTGGCCATCCTCCCTTACCTCTGCTTTGGGATTCTACCCAAGTGTAAGGACTGCAGCAATGTGAGATGAAGAACATAGTACAGTTTTGTACCTACCATAAATGTATATGTTGGAAGATCCACATTGCTGCAGTCCAATTTACCCTCCCTCCTTCCCCTCTGTAGTTAGAGGTGGTTGTGTGGGTTGGGTTGTAAATATTGTGTATATTGTATATATTGTACATATAATTAGTGCAAGGGTGGTTGGTTGGTTGTTTGTTTGCTGTCTTTTGGTTTTGACCTTTATTTTTAGGGTCTTCTGACATCTGGGGCAAGAAAAGACTGAGGATATGACGTCGGTCATGCGCATTTGTACCCTGACGTCCTGATGTCAGTCAAATGCGCCTTGACCGACGTCAGCCTTATACTTTGATATTCGGGCCGACCGAGGACAGCGGACTACCCAAGTGTAAGGACTGCAGCAATGTGGATCTTCGAACATCTACATTTATGGTAGGTACAAAACTGTACTTTTTTTCTACATGCTTTGTCCTCTAATTCTATTTTTTTTTAAACATCTCTTCTTGAGCAGTCTCATGTTCAACTAGCCTTTTCTTCATTTTGACCTCTGAATTTTGCAGTTTTATCACCTCGTGTGAATATCTGTTTAAAGTGTCTTCCATTTTTTCCAGCCTTTGTTATTTGAGTTGATATACTCCATCAGTGTTTTGTTTATTTTCATCAGGTCTGTGTGTAGTTGTTGTATACTTTCCTCTAGGTTACTGGAAGTCGTGTCTGGAGCTTGCACTTATTTTTGCTGAACAGCTACAGTACTCTTCCCAGTCAGTGTTTTTTCTTCACCTTTTGTATCTATTTTTCTTTCAGGTACTCTGTATTTCTTTTTCCTTGGCATCTAGGCAGTGTACATACTAGCCAGTTACTGAAATTTACCCGGAAGTATAAGTCCACTGGCTTTCTCTGCTGAGTTTCAGTATTCATACAGGGAGAGCTAGAATTAAGCTGTTACTCAGTGTGCTGCCAACTTGGAAGTCCCAAGCCACCATATAGTTAGGTAGGAATATGCTCAAGAACAACAAATAAGAACTGGAGTACTGTTTACACTGCAGTATGTGTGTCTAAGAAAAGTGCATTATTTTTATTTGCATTTTCTTTATTGTAATTCTGTTCATAAATATATTTTCATATGGCTCTCTCCATTTTAACCACATAAAAATAGTGACAGTAGTCACAGAAACATAAATAGACCACTCCTTTTGTGTTGGATGTATATTTTACATTAAATATTATTTTGTTTTTCAATGTGTTTAGCTTCAGTTTTGGTCCTGTATAGATGAACTTGCACCATCCTTAATGGCTGCATTTCACTAGTTCCTTTCTATTGCTTGTACTACCAGTTGCTTTTGGTGCCTGTGATTCTAATTTTTCATTCATATTTATGTACCTCTTATATGTGAAATCTGGCCCATCACCCAGTGCTTCTAGAGGAATCCATTAGAGCAACTAAAATTTTTCTAGTTCTCTTTCATGATATTTTTAATAGTGTTAGTATCAGACCCATACTTGAGTACCATTGTTCTACTAAATTTTCCACTGTTAACAGTTGCTTTTTTTGTAGTTAACAGAACTGTTAACTGGTAGCCCTTTCCCCAGAATTGATTAATACTTGGTCCCTGTACAATCCAGGATTTCATCCCTTAGTGTTGACAGAAGTTGGTAGGGATAGACTCTCTTTAAAAACATACCTATCAAAATTTCCAGCTAATTTTTAATGTTGTGTCATCTGAAATTATCCTTGTAAGCATTAATGCTTGGCCTTTAACTAAACTTTTCTTTTGTCAGAATGGTGTTAAATTTAAAAATGTAGATATGAATTAGAGAAACTGGGCTTCCTTTCAATGGTCAAAGCAAACATACCTGTTTTGGTGTTCTTACTAATGATTATATCTAGGTATTTTATTTTTCTGTGGGACGTAAATGAATTTCAAAAAAGTAGTCATCCCATCTATGTATTCCAGAAAGTCCCTTTGTATGCCCTCACATCTGTTCCAAAAGAGAGAAATTTCATCCAACAATCTTGGGTATATTGTTAAAATTTTTGGAAAAAGGAGAATTAAAAACATATTGCTGTTCCCAGTACCACATAATTAGACTGGCATACAGAGGGCACATGCTGCCCCATATGGCCACTCTTCTCTTGTTTAAAAAAAAAATCTGTCAAAATACATGAAATTATGTCCTGGACAGTTTCCATAAGTGTCATAAAAGGATAAATATCCACACCTGAAATAAAATCACATGTTCGGAAGACCTTATGGAACCATTTTAAACCTTTTACATGTGGGATGACCGTAAACAAATCTACTACATTTAAGGTGACAAAGATCCCTTTATTTGAAAATGCATGTTGATTTAAATTACCTAAAAAGTCTTAAGAGTCTTTCACCATATATCAGTGATTGTCATAGAATGCCTTCATGTCTTCTTTCAAGATAAACTGCAAGAGAGTATATTTTAGATCCCTCTGGAGACACTATGGGATAAAAGGGAGGGTCATTTATATTTTTATGCACTTTGGGTGTACCAAAAATTGAAGGTCATCACAAGTTTTTGTACTTCTGAATACCTGTATATGTCTGGGGTGATAGCATGTTGCAGCATTATATCCATTAATAATCGGTTTTGTGGTATGCAACATTAATCTCATGCTAGACTCCTTACAATACCAGTTTCTGTTATTAAGCAGTTGAAACATTTTACATGAGTAGTCTATGCTGTCCATAATTACCAATAATCCTGTTGCCCTTCTTATCTACTAAATCTTAAAGAAGCTGTCTTGATTCCTTAGTTAATGTTTTAATAGTAATAATGCTGCATACCTCTGTGACCTGTAAAATGCAGTACGCCTGTGACAAACGGCGCTGTTATTACTATGTTAAGGTCACAGTGTGCCTGAGTGTATTTGCTGCTAAGATCTGTGGAAATGACACTTATCGATATGTACACAGCTCACAGTTTATTGGTTGCTTGTAGAAGCATCTGTTGATAAACATTTCATTTGTTGTCAGTGCACGTGTCATATTTAAGTTTCCATTGATTTTGCAGCAAATTAAAACTATAATGTGTTGCTTTTTACATTGACAGTTTACTAACATTTGGTCTAACACAACTCTCAAATACACACTTACACACACATGCACAAAATAATTTTATGGTAGGTATTGGACAACACAACTAACAGTATAGGTAACAATCAGCATTTTTCCTTTTCAGAGGAGCAGTGTCTTATAGATTCATAGGTTCTTAGGTAGGTACTAGGCTATCGGCCCAAGAGCCTACGTAAGCCTAGCCAGCAAGGTTCCATAGCTTGCGCCACCCAAGAAAGTTATTTTCCTGTGCCACTGTCCAGCAGAGACACATAAGTGATCCCCGGAGTGTATTTCCTATTTCCCATCCACTCATCAAGATTTTTCTTGAAGAGTGCTAATGAAGAACTTTGCTTGACATAGATGGGTAGCTTGTTCCAGAGTATAGGAAGTCTCTGGGACAGGAATCTATCCCTCCAGCGTGTCCTGTTTATTGTGGTGACAAGGTTTAGGTCCCTAGAGTGTGTAGCTCAGAGGGATTGGGATTTCTTTAGGTGTAGCATGTCCAACAGCTCTGGGTTTGACATAGCTTTATATGTTAGGCAGAGAGCACCTCGGAGTAGGCGATATGCTACGGAGTAAAGCTGGAGTTTTTTTGAGGCGGTCAGTGTAGGGCATTTGTTTGAGGCCAGTAATCCTCTTTGTGAGGTACTTCTGTGGCCTTTCCAGCTGCTGCAGATGTCTTGTGAGGTACATTCCAAAAGGGGCATTGTACTCTATAATGGGTCTAATGAGTGATGAGTAGAGGAGAACAATGACCTCTTTTTTCCTGGATGAGAACCCTTTTATGATGAGGTGTGCCACGTAGAAGGGCTTGCATACATTGTGGTGTCTCAACTACATCATCATGTGTTAATCTCAATGTGAGGTATACCACCAGCAGGAAGAACTACCCAGCAACTTATCTGTCTAGGAAATCAGAAGCTACTACTGATACATTTTGCCTAGTAATACAGCAGATTTTGTGCTACTTTATATAGTGAGGTATTGTGCATTCAGTCTGTCATGGTGTGCAAAAGACTGTCAGCTTGAAAACGTGGTGCCCATCCTTATCAACAAATTAAAATGGGTCATCTGCATACATGTGGCATAAAGAAAATCATCACAGCATTTCATTATATATGTTATAAATCCTTTATGTAGATCCAAATATATGTGATACACTCGCTGCAGTTTGTGACAAAAACACTTCTCAGTAGAAAATATCTTGTAACTAGACACACCCCTTACAGTACAATTACTGCATATTACATAGGACATCAGGTACAGACCCTGTAACTGAATATGCTGTTGTGATTGCACAGCCCCCCTCCCCACACTGTAGCAATAGGACACAGCGTGACCCTCTGGAATATAATATGTTGAAGTAAAGCTGTGCCTCAGCAATATGACTCCTATCCCTTCTAGGAAATGAGCTCCCTTTCCTAAGCCAGAGCAGGTGTATATGGAATGAACAAGTGTGCAGTACACTAACTGTGTAGCAGCTGTATTCAGATGCTGTACAGCTGTTGATGTGGTAGTCCAAAACACTGGTGACAGTGTAAGGCCATTACCTTTCATGTAATGTCAAGCATTACCTAAATGATGTATGGTCATCATTTAGGTTGTGTTCACAAAAAGTACTGTACTTACATGCAACATTACAAAGGTCCTTTATATATGGTCAGTTGTAATATATGACATATACACTTGTTTGTGGTTGGCTTGACAATCAGCAGAAAATACAGAAGGTTATGTATTAGTTGATACGTGTTGGAAGGACATATACATATGCATTTGTTTATAACTTGTACCTTATATTTGCTGAGGATCAGTTGAATAAATAGTTATAAAAATGTAACACAGTCATTTTGATTTCTAACCACAGACCAGTAACTCAGCTATGCAGGGATTTGAACCAACAGTGTTAACATTATACAAAAGAAATGTCAAAAGAGTCTGACATGTGACACTAATCCCAAGCACTGCAAGGATGTGATTGCACACATGTATGCATCTTTTGCTATGTAATCTGGTCACTGTTGGTGTAAAGGCTTAGCAAAAGTATTGCAGATGATGTGTACCTATGTATGTATATGTGTATATATGGGTCTATATGACTTGGTCGACAGTTCATATGATCGACTGTTTATTTGGTCAACAGTTCATTTGATCGACAAGCATTTGCCCCCTTCCCCAATGTTGTGTGACCCTGGAGTTGATATATATAGTTAGGGGTGGGGGCACAGCCCCACATTCTGAGTGTGTGGTGCGGCCCCACCTAAAATGCTTGTCGATCAAATGAACTGTCGACCAAATAAACAGTCGATCATATGAACTGTCGACCAAGTCATATAGACCCGTATATATATATATATATATATATATATATATATCGGCCTGTATATAGTAAGTGGTCATGCACACAGATGATAAATTATATTTTAGAAACACAAGTACAATATTTGTTTTATTTATTTATTGCTTTTGTGTACCATGAAAGTGCGACTGGGCACAAGTCCTATTTTTAGTGGAGGCCTGGGGAGAAATGCTCCATTTTACAGAATGAGTAGAAGGCAGTTATACAAGATTTACATAATAATTGTACATACATACATGCATAGATTAGTAATGATTTGAGAGTTAATCAAAAAATAACTATGTACATGGTATTGTAAATGAACATTATTTGCAAACTCGTTAGGTCTTTTTAAGGTTTGAAATATTGAACACTGAGCATTATAGGAAAGTGTGTGTGTGATGAAAATCATAGTTAGGTGTATACTGTTCCCAGCAATTAAGTATCTCTTTTAATTTTCAATATTTGGGCTCATTTTATAGTTATGTGATGACTTATTTCTGTACTTTTTAAGCCTTTCCAGTCTTAGAGTCCACCACTTATTGCATATTATGCACTCATGGTCTACATATGTTAATCAAGTATACAGGGAAATAAATGGTAATCTCTGATTAGGCATGTACTGCAAGAAAATACTTTGATATGCTTAATGATACAAAAATCACTGAACCCACAGACATTGCCAACATACTGGCAGACAGGTTCAATGCAAACTTCAACCCCCTCTCCAAAAGGAGAGATAACTATCCCAGCGGAGTGTAGCCTCCCAGACATCTGTAATGCGCAGGTGAAAGCTGCTCTCTCTAAAGCTAAAAACACAGCATCAATGGGACCGGATGGTGTCCCCGGCTGTGTGCTACACGAACTCAACGAGGAACTAAACCCGCATATAAGGCAGCTGTTTAATCTTAGCCTTACCACAGGATACGTGCCCAAGGAGTGGCTACGGCAACTGTGGTCCCACTCCACAAAGGTGGTACCTCTATGGACCCTGGAAATTACCGCCCCATAAGCTTAACAAGCCTGGTCTGCAAAGCTATGGAGAGGATCATAATGGAACTCATAAACAAAGACATAGGGGACTTGCAGACATTGGACCCGACCCAGTTTGGCTTTGTCAAGGGCAGATCATGCCTTTTGAACTTGGTCGACTTCTTCGAAACAGTCACCAAGGCCATTGATGAGGGAAAGGCAGTCCATACAGCCTACCTTGACCTTGCAAAAGCTTTCGACACAATACCCCACTCGGGTATTATAGAGAAACTTACCAGCTTAAATGTAAACCCATATGTCACAAGATGGGTTGCAAACTGGCTAAAGGGCAGAACCCACAGGGTTAGAATTGCTGGCGCCATGTCAGACTCCAAGCCGGTCACAAGTGGTGTCCCACAGGGCTCAGTCCTTGGCCCCCTGTTGTTCGGCATCTACTTCTCAGAAGTACAGGCAAACATAAGAGGACTATGGCTGACAGTTTGCAGATGACTGCAAACTGGGCGCCATAGTGGAAAGTACATCGGACACAGATATCCTTCAGAGGGGTCTCACGGAAACTGATAACTGGTGCCAGAGCCATGGCCTGAAGTTAAATGCCAAAAAATGTATAGTCATACCCTTCAGGAAAAACAAGGTAACCCCAAGCTACCATATAGGTGGCAATCCATTAAGCACAGAAGAGGTTATCAGGGACCTGGGTACCCATGTTGACAGTGGCCTTTCTTTTGACACTCACATTGCTAAAGTGGTTAGAAAGACCTTCTACATTGCCCACCTGATCATGAAGGGATTCACATCCAGATCAAGTGAGGTCATTGTTCCCCTGTACTCTTCACTTATCAGACCAATGTTAGAGTACAATGCCCCATTCGGGATGTATCTCACCCGACACCTGCAGCAATTGGAGAGACCCCAAAAGTTCCTCACTAAAGGATAAAGGGACTCCAAAATCTGTCGTATGCTGCCAGACTGAAGAAACTCCAGCTCTATTCAGTCGCATACCGCCTGCTCAGAGGTGACCTGTGCCTGACATACAAGGCCATGTCCAACCCGGAACTAATGGACATGCTCCACCTCAAAAAATCCAAATCTACCAGATCCACTAGAGCAAGCGACTTAAACCTTAGCACGGATATAAATAGGACATGCTGGAGGGATAGATTTGTCACCCAGAGACTCCCTATGCTGTGGAATAAAATCCCAGTCCATGTGAGGCAGAGCACCTCGCTGGCTCTGTTCAAGAGAAATCTTGATTGGTGGATGGGAGATCGTAGGTTTACCCCGGGAATCATCTCTGTGTCACTGCTGGACAGAGGCACAACAAACTAATGGGCACAGTATTTTTTAACATAAGGGGTGGCGTAAGCCACAAAACTTTGGGCTAGGCTTATAAATGCCTTAGGGCAGATAGCCTAGTATAAACCTATGAACCTATGAAATGAGAGACTAACAGAGCTGCAATGGTGAATACAAATATAGGCCCATGTAGTGACCTAACTCATACACAGACTCCTGTATAACAAGTGTTATTTTAAAAAGCATTTTAGCTACAGTAGATGGTGTATTGTAGATGGGAAGCACATATTATAGTCATTAAAGTGATAATTAAATAATTTCACAGTTATTAATCTGTTGGACATGGTGAGAATATGTTAAGGTGTGGAATGTCACGCTTACTGAAGGAATCCCATTGGGCCCTGTGTGTCTTGGCAATTCAGACTTGTAGCTGCTGTGGCATTTTTCAGAAAAAAGTCATCATATCTGTAGTTGACCTGGATTCCATTTTGGTAGATTCCTTTTTGTCTGTGAAACTTCCTTGTAATGATGATCCAAATGTCAGCCATGACAGAGGTCCACTGACATGCTGGTCCTCACTTTATATGCAGCATACTCGTACATCAGGTCTGGATTTCCTGATCAGTTGAGATGGCACTCAGATGTCTCACTTGTCTCTCCACTGCCATCAGTGATTAGATGCACTCATCAGAACACTGAATGTTTAAAGGCTTGTAGTTCATTTTACAGGAACAGGTACCGGTGTTACTTTTTAAAATTGGTACCGGGGGGGTGGGACCTAAGGAGCTAAGGTTGTTGGACTTCAGAGACATCCTCTGTAGCTGCACAGAGTTTTGCAGGTATTCCAAGTTTCCCCAAACTATAGGCATGTATGCCAAGATCTGCTAGTTTATTCTGGTGCACCCCACTGCTGTTTAGAAACATTTTATGCAATTGAACCTCATTAATTATGTTATAAGCAAATGGCACTTAAGCTGAATATTAACAGTATTCCTTCCTCTGCAGTCATTTGAAACCCATTAACTTTGCTAGAGATATGTTTCTTGAGAATTTCACTTCAGTTGTTGGTATGTTTTACATATTCCTAAATCTCATTAATGTGGACTGCATCTGAACAAATCTGTAGGCATAGCTCAATTTTCTTAGTTGTACTGCATTTATGCTTGTCTTCCTTGTATTGAAATTTGTAAGGTATGTATGTATGTGTGTGTGTGTATACATATACATATATATATATATATATATATATATATATATATATATATATATATATATATATATATATATATATATATATATATATACACACACACACACACACACACACGTGTATATGTATACATATCCATCCATCCAGCCTCAACCCCTTTTACACACAGAGTCCCCAGGTGGCCAGCCCTGACATAGATCTCTGTATATTTAATATATATATATATATATATATATATATATATATATATCCATGTATATATATATATATATATATATATATATATATATACACACACACACACACACACACACACACACACACACACACACACACAAACACACACACATGTTCACACCCACACGTATTCACTTAGATTAGATTAGATAGACATACACATGTGTATACAACTGATGGCATTATGACTTCTGTGTCAGTATTACGTGTAAACATTTAATAATGACTTGTATGTCAGTATTACGTGTAAACATTTAATAATGACTTATAGTGAGGTGTATCCATGTTCCCAATAAGGACACTAATAGCTACATCTTTGTATACAATACAGCATTTTGGAAGCTTGTGGAGTATTCCTTGAAAACAAACAGTTAAGATGTGGTATACTACACTGCTGATCATGTTTTGTTCATTTATCTGTGTGTGTGTGTGTGTGCGTAGGTTTGCCATCAAAATGTCATATGTCAGTTACATGACCTTGGAAGGGCCAAAGGCACTTTCCCAAGGTGGTGTAACATTGATTTTTAAAATGACAAATCCACTAGAGCAAATGCTAGTGATCATTTGCTCCTCTGGATTTGTTATTTTGGATGGAGATCACACTATAGTGGGGATTGGGAAATTTACCCTTTCATTCACTGTAGTACAATCTCAGAGTTTGTATATATAAGTAGCTGGGGGTGCGCCTTCCACATGGGGGGTGCAGGGGTCTTGCTCCCCTGCAAAATGTTTGTAGCACATAACTGGAAGTGTAGGTATTTTCAGTAAAGTTGACATTCCTGAGTTGTTGAATTTCCTTAATTCCCACTTTCAGTTATGTTAGTGATTGATTATTGGATTTTACAACATTTTGGGTCGCATGTATGAACACTTACACTAGTCAGTTGTGAGATTTTGATAGTAAACCATAGATATAGATATATAGATGCATAGATATAGATATATATATATATAGTTTTTTGGAAAACTGCCTTTTATTCAAGAGCAAATGAAAAAAAAAATGCAAATACAACAAGTACAGCATTATAATGCTTTCCTCATGTATGGTACCCTCTGCTGAGGTCAGTGGCAGGCTCTTTTCTTTTTATAACATTCAACCATTTAATCACCCATTAGTCAACTGTTAGCTTATGTCTTAATGCTCCAACATTTGACATAATCTGTCTAAAGCCAGCCTTTACAGTGTGAATATCAGTATGGTTTTCTTTCAGATGCTTTATATTCAAACAACCCCCTTGAGTTTTAGTTTCATTATACCTTTCCAACATATATAGTTTTCTCTTAAGGGAGTTGTGGTTTTTAATTTTAACATTATGTCTTTTGTTTAGGACAAGTGATTTCCTTTTCTTATTGTTAGAGTTAACACTTCTCTACCATTATTTCCATTTATTCCAGCTGCATCTGCCTTCTCTGCCCCCTTAAGAAGGTGTTTTCTAGTTGCCTCCGCTCCTTCATCAGTACTAACACTTGGTCTGTTAGGGGATTCTCTGATGATTTCCATTTACTGGTTGACACTTTTTTTTACATACCAGACAAACTAAGGATACTAATCCTTTTCTTTGCTGAGTTATCACCCTGTTTTTTTACATAGTTCAGTGGATATATGCCCTGATAACTTTTCTACTAAGTGTATTAGATCTGCATGGAACTTTTTCAATTTACTACACTCCCCAAAATGTAATTCCAGTTTCCCAGAGTGTCTTGGCCACACCTCCAACAAGATGAATGAGCTCCTTGAAATGTTTTAGTAAACCTACTTAGGTGTTGAAATATTTGTACAGACATTTCCACCCAAATGTCTTAAATTTCCTGGCTTTAGTTCCAAAATGTCCTGTAAGAGGCAATGTAGTCCCCACACACACACATTTTGCGATTTTTTTTTTGTAATTAGAAGTGAGTTACGTCATTTGCTGGTTAGTATCACTTTATACAGTCGACATACTAATTTGATGTTTAAACTAAGTTCTGACCTAGTTTCCTGTAGAACCCAGGCCAACTGTAGTTTACTTTCACCCTTTTTTCTAATTTCTCTATATAAACTTTCCAGTATTTTTAGGATTTCTGAGTATTGTAACAAGGCAGTCCTTTGAATATTGTATATGTCACGAAGCTCCTGTCATTGTCATCCTGTTCTCCTGTTTTCTCAGTTGCTCCCAATAAAATTTGTATTGTTCTTGACTGACCAGTTCTTAATTGCTGGAATATCTATTCTAAAGTCTGGATAACTGATGGGCTTTTTGAGTTGCTGCCCTTTTTTGCTTGTGTGTGTGTATACAAAGTCTGACTTTATTCCTACCCCAATTTTCCTTGTTAGTGAGTTGTATGGTGGTGTTTGTAATAATATGTCTTTCCAGTTGTAGGAATATGTCCTGTCCAATGTGCAATAACAGATCTTGAATTGGGCTACTTCAAAGTAGATCATCAAATCTGACATTGTTAAACCTCGCTTCTCAAGTGGTCTAACTGATATGTCCCATCTTAGTCTGAGCTTCTGATTATCCCAAACATATTTGTAAATCTGTGTTATCATCTGCCTCCATATTGGTTGAAATATGAAGGCCTGACCTATGTAGAGAATAAGAGGGACAATGAACATTTTAATTGCTTGAATGATTTGGTCTAGCTCAGCATTGATCATTTCCCATTTCTTTATTATCTTTGAAATTTTATTTTCCATCTCCACCAGTGCCTGTTCTAAAGAGCTTTTACTTTTGCCACTATCCGTTCCCCCAAATATTTCATCTTACTGTGCTTTTACAAGACAGAAAAAGTTTGCACCAGCTCAAAAATGAGGGCATAGTTAACACTAATTGCTTTTGATTTTTGTTCATTTAGTTTATGTCCTAATAGTGTACTAAAGGGCCTTAACTGCTGTAACCCTCTCTCTCTCAAGGTCTTTTTCTGGGTGAGCTAAGAGTATTAACACATGATCTGCAAACACTGCAGTTTTATATTCCCTATTCAGGGTGGTTCACCCCTGAATTGCTGACTGTCTTATTTTTTTGTGGAAGGGGTTATAGGTACACGGCAAGTAGTAATGGGGATGGGGGCAACACTGTTTTGTTCCCCATTCTATTGGAAATGTTGGTTACTCTCCCATTCACCTTCTTATAGCAAATATTGCATTTGCTTGAGCATCTCAACTTGGGGGAGTCATTACAACCGCAAAACTTCCCAAAAATATCTCATATAAACTGTCAAATGTCTTTTTTTCGTCTAAATCAGCCATTAAGAGGGGTGTCCCGGTTCATCCTCTTGATATATAATGTTGACTGACAGTATATTGTCAAATGTTTGCTTACCCTTAATAAATTCACTCTGAGATTGAGTTATCCTGGGCAATATTTTTGCCATTCTGTTTACTAAAATTGGATTGAATACCTTATGTACACGATTTAGTACAGCTGATGGTCTGTATGAGTCGGGATTAGTAAGATCTCTTCCCTCTTTGTGTATAATCAAGATTGCAACTGTTTTCCATGAAGCTAGGCTCTCTTTCCGCTTTAAAAGTACATTAAACAAGCTGTATCCATGTTTAATGATGTCTTGACCCCCCCCCCCCCAAAGGCACCATATTTTAATTGGTAGCCAGTCCCAGCCAGGAAGCTTACCCCCCCCCCAGCTTGTAATTTTAGCTGTTCTTGTATTTGATTGAATGGGAGAGCATATCTTGCTCCTCTTTTGTTAGAGGGCTTATTTGCAGACCTGTAAAAAATCTTAGTGTCGGACTTCCAGGTAACATCTGATGTTAAGTTGTCTATCTCGCTTTCATTCCTCTGATCCGACTCTGCCATCTTCGATAGCTCGAGAGCTGTTTACTGGCTTGAGGCTACCCTTTATCCCATGATGCCTAGTGATAGCTACCCAGATCTCGTTTGCCGCTTCAGCTGCACGGTGTCGTTTTTTCTGGCTCAGGCTCGTATAAAGTTTCTTTATAAAACTTTTTACTAGAAATAGTCCTTTTTCTAAGGGTTATTGTTATTGTTAACTGTTCGTCTTATTTTGTTATGTTAGCTAGTGTGTATTTGTAGCTTCCCTCCCTTCCTTGTAGAACTCGTTTAACTTAGAGAGTTCTCCCCCTCCTCCCCTCCTTATCCTTGTCTTGTCAGGTTAGCTGTTTAGGTTAGAGGCTTTCCTTCTACCTTTTTTTTTATAGGCTAGCCGTTTAACTTAGAGGCTTTCCTATACATAAAAAAAAAAAAAAACCTTTAGCTTTAGTCTGTAGTATAGTGTGTTTTTTTGTGTACACTGTATTTTGCTTTGTTAGCTATTCTTTTATTTCTTGTTACAGGATGTCAAAAGAATCCAAAGTGTCTGCATTCAAGAAGTGTGACTCATGCTGTCAGAAAATGTCTCTGACAGATGGGCACACTTCTTGCGTCTATTGTTTAGGCGCTGTGCACCTGCAGGATTCTTGTTCCATCTGCCATGCATTTAGTCCAAGAGTCCTGCAGGAGCGTAAGAATAAGCTTATTTTTCAGGGTCTTTTAAAGCCCCAGGATTCACCGGACAAGACCTCTCAGCCTGTGAAATCCCCAAAATGTACCAAGCCGTCTGCTTCAAGTTCAGAGCCGTCTTTGGTTCAGACTCTACCTGCTACTTCGGTTCTGGCTGGCACCGATAAGACTATCTCCCCGTTGGCTCCATCAGAAACTTCGGAGCCACAAGAGGCTGAGGTCCCCTTCTTTGGAATCGATACGTTTGGCTCCTCGGTCTCCCCTGCTTCAGAGCGAGCGCAGTCACAGATCTTCTCACTCCTCTTGATCCCTCCAGGCTGTCGGATCACGATGTGGAGAGAGTGGTCAGTAGGTTGCTAAAGTCGCAGACACTTGTCAAGATGTTGTCCAGCCCTCCTCAACAGGTGTCGACTCTGTCCACTTCTATTGATGTTCCTCCTCCGACCGGAGTTTGTTGGGGTTCGAGTAGTGGAACCGTCGGCTCCGATAACTCTTTCTCCTTTGGTTCCATCGTCTGCTCCGATCCCCTCGATGATGCCATCCATCGAGGGATCTGGGTGCCGGGGCTCCCTTGTCGGCTCCGAGGGGGCGAGTGGCATCAGACTCTTGTCTGACCCCAATCTCTCTCGGAGCTTCGGCACAGGTGAGCTCTGCTCCTACATCGGCCTCAGAGCCGTCTCCCTCGGTGCGGAGAAGGATTCCGATTTCCTCTGAACCGGAGCCTTCTCTGCATCATGGCAGGGACGCCTTCGATGTCACGAGGAGTGTGCTGGCCACTGAGTCAGCTCCACTATCGGCCCCACCGGCTCCGTCCCCTGTAGTGCCTGTGCCAACCTCTGCTACTCCTCCAGACCCCAAGCGTGGGGAACTGGCACTCCAGGGCACCCCATTGGGTGTTTCCTCTTCTTCCGAGGACTCCCCTGATCATTCAGATGAGCCCCCTCGTAAGAAGAAGTGCAAGAGGAAGCACATTGACTCCCCTGAGTCTGTTACTTCTGATACAGACTTAGATGATTCGGAAGGGTCCCCGAGATCCCCCTCTGAAGATGTTTCCTTCTCGGACATCCTAGAAATGCTTAAGCAGAGGGGGAAACTGGAATCCCCTAGCCACTACCAAGGATGAGTCTGTATTCCTGGATGCGTTCGGTTCCCGACATTCCACCTCCTGGGTTTCTCCGCCTTTCGATCCACTTATGTCAGTGGTGGCTCGAAAGCTTGGTCAGCTCCGGATACAGTGGACCCAACTCCCAGGAGACCTGGCAAGTTCATCACAGCACCCCATGATAAGCAGTTCCTTACCAAAGGTGTGCCTGTTGATGCCATGGTGGTAGCAGCAGCCACCAAAAAAGTTAGCGGAGACCTCTTTGTCTGTCCATCCTCCTAACGAGGAGTCTAGGACCATGGACAGATACGGGAAGTGATTGTTTGCTTCAGCGACCTTTTCTATGAGGTCACTGAACTACTTATGCCATTTTACCTGGATTCAGAGGGATCCCCTTAAAGAGCTCGGAAGATACCCTTCAAGATCCATCAGCTGAGGGGGCTCAAGCTAAAGTAGCTTCCCAGCTGGCGACGCTAAATTCTGTAGTCAACTCCTCCATGAGGCTCATTTCCTATGCAGCCGATGGTGCGAGTAGAGCCGCAGGTACGGGTGTGGCCCTTAGGAGGCATGCATGGATACGGCTATGTAATTTTGCAGAACCCTTTAGAGTGCCATTCACCAACACCCCCCTTTGATGGTTCCTTTCTTTTTGGACCACAGGTGAAAGACACTTTGACTAGGTGTGAGCAAGAAGGCAAGACTCTCTCTGCCGTGGGAGTCCATTTTTGCACTCCTTCTAGACCATACCCCAAGGGTCAGAAGAGTGGTAAAATGTGGTTCCGAAAATCCCAGGGAGCCTCGCCTGACACACGTAGCGATTTTTCTTCCAGGGGCAGAGGGGGAATCAATAACAACAGACACCGCCCTCGTGGCAGAGGGGGTCTGCAGAACTAGGGCAACACAGAATCTTTCTCTGATAAGCCCTTTTAGCATCCCTGAAGGGTTAACCGATTGCCCGCCTCTGGAGGCAGTCGGGGGAAGACTTTCACTGTACCCAAAAGCCTGGCAAAATTTAACGCAAGACAGATGGGTACGGTCCATTATATCCGGAGGTTACAAAATTCCCCTCTGTCAACCCCCCTTACCATCAAGAAAATCCCTTCCAGATGTTCCACCCAATCTGTGGGACCAAGCAGTAATAGAAGTTTCAAAACTGCTAGAAAAAGAGAGTCATCCAGGAAGTCCCGGCAGACCAGCACGGATCCGGAACTTACTCAGGGTTCTTTTTGGTACCAAAAAAGACAGGGGACTGGAGACCGATTCTGGATCTCAGCAGACTAAACAGGTCTGTTCAAAGAAAAAAGTTTTGGATGGTCACGCTACAGTCCATTCTACCCTTTCTGGGTCAGGACAATTGGATGTGCTCGATAGATCTTCAGGATGCGTACTACCATATCAAAATGGACAGGCGCTCCAGGAGATTTCTTCGCTTCTGGCTGGGATAACGGTCATTACCAATTCAGAGCTCTGCCCTTTGGTCTCACCACAGCCCCCAGGATGTTCACCAAATGTATGGCAGTGGTCACGGCTCACATGAGGCATCGAGGATTCCAGGTGTTTCAGTATCTAGATGACTGGCTCCTCACTGCTACTACCAGGCATCAACTACTGCAAGCCAGGGACTACACAATCACAATCTGCTCTCAGCTAGGCATTATAATAAACTTTGAAAAATCTGCCTTGTTGCCCTGTCAGTCTATCACCTATATAGGAGCAGACTTGGACACAAGGAACATGTCCGCAAGGCTACCACCAGAAAGGGTGTCTAATTCGCCAGCCAGTACAAATTCTAATGCAGAGCAAAAGAATCCAAGTCAGGTTTGTCCTTCAAACACTGGGTTCCATGGCAGCGGCAATTCTTCTAATCCCACTGGCCTGTTTTCATATGAGGATCCTTCAGTGGCTTCTGTTCACACAGTGGTCTTTCCAACAGCTGCCCATGTCTCATATGATCATGATTACAGAAGCATGCAAAAGGCACCATTCCTGGTGGATGGTCTCCCCACTAGTGACTGAGGGCAGACCCTTCATTCAGCCCCCTCCGGTTGCCACAGTGACCACAGACACCTCCCTGATAGGGGGGGGGGCATTACCAGGGCATGGCAGTCCAAGGCACGTGGCAGCCTCACGAGTACCATCTGCATATAAACGTCCTGGAAATGAGCGCCGTGCTCCTAGCGTTGCAAGCCCTTCAGGACTCTCTTCCTTCTGAGACCATTGCAATTCAAATGGACAACATGTCAGTGGTGTGGTACATCAACAAGCAGGGCGGAACTAGGTCCTAGCCCCTATGTCGAGAAGCACTCAGACTCTGGCAGTGGGTGATTTCCTCCCAATGTTTTCTGATTGCGATGCACATCCCTGGGAGGTCCAACATCATAGCAGACAGACTCAGCAGAGCTATTCTCATGCCTCACAAGTGGTCTCTGAATTAGGTAGTTGCGGATCTTATCTTCTGCAAATGGGGACAGCCTTGCTGCAATCTTTTTGCCACCCCCTTCAACAGCAAATGCAGCAACTACTTCTCCCTTCTTCCGCTTCCAGGTCACTCACTGAGAGACGCTGTAGTCCACGATTGGCCTCAGGGACTACTTTATGCCTTTCCTCCATTTCCCCTGATTCCAAAACTCATACAGAAAGCAATATCGTTGGGTTGCAAAATGATCCTCATTGCCCCCTACTGGCCTCGACAGATATGGTTTCCGTTCCTGCACCATTACTGTCTCGATCATCCCTGGACTCTAGATCCGATTCCAGACCTACTGGTTCATCAATCAGGCGGGTTGCATCAATCCCTCCAAACACTCCAGCTCACAGCTTGGTTGCTCCGCTTCCAACCTTAGCCAGGCTCCCCAGCATTTCCCCGGCTGTACGTGAGATTATTGTATCCTCTCACAAGTCCACGACTAGAAAAACTTATGCTCGTAAATGGAAACGTTTTTCTTGTTGGGCAGAGGCTAGGAACGTAGATCCCTTTTCAGCCCCAGTCCACGAAATTCTGGAATTCCTAGCACAACTTTTTCTTCCAGGTCCGCTTCTGCTACAATCAGGGTTCAATTGGCGGCCATTTCTAACTTTCATGTTGGGTTGTCAAATTCAAACATTATGTCTCATAAGCTCTGTAAAGCTTTTTTAAGAGGGACTACACTCCTTAGACCTCCAGTGAGAGATCCCCTCCTCCTTGGGACCTTAATTTGGTACTAACCTCCTTAATTCTGCCCCCCTTTGAACCAGCAGCGTCCTGCTCCATTAAGTTTCTATCTTGGAAAACACTCTTTCTGGTAGCTATTACTTCAGCCAGACGCATCTCTGAACTTCAGGCACTATGTGTTCGTCCTCCATACTTGGTTTTTCATAAGGACAGGGTTGCTCTGAGGACTAATCCTTAGTTTCTTCCGAAAGTCTGCTCAGAAAATAATTTGAACCAATCTATAGACCTTCCTGTATTTTTCCCTAACCATGCCAACAAGGCAGAGTACAAATTACACCAATTGGACGTTCATAGACAATTGCGTTTTTACCTGCGCAGGACTAAGGAAATAAGGAAGTCGGACCAACTGTTCCTTTCCTATGCTCTAGGCAAACAAGGTCTCCCAGTTTCCAAGGTGACCTTATCCAGGTGGTTGTCTCACACTATTACCTTCATTTATCAATTAAGAAACAAAGAGTTGCCTATCAAACCGAAAGGTCATTCTACTAGGGCCTTGGCCACCTCTGTAGCCTTCCAGTCTAGGTTGCCCATAGATTCTATCTGTGCAGCTGCTACGTGGGCAAATCCTCATACCTTTCTTTCTCATTACAAGCTAGACATGGTCTCCAGGAGCAGAGCTGACTTTGGTTCTGCTGTTCTGAAGAGTCTGTTCCAATGAGCCACCCAGGATTGTAGGTGCTAGGGATGCTGTTCCAACCAGCAAGAACGAAGGCGAGATAGACAACTTAACATAAAGAAGTTATGTACCTACCATAACGTTCCATGTTAGTTGTCTTCATCTCGCCTTCTTTCTTGTGTCCCACCCTCCGTCCCCCTGTCCTGTTGGACCGAGAGGGGTTCTGGTTTCACTGGCTGAGTGTTCTCTGGTTTGTTTCCTCTACTGACTTAGAGAGTATGACAGGTATGCTTAACCTGTTTGTTTGGACAGGTTGATTCTTTGGCTTGTGCTTGCAAATCTGCTATTTTTTAAGATTCTTTTGTCTTCTTATTATCTCTCCCTACAGTCTGCTATTTCCTGTTTCTCCTGACCTTCCCTTAATAACCTTTTCAAGTCTTCCCATCTGTCTACAGTTTCATTTCTATGGCCAATTAATTATTTGATCGAGGCCAGTAGCCATCCTACCAAATTTTGTCTCCTTTGTCCCTGTTTCCATCATCTACTGTCTGCTCTTCAGTGCTCATTATTAGTGTGCGGGTTGGTTTCACCAATTCACACACCCCTGGTGAATAGTGTGAATTGGTTTCACCAATTCACACTCCCCTGGTGAATAGTGTGAAAGCAGCCTAAGGTGAGTGCAAAATTGTACTAAATACTCGTGCTAACCAGAGTTGCAAATCCTAGCTGACCTAAACCACTGTTTACAACCATCTGTAAAACAGGTAAAACTTTCCCCCCTTGCTTACTTTGCTCTGTGTCTATTAGTCCAAAACTTTTACGTAGGTATTTGAAATATTTTCCAAGAGATGTATTTTTTGAGCCCTCTGTGCACTAGTAATGTACATGATATTTATTATAATATTCCAGTCTGCCCCCAGAATCAGTATGCCCTGATGATGATTTATTATTTCAGTAAGTGTAAATCTCACCAAAGCTTTATTCATTTTTGGGTAGAGGTACACATTTCCAGATGCAAATCTGCTCATTTCATCATTATTGCTACCGTCTATATCTAAATACATTCTTTCCTAATTAATGTGATCACTCCCAATTTCCTACATTCCTTTGCTTTTGCATGGTGCCTTTGCCAATGAAATTCCTGTATGAAATGTGCACTTTCTTGTACATTTAAGTGTGTCTCTTGTAACGGTATGACAATGGCATCACTTTTTGTAATAATGAATTAAACACCTTTGTTTCTTCCCTTCACTCACTAGCACATTTACATTCGAAGGTAAATGAATTAATTTATAGGACTGATGTATTTTCTGTACTAATTTTTAGAAGGTTCCCCTTATTTAAAATATAAATTCTGGTATGCTCAGAGGGCTGTATTTCATCTTCTATACTCTCTTATTAGGTGTGCAGAACTATATTGTATAGTCAGGGCAACATAAACCACTTCAAATATCACACAGCTGTTTACAGTACAGTTCAACAGACAAATAATTTAACCGAATAAGATCAACCCCAACCTCCTATACATTTTTAAACCTTGCAATAACATCTAAGCTATGCTGTCGCCCCTTGCTTTTCACCTAAATGTGCCCTGTCCTTTTGGCTCTCTTTAATAACTCACTGGCCGTATCATTATTTCCCCTAAATGTTCCATTTTCAGCTCCATCCCAATCACGTGGTAAATGTTGTAAGGCTAATGTTACAGTGCTCTTCTGTTGCTTAAGAGATCATTTTTCTAGAGACTGATCCCTGTGGTCTAATTCCTCATTCAGAAAAAGTCCTCTGTATCCCATTAACTATTATATTCTCAAATCTCTGCTTCAGTAAACACACATCTATTTAACCGATCTTCATGACATAAACTGGTGAGATTATTTTAGCATTTTACTATAAAAAAATCCTAATATAAGACATTGTAGTAGATGATATTGGATTTAAAATGGCCCCCATTGCTGTGGTGTGCAACAAGGTTAACCTTCGGTTAGCTCATCTGCATGTCTTCTAGTTCTAGTGCAAATGCCACAATTTTGTATCTGTGTCCTCACACAGTAAGTTAACAGATTAGTTTTGAAAGTGAGTAATCCAGATATAACATCTTATTCCAGCCAGCAAAGTCTTAGATGCAGAGATGTAAGTAGCAGTTGTCTGTAGTCTGCTCATCTCATAGGTCATTATTCTACTGTGTCTCTTCTGAATCTTTGGTTCCATCTTCCTGTAGCACCTCATTAGTGGATCTGTCCAGAAACTCTTGATCTGTTTGGAGAACTATTCTCCTTATTTTTGTTTGCTCTCCATTTTCCAGCTGAAAGCTGGAAAAAGCTTGAGTAGCCGTCTGTCTGTCTCTCTCTCTCTCTCATAGTGTTTTGCTGCTTGGCATGGTTGTTTGTTGCACATTCCTCTCTAGACCCTGGTCATCATTTTAACCCACAAATTGCTTACATATTGCCTGTTCAGCCTTGACCTCCTCTGAGTTGTTAAATGCCTTAGCAGTCTGGGGAAAGAATATCTTCAAAGTAGCAAGATACACAAGCCGAAAGCATAGCCCCAGCTGTGACACACAGCCTAGTTACCCACCTATGAACCTATCGACCCAAGGGACTAAGTAAGCCTAGCCAACAAGGTTCCCTGGCTTATACCACCCAAGAAAGTTATTTTCATGTGCCCCTGTTGAGCAGAGCAACAGAAGTGATCCCCGGGGCATGTTTCCTATTTCCCATCCACTCATCAAGATTTTTCTTGAAGAGTGCTAATGAGAAACTTTGGTTGACATAGGTGGGTAGCTTGTTCCAGAGTATGGGAAGTCTCTGGGACAGGAATCTATCCCTCCAGCATGTTGTGTTTATTGTGGTGACAGGTTTAGATCCCTAGAAGCTTGTAGCTCGGAGGGATTGGGATTTCTTTAGGTGTAGCATGTCCAACAGCTCTGGGTTTGACATAGCTTTATATGTTAGGCCGAGATCACCTTGGAGTAGTCGATATGCTACGGAGTAAAGCTGGAGTTTTTTGAGACGGTCAGTGTAGGGCATCTGTTTAAGCCAGTAATCCTCTTTGTGAGGTACTTCTATGGCCTTTCCAGCTGCTGCAGATGTGTTGAAGTACATTCCAAAAGGGATGTTGTAGTCTATAATGGGTCTGAGTGTCGCGTAGAGGGGAACAATGGCCTCTGTTTTCCTGGATGAGAACATTTTATAAAAAGGAGTGAAACGACATCTTTATCTGGTTGGAAGAGAAAAATCAGTATCCACAAACCCTCTTTGCTGACCCACCATCAAGACTTCCCCTTCTGCCATAATTTACCAAGAATCCTATTCATTTAGATGGTGATTCAGCACTTTGATATGGATAGGTCTACGGAGTCTAGTACTTGAGCTTCTTGTTGCCGAGACTCAGTGGGCTGTATCTAGTAGCAGCTGCTGTTTTGCCATTTCAGTCCACTAAACCAGAAGCAGGATCATATACTTATGGCAGTCTCTTCCTTCCAGTCCTTCAGAGACCACTGTGAACCAAAGATTTTCTCTCCTTTCTCTGTCTTCTAATTCTTGGGGTTTTATGGTGCATTCTTTGTCACATTATAACTTCTTTCTCTGCAATTCCTCTTCTTTTGCATGCAGATGCTCAATCTCATTGGTGTCCATTGTGTACTACTTCTACCTGTTCCATTCTTTTGTTTTTTTTTTCATGTACTCCATAAATGTGTCTGCAGTCCACACCATCTCGAGAACATAAAGTTTATCTGTTTTAGCTGTTGGTGTATTCTCGTTTTATTCCCCAGAGGCTACATGGGATACATCAGCCATTACAGCATTGTTTTCAGTGGTTGAGAGAAGTCGCTTTAACTTGTTTTTCGTAGACATTTTTCTCTTTATTTTTGAATATAGATTCCTCTACTGGGTTCAGAGTCTACTTTTGAACAAATCCTCATTGGAAAATTAAGGTATGTTCTTTGTTAATATACAGTTTTCTGCTGAGGAGATGGAATTTGTGATTAACTACTTGGGCATCAAACCTGAAGTCATGTTTTGTTCACATTTTTCTTTCCTGGCATTCATTTTCCGCATCTTTACAGTGAATGCCCTGTATTATTGCCAGATGTTATTGGCACACATTGATAGGTATGATAATTCACTTATAAGTATGGTATGCATCTTTTCTGTGTGTGCAGAATATTCTGTTATAATTACTCATGTAGTACAGGTGTCCTGACAGCAATGTCTGTCATTACTATATATAACGGATGCAAGTGTATGACCTGATATACTCAAGACTGTCATAGAAAAAGATTTGCATTCCTTACTTCATAAATACTTGAAGCTTTGCAGTGATGCTGGTATAGTGGTTGTATTGAAAGGCCTGTGGGGTGTCAGAGGTATGGGTTTGACCCCCACATGTAATACTTGTATGTTGGTGTGTTACACAGGCACAGCTGTGCAATTGTATGTGTGTGTTGGTATTTGTTTAGTGCTTGTAATGTGCGCTTCTAGTGACATAGCATGGCAGCCACAGTGATACTCTCAGTGCAAGTCCATAAAGTTTCCCATGCAAGGTATGTTGCCATGATGTGACATAGTACTGCATAGCTTATGCATGCGTAGTTAACATTTTACTACAAATAAGCACCTGCATGTGTAAAACATCTGGTGTTCATGCTCCTGACACACACAGATGTTCTTCGTATTTCACTGTTGCAGTCATCATATTTAGATTATCTGCTTGCAGTAGCCCTCAGTCAGCCTGATTATCAAAGTCTTGGGTCCTGCGTTGGTTGCTGTCTCATCTTCCGTGATGTCAGGGTTATAAAGCATGCAGCTGACGCCATTACATCAGTCTTTCTTGCCATGTGGTGCCTGAAGCAGAAGCAGTTTGCAAGTGCCAGTCGGCCGACTCGTGAAATTTTCATTTTCGAGTTTCAGAACCAAAGTCTTCAACTGGAGAGACCACAGAGGTACCTAACCAAGAGGATTACTGGCCTCAAACAGTTGCCCTATGCAGCACGATTGAAAAACCTAAGACTGTTTTCTGTTGCATACCGCTTTCTCAGAGGCGATCTCTGTCTAACATACAGAGCCATTTCCAGCACAGAATTGTTGAACATGCTCCGTCTTAGCAAAAGCAAATCTACTCAAGCTACACGCTCTAGGGATATAAACCTCAACACAACAATGAACAGAACATGCTGTAGGGATAGATTCCCTTCGCAGAGACTTCCCTTACTATGGAACAGGGTCCCGATCTACATAAGACAGAGCCCCTCACTATCATTCTTCAAGAGGAACCTTGATGAGTGGATGGGTAACAGAAAGTTCACACCGGAGATCACACCAACAGCACTACTAGATAGGGGCCAAGGGTACTAGCTGCTAGTACAAGGGTCTAGGGAACTACTAAAGGGGCGGTGAATACTGCACAACGTGGCTGGGCTAATATATGCCTTTGGGCAGATAGCCTAGTACCAACCTATGAACTAAAGCTAAGTACCCCATTGAGGAAACTTTTTCTTGCTCTACTCCGATGTCAGTAAAAGTCATTAATTGTATTTCTTGTGGAAAGCAAATATCTCACAAAGATTTTCAGTCATACTTTATTCCTTGCCTAGGCCCTGACCACGACGTACCTCGCTGTCAGTTTTGTGCCTTATTTATGCAACAAACTATTCGTCATCTGCATATTTACTCTTCTAAATATTTTGGTACTCGGTTCAATTATCCAGATATGTCTTTGGTAAGCCGTCCGACTACCGACATTCCAAAAAAACGCAAAGATATAGACAGAGACAGGCCACCTAGGTCCAAAGCTGCTGACGACGCTTCTCCTAAGCCAGTTGCCAGTTTGCCGATACTCAGTGAGGTGCTTTCTCAGCCCCTGATACCCACTACTTCAGATTCGCAGGCCTCTACTGAGACCCATTAGGAGTCCAGTATGCCGCAAGATGCTTCAGCTGTAAAACCTGCGGGTGTCTCTAACTTGGATGGCTCCGGAGCCACTGTGCAGGCACCAGCTTCTGAGGGTGTATTCAGGCCTACTGACTTGCATATTAAACCGACGCCATCTTTGTCTTCAAGGCCTAAAACGCAAACTATGCCTAGAAAACTGACGCCCAGACTGCATGGTCAGGCCTATATGCCTGAAAAACAGATAAGAATGGCTGAAGACCTTATTACTTTAATCAGGGGAAGCCAACCTTCCCCCAATAAGAGACCTAGGACTGAATTTGCTTATGATACTTCTGACCGGGATTCTGAAATGTCTGTTTCCTCTGAGGACCAGAATTTACCCTTATCTACCTATGAGGATTCTGATGCAGAGGACTCTATTCCTTCTGCTTCCCCCCCCAGAGGATTTTTCTTTTGGTGAAACCCTGCATACTCTTAGGGAGCACTTTCGCTGGGAAAGCCAGGATTACTCTGATTCTAAAAAGAGGCTTAGGGATTTCTTACTCCTGCCCCAGCACAGGCCTTTAGCTGTCCCTCCTGTACTAGACATTGTAGATGCCTTTTCTGAATCTAGCTTGGCCCCTGACTCTTTACCTCCTGCTCCCAGAAAACCTGATAGATATTACAGGGTTCCTGACTCTCACAAGTTCCTTTTTAAAAATCCTACTGCGGATCCTGAGACCATTTCACAGGGACCCAAGGGTATCAAGGCTACTACTGCCAAAAATCCTACCCCCTCTGATAGAGACTCCAGGGCACTGGATAGATGGGGTAAGAAAGTATACACGTATGCAACTTTGACCATTAGGGCCTTAAACTGCCAGTTATATATGTTGAAGTATCGGCAGCATATCATTGGATTGCGTAAACAGAAAATGATGTTGATTCCTGACTGTGCTGAAAATAAGGATTTACAGGATTTAATGCATTCTGCTGAACAGGTTGGAAAGCATACCTTGCAATGTGGTTTTGATTCACTAGAGGAATCTTGCAGGGCTGCTGTCACTGGGTCTTTACTTAGAAGGCATGCTTGGCTTAAGGAGCAATCTTTGCCAGATCATGTTAAAGCTGAATTGCTGGATGCTCCCTTAAATCAGGACCGCCTGTTTGGCAACAAAGCAGAAGAAGTTCTTAAAAAGATGGAGGAAAAAGCTAAATCTTTTCAAACTGTTAAAGATTTCCTACAAGTACAACTTCCAAGATTTAGTAGGCATTGGTCCTCTAAGAATTGGTCTTTTCCTGCCTCTTCCAGGCCTTCTCAGTCCAAATCCAGAACCAGCAGAACACCCAAGCTTCAGTCCCAGGGTACGCACAGGACTAAACAGTGAGGGGCTCCCACTTCCAAATCAGGGAGTAGTAAGTCTCCACCCTAGGGTAAATTGTCTCAGTGACTTAACCTTAAAACTTCCAAGCACTTCTCAACTTCTCCTTTAGGGGGAAAGATTGCTCTGCAGGCAAAAAAACTGGGAATTCATTACCCAGGACAAATGGATTTTAAATATAGTTTCCCAAGGATACAGATTTCACTTCCACAGATTACCAACTCCAAACAGTTGGCCAGATCTATCCCCAAATCTCAATGGGAGAGGCTCAAAAGCAAGTACTCTCTCTCTTAAGTATAAAGGCTATTCAAACTGTACCAGAAGAGGAAAAGGGACAAGGTTTCTACTCAAGACTTTTCCTGGTACCCAGAAAAGACAACTCCTGGCGTCCTGTCCTGGACCTTTTTATATTAAACACCTTTTTGGTGATTCCAAAATTCAAGATGCTAACTCTTCACCAGTTACTTCCTATGCTAGGCAAAGATGCCTGGTTGGCAACACTGGATTTAAAAGCAGCCTACTTGCACATCCCCATCAGGGAATCTTGCAGAAGATACCTATGCTTCAAAGCAGGCTACATACACTGTCAGTTCTCTGCACTGCCCTTTGGCTTATCTGCTGCGCCCAGGGTATTCACAAAGTGCCTAGCTCCAGTCTTTGCATTTTGCAGGCAAAGAAATATTCAAACATACCCATACCTGGATGATTATCTAATTCATGCAGAAAGCCAGGACATACTTTAAAATCATCTGGCATTTGTACAAAAGGTGCTAACTTGTCTGGGGTACACCATAAACGAAAATAAATCACATCTGGTACCCTGTCAACAAATTTTATCCCTGGGAGCAAGCTTGAACACAACTTCCCAGATGGCTTTCCTCACGCCAGAGAAACAAATTCATTTGACAACTTACTTCAAACTAATGGCCACAAAAATCCTGCTATCTGCAAGGCAAATACTGCAAGCCTTGCGGTTCATGGCCTTCTACATTCTACTAATTCCATACGCAAGACTGCATATAAGGAAACTACAATGGTATCTAAAAAACCTATGGTGTCAACATTCTCAGGATCTAGAAGCAATGATCCCTGTCATACCTTGCCTACGAGTTCCTTTGGTGGGCAGAGGCCTGCCACCAAAACAAGGGACTACCATTCACTCTGCCCCCTGCCGCCCAAACCCTAACAACAGATGCATCAGACTGTACATAGGGGGCTCACATGGCAGAGAAGTGCATTCAGGGCAAATGGAACCCAAGTCAGATGCACCTGCATATCAATCAAAAAGAAATGTTAGCTGTACAGAATGCCCTGACAGCTTTCAAGGACCACATTCTTCCAGGACAATTAATGGTAAGGACGGACAACACCACTGTTATGTGGTACATAAACGGGGGGGGGGGTACCCATTCTTATCCCATCTGCAGACTAGCCATGGCTTTGTGGAACACAGCCTTGAGCTACCAACTGCATCTACAGGTTCAATTCCTGCCAGAAAAACAAAATACACTGGCAGACGAACTCAGCAGAAATCTCATGGACCCACACGAGTGGAAACTGGAACCAAAGATTTTCAACATGTTGATAAAGAAATAGGGGAGCCCGGATATAGACCTCTTTGCCTCCTCCCAGAACTACCAATTGGACAAATTCTGCACAAGGACTCCCCACAAACAAGCTTGGAAAGTGGATGCTCTTTTCTTCAGCTGGAAAAATCTATCAGTTTATGCCTTTCCACCTCCGTCTCTCCTCTCCAAAGTACTACTAAAGATCAAACAGGACAAACCAAGGATGATACTGATTGCACCAGACTGGCCACGCCAACACTGGTACCCCATCTTGCGCAGTTTGTCACTGCTGGCTCCATGGCACCTGCCTCAGACCCTTACCCTGCTGTCACAGCAGAAGAGTCAGATTCTGGACCCTCAGCTTCAAACCCTGACTCTGGCAGCCTGGCTAATTTCTTAATCTCTCCATTACCATCCCTCAGCAAGCAAGTGTTGGATGTCATTTTGGAGGCAAGGAGGCCTAGTACTAGAAAATCTTATGCTGAAAAATGGAAAAGATTCTGTGCCTGGAACCAAACTCAAGGGATTGGCACAGCAGTGCCCAATTTACCTCAGATTCTTCAATACTTAACTGAGATGCTTCACAAGGGCCTTTCTTTTTCCTCCATCAAAATTCACACCTCAGCCGTTTCAGCTCATTACAACACAGAACCCACCCCTCTTCTCTCATCCACTGCTCAAGCAGTTCCTCAGAGGGGCCAAAAACTTAAGACCACCCAGGAGAGCCCCATCTCCAGCCTGGGACCTTAACTTTGTATTGGAAAAGCTCACTCTCCCTCTTAAGCTAGCTGCAGTGCAGAGTTAAAATTTTATTTCTTGGAAAATGACCTTCCTTTTAGCAATTACTTCAGCAAGAAGGGTATCTGAACTACAGGCCCTGATGGTAATGGAGCCTTTCATCATATTTCATGCAGACAGGGTGTACCTCAGGACCAAGCCCTCCTTCATGCCCAAGGTGGTATCCAGTGTGGCTCTTAATCAGTCCATTCATTTGCCAACCTTCTTTTCTAATCCACAGAACAAAGGGGAAATGATACTGCACTCCTTAGATGTGCCCAGACAACTAGGATTTTACTTGGAGAGGACTAAACCTCAAAGGAAATCTGAACAACTGCTGGTGGTATTTGCTTCAGGGGCAGAGGGGAAGGCTATTTCAAAGCAAACCATTTCTAAATGGATAGGCCATTGCAATAATTTCTGCTGTAAGCACCATTTAAAACTTATCCCACAGGTGATTAGACCCCATTCAACCAGGGCTGCATCTATCTCTATAGCCTTTCTCAGAGGTGTACCTACCAGGGACATCCTAGAAGCTGCTACCTGGAGTTCTGTACATACTTTCACCAAGCATTACCATTTTCCAATTTTCTCTAAATCCAGGGCTGGCTTTGCCACTGCAATCTTGCAGGGCCTTATAGCTGGTCCTAATGCTGTCTGGTTTACTATCAAATTTTCGAGTGTAACTCCATTGACTGCACTTTTGTCGAACACAGAAAATCGAAAACGGTAATGTTGAACTCCAAAAGCCAACCTAGGAACGGGTTTTAACATGGGTCGAGAAAGGGGAGAGGTTTGTAATTCGGCAATAGCAGTGAACACCTATCACGACCCATGTTGAAACCCCTTCCTAGGTTGGCTTTTGGAGTTCGACATTACCATTTTCGATTTTCCGTGTTCGACAAAAGTGCAGTCGATGGAGTTACATTCGAAAATTTCATAGCAAACCTGTTATCTAAATGCCTCCTCTCATCCTTAGCTTTGGGAATCTATTGAAATGTGATGACTGCAGCAGTGAAACATGAAGAACATAGTACAGTTGTGTACACTTACCATAAATATAGATGTTCGAGTGTATTCACTGTTGCAGTCCTGGTTACCCTCCCTCCAGCCCCCTGACTTCTTTTGGCTGTACCTTTACTCTCCTTTACTATGCTTAAAAGCTTTTTGGCGCATTTGCTTTTTTGTTGGAGGTGTAACGTTGTGTATATGCATATATATATATATATATATATATATATATATATATATATATAAAATTGCTTCCCATTAGGGGGGCACCTGACATGTTGGGCAAGAAAAACTAATGTAATGGCATTGGCTGCATACTTTATACCCCTGACTTCCTGACGTCACGGAAAATGAGACATAAACCGATGCAGGACCCAAGACTTTGATAAACAGGCTGACTGAGGGCTACTGCAAGCAGATAACCCAAATGTGATGACTGCAACAGTGAATACACTCGAACATCTACATTTATGGAAAGTGTACACAACTGTACTTTTTATGTGATACAGATGAATCAATTATACCAGATGTTCTTAATAGATCAATGTTGCAGTACTGATCCTTGGGTCTTCCTGCCATGCAGAAGCCTATGACCAGCCTGGTCCATTGGGAGGCCGCAATGGCAGCAGGCCATTCAACTCTGCTTTCTTCTTTCCTCCCACGTGTACTTCTGTTAGATCTAAGGTCACTCAGCAGGCCTCAGCTTCTGAATGTTGGTAACCAAGGGAAATGGGTTTGTCTTCTGTGGTTGTTCTGCAGGAACACATGTCTTTAACTTAGACCAAAGCCACAGTTGCCCGTCCTCTGCATGAGTCCTCTCTTGCTAAACAAAAAGACCAGTTAGCCTACTTCAGCCTGTGCCCCAGTTGTTGCCTATTACTACCTAGCTTGAAACTCAGGATCTCCTTAAAATGGCCCAGGTATTCTTGGCCTTTTATGAAATCTAGGGAGACCAGCCAGCCAATACAAATTTATTTATTTATTTATTGCAGTTGGTTTACCAGGATAGTCCATTGGACCATTGAAGAACCCGTTTTCAATGGAGTCCTGGGGAGAAAAGCTCCAAAAAGAAAAATAAATGTACATTACAGTAAATATATAGGCACATGCAATGAGGAGCATGAGCTAAAAGAAAAATGTACATTACAGTAAATATAAAGGTACATACTATAAAAGAACAAAAACAAAACATAAATGTAATTAACATTTGACAGTGACCATCTTGGTACAGGCAATGAGGGAATAAAAGCAAAAAACATAAATGCATTTTAATGAACAGACATAGTAGATAATTAGAGTAGAGTGCTAGTACAGGGAAGGTAGAGTTGGTTATGTGGGGTGGGTACAAGAGCATTCCCATTGAGATGCTAGGTGTAAGAAAAGTGACTTCTTGAAGGCAGAGTGGTTGGAAGTGGTCAGGATGTTTGGTGGTAGGAGTTCCAGAGGTGAGCAAGGCTGAAGTAAAGGAGGTTTTGCCTGGGGATGATTTGGTTTGTGAACCTCTAGTAGATTTTGATTATTAGACCTTAGAGCTCTATTTGGATGGTGCATTTAAAGGCAGAGGAGAGGGAGGGACAGTTAGAGGGTTTAGAATAAGCTTGTGGGCTAGATTTAGTTGAGTATAAGCAAAATAGTTGGGAAGTTCTAACCATTTTAGTTTATGGAGGAGAGACAGTGGTGAGTGGAAGACTTATGGGTGGTAGCGAATCTAGCAATTTTGTTATAACAAGAGGTGAGCTGTTCACTGAAGATTAGTAAGTAGTGGGGCACCATAGAGGAGGGAGGGAATGAGGAAGGAAGTAGCTAGGGTGATTTTAGTGGTAGGTGTGAGGTAGGCATTTTTTCTATATAGCATGCCAAGTTTTGATGTGTTTTTGATGTTCTTTTGTAGGTGGGAATTAAATTTGAGTTGGTTGTCAATAAGGACCCCAAGAAGTTTGGTCTCTGACACTGTTTCAAGGGGAGAGTTGTTTTGACTGGTAACTAAGAGTGAGTTTATGTTGGGGGGAGGGAGTTTGGAGGAGTAAATAACATTAATTTGGTCTTGGTGGCATTGAGAGCTAGATGATTACATAGCATCCATTGCTCTGTGGCAGAGAAGGCTCTTGAGTGAGTTTTTGTAGGGTGGAGATAGAAGAGGCAGAGCAGATGATAGTAGAATCATCTGCATATTGGATAATGCTGGAGAAGGGGATAGATTTGTGGAAGTCATTGATAAAGATGTTAAAGAGAAGAGGGCCCAATATGGAGCCTTGTGGGACTCTGGTAGGGTGTTTAGGAAGGAGAAAGTTGCTTTTTCCATTTTACAGCTTGTTTTCTGTTGGAGAGATAGCTGGAGAACCAGTTCAGAGAGGAGGAGGATAGGTAGAGTTTTGAGAGTTTAGTTAGGAGCAGGTTGTGGGAGATAGTATCAAGGCTTTGAAGATCGAGGAGTAAGGTGGAAACAATTTGTCCAGAGTCTCGGCTTTATTTACTATTTCGGAAAGAGAGAATGGCAGTCATGGTGCTGTGATTAGGTCTGAAGCCATGCTGTGTGGGGGTTATAAGGTTGTTGTCTAGGAGATGAGGAGGAGTTGGATTTGCACACATTTTTCAAGGATCTTTGAAATGGGGGACAGGATAGCTATGGGTCTGAAATTGGTTGTGGTATTATTGTTACCTCCTTTGTGTAATGGTATAATAAAGGCTTGTTTCCAAATTTGGGGAACAGTGCCTTCTAGTAGGAGAGCTGTTAATCAGGATGCTAATTGGGTAGGACAGACTTTCGGCAGCTATATTAAGAAAGTAAGAAGGGATATTATCAGGAGCATTGGTACATGGTTTCAGTTTCTGGAGGAGTTTCTTAGTAGTAGTAGGGATGGGATTTAAAGTGAAGATAGTGCATTTGTGTGGTGTTGAATTTTGGGGTGGTATGGGTGAGGTAGAATTTGTGTGGAAGAGGTATTAGTGGATTGAAGTCGGAGTTGATCGAGGGATTGTGGGGATGAGTGATGGGGTATTAGAAGATGGGGAGGAGGTGGAGAATGAAGAGGTTAGTTTTGAAATAGAGTCAATAAAGAAGGAATTTAATTGGGTGGCTAAGTCTAGTTCTGGAGCATTTGGATCTGGGGTGGGAGTATCTGGTTTGCTGGGGTGGAGGAGAGTGGAGATTCCTTTCCAGAATTTTTGAGGGTTGTTTTTGTTTTGGTTTTGGAGTGTAAAGAAATAGTTTTGTCGATCAAAAGAGATAAGTTTCTTAGCTTTATTGCGGAGCAGTTTGTATTCGTTGAGGAGTGGGGTTGTCTTATGTTTTGGGTAGCGTGCCCATACTTTGTCTCTTTGTCTCATGAAGGATAGAGTACCCATTACAGGTAGACCCATGTAGCCTATCGTAGTAAAAAACCAAGAGATGTCTGTTTCCAAGAAGACTATGATTCTCGGGATCTGTGGATGAGGAAGACTTATATTATTCTGAACAGATCCACCCTCAATCCTGTCCTGATTATGGCTATCCTTACATCTCCCCCAGAGGATTTAGATTTATTTTTGGATATTCTTTGGGGATAGGGGAGGTTGGCATAGTGATTAAGATGTTTGCCTTACAGACACAAGATGTAGGGTTTGATTCTCAGATGGATTAATTGGCTCGGCTTAAAATAGCCCACAAGGGCAGTTAGTCTAGTGCTAACCTATGAATCTATGAAGCATAAGATAAATGAGGCTTTTCAGTGGGAAATCTCCCAAACCCATTACAGGTAGCTTCTAAGCTTGCCATCTCCCAGACCACTAGCTATTCCACCAGTCCATATGATATTAGATGATGTCTTCAAAGACATCTTTTCACACCCAGCCTCTCTTTCCCCCACTCCAAGGATGCCATATCTGTTTTATAGAGTGCTTGGCACTCGTGAACACTTCTACAAGAACCCACAAGCTGATCCCTCTGTAGTCTCTACCAAATCTGCTAATGCTACACCTAAACTTGCTGCTTAATAACAGGAAAGGAAGGCTACTAGACCTGATGGAGAAGGTAGACTACTAGGTAGGTTTGGAAAAAAGACTTAAAACATCTGTTACCCCCTTTGTGAGTGCCATCAGTTGCCATTTTCACATGTTATAATACTTAGAGTCCTTGTAGGAACAAATCATTACCGAAGTTGAGGGCATTCCAGATAAGGTATTACTAAGGAGCACAGAAGGCCCAACAAGAGCAGCACTTCAGATTTCCAGGCATTCTCTGAAGTGTGGTTATGACACTTCATGCAGAGCAGTTGATATTGGCTCTTTTATCCACAGGTATGCTTGGCTAAGGACTCAGCCAGTTTCTAACCAAGTTAAGGCTAAACTCTTGGATGTCCCTTTGGGTAAAGAATTCCTGTTTGGGCCTCCTGCAGAGAAGGCTTTCAAGAAATTAAATAAAAAAGGAAGCAAATAACTGTTTAAGAATTTTGTCTTCAACCCTAAGATATAATACAAGTGATCCTTCTAAGCTTTGGCCTCTGCCTCCTAGTCAAGATAAGGGGAGGCCTCCCCAATCAAAAAGGCCTAGACAGTGCAGGAGATGGCAAACTAGACAACACCTTAGACCTGAGTGGTACAAAGACTCTGTCCCCACCCAGGAGAACAGCTGTGACTATACAACACCTCCCTACTTTTTGTCCCACTAGCAGGAAGATTGTCTTCCTTTCCACACCAGTGCAGTCTCATCACTTTAGATCAGTAGGCACTGAATATATTAGAAAAGGGTTACTTCATTCAGTTCAGAGAAAGGCCTCCCTTCTTGGGATACCAAGGCCTCCAGAAGACCAAGAAGCTTTCCTCCCCACCCTGCAAGAATTGTTCCAACAAAGATCCATTCAAACATTCCCTGCAAGTTACTAGATATTTCCAAATTCAGAACACTGACAATTCAAAAACTTCCACCCATTATTTTGCAGGCACTTATATTTATTTATTTATTTATTTTGTTGACATTTGGTGACTGGGAAGGTCTGATTGGGTCAGGAACCCATTTTCAGCGGATGCCGGGGAGAAAAGCTCCCAAATCACATACCAACATAAAAGATTTTACAGTTATAACTAAACATTACGTGTATTACTAGTAACAAGTGCAAAGAGATTATCTGAAACAGATTTTATTAGTTGTATGTGTATGCATTTTTCCAGAAGTTTATTTAAAGGGGAGAGGATAGAGATGGGTCAATAATTTGTTAGTTCATTAGTTTTTTCCTCCCTTGTGTAAGGGGATTATGATAGATTTTTTCCAGAGTTTGCTAACATCCGATTATGTGATAGATTTGTTAATCAGAATACTAACTGAGTAGGCTATTGCATGAGCAGTGAGCTTTAAATATTCTGAAGGAAGGTTATCAGCAGATAGGGAGCACGGTTTTAGTTTGGTAAGAAGCTTGCGTATTAGTGAGGTTGGTACAGATTGTAGAGAGAAAGTAGAGGATGTAAGGCAAACTGTAGAGGTTCCATGGAGAAAGGAAGTATGTGAGTTGGGGTTTCTGTTAATTGAATGTACTAGGATTAGATTTTCCTTACGGCTAGAAGTTAGTATCTAGTGTAGAAAAGTTTACAAGTTTAAGTATACTCTCAATGATGTGGGAGTTGAATATGTCAGCTATTTGAGATGGCTGTTTTTCTGTGGCTGGTGAGGGGTTTTGTGAGGTTCCAGGACAGGGGAGTGCAGAGATAGTTTTCCAAAAATTTTTTGGGTTATTGTTTTGGCTGAATATTTGTTGAGAGAAATATAGTTTTTTGCCTTATTTCATAGCTGCTTATATTTAAGTTGGTTGGTTTCATTTGTATTTCTTTGCCTTTCTTTCCAGGCTCAGTGTCTTGTTAGTAATATTTGATGTTAAGTTGTCAATCTCGCCTTCATTCTTGCTTGATGGGTTCGGAGCCGATCCCTCGGCTCCGACTCGGCACTTGCTAAGCTCGAGAGTCACTTTTACCAGCTCGAGGCAGCCCCATATCCCATGATGCAAGGCGGTAAGTATCCAGATCTCGTTTGCCGCTTCGCTTATGAGGTCCTCCTTTTACCAGCTCCTGGTAAGTGATTCACTTTATTGATATTAAAGCCCCTTTTTGTTAAAAACCTTTATTGTTAGTTATAAGTTAATTATTTAGATTTCCTGACAGAAAATTCCTGTCTCTCTTAATTTTTTTAGTCAAACTTTACCCATCCCATCCCTCCCTGTTAGGGTGTGTGTGTTTGTTTTAGAAATACCTTTTGGTATTTTCTTTAATTTAAATTTTTGACTGGTGTGTGTGTGTTTTTGAAGCACCATGTCAAAGGAGAGGGTCTCAGGTTTTAAGAAGTGTGACTCGTGCTGTCAGAAGATGTCTCTGACAGACGGTCACACTTCTTGCCTGTATTGCCTGGGGCCTCTTCACCTGCAGGACTCCTGTGCTATTTGTCATTCCTTCAGCCAGAGAGTCCTGCAGGAAAGACGAACAAGCTGATACTTAGGGGCCTTCTGCCGGAGGGCTCTCCGGCCAAGTCGGCTCCATCAAAATCAGCTAAATCTTCCAAGGCCCAGGCTTCTGTGTCTAAGCCTGCGGCCTCGGCCCGACTCGTTCGAGTCGAGATCGCTCTGGCTGGAGCCGATTCTGGCTTAACAAAGCCTTCGGCACCGATGGCTATCGGTGCCGAATCTGCATCGACCACTTCGGTGTCGGCTCCGATCGGTTCCGACCCCCATGTGGCACAGGCATCGGTGTCGGCTCGATCGGCTCCGACACCGTTACTTTGTGGCTGTATCGGCTCCGGCTGGAGCCGATACATCGAGCTTCCTGTCGGCTCCGATAAGTCTTCGGCCCGACAGGATCTATAGTATCGGTTCCGATGGCTCATTCCAGGAAGAGGTCGAGGTCTCCTTCCTTGGAGCCGATACTTTCGCCCGGCTTCACCTCTTCTTCGAACGGAGCCATCGGAGCCGATCTTCAAGGTCATCCAGACTGTCAGATCATGACCTAGAGAGTGGTCAGTAGATTACTTAAGTCACAGGTACTGGCCCAAATGTTACATAGTCCGTCTCAACAGATGACTGTTGGTCCACACCCGTTACAGTTCCTCCTTCAACTCTACCCCAGAGCTTGGAGTTGGAGTCTTCGAATGGTTACTGCTACGGCTGGAGGACGGATACCCCCTTCTGTTCCTTCAGCCTCTACTCTTATCTCCTCTTCGAGACCTTCCTTAGAGGGATTCGGTGGTCGGGCTTCCATGGTCTCCGAGGGGGTGAGTGGCATCGGACCCTTGTCCGAACCCGCTCTTCCCCTTGGAGCCTCGGCCTTGGTGAGCTCGGCTCCGACATCTGCCTCTGAGACTTCCCTTTCGGTGGTCCCTGGAGTTCCTAGCTCTTCTGAACGGGTTCTCTCGGACCTGCCTGGGAGGGGAACATTCGAGGTGATGAAGAGTGTGCTGGCCACTGGTATCAGTCAGCAGTCTGTTCCCGTAGCTCCTCCCTCTATAGTACCTGTTGACATCTCTGCCACTTCTCTTGCTACAGGACCCAGAGATCCTCCGCCTCAGGTTTCCCCATTGGGAATTTCCCCCTCTTCCGAGGATTCTCCTGATGTTTCGGGAGATCCTCCTAGGAAGAGGACTTGTAAGAGGAAACATGTGGACTCCCCCGAGTCTGTCACTTCGGATACTGACTTTGATGAGTCAGAGGGATCCCCTAGATCCCCCTCTGAGGATGTCTCCTTCTCAGACATCCTAGAACTCCTTAAACAGAGGGAAACTGGCCCACCAACAATCCCTCTGAGGATGAGTCAGTGTACCTAGAGGCGTTTGGATCTCGGCCCTCCACCTCCTGGGTGTCTTCGCCTTTCGACCCCCTTATGCAGGTTATTGCACGAAAGGCGTGGGCAGCTCCTGACTCTGTAGAGCCAGTCCCTAGGAGGCCTTCAAAATTTATCACTGCCCCGTGTGACAAGCAATTCCTCACTAAGGGTGTCCCCGCTGATGCCATGGTGGTGGCTGCGGCCACCAAAAGGAACTTGCAGATCCTTCCGCACCGTCCATCCTCCTAATAAGGACTCTAGGACCATGGATAGGTAAGCGGATGTTTTCCTCAGCGACCTTTGCTATGCTCGCTGAATTACCTATGTCACTTCACCAGACTCCAGAGGGATATCCTTAAGGAGCTGGGTGAAGTAGTTCAGGATCCTACAGCTGCAGGGGCTCAAGAAAAAATTGCTTCGCAGCTAGGAACCCTCAATTCCATTGCAAACTCCTCCATGCGGCTAATATCTTATGCTGCGGATGGAGCGTAGAGCCAGGTACAGGTGTGGCTCTTAGACGCCAAGCCTGGATGCGGCTATGTGATTTTGCGGATCCCTTTAAGGCGTCCTTCACAAATTCTCCCTTTGATGGGTCAGCTTTGTTTGGCCCTCAGGTGAAGGAAACCTTGACCAGGTGTGAACAGGATGGCAAGACTCTTTCTGCTGTTGGAGTCCGTTTTCCACCCTTCTAGACCTTATCCCAAAGGACAGAAAGGTGGGAAAATGTGGTTCCGTAAATCCCAAGGAGTCACGCGGATTCACGTGGTCAGTTTACCCCTAGAGGCAGAGGGTAACAACAACAGACGCCGCTCTAGAGGCAGAGGGGGTCCGAAAACCAGGAAACAGAGAGCCTCTCTGACAAGCCCTTTCAGCATCCCTGAGATGTTGCCCGGCTGTCCCTCCTTGGAGGCAGTCGGGAAGATTATCACTGTACCCAGAAGCCTGGCATTCCCTCACTCAAGACAGATGGGTACAGTCGATCATATCCAAGGGTTACATAATTCCTTTTGAGGAAAGTCCTTCCCTCAAATTCCCTTCCAGATGTACCACCGGTCTAAGGGAAATTGCAGAGTTAGAAGTCTCAAAACTACTGCAAAAAGAGCCATTCAGCCAGTTACAATAGACCATTCAGAGCCCGGAATCTACTCAAGGTTCTTTTGGTCCCCAAAAGACGGGAGACTGGAGACCAATATTGGATCTCAGCAGACTCAAGAAGTCTGTCAGGAAGACAAGATTCGAATGGTCACTCTTCAGTCAATTCTGCCCTTCTTACAGAAGGACAACTGGATGTGCTCAGTAGATCTTCAGGATGCGTACTATCACATCAAAATTCACAGGCGCTCCAGAAGATTTCTCCGCTTCGGCTGGGGTCCAGTCATTTCCAGTTCAGAGCCCTGCCCTTTGGTCTCACTACAGCCCCAGAGTGTTCACCAAATGCATGGCAGTGGTCACGGCTCACCTGAGACGTCAAGGATTCCAGGTGTTTCCGTATCTCGACGACTGGCTCCTGTCAGCCACCACCAGGCATCAGCTTATACAAGCCAGGGATTACACAATAAACCTTTGTTCTCATTTGGGCATCTCAATCAACTTCCAGAAGTCATCCTTATCGCCCTGCCAGTCTATTACCTTCATAGGCGCAAACTTAAACACTGTTCGGATGTCAGCTACCCTTACAGATCAAAGAGTTTCAGACATTCAGAGTCATGTCAGGATCATTCTGGCCAACAAGAAAGTACAGGCCAGAATGGTTCTAAAGGTATTAGGTCTCATGGCTGCGGCCATTACTCTTCCCCTGGCTCGATTCTACATGCGCCTTCTTCAGTGGATGCTGTTCACACAATGGTCATACCAGCAACTTCCAATGCGCCACCAGATTCTGGTGACACAGACATGCAAAGAGCATCTTGCTTGGTGGATCACATCTCCTCAGGTTCAACAAGGCAGGTACTTTGTACCCCCATCCCGGATAGCCACTGGCACCATGGATGGCACCCTGATCGGGTGGGGGTCATTATCAGGGCAGGATGGTTCATGGGACGTGGCAGCCGTCGAGTACCATCTGCACATAAATGTCCTGGAGATGAGAGCAGTGCTTTTAACGCGTTGCAAGCCCTCAACGACTTTCTTCCCGTAGGGACAATTGCAGTCCACACAGACAACATGTCTGTAGTTTGGTATATCAACAAACAGGGCGGAACCAAGTCCTACCCTTGTGTCGAGAAGCTCAGACTATGGCAATGGGCGATCTCCTCTCATCGGTTTCTGGTAGCAACGCATATCCCTGGGAAAACCAACATTGTAGCGGACAGATTGAGCAGAGCTATTCTCATGCCTCACGAGTGGTCTCTCAAGCAATCTATAGCGGAAGAGATTTTTCTGGAATGGGGTCGTCCATGTTGCGATCTTTTTGCTACTCCCCAAAACAGCAAATGTCCAGACTTCTTCAGCCTCTTCCCTCTATCAGGCCATCCCCCCAGAGACGCTCTGACCCAGGATTGGCCCCAGGGACTTCTTTATGCCTTCCCTCCATTTCCTCTGATCCCTCAGGTTATCCAGAAAGCTACCGTTTTGAGAGCCAAATTGATTCTCATTGCCCCTTACTGGCCTCGACAAGTTTGGTTCCCATTCCTCCATCATCACCTTTTGATGCAGCCGTGGCATCTGGACCCAGTGCCAGATCTTCTGATTCACCAATCGGGTCAGCTGCACCGGTCAATCCCTTCTCTCAACCTCACAGCATGGTTGCTCCACTTCCTTCCTTAGCCAGGCTTCCTTTGATCTCTAACCCAGTTAGAGACATCATAGTAGCTTCGCTAAAATCCTCTACCAGGAGGATTTATACAAGCAAATGGAAACGTTTCTCTTATTGGGCTAAGGCCAAGAATATTGATCCTTTTACTGCCCCTGTTCAGGCAGTCCTGGACTTCTTAGCAGAGATTTTTCATGCAGGCTCCTCTTCTTCCACAGTCAGAGTTCAATTGGCTGCTATTTCCAATTTTCATGTCGGGATAGCAGATCATAATATTATGTCCCATAGGCTCTGCAGGGCCTTCTTGAAAGGAATTTTCCTACTAAAACCTCCAATCAGGAATCCTCCTCCTCAGTGGGATCTAAATTTAGTGCTGACATCCTTAATTCTTCCCCCCTTCGAGCCAGCTGCTTCTTGATGTCCTTCATGGATGCATCTGCAGTCATAACAAGTGGGTTGTCCTGTCGTCAGGCAGCCCTGCAGTCGGCCGGATTCCAAAGTCCGGGTCCGGCTTCGGCTGATGTCGCACTCCACCCGACATCATCTCTGTTGGTCTTCGGGTATAAAAGCATCAGCCGACGCCATTTTCCTCAGTCTTTCTTGCCGTGGCGAAGCAGAAGCTGTTCGCAAGTGCGGTCGGTCGGATCCAGAGATTACTTCTACCGAATACTACTTCGAAGACTTCTAAAGCTAAGTACCCCGTTGGGGACTCTTTCTTGCCTCAGCCGATGTCAGAAAAAGTTAACAATTGTTTAACCTGTGGGAAACAAATACCTCATAAAGATTTCCACTCTTACTGTCTGCCTTGTTTAGGCCCAGCCCACGACGTAGCAGCCTGTTCGGCCTGTGCCTCTTTCAACCGACGAACGCTTAGGCGTCGCTCGGAGTTTGCAGAACAGTTTTTCGGTACTGATTTTGCGTACATTATGCCGTCGGATCCTCCGACTACCCAATCTACCAAAAAACGCAAAGATAAAGACCGACAGTGTCTCGGTTTCGGCCGAAACCGAGAAAACTGATCAAAGTACAGCTGAACCTATTCTTACAACTGAGGCCCCTGCTACAACTCTTGAATCGACCTCAGAAATTTTACCCACCACGGTGGTTGACTTATCAGACACCATCCCCTTGGATGTCTCTACCCCAGCACGTGGTGCTGCTAGGCCTCCAGCAGCCATGTCCATTAAGGCCTTCGCCAGGGCTAAAGCAGCCAAGACTACTAAATCAGTGCCTGTTAAACCCCCCACATCCAGGCCCTCTTCTAGTTCTCAAATGCTTTCTTTGGCAGAAGATTTAATTTCTCTAATTAGAGGATCTCAATCTCACCCAGACAGGGCCTCTCAGCCCCAGAGAAGAGACCTAGGGCAGAGCCCCTGAGCCAGTGTCTTCTGATGATTCTGCTGATGAATCAGACATAACTGACCAGCCAGAGGCTCCCTTCTCCAATTTTGAAGATTCTGATGCTGAAGAATCCATTCCAGCTGCTTCCCCACCAGAAGAATTCTCCTTTGGGGAAACCTTGCATGCCATGCGAGAACAGTTCCAATGGCAGCAACAGGATTTTTCAGACTCCAGAAAAGACTTAGGACCTTTCTGCACCTCCCACAGCACAGGCCCTTAGCTATACCTCCTGTTCTCTCTGTGGTGGATGATGCTTTCAATGATGTTTGCTCGCTCCAGATTCTTTACCCCAGCCCCTGCCAAACCAGACAGATTTTACAGGGTGCCAGATACTCATCACCACCTTTACAAGGCCCCACTTGCAGACCCAGAAACTATATCCCAGGGTCCCAAGGCAGTAGCCGCACCACAGCTAAAACCCTATTCCTTCTGAAAGGGAAGCAAGGTCATTAGACAGATGGGGTAAAAGGTCTACACTTCAGCTACTCTCTCAGCTAGAGCTTTAAACTGTCAGTTTCACATGATACAATACCAAGAGTTTATGCTTGATCAGTTAACTAAAAACTAACCACTGATGAATCTCTTGATAAGAAATATGTATTAGAGATGGTAAATAACATACAACAGGTTAGCAACCATTCCTTAAAATGTGGCTATGATGCACTGGAGGCTTCATTTAGATCAGCCATGACAGGCACAGTGATAAGAAGGCATGCATGGCTAAAGGAACAAGCTTTACCGGATCATGTTAAAGCTAAGTTGCTAGATGCTCCTATGGACAAGACAAGTTTGTTTGGTACACCTGCCCAGCAGGTTATGAAGAAAATGGAAGAAAAGGCAAAATCTGTTCAAACTGTTAAAGATTTCTTGCAGGTTCAACCCCAAGGTTTAGCAGGAACTGGCCTGCCAAAAATTGGTCCTTTCCTGACTCCACAAAATTTCAAAGGGGCAGGAATAGACGTTCCAGAGGCAGAAACCAATCCAGAGGAGGTGCCTACAGAGGACGACAGTGGCAAGGTAACAACAGAAGCACAGACACAGCCACTGACACTACATCAGCACAACCACAGTGACTTAATCCTAACTCTGCCTACCAGGGAACAAATAGCAGCTCCTCTAGGCGGAAAGTTAACCTTATTTTCAAAGAACTGGCACTACATAACAAAAGACAAGTGGATTTTACAAACCATAGATCAAGGTTACCGGTTTCACTTCCACACTTTACCAGTCAAAAGAGGAATGCCAAATCTACCTCCAAATCAAAAAACAGAGGCTCTACACCAGATAATGGAGTTAGCAAACATGAGAGCTGTGGAAAGAGTGCCAACAGCAGAACAAGGAAAGGGGTTCTATTCCAGACTATTCCTAGTTCCAAGAAAGGAAAAAAGTTGAAGACCAATTCTCGACCTGTCCACCTTAAATACATACATCATTGTCCCAAAATTCAAAATGCTGACCCTACAGCAACTTCTTCCCATGCTGGGCAAGGAGTCTTGGCTGGTAACTCTAGATCTCAAGGAGGCATACCTGCACGTCCCCATTCGACCAATCTGCAGAAGATACCTCAGATTTCTTGCAGGATCAGAGCGCTATCAATTCTCAGCATTGCCCTTTGGCTTATCTACTGCCCAGAGTATTCACAAAATGCCTGGCATCAGTAATCGCCCATTGCAGACTACAGGAATTCAAATTTACCCATACCTGGACGACTGCCTGCTACAAGGGGACAACAAAAGCAAGCTGACAACAGATTTACAAAGGGTCATTTACTTGCTACAAGGACTGGGATACACAGTCAATTTACAAAAGTCAAGGCTGATACCATCCCAAACAAGGACATTCTTGGGCGCGGAATTGGACACAGTACAACAAATGGCATTCCTGACTACAGAAAAACAAAAAGAACTTCCTCTTTACTTCTTGGCACTAACAAAACTGAACAAGTTAACAGCAAGAAAAGTTCTGCAGGCCTTGGGCTTCATGGCATCATGCATAATCTTGGTCCCATTTGCCAGACTACATATGAGGAAACTACAGTGGTACCTAAAGAATTTATGGTCCCAACACAGACACAGTCTAGAAACAGAAATCCCACTAATTCCATGCTTAAAACAGGAGTTCCTATGGTGGGCTCAGGCATGCCAGTCAAACCCAGGCCTACCCTTTCGCAGATGTCAACCAAGCCAGACCATCACAACAGGCGCTTCAGACCTAGGATGGGGGCCCACATGCTGGACAAATGCGTGCAAGGATTGTGGACACAGGATCAACTTCACCTGCACATCAATCTAAAAGAAATGCTGGCAGTAAAACTGGCAATCCAAAAGTTCAAACCATTCCTCAAAGAGGGCCAGTTGATGATAAGGACAGACAACACCACAGTCATGTGGTACATCAACAAACAGGGAGGCACTCATTCATACCCCTATGCAGAATGACCTTGGAGCTGTGGACCCTGGCACTCAGCTACAACATTCAGTTACAGGCAATATTTGTACCGGGAAAGACAATACTCTAGCAGACATATTAAGCAGAACCACTTGGATGCCCACGAATGGAAGCTGCACCGGACATCTTCAAGACCATCTCAAAGAAATGGGGAATGCCACAGATAGACCTATTCGCATCACCTCTCAATCACCAGCTCAAAAATTCTGCACAAGGACATTCCACCCACTAGCATGGAAAGTGGACTCACTCTCCTTCAACTGGAAAGGCCTAACAGCATATGCATTCCCACCTCTTCCTTTGATACACAAGGTACTACTAAAAATCAAGGAAGAACGTCCAAGGATAATCCTGATAGCTCCAAACTGGCCAAGACAACACTGGTACCCACTACTGAAGAGCATGTCTCGAACAATATGTGGCCAATACCCTGATGCCTTTGATGTTAGCTCAGAACAACTACAGCATCATACATCCAAACCTAAAACGCTGCAACTGACTGCATGGAACATCACATAGCAGCAGCTAATCCAGAACTTTCCCAAAGAGTTAAAGACATTATTCTTGAAGCACGCAGACCTTCAACAAGAAGGAACTATGCTGGAAAATGGAAAAGGTTTGTCATTTGGAGTACGAAAGAGGAAAAGATGTGTCAAACATAGATATGCCTAACATTCTGGAGTATCTGGCGAACTTCTTCATTCAGGCCTGTCCTACTCCTCCATCAAGATACATGCATCAGCTATTTCAGCAGAATACAGCTTTGATCCACCTGTTTTTCGCACCCTTTGCTCAGGCAGTTCCTCAGAGGAATCAAGAATGTAAAACCTCCAAGGAAACCACCATTACCAGCTTGGGATTTAAACTTTGTGCTAGAAAAGTTGACACTATCACCCTTTGAACCAGCAGCAACAGCAGACCTACAACACCTGTCATGGAAAACTGCTTTCCTACTGGCAATTACTTCAGCAAGGAGGGTTTCAGAACTACAGGCCTTAATGGCAGTGCAACCCTTCCTAATCTTCCACCAAGATAGAGTGTCCATGAGGACTAATCCTACATTTATGCCCAAGGTGGTATCCAGAGTATCTTTAAACCAGGCAATCCACCTACCTACCTTCTTTCCCAACCCACAAAACAGAGGGAAAGAATACTGCATACCTTGGATGTACATAGACAGCTACGCTACTACTTGGACAGAACAAAAAGTAGCAGAAAGACTGACCAACGTTTTGTAGCCTATGCAACAGGAAGGGAAGGAAAAGCTATTTCCAAACAGACAATCTCCAAATGGATAGGAAATTGCATACGATACTGTTACTCCTTCCATGGAAAACCAATTCCACAGAACATAAGACCTCATTCTACAAGGGCAACAGCCACTACCACAGCCTTCTTACGAGGAGTGGCAACCAAAGACATTATTGAGGCGGCTACTTGGACCTCCGTGCATACATTTGCCAAGCATTATAATTTGCCTCTATATTCCAGATCCCGAGCAGGGTTTGCCACTGCTGTACTGCAAGGGATCCTAAACACACCATAATCTACTTTTATCCTCCTCCCCTAGTTGGCTATGGTATTCTACCCACTTGTTATGACTGCAGATGCATCCATGAAGGACATAGTACAGTGTTGTACCTACCATAAATGTAGATGTCCGAACTGGATAGCATCTGCAGTCAGGATTACCCTCCCTCCTTCCCCTCTGTGGTACTCCTAGGGTGTTTACCCTCCTAATAGCTAGCTGTTGGGGGGAGTCTTTATGGTGTATTTGTTTGTATATATGTACATATATGCTTATTGTTGTGTTTACCTCTATCTATTTGGAAACATTGGCATCTATCCAAATTTTAGCCTGCAAGAGGGCTACTGGCATCTGGGGCAAGAAACACTGAGGAAAATGGCGTCGGCTGATGCTTTTATAGGCGAAGACCAAGAGAGATGACGTCGGGTGGAGTGCGACATCAGCGAAGCGGACCCGACTTTGGAATCCGCCGACTGCAGGGCTGCCTGGCGACAGGACAACCCACTTGTTATGACTGCAGATGCTATCCAGTTCGGACATCTACATTTATGGTAGGTACAAAACTGTACTTTCCTGAAATATCTTTCTTGGAAAACTTTATTCCTAGTGGCTATTACATCGGCCAGGAGGGTGTCTGAACTTCATGCTCTTCGGTTCGACCCTATTTGGTTTTCACAAAGACAGAGTATCTTTGAGAACTAACCCAACCTTTTGCCTAAGGTCGCTTCAAAGAACAATTTGAATCAATCCATTGATCTCCTGTATTTTTCCTAACTATTCAGATAGAGCTGAACAAAAGCTACATTATCTTGATGTCCACCGTCAACTTAGATATTATTTGGACAGAACAAAAAATTTAGAAAATCTGATCAACTTTTTGTTTCCTATCACGGATAATAAAAAGGCCTTCCTGTTTCTAAAGTGACTTTGTCTAGATGGCTTTCTTGGTCATCTCTGAAATTTATCTGCCCAGGGAAAACAGCTGTGCTCAAAACCTAAAGCACATTCAACTAGGAGCTTAGCTACTTCTACAGCTTTTCAAGCTAGACTTCCTTTAGACACTATTTGTGCAGCGCCACTTGGGCCACTCCTCACACTTTGTTTCCCATTACAAATTGGACTTGGCCTCCAGGGACAGAGCCAGTTTTGGCTCTACAGTCCTCAAGAGTTTGTTCCATTGAGCCACCCAGGATAGAGGTGCTAGGACGCTGTCCCATCAAGCAAGAATGAAGGCGAGATTGACAACTTAACATTAAGTTATGTACCTACCATAACGTTCCATGTTAGTTGTCTTCTCGCCTTCTTTCTTGCGACCCTCCCTCCTTCCCCTGGCCTGGACAGACCTTGTTATAAGAAACTGTTATGCTGAAGACCATTCAGACCTGGTCCTTCTTCCATCTGTAAGTTTTCTTTCTTCCTTTGGGAAGTATTTTATGCTTGGTGCTATTGCCCTTTGTCATCAAACGAGATCTGGGTACTTACCGCCTTGCATCATGGGATATGGGGCTGCCTCGAGCTGGTAAAAGTGACTCTCGAGCTTAGCAAGTGCAGTGGAGCCGAGGGATCGGCTCCGAACCCATCAAGCAAGAAAGAAGGCGAGAGAAGACAACTAACATGGAACGTTATGGTAGGTACATAACTTCTTATTTTGTGACATTTGTTAGTCAAGGGGCATGGTTTATTTTTGTCCTTTTGGTTTGAAGGAGAGCTAAGCTGTTAAGGGTATCTAATAAGACTTTGATGAAATGACTAATAGCATCTTCCAAAGGTAGTGTTTTTAATGGGGACCAGTGTATGGATTTTAGAATGTTGTTAAATAATTGTCAATTGAATTTAGTTAAATGTCTTCATGTTTTATAGGTATGGGATGTAAGCTATTGTAGAGGGGTCCTAATAAGTATGTGCTGGTAAATGGTCACTTAGGGAGTTTGGGAGAGTGCTGGAATTGGAATATTTATGGGGATCTGTTACAAGGATCCAGTCTAAGGTTGCACCTAGTTAACTACATTCTGGTAGGGCTGGTGATAAGTTGTGTAAAGCTGTGAAGGTTTATGCTATTTATTGGGGAGTCAGTAATAAAATTTTGACAGCTGATATAACACTCATAGTAATGGGTCCATTGATAATATTGTTGGTAGTCCAAGAAAGAAAATCAACTATTGGGATGTTTTGGCCAGGGGGTATATAGACTATGTCAGTACTTATTTGTTTAGAATTGTTTATTCGTAGGGAAGCCAAGAAACGTTCTGTGTTACCAAAAGATGGTACAGATTTGCTGAGGGGGGTTATTGCAAGGGGTTACAATAGATTTATGCAACACTGCTTGCTTTTTTATGAGTTTTGTCATTTCTTAAAATATCTCCTGGACGGGCTATTTCAGTGTGTAGAATGTGCGGTTTTAACCAGGTTTCATTAACTGCTCCTATATCTGGGGAGTAGTGTGAGAGCCATGAGTGAAATTCTGTAATTTTATTGCAGATGCTATGTGTGTTTAGTGTTGTTACTAGCAAATTTTTGAAGGTGGGTGATTGATAGGAGGTGGGTGACTGTGTAGGTCCAGGATTGGGATGACTATCCCCACATTAGGAAAGTTTAAGGAGGTGGTTTATGAGATGGAAAAAAAGGCTAACTTTATTGTTATGATTGGAGACTTTGTGAGGTATTAGTTTGGTTTTGGTAGTGGTGGGAAGGAGTTAGAATGCACCCAAGGGGGGGTGGCTTGTATTAATATGCATAGTGAGGTGATTACAGATATGAAAATAATGTAGTGTGAGGGAGAGAGCACAGTGTTGGGTTTTAAGGGTAGTAGAGTAAGTATGGGGTAGAGAGAGTAAAAAGTAGGAGGGAGAATTATGAAAATTGTAGTGTAAGATAGAGTGCAAGTGGAAGTAAAGTAGGAAATTAGGTTTATAATATTAGGAGAATTCCTGCAGGAGGATATAGAAATTGAAGTGTAATAATTACAGTTTTGTAGGTGTTGATTGGTAGAGTTAATTAGTTAAGAGCTTATTGGATGGTGCTGGCGAGGGAGAGGCGTTATGGTGACTATAAATATAATTGATTAGGGGTGGGTGGGAATGGGTGCAGGGTAGAGGAGTGGAGTAGATCTGAAGGATGCCTGTCTTAATGTGCTTATAGCAAAATAATTTGAGAGATAGCTTTGATTAGTAGCAGCAAGTTTGCACTACAAATTCTGTATTTTACCATTTGGTTTATCCACTGTACCCACAGTCGTCACTAGATGTCTAGCTCCAGTTACAGCACATTGCAGAATACCAGGAATGCACATTTACCCCCCCCCCCCCACACTTATCCATGGGAAAATGTCCTGCAACTTCATACAGCCTTACAAGCTGCTATGGACTGCATTCATAAGGTTGAGTTCACCCTCCGTTTCTACAAGTCCCAACTTCAACCCCAGACAATAATTTTCTTTGAGTAACAGCCTTCTTACCATAAGACAATGTGTCCTGCTTGACAGACTACCTACTCAACTTACTGTCAAGGAAGACAGTCATAGCAAGGGAATACCTAATGGCCTTTGGGTTCATGGTATCATGCATCCTTATTATCCCCCTGGCAAAATTGCACATGAGGAACTTTCAGTGGTTCATGAAAAACACTTAGGAACAACATGCCCAACCCTGTAAACCCTGCTACCATGCTTGAAAAGAGGGAACTTCTTAAGTGGAAAGATACCGTCAAGCTGAATCCAGGCATAAATGTCTCTCTACTTGAGACAGACAAGACCTTAAACACAGATGGTTCTGAAGTGTCTAGGGAGTATGCTTAGGACCCATGAAAGGTGCAAGGTGTGTGAACCCCAAAGCAAGAAAATTTCACATAAACCTGGAGGAGTTGCTGGCAGCTTTTCTAGCAATGAAAGCTTTTGAAAGCATCCTATCCCCATGAGCTTTTCAAATATGGACAGACAACGCCATTGTTACAGGGTATATAAACAAGCAAGGGAAAAGACATGGAAAATATAAGCCTTCTCATTGACATTGACAGGACACTTTCTTTATGCCTTCCCACCATTTCCTAGATTCCCAGGGTACTGATGAAGGTGAGGTCTGACAAGGCTGAGCATGATACTCATAGCCCCCTTCTGACCAAAGCAACATTGGTTTTCCCTCCTCTAGATCCTCAGGGAGGAGAGATATTACACCCTTCCATAAGTGATGGACCTTCACAGACAGATAAAGGAGTCTTTTCATTCATCCTTACCTGAGCATTCTCAAACTAACAGTTTGCAGGATTGGTTTCTCACTCCTACTACTGCAGCCTCTTCTACAGAAGTACTGTCAAGCCTGAGAGAGGCAAGAAAACAGAATATCAGAAAAATTTACTTATCCAAATGGAAAAAGTTTTCTCTTTGGTGCAAGGGCAAAGATATTAACCATTCACTAGCAGACATAAACCTAGTGTTGGAATACCTGTCAGGACTGTTTCACCAAGGACTTTCTTGCTGCAGTATTAAGGTACATGCTTCAGCTATCCCTGCTTGCCGTACCTACTCCCTTCCTATCTATTCTCACCACACCTGAAGCTTTTCCCTTAAAGCAGTAGTACATGTTAGGCCTCCAGCAGGGGCCTTATCCCCTACCTGGGTTTTAAACTGTGACTCAGAAAAACTTAAATTACCACCTTTTGAGCCAACAGCTTCTGCTCTCCTAAAAATGCTGACATGGAAGACCACCCTGCTCATACCTATTACTTCAGCCAGGCAGTTGTCAGAGCTACAAGCCGTGATGTGCAAGGAACACTTCACTGTGTTCCATAGGGATAGGTTAACCCTTAGAACCAACTAATTCTTAATGCCCAAAGTAGTGTGATCTCTCATTGATTTAAGCTATTAATTTGCCAGTGTTCTTCCCTAACCTGCAGAATAAAGCAGGCAAATCTTGCACTCCCTGGATGTGCACCGACAGATCAGATATTACCTTTACAGGACAAAATTCCCCTAACAGAGCAGACCAACTACTAGTGGCTTTTGCAGAAGGAAAAGAAGGCAGACAAGTCTCCAAACAAACTGTCTGTAAGTGGATAGCCAACTACTTTGCCTTCTCTTATGCCCATCTTGACAAGCCAGTGCCAGACCTTGTCAGGGCTTATTCCACCAGAAGCAATTCAGCCACCACTGCCTTTCTTAAAGGCATCCCTACACATGGAATTCTAGAAGCAGTCACATGGATATACATCAACATGTTTACTAAACAGTTCCATTTACTCACTGCCTCCAGAGCTAGGACATGGTTTGCTTCTGCCGTGCTACAAAACCTGCTTTCCCAAGGACAACAGACAGCCTGCCCCCCAACTAATAGTTTTGGGAGTTCTTCCAAGGATCATTACTACAACGTTGACTGTGAAGAACATAGTTCATTTGTGCCTCACTTGCCATAACTGTAGATGTTCAAGTAGATCTTTGTTGCAATACAGTTCCCACCCACCTACCCCTCTCTGCTGGCCTCCCCCAACATGAGAGGAGGAGGGAGCAAGGAAAAGCATTTCAGATGGGTAGTTCTTATCCACCATCATCCCCTACTTTTGCTTCTAACACATAGTTAATACATTCCCCTTTTCCTGTTCAAAAAAGCCTTTTGATATCTGGAAAGGTTTTGCTGTCCTCTGCCTATAATAACGTGATGATGGTAATGATGGATACCCCTCTTATACAGCGTCAGTCATTAGATAACTTTCAGCTAGGAATGATGAAAAGACTCTGTAAATTGCGACATTGATCTACTGATACAGATACAATTATGGTAAGTGTGACACAACTGTACTTTAATTGCTCACATTTTTGGCAAGTTCTAAGCATAGATAAGGGAACATCTTTTCTTCTTTCTGATAATTTAAAATTATTTATAATGTTTGCTCCTGTGCCAACTTTGGGGCATTCTTCGTTAATGTTAATTAGCAAATGTTTTGAACAAGTGCTGTGGTAGACAAAGTCCTCTTAGAAGGTAACTGTCTGAAGTACATGCTTTGTTTTGATGAAGAGCACATCCCCTGCAACTGTACTATACCTTCTTAGTTCTTGATTCTGCTTCTCCTCTCTTTCACCTACTGCTTAACAGTATTTTACCCTCTCCCATTTCTTATTCGATTGGAATCCTGTAGCATTGTAAACCTTCCCTACTCAGGCACTACCTCACTTACCCATAGTTTCCTGCATTTCTGATAGTCTCCTTTCCAGCTTCTCCTTCGATTGTGTCTGCCCGCTCCGTTCACACTACGGGCTCACTCCGCTCCCCTACCTACCCCCAAATTCCACCCACCCCAGTAGTCCTAATCTTATAATTCCTAAACCACACCCCTCACTCATCCTGCCTATTATCCACCCAATCAATTTACTCCACCTAGCCACACCCTCCTCCTCTAATTCTTTCACTAGTACTCTGTACTTCTACAGCTGTTTTCCCAAATAGCATCACTCCTTTCTCTACATAGGTCTCTCCCACTCCTACCTCTCTTTCATTACTTTATCCCACCAAACCTCCTCAGTTTTTGTATATTTGCAGTTTATCAACATGCAAACTACAATAAAAGTCCTCATAACCAACTTAACACTCCTAACTATATTCTTACCTGTCCTGACCTCAGCCTATCTCCTAACCCATTTTGAAAAATCCAAACTGTTCCTCTACAACCTCCCTCCAAGACAAACAACCACTGTTGATATCTTCCACTCCCATAAACACATTAACATCATTTCCACGCCCTGTTATATGTCACCTCAATACCATCGATGCACACACGTAAAGCTTAACAACCTGATTAAAAAGAAATGGAAACTCCTAATAAACTATTCACACAACCCCAAATCTAAACCACTAAGCCCTATCTTAAGGGATGGTGACATACACCCTAATCCAGGCCCTACCATAGCAGCTACAATAAATATCCACTGCACATCTTACCTAAACCCGCCTACCTTAAGCAAACTCTCCAACTCTCTACTTATAGCACATCTCAATACCCGCAGTATCAATAACAAAATCACCCACATTCATGCTCTCCTTGAAACTCACTCCTTTGACATTTTCTGCCTTACAGAAACATGGTTAAAACCAGGAACTAAGGATAATGAAATTATCCCTCCTGGCTATAACATATTGAGACAAGACTGCTTAAAACGTAAGGGCGGGGGAGTCGCACTCCTCTACAAAAATGGACTACAGATCTCCTCTATAACTGAAAACCCACCCTTGCACAATAAGGCTGAAGTCCTAATATCCAAACTGCAAATCAACCCAAACAAATCCCTCTATGTGATCTGTATCTACCTACCCCCTGGTAATAACAACACTATAATAGAAGATATTGTTGAGGTGTCCTCAACTTACCCTCAAGAAACAATAGTACTAGGTGACTTTAACACTGACTGGAAAACCATTAATACCACTAACCCTTCCACACATATTAATCTCCATGGTTTTATTCAAACTATCAACTTAACGACCAGAATCAACAAACCAACTAAAAAAGAGAGCACCTTAGACTGGATACTTTAAGACCCACATACTTATAATGTAGGTACCTTACCAGATGATCTAAGTGATCATATGCTAACTTATATAATAAGACAAAAGAATGATATCTCTATCACTCCAGCCTATAGGATAACATGAACAAAGAAACACTTTAACCCTGTACTCTTCCAAAATGAACTCAAAGCTTGTGACTGGAAACCTGTAAAAATACTCCCACTAGATGAAGCTGTCAAATATTTTAACTCTAAATTTCTTGCAATCCTAGATGAGCATGCACCCAAACGATCTATTAGAATAAAATCCAAACCAGCCCCCTGGCTAACAAAAGAGACTAGACAAAAAATACTACTTAGAAATAAAGCTTGGCACAATTGGAGAACTAACAGAACCTCCCCTGAAAGACAAACCTTTAGACAGCTGAGAAACATAACTAAAAAGGCTATACTCTCTGACAAAAAGAACTACTATAGTAAGCTACAACAAACACACCACAAGCAGCCTCAGAAATTTTGGACTAACATCAATAGACTCCTCAAACCTGGTCACTCTAGCACACCATCCCCTCATGATGCTGATCATAACACTCCACTTCAAATAGCCAACAACTTCAACACCTATTTCACAGAGACCATACAGTCCCTAGCTAGTCAGCTTTCCACTGATAACATGAGGCTCCCTTCTTCTACAGCTGGATCTCTACCAACTTTTAGATTTCATCCTATTTCAACAACTTTCATCTACAAAATCCTACTAAAGCTTAAGCCTTGTACTCCTTCAGCTGACCAGTTACCTTCTGAGTATTTGCAAATAGCAGCGAAAGTTATTGCCTTTCCCATATCCATCCTACTCAATAGAACCATTAATGAAGGCATCATTCCAGACATCTGGAAAATCTCCCACATCATCCCCCTACATAAAGGTGGTAAATCCGACGACTACTCTAATTACAGTCCAGTAGCTCTCCTATCACCCTTAGCTAAAGTCATGGAAAAATGCATTCACCACCAGTTACTCAACCACCTAACTAAACACAATATTCTGGCTACATGCCAGCATGGCTGTAGGCCATTTCATAGCACTACCACTGCTCTACTATCTTTCACTGACACCATTAATAAGAACCGTAATAACAACATCCTCTCTTCTGCTCTCTTCATCGACCTTTCAAAGGCTTTTGATATGGTTAATCATCCCCTACTTATAAATACTCTTGAACTTCTTGCTCTAGATCCCTCAGTTATACAGTGGTTCAAGTCTTACCTTAACAATAGGCAACAGGCAGTTCTCTGGGAAAATAAACTATCATCCCTCCTACCAGTCACCCATGGAGTCCCCCAGGGCTCCATTTTAGGACCTCTTCTCTTTTCTTTATTCATCAACAACCTTCACATAGCAGTCCCTGAAGCTACCTGCATTCAATATGCTGATGATTCCACACTTATATGTTCTGCTAACTCCACATCTGAACTACTCTGTCTAACTCAAAAAGTATCTAACTTAGTAGAAGACTGGTTCCTAAAATGCTGCCTTCTTGAATGCCAAAAAAACCAAGCTTCTACTCTTTGCACCCACCAGTAGGTCCTCTCCTATTGATTTCTCTATTATATCTAACAACGGTACCCTTATCTCTCCCGAACAAACTACCAAACTATTAGGAGTCACAATTGATAACAACCTCAACTTTGATATGCATATAAATAACAACATTCAAGCAGTGAACAGAAAAATTGGCTCCTTATACAGAATCAAACCCTTCCTAACTCCTCTAGCTAGAACCACCATTGCCCACTCTCACTTAATCTTAACTCTTCTGTATGCTTCTCCTATTTATACTAATCTAAAAAAAATAGTCTTCTCAAACTATCTTACTCCTATAACAATATTGCCAGGTTTGCCACTGGCAATGCATTTCAAACACACCACTGTCTGAATCTTAAGCAGCTTGACTGGCTTGAACTCCCTAACATGCTAACTTTTTCCCAACTCACCATTGCTCACAAAATCTTTTACCAACCTAATAATACTCCAATTCTCGCTAACCTCATTACCCCTTATAATAATCTGATTTCTCTACGTTCTTCAGGTAAATTACTTGCTAGTATAAGTAAGTCCAATAACTTGTCAGGCGACAGCATTTTCTCCAATACTGTTGGGAAACACTGGAACCTTCTACCTACTAATCTAACTCTACTTCCATCACTGTCACTCTTTAAGCAAAAACTCAAAATTCACCTAAAATCACACTGGTTATGTCCCTGCACTAACCCTGATTAATTAATTAATTAACCACCTTTCCTTTTTTCTTTTTACTGTCTATGGTTCTACATCTCACTCTATATACCCCTCTGTATGCTAATATCTGGTCTCCGAAAACTTATAACCACAAGTGTTTATGTTAACCAACAATGAACTATAGTGCATCTCGCTTATTAAACAATCTCATAACTGTTATATTATTGACCTACTTGTATTTTTACTTTGAGTATGCCTTCTTTTGATTGTAAGTACCTCTTATTATTTTTTTTTTTGTACTTGTACTTGTTTTTGTTATATAATTGCATAATACTGTTTATAGTATGTTGGAGCTTTTCTCCCCGGGCCTCTACTGAAAATGGAAATATATCTAGTTAGTCTAGCCCGGTCAACAAATGTAAAATAAATAAATAAAAATAATAAATAAAATGTCTTTTTTTTTTTTTTGAAGAAAATTCTAAATGTATGCTATACCAGAGTCAGCTGACCTAGATGTGATGTCATTGTGTTCCAGAGCTGGGAGAATAGAATCTTGACTGCAGTTCTGTGTTTATTTTTCAAAGTCTGAAATGAGGAGTGGAATTCTCATGGCAGCTTCCTGTTACTTTAAAAAAAAATGTGCTATAAAAGCAGGTTCTGAGCCAGTTCAGTTTTCATTCAGTTGTTTTCCAGAGCTGTTAAGCAGTAGTGGTCCAGTTGTTTCCAGAGCAGTTGTTTCGGTCGCTGAGGACAGACACCTGCCTGGAGTGTGGACATAATTCCTCATCTTGCCTTGCAGAAGTAAGAGTATAATCTTGCCTTGCTGAGTTAATTAGATTAAATAAGGACAGTTAATCTTCATATAGTCAGGGAACCTACAGCTAGTTAGAGGTTTTCTAAAATCAGTTTGAGATCTGTCCTACAGTATTATTTTTATAGTTCCTGTACGTGAAACTCTGTTTGAGTCAGTTATTCAGCATTTACATGTTTTAAGTCCTTTTATTTATTGTTAAATGTTTTGCTACCCCTCATTGTAGCTGATAACTTGAGAGTGTTTATGCCTATTGTGATAACACCAGAGTCACTCCAAAAAGCCTTACTGCTCGTGTTACATGCTACCATTTGTATCTGTATATATTTTACCCAATATAATTGAACACCCCTTTTGAAGGGTATTGTGGTGTCTGACTCGTGGCAGCCATTACCTTCTAATATGGGCAAAGAAACACATCAGGTAAATCTGTGTCAGTCTTTCCCAAGAGTGTGTGTATGTGTGAATATCAGACATTTAAGAGTGAGTGTGTCAGATACCTAGAACTGAGACACGGTGCTGTGCAGTGGTTAGTGTGGAGACTTATTTGGAGACCTGGAGTGAAGCATATAGTCCAGTCCGAGGTTTGGAACCTGTTCCTGGTGTATCTTAGGGGAAGTTGTGTATTTCTATCCCTGCTTTTAGTGACACTCCCTTCCCGGAGACAGTGGTCAGGATTGAGACTCTTTAGTTACTGCCTTTGGGTAAAGAGGGCTGGTCAAAGTGCCCACCACTAATTTCAATGGAGATTCTTTTAAGAAATGCACACTTTCATCTCCTGATAGGACTGAGTGAAGCAGTAAGCTTAGGAAGTCTCAGAAAGCTGGAAAACTGGAAGAAATCAAGAAAAATTCCATGAAGCTTGTAGTTCTTGGTCAGGCAGGGCCAAGCTTCTCAGGTTAGGGTGGCCCAGCCTTTTATGCTAAGTATGCCTGCAGCATGGTATTGGGGAGAGTACTGTATGTAGCAGTAAACACACACACGATACTATCAGCTAGCAAACACCTGGGCTTTCAGGTAGGTGTCATCTTAGCTGTATTCTATACTTTTCTCTTACAGCAACCACAAAACACGCACATTACAATGGACCATGAAAGAATGAGCCCATTCATTATGTACCTCTTTACAACCACAGCAGAAATGCAAATGTGTGACCCTTTACATAAAATAAAGAGATAGAAGTTGAACATTATCCTTTACATGAGTACACTCCTTTTTTATGAAGTACTAAGAAAATCAAAGGGTGATGAGGAAATGCCTCTGTATAGTAACTACTACTATTATTGTATGGAAGTCCATGAGTATTCCACTGCATGTACAAAGCAGACATCTCTGCTTATAGATGAGAATAACAGCAGACACGTTTTCATTGCCCCAGTTCAGTGACAAAACAAAAACAGAAAGTTGTGCACTAGATAAATGCCATTATGCTTTATTTCTAAGGTGATATGTAATCACTTGTTGCAGCTGGCATAAAGCTAGGTGAGCTAGTTTATTCAGAATAGTCAACATAGCAAACCTCATAGGACTGCACATGTAACACACAGATGGGCAATGGGGGCATCAAAGTAAAAGTGTGGAAAACTTCAAATTTCAGTGCAAATAACGGTGTTGGTTTATACAGTAGTGCTGCTGCATCAAATTGTAGGCCAGATACCAGTGGGTCTCCAAACATAGTTCATGGCAACAACAGTGCATAAAGGTGAAGATTCTAACAGTTTCTCTGTCTAAAGACTGCTCTTTAAGTATGCTGATAAGGCACGATTCTGATCAGATGTTTTGGCAGCTACTTTTACATACTTTTTGAAGCCTAATGAATAACAATGACTCTGGCTTTCAATAAAGGAACGGGGTAGCACACAGGTCCGTTGTGCAGATGAATTGATTTTGCAGACATCTTGACTCCTCAGTAAATGAATGTGATTGCTTGTTCAAAAGAGATTAGAGAAGGGAGTATGACACAAAGTTGTGTGATCCCAAGTCAGAGACATTGACCTTGGAAGTTTACAGGTGTGTTTTTCTAAAAGTAACATCAGATGAAGTATAAGTCTTAAACAGGAAAACCACTGTGTATGCTGCAGATGCACAGTAAGTACTCTCATGGAACTAGTGTCTCAAAACATTTACCCAAAAGTAACCAAAAAGACATTGATGTGTGTATTTATAAAACATTCATTTGAATGCAAAGATAACACTTCCAGGTTCAGCAGAAGGGTATGTGGGGCCATGTCTTTGCTCTTAACCTCCCATCTAGCAAGACAACAATAAATGGAATTTGTAAAGGTCGTGACAGATGTCAATACTATGTCATATCTTCTGACTTCCAATTATTGGTTGCATTGTATGTCTCCTTCCGTGCACATTGATTATGCAAGTCGAATTTAAAAGGTCTTTATCAAATGAAGTACAATTATTATGAGTGTCACTAACTCTTTTGCACACCAATATGGTATCATTTCTATGCAACTAGTATAGTAAAATATCATCAGATACCCTTTCCCACATCTGATCACTTAGCAGCATCCTTTTGCACCTTCAAGATGCAGTTTAAAACACAAACCAGTCCTGCAGTTATCCACACTTACTGCAAAACAAATATTGTCCAGAAAAGAAGCATGCAGAGAGACATGATGGAACTTCTCATGCATATGTTAGCAGAAGGCAGGATACTGCTCTGTATTATGGTCTTGCACTCACTTTGAATGATACCTAGATATTAAGACAAGATAATTGTCTTTAGTTTATTAGCCAATGTCATTCTGAAGGGGATACATCATGACTTCAACCTGGCAACACTGCAAACTTGATTACAGACTAAAGGGATTGAAAATACATCTTTCAGTAGCCATTCCCGAGCTAACTAGTTGTCCATATACTACAACTCAGCATAGCCTGGGAAAGTTGATTAGGGCAGGACACCACACAAAATTACAGCAGTCAGGTCTGATAACACCATGGAAGTATTATAGGTCTTATGGTTGTACTTCACTGATAGGTAGAAGAAACATATAGCACTATGCTGAAAACAGTTAATCAGTCATTACATAAGTCTTCTGAACTGTTGTATACATGGTACGAGAGAAGTATCTCTCCACTGCCTAGGTATAATGCAATGGCTATGATTCTGAGGTCATAACTTTACAGTACAGCTCACTGAAGTGTAAGGCTCATTGTTTGGCTTCAGTTCAGTCTATCAAACAGTAAAATCCCTCAGTAGCACTCTGCATACTTCACAACATGAATTTCAAAATGAGCGAGTTCCAAAGACCCTAAATCATGGACATTTTCTAAGTAGAACTATAATGTAGTTAGAAAGTGAATTAGTACCAGGTGGTTTGCACCAAAGTGTGCTTTCTGAATAACAAGACGCATACAGTGTCTAGCATTACTGTCTGTCTGTAATCTTTATTCATTTCCTTGAATAATAAAAGCTTGTTATGAAGGAACCGTGGCAAAACATGAACATGAACCAAAAGGAAGGCCATTCTGTAAATGTCAGGTGCATTTGAGAGCCATTTCCCACAGATTACTGCAGCAGCACACCTCAAATCCTCACCTGACAGTGTAGTAGGTGCACTACTTCAAAGTAAAGATCTTTCGCCATTCTCCTTTAGTTTTGCAACAAGAACACCTCACAGTAAAGCCTTTGACACTGTATCCCACAACCTCCTTTTCTCTAAACCAGCATACCTCAACCTCTGTAACTCTACTCTCAGCTTGTTCTCTAGTTACTTATCTGATCGACTACAATCTGTTAAATGGCTCTCTGCAACTTCCCCATTTATCTCCTTTCAAACTGGGGTTCCCCAAGGCTTCATCTTAGGGCCCCTATTATTCAGTATCTTTACTAACAATCTCTATCAATCCTACCCACACTCCACTCTTATACAGTACGCTGACGACTCAATTATCATTTCCACATCTAACAGTCTTCCTCACCTACTCACCCTCACTTAAGAAACTCTGCAGTCGATTGAAGAATGGCTCACTACCAATCGACTACTGCTTAAACCTAACAAAAGTAAACTCTCTATCTTTCTTCCTAAATCTCTTCAACACCTCAAACCCTCCTTCGCTGTCGCCTCTCTAAATAACTCTACTGGGAACCTCTCACTAAACTTCTCTGGGTTTACATAGATGACGAACTTAAATTTGACATCCACATCAGTAGTTGTATTAAGAAGACACACCAAAACCTGTCTGCTGTATAGGAACAAAAAATTCCTAACTCCAGAATCTAAATTGTCCATGGCTCAAGCCTACCTACTCCCCACCCTACTGTATGCAGCCCCAGTATTGACCATCCTCCAAAAGAACCCATCTACCAAACTTGAACTCACTCACAGTAAAATAGTTAGAGTAGTCAGTAATCTTCCTTATCGATCACACTACTGCTTTCCTTAAAAAAAACTTCACTGGCTTGAATTTCAACAACAACTCCTTCTACCACAGCTCCACCAGACACACACTATCCTTCACCAACCCCTAGCTTGTCCATTTCTGGCAGACCTTATTTCCCCCTATATTCCTTGTCATGACCTACATAGATAGCTCTGACCAGCTCTTCCTGCAAATTGTCAAACCCATCAAATCCATTGGCAAAATACTTTACAGTCACTCACTTACCTCTGTTTGGAACAAACTTCCTCTTTACATCTGCTCACTTAACAACACAACCAGTTTTAAAATAGCATTAAAGGAATTTCTGCTTAACTCCTGGATCTGCTCCTGTAATGACCCCACTTGAATGCTACTTCCTCTGCCTCTACCCTATTTCTCCTTTTAACCTTTGTTGTTCCCTCATCTTATCCCCTATCTATTGAGTAACATAATCTTTTGCTCAGACTATTCCTATACCACTTACTGTCCTCCAGTCATTTCATTTAATCTTCTACCTTAGTCTACTCATTAAGAACAAATGTACCTAGATTTATTTGTTTTCTTTATTTTTTTCTCTATGCTTAGTTTTTTAACTTAATAATGAGAGAACTCTTAACCTGATTTCTGTGCAACTTCTCTTTAATCCATGTCGTTATATTTATTGTTTTATGTTCCTTTCTTATAACTGTGTATTTCTCAAATATTGTATATATTTTTTTATTCTATCCTTGTGTAAGACAAAAGCTTTATTCCTCCAATTGTTTAATACTCTCTGTATTTCTAACTTTTTTGTAATGGAGTTTTTCTCCTCAGGTCTCTGCTGAAAAAGGGAATGCTGCCCAGCCAGACTAACCCAGTTAACAAATGTCAACTAAATTATAAACTACCATCCTCTATCTAGAATCAGAATACCTTATCTAGATACATTACTACCATAAACATCTTCTTCAAATGATATTCTTTATGTAAATAGAAATATATCCTACTACTGTTTTGCCTCTGATCACTGTCCAAATACTGTTTCATTTACTTAGTTCTATTAATTACTCTGTAAATATGTGTGTACCCTGATACTGTACACCTGTCTATAACTTCTGCCTTAATGCCCTTATTCAAACAATGTAAAAATGCTTCCTAAATTAAACATGCTGTATAAACATTTATACTAAGTGATACATTTATGTATGGAATGACTGTTTTCTTGGTCACGGGTAAGTGTAGGCTGCTGACAGGGTGCTTGTTCAAATGCAGCCTGTCCCCATGTTTATATACTAGACCACTACATGGACCTGTCTTGTGACACTGGAGTTTGTTATTCATGTCACCTTATAGTGGCATAACTGCCACATGTGTGAACAGTACAGACAACATTTTAGAATTTTGTCCGCTCACTGACCATCGATGCATGTCCACATATACATGCAGATAAATGACACTGAAGTAGTGTAAGCACCTCAGAATGTTTTCCCAGAAAGAGACTAGCATGCTACTTCAGGCCCTTCATGAGCATGGAAAGCACACACTAGATGAGAAGGAACCACCCATCTGTCAATGTGTGTGGCATAAGCTGGGGGGCAAATGTTAATGCAGTTGGTGGCCACAAACAGGAAGTCCACATGATCTATCACAGGGTCACTAACAGTATCACAAAGGACAGCAATAAGGCCCATGACAATGCACAAGAGGGGACTGTCCAGGCAAGGGCATTGCCTCAATCTCTTACCTCTAGAATCATTACAAATCCAGAAGTAATCAAGGGCAATCGGGGACACACTTCAAAATATTAGTATTATTAACTTGAGAAGCTAATAGAATAAGGGAATGTTAATTAAAATGCATTTTCTGAACAAAACAAATAAGTTAAAGACGTCTATAACTCTTAATTCACACAAAATTACCAGAACAGAGTAAGATTTTGAGCCAAAGTTAAGGATAGCTGAAAGGTATGTGTAAGGGTCCAGCACTACACCCCACCATCATTGCTGTGGCGGGAGGTCCTGTTGCCCCTGTCACAAGAGTAAAAGAGCCCTGACAAATGGCCAAAGCCTGGATGTGGCAGCTGTGCTTGGATGTACTACTACCCCATGTCACTGTTGGGGATGCACCAAGCTGATGTTTTCTTATGTCAGTAACATACTGTGGTTGCAGGCCTGTACCAGGAGCTTAGTCATGCTCATCATTAGCATATGTTTTCTACAACCACATCTGGAAAGCAGGCATGAATGCATACCATGCAGAACAGTTGTGTAAGTAGACTTACCATAACTGTAGATGTTCAGGCATTTTACAGTTGCAGTATCCTGTGCTTTATGGAATGTATCCTGCTTAGGAGTGGAGCAGCCAGCCAGCTTCCAAGGATTTATGGCACCTTTCCCCAGCTTGAGAACAGTGGCCTAGGCCACCAAAACTTCAAAGCTTTTCTGTCGCAGAATAGGGAGGCTAGAGCCTTGCCAGATAGGAACAGTCATAAAAATCTCATACCCTGGCTTAAAAACAGCAAAAAAGGGGGGTGGGGGGGAGAGTGCATCTACTGCAAGAGTGCTCAATTTTGAATAACTACTAGTTTGATCAGTTTATTTATGCAGCTGTGATTTGCTCTTCATTAGTTCATTGCTGCAGTAACCTAAACTGTGTGGGACAAATAACATCTTAGAAAAAAATGGAGAAGAAAGAAGGATCAGAGTTGAGGAGGCACTGGGTATACTCCTAGTAATACCTGGTCTGGCACTAGAAAAGGAATCTTGTTTCTAGTGCTTGGCAAAGGTTTGTATAGATGACCAAGTTGCAGCCTCTAGTATACTTCTAGAGCCAGTTCTTAAGAAAAAAAACAGACTCATCGAGAGCCCTGGTAGAAGTGGGCCCACATTTTGACTGGAAGAGCCTTGCTGTGGTGAGAACAACAAAAACAGCATCATGAGACAAACATTTAGAAAATGCCTTTCTTGACACTGATTTCCCCTTTTCTCACTTTCATAGTAAATGAACAGCTAATAAGAATTCCTGAGAGTTTTTGCCTTGTCAAAGTTGTATGTGAGTTGCCTGTGGACATCCAGTGTGTATTTTTTCTGTGTTTTCTGGTTCTGAGAAGAAAACATGGAGAGCAACTGCCTGGCTCAGTATAAACGGTGGAACAACATTATGATTAAAGGAAAGGTTTGTCCTCCATTACCCTATTTTTGTAAAAAGTGAGATATGAAGGACTCGCCATAAGAGCTTGTAACTCAGATACTCTTTCTGCAGAAGTCAGAGCAATGAGTAACCGTGTTTTCAAAGATGAAACTTCCAAGTTAGCCTCACGCTCATTTTCAAAAGGAAACCATAAAAGTTTTTCCAGTACAAAATGAAGATCACTAGAAGAAGTCACCTGCCTTCTAGGTGTCCAGATATATAAAATCCCTTTCAAAAATTCTTTAACTTGATGTAGAACAGAATGGACTAAGGGCAGACAAGTAGAGGTGGTTGGGAGATGAATCTTGACAAAAGAGTAAGAAAGGCAAGGAGATAGTAACTCACACAAATAGTGCAGAACCGAAGGAGACTTAATAAGATCCTGGTTGTTGTCTTGGTACCAACTAGAAAACTGTTCCCACTTACCCACATATGATTTTCTAGTAGCAGATTTATCTCTTTTAATATCTGCTACACATCCTCACAGAAAAGTCTGAATGGAGAGGTAAGTCAGCAAGCAAAGGAGAGTAGTCTTGCAGAAATTGAATTCATCCTCAAGTCAAAGATTAAAAAAGAGATAGCTGGGTACACAAGACCCAGAATAAAAAAAAGTGCCCAATCTTGGTAGGCACACTGGTGCCAGGTCTGAAAAAAATGACAGTGTAGAATCCTCAAAATATGGAAACATTCCTACAATGGGGCTAGGCCAGGCCCAGGGGATGGATGCCCCCCACCCTGTTGTAGAAGGAAGTAGCAGTCCACAAAAACTGATAGGCCAAAGAAGAGCCATAAAGATGATAAAATGGACTATTGAGGATAAGAAAGAAATTACGTCTTGTTACTGTTATGCAAAAAGCCCAGAATTTCCAGACACAAGATATACAAAAGGTTTGAGAGAAACTGGAGGGAAAAAAATTACTTCCACAAGAAAAACTGTCAGAAGCCTCAAATAAAAATTTGTGTTCATAAGTACAACAGGTTTGTGAAAGACAGTATATAGACCAAGAAACTTTGATCTGTTTGGAAAAAAGAAGCATCTGAGGAAGTGTGAAAATGTAAACAACAAAACCTAGAGATTTTTGAAAAGTATAAAAAAGAAATATGGAAATAGGAAAGAGAGAGATTTGATATGTTGCAGTATTTATGCAAAGGCAAAAGCCAAACTAGTCAATATGAAGAAAGCAGCCCCAAAGGTATTCAAAGAGAAATACAGGCAAAAGCATCCAGATATGGAACATTTAAAAAAAATACCTCAAAGAGGAAATGTAGAAAAGAAGATTAGTCAAGTAGATATTAAAAAATAGAAGTTGAAGTTATGGAATGCTTGCGAAGTGAAGGATTTGGTCTAACACTGGTTACATCACAGCATGATGGAACAGGTCCCCAAAGTAAGGAAAAACAAGAAGATCAGGAGACATCTGAAGAAGAAATATGGACATGGGAAAGAAAAACAGATTTAATATTGTGTAATATTTATGCAAACGAGAAAGCAAAACTAATGAATACAAAAAGTGCAGCTGCAGCACCAAAATATTTGAAGAGAAATACAAGCAAAGGAATCCAGACATGGAAAACTTTACAATACAAAAAATAAGACAGAAGAAAAGTAGGAAAGGAGATAGTAATGGAGAAGTTAGACGTAGAAACTGAGGTTATGGAATACCTGTGAAGTGAAGGATTCAGTGAAGAAAATGTAAATCAGACAACACTGCAACAGGGTAGAGCAATGGATATCCAAATTAAGAACAAACGAATGGAATGGGAAGCAATTGGTCAAGTGCCATATGAAGATATTTTGGAGCCTTCCACAGGAACCAGGATAAACGTTCTCTTGAAGCTGGACAGCAAGAGAAGGATCAGGAAACTGTGGAAACTCTTGACACAGTCAGTGTTGAGTGATAGGCCAGTGAGTTCCCATATGACAGAGCAACGGATGGCACAGGTTGAAATTGAAGAGAATGTGCCACAGGAAGATGCTGTAGAACTTTCTATAGAATGCCTACATGAAATGGAAAACAAAAAATGTGCCCTCAGTTTAGAAGAAAATGAGTGAAGAGAAGAGTTACCTGATTTAATAGCGATAGATAAACATATTAAGATCAATGAAAGAACAGATCAGGATCTATCATGCACCCTCGCAAATAAACTAAAACTATCAGCACAGGTGGAAAAACTTAGAAGATACGCAGATAAATACAAAGGAAAAGTACAAAATAAGCAATTTATTGATGACCCAAAAAAGTTGTATAGAGAATGGGAAACAAGGTATAAGGGATTGAAAGACCACCAAAAAAAGAAAAATAAATACATTTTGTAGAAGTACTTATGAAGGTCCTGTTTAACATAACAAAGATGCTAAATGGATAGAAGAAGTAAAAGAAAGAATAAGAAGGTTAAAGATACAGGATATGAAATGGGATGAAGTAACAGCCAGAGAGATTGAAACAAAGTTAAGAAAAGTCTCTAATTGGAAAACTCCAGGCCCAGATGCAGTACCTAACTTCTGGTTAAAAGTATTAATATCTTTGCACGAAAATTTAACCATGAGCAATAACTGTTTATATGCGCATCTCAAACAGACACCAACCTGGCTAACAACAGGAAATACAATGGTATTACTTAAGAGCGAACCTGCAAGCTACTGTAAAGATTATAGACCAATAACTTGCCTTCCAACGACATATACACTGTAGACTGGAATTCATGCTAACAGATTATAGTCATTTAGAAGAAAATTCAGTTATGGCAATAAAAGAAAGTCATATGGAACAAAGGATCATTTGATGTTCTTCGGGTTTCACTGTTGCAGTCATTACATTTGGGTTATCTGCTTGCAGGTAGCCCTCATCTGGCCTGATTATCAAAGTCTTGGGTCCTGTGTCAGTTGCTGTCTATTCTTCCATGATGTCAGGTAGTCAGGGGTATAAAGCATGCAGCCGACACCATTACATCAGTCTTTCTTGCTGTGCGGTGCCCGAAGCAGATGCAGTTCGCAAGTGCCGGTCGGCCGGCTCCTGAAATTTTCGTTTTCGAGTTTCAGAACCGAAGTCTTCAAAAAAAGCTAAGTACCCCATTGGGGATCCTTTTTCTTGCTCTAAACCGATGTCAAGTAAAAGTTAACAATTGTATTTCTTGTGGAAAGCAAATACCTCATAAAGATTTTCATTCGTACTGCATTCCTTGCTTAGGCCCAGACCATGATGTCCCTCGCTGTTGGTTTTGTGCCTTATTCAATTCTCGTACTGTTCGTCGGTTCATTTTCTCATCTAACTATTTCGGTGCTCGGTTCAGTTATCCAAAAATGGCTTCGGTAAGCCATCCGACTACCGATATTCCAAAAAAATGTAAAGAGAAAGACAGTGACAGACCGCATAGGTCCAAAGCTGCCGACGACGCTTCCATTAAGCACAGTGAGGTGCTTTTGCAGCTCCTGATACCCGCTACTTCAGATTCGCAGGCCTCTGCTAAGACCCATTCAGAGTCCGGTATGCCACGAGATGCTTCTTTGACTAGATGGAGGAAAAAGCTAAATCTATGCAAACTGTTAAAGATTTCCTGCAAGTACAGCCTCCCAGATTTAGTAGGCATTGGCCTTCTAAGAATTGGTCCTTTCCTGTCTCTTCCAGGCCTTCTCAGTCCAAATCCAGGAACAGCAGACCACCTAGGCCACAGTCTCAAGGTACTCACAAGCCTAAGCAGTGGGGGGCTCCCACTTCCAAAGCTGGAAGTGGTAAGACACCCACCTATGGCAAACTGTCACAATGACTTAACCTTAAACCTTCCAAGCCCTGCTCAACTGACTGCACATTTAGGGGGAAAGCTCACCCTATATGCAAAAAACTGGGAACTCATTACCCAAGACAAATGGGTTTTAAATATAGTTTCCCCAGGATACAGATTCCACTTCCACACCTTACCAACCCCAAAAGGTTGGCCAGACCTACCCACAAATCAGTGGGCAGAGGCTAAACAGCAGGTTCTCTCTCTTCTAAGTATCAAGGCTGTTCAACCTGTCCCAGCAGAAGACTTGGGGACAAGGTTTTTACTCCAGACTTTTTCTGGTACCCAGAAAAGACCAGTCCTGGCATCCTATCCTGGACCTATCTATCCTAAACACCTTTTTGGTAATTCCAAAATTCAAAATGCTAACTTTTCACCAGCTGCTTCCCATGCTGGGCAAAAAATGCCTGGTTCACAACATTGGATTTAAAGGAAACTTACCTGCACATCCCAATAAGGGATTCTTGCAGAAAATACCTACGCTTCAGAGCAGGCTACATGCACTATCAGTTCTCTGCACTGCCCTTTGGCTTATCTACTGCGCCCAGGGTATTCACAAAATGCCTAGCTCCAGTCATTGCATTTTGCAGGCAAATAAATATTCAAATAAACCCATACCTGGACGATTGTCTAATTCAGGCAGAAAGCCAGGACATACTATTAAATCATCTGGCATTTATAAAGAAACTGCTAATCTCACTGGGGTACACGGTAAACAAAAAGAAATCTCACCTAGTACCCTGCCAACAAATTGTATTCCTGGGAGCAAGCTTGAACACATCTTCCCAGATGGCCTTCCTCACGCCAGCGAAACAAGTTTATCTGACAGCCTACTTCAAATTACTGGCCACAAAGACCCAGTTAACTGCAAGGAAAATACTGCAAGCTCTGGGGTTCATGACCTCTTGCATCCTACTAATTCCATATGCAAGACTGCATATGAGGAAACTACAATGGTGTCTAAAAAGCTTATGGTGTCAACATTCTCAGGACCTGGAATCAGTGATTCCTATCATGCCTTGTATAAAGACAGAATTACTTTGGTGGGCAGAGGCCTGCTACCTCAACAAGGGACTGCCATTCACTCTACACCCTGCCACTCAAACCTTAACGACATATGCATCAGACTATGCATGGGGGGCTCACTTGGCAGGGCAGTGCATTCAGGGCAAATGGAACCTGAGTCAAATGCACCTGCATATCAATCAAAAAGAAATGCTAGCTGTACAGAATGCTCTGACAGCCTTCAAGGGCCACATCCTTCCAGGACAATTATTGGTAAAAACAGACACAACTGTTATGTGGTACCTAAACAAGCAGCGGGGAACCCACTCTTACTCCCTCTGCAGACAACCATGGCCCTGTGGAACACACTTGAGTTACCAAGTGCACCTACAGGCTCAATTCCTGCCAGGCAAGCTAAACACACTGGCAGACGACCTAAGCAGAAATCTCATGGACCCTTACGAGTGGAAACTGGAACCAAAGATATTCAACATGTTGACAAACAAATGGGGGAGGCCAGAGATAGACCTGTTTACCTCCCCTCAGAACTACCAATTGGACAAATTCTGCACAAGGACTCCCCACAGACAAGCTTGGAAAGTGGATGCCATGTCATTCACCTGGGAAGACCTCTCAGTTTATGCCTTTCCCCCTCTGCCTCTCCTCTCCAAAGGTTGTACTAAAGATCAAACAGGACAAACCAAGGACAATACTCATTGCACCAGACTGGCCACGCCAACACTCGTACCCCCTCTTGCTCAGTGTGTCACTGCTGGAACCGTGGCACCTGCCTCAGACCCCTTCACCTACTGTCCCAGCAGGAGGGCCAGATTCTGCACTCCCAGCTTCAAACTCTGAACCTTGCAGCCTGGCTAATTACCTGAGCTCTCCATTACCATCCCTCAGTAAGCAGGTGCTGGATGTCATTCTGGAGGCAAGGAGGCCTAGTACTAGAAAATCCTATGCTGAAAAGTGGAAAAGATTCTGTTCCTGGAGCCAAACTCAGGGGATGGGCACAACAATGCCCAGTTTACCGCATATTCTTCAATACTTAACAGAGATGCTTCACAAGGGCCTTTCCTTGTCTTCTATTAAAATTCATGCCTCTGCCATTTCAGCACATTTTAATACGGAGCCACCCCCTCTTCTCTCACCCACTGCTGAAGCAATTCCTCAGTGGGGCCAAAAATTTAAGACCATCCAGGAGAGCCCCTACTCCAGCCTGGGACCTTAACTCTGTATTGGAAAAGCTCACTCTACCTCCCTTTGAGCCAGCTGCAACTGCAAAGTTGAAATTCCTTTCTTGGAAAACAGCCTTCCTTCTAGCCATCACTTCAGCAAGAAGAGTGTCTGAATTACAGGCCCTCATGGCAATGGAGCCCTTCATCATCTTCCATGCTGATAGGGTGTCCCTCAGGACCAACCCTTCCTTTATGCCCAAGGTGGTATCCAGTGTGGCCCTTAATCAGTCCATTCATTTGCCAATCTTCTTTTTTAATCCACAGAACAAAGGAGAACGAATACTGTACTCTTTGGGTGTGGGCAGACAACTTCGATTTTACTTGGACAGGACTAAGCCTCTCTGAAAAAACTGAACAGCTGCTAGTTGCCTTTGCTGCAGAGGCAGAGGAGAAGGCCATTTCAAAGCAAAGTATTTCTAAATGGATAGGTCATTTCATTCATTTCTGCTGTAAGCACCATGGAAAACCTACCCCACAGGGGATAAGATCACATTCCACCAGGGCTGCATCTACTTCAAAAGCCTTTCTCAGAGGTGTTCCTACCAGGGACATCCTGGAAGCTGCTACCTGGAGTTCTGTTCATACCTTCACCAAGCATTACCACTTGCCTATTTTCTCTAAATCCAGAGCTGGATTTGCCACTGCAGTCTTGCTGGGCCTAATAGCTGGTCCTAATGCTCTCTAAATGCGTCCTCCCTTCCTTAGCTTTGGGAATCTACCCAAATGTAATGACTGCAACAGTGAAACATGAAGAACATAGTACAGTTGTGTACACTTAACCATAAATGTAGATGTTCGAGTGTATTCACTGTTGCAGCCCTGGTTACCCTCCCACCAGCCCCCTGACTTCTGTTTGCTATACCTCTCTTCTTGTTTAATGTATTTAAGCTTTCTGGTGTATTTGCTTCTAATTGGAGGTGTAACCTTGTATATAATTGCTTCCCATTATGGAGGCACCTGACATTTTGGGCAAAAAAACTGATATAATGGAGTTGACTGCATGCTTTATACACCTGACTACCTGACGTCATGGAAGAAGAGACAGCAGCTGACGCAGGACCCAAGACTTTGATAATCAGGCCGGCTGAGGGCTACCTGCAAGGAGATAACCCAAATGTAATGACTGCAACAGTGAATACACTTGAACATCTACATTTATGGTAAGTGTACACAACTGTACTTTGTTTAGTGAAGAACTGTGAACAGGGGAAGAATCTAAGTATGGCATGGATTGACAATAAAAAGCATTTGAAAGTGTCCCACATTCATGGATAAAAGAGTGCTTAAAAATGTATGAGCTACACCTCACACTGATCGACTACAGTACAGTGACCATAAAACAGTGGCAGACCACTTTGCAATTAAGCCATGATAAAGGACAAATTATTATCCCAAGGATAAAAATTCAAAGGGGGATATTTGAAGGCAACTCTCTGTCACCCCTGCTATTCTGTCTTGCCCTTAACCCATTAAGCTGTCTACTTAACAGCTTAGTAGATCATGGCTGTAATTTGGTTTCTAGAAAACAACAAATTGTAAAGACTTTTCATCTTCTCATTGTCAATGGTTCAAAACTGTATACCTCATCAGGTGATGAACTGAAAGCAGAACTGCAAGTTGTCAAAATTTTTTCAGATGATATAAGAATGTCATTTGGTCTTGATAAATGTGCAAAAGCAACCTTTAAGGCTGGGAAAACTGCAGCACTAAGAAAACATCAGTTTCGGACAAGAATGTGATGTAAAAGAACTTGAGCAAGAGGGAGTGTTTAAATATTTGGGAATTGATAATGGATTAACAATAAAACATGAACAAATGTGAATGAAACTTGGTAAGGAATACTTTAGAAGACTTAAATTAATTCTGAAAACAGCATTGACATCTAGGAACAACATTCAAGCTATAAACCAATTTGCTCTCCCTGTCCTAACTTGCAGTTCTGGACTGATTAGCTCCAAAACGTGTTGGATACATTAGACAGGAAGACAAGAAAGATGCTTCATGCTCACCAAATGATTTATAAAAATCAGTGCATATCAAGATTAAATATTACCCATTCCAAATGAGTGATAGGCCTCCTTGGAATTGGTTTCATGTATAGATCTGCGATTGTGGGACTGCATACATATCTGCTGACCTCACAAGACCCAAATGTACTGAAACTTTTGAAGCATGAGAATAAATCTAAGATGACTTCCCTGCTTAATCTAGCAGAAGCATATTAGCGTCAGGTAGGAATGGAAATCAAACCAGAAGTAGATAAAAATAAGGAAGCAACTGAATGTACCAAAAAAACAAAAGAAAGACTATAAGATGAAGGACCAGATGAGAAGGCAAGAAATGTGGAAAATGCATAAATATAGTTGCAAGTATAGAAAACTTCTAGAAGAACCTCATGATGATCAGGATCGAATGTATGAATGGTTTAGGAGAGGCAAATTCAAACCAAGAGATGAAAGGGTAATATTGGCGGTCCAAGACAGTGGACTACGTATACGTTGGTTTACAAAGTTCATTGAACATGTGAGAGGAACAGACAAATGTAGGTTTTGTAAAACAGAATTGGAACCAGTTGCACACCTCGTTGCTGGCTGTGACATACTAATGGCAGAAGGACTGTATACTGAAAGGCATAATAATGTGGCAAGACTGTTGCACTGGGGATTGTGCAGATATTATGGTACAGAAGTGGCTGAAAAACACTGGAAACAAGTGCCACAAAGCATAATAGAAAATGATGGTATACATCACATGGGATCAACCATTACCAGCAGTTCAAAAGACAGATGCTAGAAAACCCGATATAGTCATCCATGAACAGAAGACAAAAGTAGCATTGATCATTCAAATTGCCACACCCAGTGACTACAGTGTCTTGCACACAGAGAGACACCAAGTCATAAAATATCAGGATTTGCAGGCAGAAACGAGAGCAATGTGGAAGAAAGATACCAGACAGTTGCAGTAGTAGTAGGAGCAATGGGTGTTATAAAAAGAGTCTACAATCATATTTAGTTATGTTACCAGTATATGTAACCCATACAAATTGCAGAAGGAGTCATTACTGGGCAATTGCAGGTGCTGCGAAGAGCACTTCTGGCTGACATCAAAGATTGAAACAATACTAATTTCATGAACTTTAATTTTACTTTGACTTGAATGGGGTCCATTCCTGTCATGGTGTTAGAAATCCAAAAGACTTTGAGAAATTAAAAAAAAGTGGTGAAGTGATTCTATAATTCTACCATCCAGGCAGACAACTGAAGAAGTTCAAGGTTGAGGTGCATCAACAACCCTGTCCTGTGTGAGTAAGTCCATTCTGTGAGGAAGCTTGTAGTAGTTGCACTGGGCCATTCCCAAAAGAAGGGAGAACCCCTTTTGCCTGGGTAAAAAGGGGGTGGTCACAGTTATTCTTGGGAAGTCCTCCTGAATCTTTAGAAGAACCGTCACTGTCAGCAGAAATAGTAGAAGAGCATAGATAAGCATGCTGACAAACAATTTGTGCACACACCAGAGGTGTAGCTTGACTCATCTAGAGCCCGGAGCATTCCTCTATATGGTGCAACTCGACAACATTACTAGGGAGCAAAAAAAAAAAAAAGGCCTGCGATTTGATAGCTTGTACTTCTGAGGAGCCAACCATGTCCTATGGCTGTTTCCACTTCCCACCTCTGCCCCTAGACACCTGAGAAGCAATAAATTGAAAAAAAAAAAAGTTCCAAGATCAAAATATTGCAGTGCAGGAGCTAGCAGTCAAGACTCATTTCTGCACACTTCACTCGACCCTCTTTCCTCTTACGAGAATAAAAAAAAAACTGTTTAAACTGTAGCAATCTACTTGCTGGAAATGTAGCAAGCAGTTGCCACAATTTATTTATTTATTTGACATTTGTTTACCGGGATGGTCTGACTGGGTCTACAGAACCCGTTTTTAGCAGAGGCCCGGGGAGAAAAGCTCCACATACAGTACAATACAAATACAGTATAATCCAATACAATAAGGATTACATTAGAAATACTGTACAAAAAACAAGTTGAAAGAACAAACTGCTACAAGATGTTGTAATATATTACTCCACATCTTAACAATTCTATATAGTTAACATTACAGATGTTAATAGTCACTCTCATCATACATGATGCAGAAATAGCAGCCAGAAAGTTAGTGATGCAGACATATAGCGAGAGAGAGTTATAGAAGCAATAAAGCCTGAGCAGCAGCTTAAGGATATGGTATAAAAGCAGAGAAGGAGTTAGAAGAGCTTTAGGATCTTGCAGTCTGTGAGGGATTGAAATGTGAGAGAAGAGGAAGACCTGAGCATTAGGCAGGCTTTATGCAGGAGCAGAGCCATGTATTTTTGAGATGATTTTTTGAAGAGGCTTTGAAATGGTTTAGGCCAGGAATAAACCTGGTAGCTAGAGGTAGTGAATTCCAATGTATAGAGACAGAGTATGAATACAGAGAGTGACCAAGTTTTCTTGTGGGTTTTGAGGTAGCCAAGAGATTTTTGTCTTCTTATCGTAGGGATCGATTTGGTGTGTAAGGTGTGACTAGATTGGCCAGGCAGTAGCCTTGAAAATAAGGTTGTGTAAGGTGGATAGCTGAATAAAGGCAAGTTGGTTGGGTAGTTCAAGCCAGTTTAATTCTAGGAGTGGTTTACAGTGGTGTGTGTGATATTTAGAGTTTGTGGCAAACTTTGCAACTTTCTTGTAGCACTGTTCCAGCTTGCTTAGGGTAGAATTTTGTAAGTTAGTTAAGATAGTGGCACCATACAGAAGAGAGGGAAGTAAAAATGTTTTTGCAAGGGTAGTTTTGGTTGCTGCAGTAAAAAATGTTTATTTCTATATACGAGTCCCAGGTTTTGATGAGTTTTCTTTATATTTTGCTGTATATGGGGGTCAAATGAGGAAGTTTATTATTGATAACACCTAGAAGTTTGGTTTCCTGCACTATTTCTATGGCAATGTTATCAGATGCAAGGATGTTGAAATGATCAGTGACAAGGGAAGTGTTTTTGGGATGAAGGAGTACTAGTTTTGTCTTCTTTGGATGAAGAAAGAGTTGGGCATTTCTTAGGCAGGATTCAACTGGTATAAAGGACTGTTGAGTTTTTGAGAGTAGTTCTGGTAGTGATTGAGCAATGCAGATTACGCTGGAATCATCAGCATATTGAATGAGGGTCCCGGGATGAGAGGCAGTGTGAAGGTTGTTTGTGAAAATGTTGGAGTAGGGGTCCTAGGATGGAGCCTTGGGGGGACTGTGGAGAAAGGATGTGAGTTAGTTGGACCATTTCACTGCTTGTTTATGATCCTTAAGGTAGCTCTGAAACCATTTTACTGTGTTATGTGAGAAGCCTACGTTAGACAGTGTGTTCAAAAGTCAGGGGTGAGACACTGTGTCAAAGGCCTTGGAGAGATAAAGGAATATTGAGGCTGTATAGCATCCTACATCTCTGGCCTTGTTCACAGTGTCTGTAAAAGATAATAGGGCTGTAGCTGTGCTGTGGCTAGGTCAGAAGCCATGTTGGGTTTTGGTTAAAAGATTGTTTTGCAATAGATAGTGCATTACCTGCTGATGGATACCTCCCCCGAGAATTTTGGATATCGGTGACAAGATGGATATAGGACGGAAATTGGATGGATCAAAAGAGTTGCCTCCTCTGTGGATGGGGGTGATGTGAGATTGTTTCCATATGGTAGGTACTTCTGATTCAGATAAAGACCTATTTATAAGGATACTGATTGGTTAGGCAACTGAGTTAGCAGCCAGTTTGAGGTAGTATGGGGGGAGATTGTCAGCTGAAGTAGAGCATGGTTTTAGTTTTTGTAGCAGTTTCTTAATGGTGTCAGAGGGTATGGGCTGAAATGAGAGTGGGGTTTGTATGACATTTTAGTGAGTATGGGGGTTAGTAATGACAGGGTTAGAAGTAGCTGATGGCCTGGGGTCATTGTCTGAATAGGTTGAAGGGTGGGGGGGTCCAGCATTAGGAGTGTTAGTTAGTAGGTCTGAAATTGATTTTATGAAATGCTTGTTAAAGTTTTCAGCTAATTGTGATGGAGGGGTATCGGGTGATAGTGTGTGCTCTCCATTTCTTCCAGGGATAAGTAGAGAAGATATGGAGTGCCAAAATTTACTGGGGTTGATTTTATGCTGGAATTGAAGCTGGGAATATAGTGATGTAGTGATTTGAAATTTAACATGATTTTGTTCATTTTTGTTTTGTTTCCAGGTTGACCAGCCTAGGTCCCTTTGCTTCATCAGGTGTTTTACATTCCTTAGAGAGCCATGGTGCTTAATTCTTTTTGATCCTTTTCATACGAATGAGAGCTAATTTATTAAGTATGTGAAGGAAGGTGTTATTAAAGTATAGTACAGCATCGTTAAGGGGTAGTTGTTTAAGGGGTGTCCAGTCTGTTTCCTGTAGAAGATTGTTGAATTTATGCTTACAAAAATTAATTCAGTTCCTAACTGATTTTGTAGTGCATACTCTTAGTTGTTGGGAGTTTGTTCTAAGGGCGTAAGCTGGTAGATCGCGCAGGGAGCTAAGCAGATTACAAGAAGAGGGGTAATTAGCATGGTGGGATACTAGAGTCCAGTCTAAGGTGGATTGGCAAGAAAGATTTTTGCTGTATCTTGTTGGAGCATTGATAAGCTGAGAAAAAACATACAGATTTATACTATTTGTGGAGGAGTCAGAAGCTATGGTTTGCCAATCTATATTTACGTCTCCTAAGATTATTGTTTCAAGGTTTATTGTTTGGGATGTCCAGGATAAAATATTTTCCAACACTGGTGTATTGTTACCTGGTGCGAGATATATTACTATTATGCAAATTATTTTTGATGTATTAAGGTTCAAAAAGGAGATTAGTACTTCAGCATTGGAAAAGATGAGTATATTACTGGTATATGGTGTGATGTTGAGTGTAGAGGGATATAGAAGTCTCTCCCTCCCTTTTTTTTAAATTTATCTCTTCTGGTTATTGCAAAGTTTGGAGGTGTTGTTTCTGAGTCTTTTATATTGGGGTATAGCCATGTTTCAGTAAGGGCTAGTATGTCAGGTTTATTTTGATCAATCCAGGCATGCAGTGGGGCTATTTTATTACATATACTTCTAAGGTTAAGTGTAAGTTAAGTCTTTGGGGTTACTCTTGTGTTTAGGATTAGAGGGTGGGCCAGGTTTAGGAGGTATGTCTCCACATTTGAGTAGATAGGTAATGAGGAATGAGTACCATGTGAAGTGTTTTTTTATTCCTAGGTAAGAGCACTGGTGTCAAGTGTGGTTTCATAGGAGGTGAGGAGGCCAGTTTGTGGCTTGAATAGAATGGCAAGGTATAGGAGAAAATCTGGGAGGAGATACATGAGAAGCTGTGTTGTTTATTGGGGAGAGGGTTAGAGGAGGTTGTTGTGTATTGGTGTGTGGGGGTATGCAAAGATATAGCTGTAGTGAGGTTGAGAATTAAGAGTAAAGAGGCTAGGCAAGTTAGGAGCATGTCAACTGTGATAGTGAGTTTAAGCAGAGTAAAAGTGGAGTTTGTGTGTTTGAATGTAGTACAGGTGTAATTAAAGATTGTGATGTGTGTGCAGCTGAAAGTAAGGTTGGAATGTTTTGACTTCAGAGTGGGCTTTGATAACGTGGTTAGTTGTTTTACCTTACAGTTTGTGATAAGCATTGGTAGGGTTGATGTGATTGGTCAGTAGTAAAATTATGGTGCAATGCTAGTTTGTGTGTATAGTACAAAGGAAGGTGGTAAACCTGGAGTTAATTTAAAATAGTTTGAGGTGGTGATTGTATTATGATGGTAGAGTAGAGTAAGATGCAAAAAAGTGTAGTAGTGGGCATGTGAGGTCAAGATGGATGTAAGGGAGAGCAGATAAGTTTGGCTAAATAAAAGAAAGCAAGTTGTGCATGAAATGTGAGTATGGACAAGGTTGAGTTGTATATAATTGGATCATAGGAATGAGGGGGAGTGGTGTGCTTAGGATAAGAGTAGAGGTGCTGGGGGAGGGTGGGATATGGGGGAAGGGCAAAGGAGTGGAGCGAACGGCGCGGGAAGAACCACCCAGATGGTTTACCACCATAAACAGTCAGTGAGGTAGGATGTTCATGGATACAAAAGACGTGTTGTATGAACTCCAAATACTTGTCTTGAGTCACAGCATCTAATTGTATATTTATGGGCTTCTCAGTGTCTTTCCAGGGATATGTTACACTGATAAGAGTAAACTATGCTGAAGTGTTAATGTAGCTTCACTTTCAGGATCCGCCACATAACGCACGCACTCAGGTCACTCCACAACAAGTACAAATATGACTCTGTCATTGTCCATGTTGGTGTGAATGACCTAAGACATACCTCCCTAGACTACATGAAAAGAGACATGGAGGAGTTCTCCGATCTTATGACCCTAGCCCTGAGTAGCATCTTACCATCACCCAGAATGACACCACAGTACAAGGACAAAATGATTGACTTTAATAATTGGCTAAGCTTCTGGTGTCATTCTAAGGGAATCAAGTATCTGTCTGCCTGGGATGACATGATCGACAGACCACGCTGCTGTGCCAGAGATGGCCTGCACCTGTCGCCCTTGGGATTCCAGATACTGGCAAAGGCTTTTGCCACCCCTATAGTGCCTTTTTTAGGCAAGGTTCAAATGACAAATTCACCACCGTAACAGGTACAAGCAAGCAAAATCTGAGGGTAATGCTGCTCAATGCTAGAAGTCTAAACCTCAAAATGTACTCACTCGAGGCACTCCTTAAAATGGAGAACATTGACATCTGTGCAGTGACAGAGACTTGGTTCAAAGCTCCAGAGAGCACCCCTGCATTACCAGGCTATAATTCATACCACACCTTTCGACCACCAAACACGGACCGAAACACTAAAGGTGGAGGCGTGTCCATATTCATTAAGGATGTCCACACCTCCAAGCTAGTTGCTCAGCATAGTGCATCCGAGATTATCCAAGTTCAACTAACTCGAGCAAAACCGCAATCCAGATTGTAGCTTGCTCCATACCCCCCACCATGCCCCAGGATTCCCACTCTTCTTTTCTTGATACACTGGAAAATATTAAGGTACAACCCAACACTCTAATAATGGGTGATTTCAACTATCCTACCATTAACTGGGAAAACTACTCATGTACCAACACTTTTGCTCACCGTTTTCTGGAAATCATCAATTCCAACGCCTTGGATCAACTTATTCACACCCCCACCAGGGGCAGCAATATCCTGGACCTGGTTATCACCAACATGGGTGACCAGTGCTCCTCACCAGAGGTCAGCTCTTCATTGGTCAGATCCGACCACAAGCTAATCACCCTAGACATCCACATCCCTCCCCCACCCCCCATTAGGAAAACAACTGTAAAAAATTTCTCTAAAGCCAACTTCACGCTTCTTAAGACAGAAGTGGCAAACTTCACGGCACCCATGCAGATGGACAATAGAGGTACGATTGCTGAATCCTACACAAATGCACTTTATAAGCACTTACACGAGTGCATGGATTGTGCTATCCCTAACAGAACCAAGATGCTATCCTCCAAAAAGGGAAGCCAGTCTGGTGGTCTTCTGCCATAAACAAATTCTACAACAGAAGAAAGAAACTGTTGCAAAAAAGAGTAAAATCCCACGATTGGAGGAACTTCCTGGTCAGCCTCAGTAAAAAGCTGAGATCCCTCATAAAATCCTCCAAAGCTAGTTATGAAAACAAAATTGCCACTGATTCTAAAGACAACTACAAAGCATTCTATAGCTATGTCAAAAATCTCAATGGCAACACTCCGATCTGCTCTGAGTTACAGCACAATGACACTAAATATACAGAACCAACTGATATTGCCAACATCCTGGCAGATAGGTTCAGTGCTAACTTTACCCCCCTCTCACGCCCTAAAGGGCCCATCTTTATACCGGAAAAATGCAAAGTTCCTGTAATCACAGCTGCACAGGTAAAAACCTCACTCTTCAAAGCCAAGAACACAGCATCCATGGGACCTGACAACATCCCAGGCTGCCTTTTACATGAACTACAGAATGAACTGGCACCCCACCAAAGTACCATGTTCAATCATAGCCTCACCTCAGCCTTTGTGCCAATTGAATGGCACACCGCGACGGTTATCCCACTCCAGAAAGGGGAGGGCCACAACAGACCCCGGGAACTACTGCCCCATTAGCCTGACGAGCCTCGTCTGCAAGGCCATGGAACGTATCATCATGGAACTCATAAACAAAGACATTGGAGATCTCCAAACTCTGGACCCCACACAGTTTGGGTTTGTAAAAGGCAGATCATGTCTCCTAAACCTGATAGACTTCTTTGAAGTAGTCACCAAAACCATAGATGAGGGTAAGGTGGTTCACACAGCCTATCTAGATCTCGCCAAGGCGTTCAACACAATCCCCCACTCTGGAATTATAGATAAACTCACTAAACTAGGTATAAATCCCTGTGTCACAAGATGGGTTACCAACTGGCTTACTGACAAGAACCCACACTGTGAAAGTAGCAGACTCCATATCAGACTTCAGACCAGTGACAAGTGGAGTACCACAGGGTTCAGTCCTGGGTCCTCTCCTGTTTGTTATCTACTTCTCTGAAGTACAGGCTAACACAGAAGGTCTTTGGCTAACTAAATTTGCAGATGACTGCAAACTAGGAGCCATAATCGAATCGATGTGGACATCCTACAAAAGGGCCTCACTGAGACAGATGCCTGGTGTCAAAGACATGGTCTCAAGCTCAATGCCAAAAAATGCATTGTCATCCCCTTTGGTAAAAACGCTGTACCCATGAACTACCACATAGGCGGTAGTCTACTTAACACTGAAAGTGTGATGAGACCTTGGGACACAGGTGGACAGTAGTCTCTCCTTTGATAATCACATCGCCACAGTGGTCAGGAAATCCTTCTGCGTGGCACACCTCATCACAAAAGGTTTCTCATCCAGAAAAAAAGAGGTCATTGTTCTCCTCTACTCATCACTCATTAGACCCATTATAGAGTACAATGCCCCTTTTGGTATGTACCTCACAAGACATCTACAACAACTGGAAAGGCCGCAAAAATACCTCACAAAGAGGATTACTGGCCTCAAACAGATGCCTTACGCAGACAGTCTAAAAAAACTCCAGCTTTACTCCGTCGCATATCGCCTACTCAGAGGCTATCTGCCTAACATACAAAGATATGTCAAACCCAGAGCTGTTGGACATGCTCCACTTAAAGAAATCCCAATCCCTCTGAGTTACACGCTCTAGGGACCTAAACCTTGTCGCCACAATAAACCGTACATGCTGGAGGGATAGTTTCCTGTCCCAGAGACTTCCCATATTCTGGAACAGACTACCTATCTATGTCAAACAGAGCTCCTCATTAGCACTCTTCAAGAAAAATCTTGATGATTGGATGGGTAATAGGAAATTCACCCCGGGGATCACTTCTGTGGTTCTGCTTGACAGGGGCACAGGAAAATAATTTTCTTGGGTGGCGAAAGCCAGGGTACCTTTTTGGCTAGGCTTGTTTAGGCCCTAGGGCCAATAGCCTAGTACCTACCTATGAACCTATAAAAAAGCCTATGAGTGTGGGTGAAAGAGTGGGGGTGGGGATATCCTTCCAGCAGATTCAACACTACAAAACAATGCAAACTAGACTTACATTAAGTTATTTGCATATTGCCTTACATAGATTTAACTTTATTTGTTGATTGTGTACTTCTCACCAACTGCAGGTGAAATTCAGCTGTGTAAGTTCTTTAAATAGTGGGATACAAGTCAGACTATTGCTTCTGCTGCAGAAGGAATGTAGCTTCATAAGTTCAGAAGTGTGTACTAGGCTAATGGCCCTGGAGCCTTTACAAACCTAGCCCTTGGGATTACCCTGACATCGTGCCACCCAACCTTAGTTCCCAGTGCCTGTGTTGAGTAGAGCCACTGGAGTGATCCCTGGGGTGAATTTTCTATTTCCCATCCACTCATCAAGGTTTCTCTTGAAGAGGGCCAGTAAGGTGCTCTGTTTGACATGTATGGGAAGTCTATTCCATAGCAAGAGCAGTCTCTGGATTATGAACCTGTCCCTCCAGCATGTTCTGTTGATTGTGGTAATGAGGTTGAGGTCACTGGAGGGTGTGGTGCAGAGGGATTGGGATTTCTTTAGATGTAGCACTTCTAACAGAGCTGTATCAGACATGGCTTTGTATGTCAAGCAGAGATCGCCTCTAAGTAGGCAATTTGAGACAGAGAATAGTTGGAGGTTTTTGAGTCTGTTCATATAGGACAAGTGTTTAAGACCTAGGATCCTCTTTGTGAGGTACATTTGCGGCCTCTCCAGTTGTTGCAGGTGTCTAATTAGGTACATGCCAAATGGGGCATTGTACATGATGATTGGCCTAATGAAGGAAGAGTAGAGGGAGACCATGACCTCTTTCTTCCTGGATGCAAAACCCTTGGTAATGAGATGTGCCACATAGATGGATTTTCTGACCACAGTGGCAATGTGGTGCTCAAAAGAGAGGCTGCTGTCAACCTGTGTTCCCAGATCTCTTATAGCACCTTCTGTGTTCAGTGGACTACCATCGATGTGGTAATTCATGGGAACCGGGTTTTTCCCAAAGGGGATGACAACGCATTTTTTGACATTGAGCTTAATGCCATGGTTCTGACACCAGTCATTGGTCTCAATGAGGCCTTTCTGTAGGATGTCAACATCACTTGGGGAGTTAATAATAGCTCCCAACTTGCAATTGTCTATGAACTTTGTCAGCCAGTGACCCTTTGTGTTGGCCTGGACTTCAGAGAAGTAGATACCAAACAGGGGAGGACCCAGGACCGAACCCTGTGAGACTCCACTCGTGACTGGTCAGCAATCTGACTTGGAGTCCACTACTTTCACACTGTGGGTTCTATCTGTGAGCCAGTTTGCAACCCACTTAGTGATATAGGGGTCGATGCCTAGCTTAGTGCATTTTTCTATGATTCCTGAATGGGGAATGGTATCAAACACCTTGGCCAGATCAAGGTAGGCTGTATGAACCACCTTGCCTTCATCCACAGCTCTGGTGACTGACTCAGAGAAGTCGACCAAGTTGGGCAGGCATGATCTACCCTTCACAAAACCAAACTGTGTGAGATCCAGAGTTTGGAGATTCCCTATATCCTTGTTTATTAGGTCCATGATTATGCATTCCATAGTTTTGTATATCAGACTCGTTAGGCTTATGAGGCGATAGTTCCCAGGGTCTGTAGTCGCTACTCCTTTGTGGAGAGGAATGACTGTAGAAGTGCACCATTCGGTAGGGACAAAGCCTGAGGTGAGGCTGTGATTGAACAGGGCACACAGGTGAGGTGCTAGTTCACTCTGTAGTTCATGTAGAACACAGCCAGGGATATTGTCAGGTCCCGTGGAAGCTGTATTCTTGGCCTTGGACAGTGCTGTTTTAACCTGTGCAGCTGTAATACTGGGTGCCTGGCAATCTACTTGTATTGTGATTGGTCCTTTTGGGGGGGGGGGGTAAAATTGGCACTGAATCTGTCGGCCAGTATATTGGCAATATCTGTTGGCTCAGTATAGGAGGTACCATTGTGCAGTAGCACAGAGCAAATCTGGGTGTTGCCATGGAGAGTCTTTACATAACTATAGAAGGCCTTGTGGTTGTCTTTACTATATGCTGCAATTTTGTTTTCATAGCTAGCTTTAGAGGATTTGATGAGGGATCTCAACTTTTTGTTGAGGCTGATAAGGGAGTTTTTCCAGTCTTGGGACTTCACCTTATTCCACATCAGTGTCCTCCTCCTAACATAGAGTTAGTTTATGGCAGGAGGACCACCAGATTGGCTTCCATCCATTTTTTTGGAGGAGAACATCTTGGTTCTATTGGGTATGGCGAGATCCATGCATTTGTGTATGTGTTTGTACAGTGCATTGGTGTATGATTTGGCAGTCATGCAACTATTCTCCATTTGCATAGGTGCCATGAAGTTAGCCACCTCTGTTTTTAGGAGCCCAAAGTTAGCTTTGGAGAAGTTTTTCATCATGGTTACCTTTGCGGGGGGGGGGGGGATATGGATTTCAAGGGTGATTAGTTTGTGGTCAGATCTAATCAGGGAGTAGTGATGTAGAGCAATGGTCGCCCATGTTAGTAATGACCAGGTCAAGGATGTTGCTACCTCTAGTGGGAGTAAGAACGTGCTAGTCCAGGGCATTTGAGTTAATGAATTCCAGGAAACGTTGGGCAAGTGTATTGGTACAGGAGTAGTTGTCCCAGTTAATGGAGGGGTAGTTGAAGTATGAGAGTGTTAGGTTGGACCATAATATTCTCCAATGTGCTTAGGAACTCTGAAGTTGGAACCACAGAGGCACATTTAGTGGGAGAACAAGCTGTGATGCAGGGTGGGAGCATTCACTTCCTTGAGTGGAAAGCAGTTTCTCCCCCTACCACCATAAACAATTAGTGAGGTAGGATGTTCATGGATCAACCCCCATTTATGGATTCCCTGAGCCCTTGACCTGAGTCACATCTAATTTTATATTTATGGGCTTTTCAATGTCTTTTCCAGGGATCTATTACACTGATAAGAGTAAAATATGCTGAAGTGTTAATGTAGCTTCACCTTCAGCAGTAAAAGGCCTATGAGTAAGTGGGGGTGGGAATATCCTTCCAGCAGATTCAGCACTACAAACAGAACACACTAGTGCATGACTTAAATTAAATTATTAGTCAGAGTCTATGAATTTGTCTTGCATGCATTTAACTCGGTATTTTTTTCCTTGTGAAATTTTGCAACTGCAAGTGAACTTCAGCTGTGCAAGTTCTTTAGGTAGTGGGTTGTTTCACTGGGAGAGAGAAAGAGGGATAGAGGGAGCAAGTTAATAAGAATATCTTGATGGTTGAACTAGTTGGGTACAATACTATTTGTCTGTACTCATCCACATTAAGTAATGTTTGGCAAACCAGAGTTGTTGTTGTGTCTTTCGGCTTTTCCCGGTTAGGGGTCGCCACAGCGGAACTCCGGTCCGCTAATGATTGGTAGTTGATTTTTACGAGCCGAGTTACCAGCCCTGATGCACAACCTTCAACGAAGGTATGCCCATTCACGCATGTCTCCATGCAGAAGACGCTCTAGCGGAGAATCAAACCAGACAGTGTCTTACTGTGAGGCGGCAACACTACTGCAGCACCACCACCGCGGGGCAAACAAGAGTAGTGCAGTATATTTCACAGTTGTACATTTCACCTTTCTAGCCTTTAGGACAATAAGAAAGCTTACTAGAGATATTTGTAGGTATGAAAGTTTGTGATTACTAAGAACAAAAATGGTGGCTTCCACTCTATAGAAGGAGAGAAAAAAAGAATAAGCTAACAAGAGATACATGTTTGTATACAAATGTAGGGTTACTGAAATGTAGATGTTATGTAGTCCAATCTCGCCTACATTCTTACCCGTGGGTTCGGAGCCGAATGCCTGCTCCGACTCGGCCATACTTTTTAGCTCAAAGTCTTTCTATTGGCTGGGCTAAGATGGTATCCCATGCTGCACTGTTCTCTATTCCCAGATCTCGTTTGCCGCTCGTGTAGCTCGGACGTGGTCTCGCTCTTGGCTGTGGCTAAGTACCCTTTTTCTTCTTATATCAGAAGTTTTTTGCCAAAAAGCTATTTTAATAGCTATTGTGTGTGTTCTTGTCTGTATTGTGGAAAAGTTGTTTTTTTTCTTGATTGCGTATTCTGTGGTATCCCACTAGCTGTTTCCAATGGGCTAGGCCCATTTCAGTTAGAGGACCTAGTCTGTCCCCTTGCTTTCCTTGTGTGCTAAAGTTTTCCCGTGGACTAAAACCATTTAAATTAGAGGAATTAGTCCTCCCCCCTTGTATTTGTGTCTTGAGGATTGTTTGAATTAGAGATCTTTGTGGTGTTCTGTCTGTTTGGCTTGTTCCCACGCTTGTAACTTTTTTGACCGTTGGTCTATTTTTTTTTTTTCAGTGAGTTACTTGTTGATTAACTATGTCCAAAGATAATAAGGAGCATAAGCCCTCGGGCTTCAAGAAGTGCTCCAAATGCAGTTATAAAATGTCCATTACGAATGGACACTCTGTTTGTGTGTACTGTCTGGGAGCGATTCATCTCCAGGAATCGTGCAGTTTCTGTCATGCCTTTAGTCCGCTTGTTCTTCAGGAAAGGAAGAACAAATTGATTTTGAAGGGACTTCTGAAACCCTCCTTCGAGGAGGGTCTGTAGAGTGCTTCCAGCTGTAAGGCTAAATCTTCAAAAGCAAAAAAGTGATCTCCGGCTCCATCAGTCTCCTCGGAGCCACCGGAGAAAATAGCAAAGTCTTCATCGACATCCTCGGCTCCATTGTCCTCTGGGCCGCAGGAAGTATTAGTGGTTATGGAACCTGCTTTGGCTCCAATTTTCTTGAAGCCTGTTCGGAGCCAGTTGCCAAGCGTTAGGCCAGTATCCCCTCCTCGCAGGTCCCCTTCAGAGAGGAGGTCTCTATCTCCTTCCCTATCCTGCAAATCTTCCAGGACTTTATCAGATGTGGATGTCGATAGAGTGGTTCAGAGACTTCTTCAGTCACCAGTACTGGGAAAATTGTTCTCTGCTCCGACCCAGTCGGCTCCGGAGCCGGTCCCTCAACCTGCATCAATACTTCCTCCGCCGAGCACATCTCAACTTTCGGAGCCGGAGTGCTTGGCTCCATGTGATGTCCCTAGGTCGGTTCCGACAGCCCCTCCTGGCTTATCGGTTCCGAAGTCAGCTCCGACCCCGTCGGCGCTGTCCACGGGGTTCAGGACTCAGGATTCTTTGGTCAGACCCGAGGGAGAGGCTTCGGTACACCTCTCGGCACTTCGGCGTGGGGAAGCCTGACTCCTGTTTCAGCTTCGGAGGCTGGTCATTCTTCAGATCCAGGAGGACCAGCCTTCGAGGCCATGCGGAGCGCGCTGGCCAGATCGTCAGTGGCATCATACGGGTCAGTCATTCTGTCCCCTACAACACTGGTGCAGGTCTCTGATCACGATCTATCTATAGACAGCGGAGCCCCAAGGCCTCAGGGTACCCCCACGAGTGGTCCCCATATTTCTGAGGGCCCCTCAGAGTTTTTGCCTGTGGAGCCACCCAGAAAGAAAACGTGTAAGAGGAAACACATAGATTCCCAGGATGAGTCTCTCACATCAGACACCGACCTCGAGGAATCGGAGGGGTCCCCTAAGTCATCCTCTGAGGATGTTTCTTTCTCTGACATCCTAGAGATTTTGAAGCAAAGAGGTGACTGGCCATCCAAAGCCCCCTCCGAGGAGGAGTCTGTCTTCCTGAAGGCCTTTGGTGCTCAGCCCTCCGCCTCCTGGGTATCTCCACCCTTCGGCGAGCTTCTGGATTTGGTTTGTCGAAGGGTGTGGGAAACCCCTGACTCTGTGGAACCAGTCCCTAGGCGACCCAATACATTTTTGTCTGCTTCTCCTGATAAGGAATTTCTGTCCAAGGGAGTCCCTGTGGATGCCATGGTGGTGGCAGCTGCCACCCAGAAGGAATTAGCTGAGACTTCTTCCACCGTCCATCCCCCCTAACAAGGAGTCTAGGACTATGGACCGGTACGGGAAGCGTACGTTTTCTTCAGCGACCTTTACCTTACGGTCACTGAATTACTTATCACACTTTACACGGCTCCAGAGAGATCTTCTCAAGGAGCTTGGAGATACTCTAACGTTTCTGAGGCGGTGGCCCAGAAGGTCAACGTTCAGATATCTACCCTCAATTCTGTTGCAAACTCCTCCACGAGGCTAATCTCCTATGCAGCCGAGGGAGCAAGTAGGGCAGCAAGCTCAGGAGTTGGTCTTAGGAGGCAGGCCTGGATCTGCTTTTGTCATTTCGTGGAGGCCTTCAAGTCTTCATTTACCGACACCCCGTTTGATGGTTCCTCTTTGTTCAGAACCAAGGTGAAAGACACTCACTATGTGCGAGCAGGAGGGAAAAACTCTGTCTGCCTTAGGAGTCCATTTTTCCCTTCCATCTAGGCCTTATCCCAAGGCCCAGAGGGGTGGCAAAATGTGGTTCAAAAAATCACAGTGGTTTTTTTCCTGGTGCACAAGGTGAGCCCCCCTCCAGAGGCAGGGGAGGGGGTAGTTATTCAGGGTGACGCCACCCTAGGGGCAGAGGAGGCCTCGCAACACGAGAGATCGCGATTCCTTTCGTGGTTCTCCCTACCGCCACTCCTGATGGGAGGCCCGACTGTGCGTTTCTGGAGCCAGTCGGGGGTCGAATCTCATTATACCCGGAGGCCTGGCAAGATATCACCCAGGACCAATGGGTTCTATGAATAATTTCCGGAGGATATGTCATTCCCTTTTCATCAAATCCACCTCCAATCAAGAAATTCCCGGATGTTCCACCCAGTCAAAGGGATTACGCAGCTTTAGAAGTTTCAAAGCTGCTAGAAAAAGGAGCCATCTAACATGCCCCCTCTGACCAGATCGGATTAGGGACTTACTCCAGATTCTTTTTGGTGCCGAAAAGGACAGGGGACCTGAGACCCATTTTGGATCTCATCCGATTGAACACCCATGTGCAAAAGTCCAAGTTTCGAATGGTCACATTGCAATCTATTCTCCCATTGTTGGGAAAAGAAGTGTGGGTGTGCTCCATCAACCTCAAGGATGCTTACTACCACATAAAGATGGACAGGGCATCCAGAAGTCACCTATGCTTCCGGCTGGGAGCCAGTCACTTTCAGTTTCGAGCCCTGCCCTTTGGTGTCACAGCCCCCAGGGTGTTTACCAAATGCATGGCAGTAGTGACTGCTCACTTGAGACATCAGGGATTCCAAGTGTTTCCGTATCTGGACGACTGGCTCCTTACTGCCACCACCAGGCATCTACTACTTCAGACCAGGGAGGCTGCTATCAACCTATGTCATCAGTTGGGCATCACATTAAACTGGAAAAATCTGCCTTGTTGCCCTCACAGCATGTCACTTTTATAGGTGCCGAATTGGACACCGTCCTCATGCGGGTGTTTCTACCACAGGAAAGAATCAGAGTCCTACAACAACAGGTTTATGTCTTGCTCCCTCTGAGAAGAGTGAAGGCAAGATGGGTCCTCCAATTGTTGGGGACAATGGCTGCTATGATTATGTTAGTCCCTCTGGCAAGGTTACATATGAGGCTCCTTCAGTGGCTATTCTTCACCCAGTGGTCTCTTCAACGTCTTCCACTTTCTCACCATATTCTTCTCACAGACAGGTGCAAACAGGATCTCAGTTGGTGGCTTTGCACCATCAACCTCAATGCGGGAAAGCCCTTTGTTCTTGCGCCCCCGGTTGCCACAGTCGGTGACCACGGATGCCTCCCAGATGGGGTGGGGGGGGGCATTATCTAGGCAGGACAGCCCAAGGCATATGGCAAGAGCAAGAGATGCATCTGCTTATCAGTGTCCTGGAGCTGTGCTACTAGCGTTGCAAGCACTTCAGAGTTTTCTTCCTCTCGGGACTATTGCAATCCACTCAGACAATATGTCAGTGGTGTGGTATCTGAACAAGCAGGGAGGAACCAAGTCTTGTCCCCTTTGCAGAGTGGCCATGCGAGTGTGGCAGTGGGCAGTGTCTTCCCAACGTTTTCTGGTGGCAAAGCACATTCCTGGGAAGTCCAATGTGATCGCAGACAGGCTAAGCAGAGCTATTCTGATGCCTTACGAGTGGTCCCTGAACTGTCAAGTTGCGGAGCAGATCTTCCGCAGGTGGGGTCAGCCTTGCTGCGACCTTTTTGACAGCCCCCTCAATGCCAAATGCAGCAGCTAATTCACACTGATTCCCCCTCAGGGAGAGTCACCCAGGGACGCTCTAGTCCACGATTGGCCCTCCGGTCTAAGATATGCCTTCCCTCCAGTCCCATTGCTGTCAAAGGTTATTCAGAAAGCGCAATCCTTGGGAAGCAAAATGATTTTGATTGCCCCACACTGGCCTCATCAAATTCGGCTCCCCTTTCTCCATCCCTCTCTCATGGACACTCCTTGGATTCTGGAGCCACAACCAGACTTACTGACGCACATGTCAGGGCAGCTCCATCCCTCTCTTCGGACCCTCCGGTTGACAGCCTGGCTACTCCACTTCCGTCATTAGTTAGGCTTCATCAGTTTTTGCCGGTGGTTCATATTTTATCTTCCTGTCTCAAGCCCTCGACCAGGAAGATTTATTACAGCAAATGGAAGAGGTTTTCAGTCTGGGCGCATGCCAAAAAGATTGACCCTTACACAGCTCCAATTTCGTCTGTATTGGAGTTCTTGTCTATGCTCTTTAACCAGGGTTCAGCGGCCACAACTATTAAAGTCCAATTGGTGGTGATTTCTATCTTTCATGTCACAGACGAACCTAGTCTGATGGCACATAGACTCTGTAAGGCTTTCCTGAAGGGCACTTTGTTACTTCGTCCTCCAGTATCGGAACCTGTTATGCCTTGGGACTTAAACTTTGTTCTACAGGGTCTTACTTCACCCCCCTTTGAGCCTGCAGCCACCTGCGATTTAAAATTCTTAACGTGGAAGACTGTCTTTTTGGTAGCCATTACATCAGCCAGACGCGTTTCGGAGCTTCAAGCTTTATCAATCAAAACCCTTATTTTTCATAAGGACAGGGTTTCTGTCAGACCGAACCCCTCCTTTCTTCCCAAAGTAGTGTCAGTCAGTAACCTTAACCAATCTATTGAATTGCCAGTGTTTTTTCCTCAGTTCTCAAACAAGGCAGAATTCAAATTTATCAATTGGATGTGCACAGACAGTTACGTTTTTATTTGCACAGAACGAAAGACCTCAGAAAATCTGATCAGTTGTTTGTTTCATTTTCGGAAAACAGAATTGGGTCTCCTGTATCCAAAGTCACGTTGTCCAGGTGGATTTCTTTCCAATTGTATTTCTTTCATTTATACCTCAGGGGGAAAAGATTTACCATTCCGGGTAAAGGCTCACTCTACTTGGTCTGTATCTACATCTACAGCGTTTCAGGCCAGATTGTCTATGGATGATATTTGTGCTACGGCTACTTGGGCATCTCCTCACACCTTTGTTACTCATTACAAGTTAGATGTGGTATCTAGGGTCAGGTCTTCCTTTGGTTCCACAGTACTCAGGAGTATTTTCCACTGAGCCTCCCAGGATTTAGGTGCTGGAGACGCTGCCTCACGGGTAAGAATGTAGGCGAGATTGGACTACATAACATCCAGAAGTTATGTACTCACCATAACATTCGATGTATGTAGTCCATCTCGCCTCATATTCTTACTTACCCCCCTCCTTCCCCAGTCCTGGAGGATCTGGAGGTTAGGTCTGGTTTCAGAGCTCCCTTCATTCTTGGTTTGTTTTTCCTTTACTTAGGTGTTATGATGCATGGAGAATGAGTGCTGGTGCTCGCAGCAAACTAGATCTGGGGATAGAGAGCAGTGCAGCATGGGATACCATCTTAGCCAAGCCAATAGAAAGACTTTGAGCTAAAAAGTATGGCCGAGTCGGAGCCGACATTCGGCTCCGAATCCACAGGTAAGAATGTGAGGCGAGATGGACTACATACATCGAACGTTATGGTGAGTACATAACTTCTTGTTTTACAGATGTTAGAGGGACGGGTAGCGCACCAGTCTGTTAGATCCCACTCTTTGCTATACAATATACAGTCTGTATCTCTGTTATTTAAGCACTTAAAAAAGGCAGCCAGCTAGAGTATGTAGCATATATGAAAAAAAGAAGCAGCAACCTTAGTCAATGACAAAACTCTTTACAAATAGAAACGCTCATGGATTAACAGTTGCCTACAATATCCAGTAACTGTGTTGTTCATGCAAAAATAAATTCAGGTATTACAATAGAAGCCTTCAGTAGGAGGGACAGAAATATTTATATTCATAACATAAACATATGCACTACAGGGAGAAAACAAAATAACAGACACTTAGCCAGATGGCAACAGACTTACTTGATGTAACTGCAGTACAAACAGCAAAAAAAAAAAAAAAAAAAAAATTGATTGTTTTTCAGTAAGATTCAGTGAAGCTAACAGCCAGTAGACACTTGTTTATATAACTGCTACACTTTTAACAGCAGAAGGAGAACATTTAGCTGCTGTTACTAGACAAAGTGTCTGAACTCTAAAAACGTGACCTGAGTCGCATCTAATTTTATAGTTATGGGCTTTTCAATGTCTTTTCCAAGGATCTATTACACTGATAAGAGTAAAATATGCTGAAGTGTTAATGTAGCTTCACCTTTAGCAGTAAAAGGCCTATGAGTAAGGGGGTGTGGGTGTGGGGATATATTTGGATGGGGATTTATACCATCTACAGAGTGCCATAGCACTCAGGTTTAAGATAAAAAAAAACTCTTTTCTTTTAAACTGCAGCAATTTTTTTTGCTGCAAATGTAAACAATTGTTTTATTTAAAAAAAAATGTTTTTTTTCTTTCAAACTGTAGCAAGCAGTTGCTACATTTTGGATCACACTGGAGCACAAGAGTGCTCAAGTTTGATTGCAAATGCAATACCGGCATTTAAAAGCTGTTGATCATTATAGAGTGATCAGGACTGGATAGACGATCATGCCCCTGAACACTGTGAGCTCGGGGTGATTGCCCTCTTCGCCCTGCCCCAGCTATGCTACTGCCCTGCCCAGTGCAAAGTTTAGGAACTGCGATCTCAGAGTCCTAAATTTTTGTAGGGAATATTTATTTATACAAAAGGACTGGGTCCCGGGTTGATTTAAATATTAAACTAGGAGGGGGTGGACAAACTACAGAAAACATTGGATACTGCGAACAACAAAGTGGAATTAAAACAATGTGAGTACAAGAAAGAAAAAACATGGCTTGCAATTCTGCTGCCAGTATACTGCAGATCATAACATTAGATAGAATGTGAGGTACCTTGAAGTTAGATTATATTTCTGAAGGGTGGAAACAAATGTTATGGATGTAAAAACTTCATCTAAACATAAGACCAGGCACCTTCGCACAAAAAATAAGTTAAAAAATCCAAAGATATTAACCTCATTGCAACAGCAATGTTCAAATAAGCATTATGGAGAATTACATTTTCAAGTCACACAGACTAAGTAAATAGAGACAAAGCAGTAATATTATTACAGGTGCTAACAAGTTTTAAGTGCCATGTTGTGGTATGTACATGGGAATGCCAGCTCTCTTCTGCACAGAATGATAGCAGCAGGACATGGTTTGTCAAAAAGTATTTATATATTGTAATAAGACCAGGTGCCTAGGAGAAAATTGTCACAATATGCTATTGACTCTCAAAGTCAGGATCTTGCTGACCATCAGAGGGCATAAAAAAGAAAACTGACGTGGACATAGGTTTCCACTCCTGAAGGGACTCTGTCCCTTAAAGGTGCCTCCTGATCTGATCTGGAGGGCAGGATAGGTTGTATGGACAAGAAGTGCTTATTGGGAAGGCAGTCCCTGCTGAGGGACAAAAAAAAGTAAGTCATAGTTTATGCAGTTAATTTGTGCATCCATACACAGTCACGGTTTACTATCAAAAAATAGAATTAACATTCGGTGAGCATGAGAATGTCGAATGGCAGTTGGCCAATTTTCGTGTTGCTGAATGTTAGTGAGAGAGTCTGTATCACCGAATGCCACTGTGCATTCGCTGATAGCTCAGTGTTATGAGTACAGATCATGGTGCAGTGCGGATTGGGAAATTCATCCCTTTCCCCACAGTAGTGTGATCTTGGAGTTGGATTATATAAGTTAGCAGGGGGTGCAGGGGGCTTGCCCTCCTGCAAAACAGTGAATTCCAGGGGAGGAGCTAGACTTACCTTAGCTCCTTTGCGGACATCCCATTCGATGTAAATGTTGAATCTGCTGAATTAATTCATCATATTTCACATTTACACCTCATTAGTATGCATGGATTCGGCATCGTGATTTGACATTAAAAACATTTTTTGTTTTTAACGTCGAGATTTTGATTGTAAAACCCACTGTCACAATGCTTAATCCCATGTTGCACACATACATATATATGCAGTGTGCATAGATTTTATATATTCACACACTGTGTATCTAAATGTGTATGCACATATCTGTACACCAACATATGTACAGAAATATGCATATGTGCACGCACATTACACACACAAATATCTGTGCACACCTATTCTGCATGTGCGTATGTTCACATATATTGTTAACATAAATGCACAGTACACATGCACTTGCTTTAAACGTATACACATAGTACTTACACATTTGATCCTTTTTTTTTGGGGGGGGGTGTAACATCATCCTTTTAAATCACTGAAGTTCTTGACAGAGCCACAACCTATTGTTAGCTTCTTGTGTTCTCCACAAGCTGAAGGGATGCCAAGCTCTGAAGTTTACTGTAGCAGTTAGAGCAGTGAGTGCTCAGGAAACCAGCAGAGATGGCAACATTGCTGCATATGTCTCATAGTTTTATTTATGTATGGCAGCCAGGAGGTGTGAACTTAAGACAGATGGCCACTTTCATGTTGTATCCACGGGTAACACAGAAACTGTGAAACAGTTTTAATTTGAAGGATGGAAAAATGGATTAACCATCAGTTAATATAAAAATATACTGTCAAGCTGGAAGAAGAGCAATTCATATTGGCAAGCTAAGAACCAAAACTCCGTTATAGCTAAAATGTTAGGCAGATATAAATTCTCATTCTGACTGGTATGTTTTTTAAAAACTGGTTTCGAAAATGAAAGACCGATCAACTTCGTGACACTTGAGCATTTCTGCACTATCTGTGTTACATGTGTACTGTTGGTTTAATATTTTTTTTCAGATTTTTAAAAAACAATGTGCAGTGAACTCATTGTTTGTTTAAAGATTCTTTATTATTATTATTTTTATTATTATTATTATTATTACTATTATGGGGGGGCATTCACAGACAGTACTAGAAACAAGCTGGCAGTGCTGTTCATGTATTTACTACCTGCATATTTCTGTAAAGGGTTAAGGACTTTCAGGGCAGTGACACTGTCAACTAAATTAGCAGGTAACAGACCTTGAAATCACTGTTATTAATTTAATCCTTTGCAGTAAGTGGTTGCTTAATAAAATAGTTCTCCAAGTTCTTAGGAACGTTAGTAGAAAAAGGGGTTTTGCATGAACATGCAATTTCTGGATAATAAAAAGTATGGCACAGTGCTGTCTGGCATTATTGACAAACCCAGGGACATTGTGAAGCATCTACAGCAGTCGAGAATGATTCCATAGGATAGTAGGATAGCACACACCAAACATTCACTTTACTCGAAAACAGTGCCTGTACTTCACCAAGTCCTCTAAAGGGCAAGAGGCAACATTCAGTACAGTACTGTAATTCCTTTGGAAAGTTAGTAGAACAAGCGATTTTGCATCAGCATGCATTTTATAAGTAGTTAAAAGTATTGCATTCTACTGCTTGGCTTTAGTGACTGTAATCATCATTGTTTTAATAGAAATTCAGAAATGTGTGGAAATGTACTACTGATTTATGAAGTTGCAAGGGTATCGCTGGTTCATAAATTAATGCTAATGCCGATACTGCTTTTGCTGTAAAGGGTAGCCCCAAAACACCAAACACATATTGTGTGTAGAAACTGAGGCAAGCTGATTGCTATAGATCCTCTTTGTGTTTCACCATTGTAGTCTTGACTTGTGTAATTTCCTGCTGCGGAAGCCTTTGGCTGGCCCAACTATCAGAGTAAAAAATCTCCCTCCTCATTAGGCTGGCAGACATCCTGTCTGATGTCAGTATACTTTTCTTGCTACTGGAGCCCAAAGCAATATTTTAGTGCGTCGGTCGGTCCACACCACGGAGAAGTCATCTGAAAGCTAAGTACCCCATTGGGGAACTTTTTTTTTCTTGCTTTAACCCATGTCAAATAAGGTTAACAATCATCTCCATTGTAGTAAGCAAATCCCACACCGATGCTTCCATTCACTGTGTGTCACCTATCTAGGCCCTGATCATGATATTGGCATCCGCCAGTCGTCCTGAGGATGAGCTCCCTAAGCTTAGGGCCTCAGATGACCATTGTTCTCCGTCTGCTAGTTCCTCAAGGCTTGTTATCACTGAGGGAATGTGAGGCACTTCCGCTGCCTCCTCCTGCAGTTGAGGTGGTGGCGCAGTCCTCTGTTGAAACTGTCTGGAGTCCACCATGCCATCAGATCCCTCAACTTCTACACAGGCCTTGATTCTTAGTTCATCGGTCAGGTCTAGGGTTACTGAGCAGACCTCAGTTTCCGAAGAATGATCTGTTAACCAGTGACATCCCTTTGTGGCATCAACCTGCATCAGTTCATTCTTACAGAGAGAGTGGTGTCAGGATTGTAGACTTAAGCCCAAGACCAGAGCTACCACTAAGAAGGGTTCTACCTCAGGACCTATGTCTAAGCCTACCAGCTGCCATGGACAGAGATATCAGCAAGACCTGGTGAGGGAAGCTGAAGATCTTATTTTATAGTCAGGGCTAGGCCACCCCCTTTTGATGTCTTCCCCAGGGAAAAGGAAGAGGCATCCTACCCCTGAAGTTTTTTCTGCTCCTCCTGATTCTGATGAGGATTCGGACCAAGAGGAATCTGTCTTTGTAGAGGGACCCTTCCTTACTTCTTTTTAAGACTCAGATTCTGAAGAGAATCTGGCTTTAGCTTTGCCTCCTGAAGGCATCACTTTTGGGGAAACTCTCCATGCCATGAGGGATCATTTCCAGTGGAAGGCCCAGGAATACCCGCAATCAAAAAAGAGGGTTATGGAGTTCCTTGACCTGCCAGAACACAAACCTTTGGCTATTCTTCCTGTGTTGGAAGTTGTGGAGGATGTTTTTCTGGATTCTTCCTTGAATCCAAATTCTGTTCCTCCAGCCCCTAGAAAACCAGACAGATTCTACAGGGTGCTGGACTCACAAAAATAACCTCTTCAAGAATCCTTCTGCTGATCCAGAGGTTGTCTTTCCAGAACCCAAAGGAGCAAGGGCCAGCTCTTCAAACAGTCCATTACCTGCTGACTAAGAAAGCAGGGCCCTTGATAGGTTTGGTAAAAACCTTACACTTCTGCTACCCTAGCCATGAGGGCCCTTAACTGCCTGTTTTGTGTGTTCAAATACCAACTCTGACTCCCAGGCCACATGCTCAGGCCTCTATGCCTAAAAAGCAAATTATAAAAATGGCTTAAGATCTAATAACTCTAATCAGGGGTAGCCAACTCCCCCCCCCCCCCCCACTAAGAGGCCTAGGGCTGAGCTTGATTATGAATCTTCTGATCAAGATTCTCTCTGCTTCCCCTCCTGAGGATTTTTCTTTTGGGGAAACTTTGCATACTCTGCGGGAGCATTTTCACTGGGAAAGCCAGGAATTTTCTGATTCAAAAAAAAGGCTTAGGGATTTCCTTCTCCTACCTCAGCATAGGCCTTTGGCTATTCCTCCTGTACTAGACATTGTTGATGATGCTTTCTCGGAATCCAGTTTGGCCCCTGATTCCCTGCCTCCTGCTCCCAGTAAACCTGACAGATACTACAGGGTCCCTGAGTCCCACAAGTTCCTTTTTAAAAATCCTATTGCAGATCTTCCAGAAACTATTTTACAGGGGCCCAAGGGCATTAAGGCTTCTACTGCTAAAAATCCTACCCCTTCTGATAGAGACTCCAGGGCGCTGGATAGATGGGGTAAAAAGGTTTATACTTCAGCAGCCTTGGCAATTCGAACTTTAAACTGTCAATTTCATATGTTAAAATATCAGCAACATGTTATTGGACTGCTTAAACAGAAAATTATGTTGATTCCTGACTCTGTGGAAAATAAAGATTTACAGGATTTTATGCATTCTGCTGAACAAGTTGGAAAACATACTTTGCAATGTGGTTTTGATTCTTTAGAGGCCTCTTGCAGGGCTGCTGTTACTAGGTCTGTGCTTAGAAGGCATGCTTGGCTTAAGGAGCAATCTTTGCCTGATCATGTTAAAGCTAAATTGTTGGCTGCTCCTTTAAATCGGGACAGCCTGTTTGGCAACAAGGCTGAAGAAGTTCTTAAAAAGATGGAAAATAAAGCTAAATCTATGCAAACTGTTAAAGATTTTTTACAAGTTCAGCCTCCTAGATTTAGTAGGCACTGGCCTTCTAAGAACTGGTCCTTTCCAGCCCCTTCCAGGTCTTCTCAAGCCAAACCAAGACAGAGCAAAAACCCCAGGTTTCAGTCCCACGGGACTCACAGAACTAAGCAGTGGGGGGCCTCCACTTCCAAGTCTGGAAATAACAAGACACCCCCCCCTATGGTAAACTGTCTCAATTACTTCCTTTTAAAATTTCCAAGCACTTTGAGGGGAAAGATTGCTCTTTATGCAGAGAACTGGGAACTCATTACCCAGGACAAATGGGTTTTAAATATAGTGTCCCAGGGATACAGATTTCACTTCCACACGTTGCCAACGCCAAGTGGGTGGCCGGACCTACCCCCAAATCAGTGAGCAGAGGCTCAAAAACAAGTACTTTCTTTCTTAGGCCTGAAGGCTATTCCACTGGTACCAGAAGAGGAAAAGGGACAAGGTTTGTACTCCAGACTTTTCCTGGTACCCAGAAAAGACAAATCATGGCGTCCAGTCCTAGACCTGTCTACTCTAAACACCTTTCTGGAGATTCCAAAATTCAAGATGCTAACTCTTCACCAGTTACTTCCTATGCTAGGCAAACACGCCTGGTTGGCAACACTAGATTTAAAAGAAGCATACCTGCACATCCCAATCAGGAAATCTTGCAGAAGATACCTACGCTTCAAAGCAGGCTACACGCACTATCCATTCTCTGCACTGCCCTTTGGCTTATCTACTGTGCCCAGGGTATTCACAAAGTGCCTAGCTCCAGTTATTGCATTTTGTAGGCAAAGAAGTATTCAAATATACCCATACCTGGACGATTGTCTAATTCAGGCAGAAAGCCAGGACATACTTTTGAATCACTTGGCGTTTGTAAAAAGGGTTCTAACTTGTCTGGAGTACAACATAAATGAAAAGAAATCAAAACTGGTACAAATCACAACTGATACCCTGTCAACAAATTACATTCCTGGGAGCAAGCTTGAATACAACTTCCCAGATGGCTTACCTCATGCCAGAAAAGCAAATTAATTTGACAACCTACTTCAAATAAGTGGCCACAAAAACTCTGCTATTTGCAAGACAAATACTGCAAGCCTTGGGGTTCATGGCCTCCTGCATTCTTCTAATTCCATATGCAAAACTGCATATGAGGAAACTACAGTGGTATCTAAAAAGCCTATGGAGTCAACATTCTCACAGCCTAGAAACAATCATTTCTATCATACCTTGCCTGGAGTTCCTTTGGTGGGCAGAGGCCTGCCACCAAAACAAGGGACTACCTTTCACACCACCCCCTGCCGCCCAAACCATAGCAACAGATGCATCAGACTGTGCATGGGGGGCTCACCTGGCAGGGAAATGCATTCAGGGCAAATGGAACCCAAGTCAAATGCACTTGCATATCAATCAAAAAGAACTGTTAGCTGTACAGAATGCTGTGACAGCCTTCAAGGACTACATTCTTCCAGGACAACTAATGGTAAAGACAGACAACACCATGGTTATGTGGTACATAAACAAGCAGGGGGGTACACATTCTTACCCCCTCTGCAGACTAGCCATGGCATTGTGGAGCACAGCCTTGAGCTACCAAGTGCACCTACAAGCTCAATTCCTGCCAGGAAAATTAAATACACTGGCAGACAGCCTAAGCTGAAACCTTGTGGACCTACACAAGTGGAAACTGGAACCAAGGATTTTCAACATGTTGACAAGCGAATGGGAGAGCCCAGGTATAGACCTGTTTGCTTTCCCCCCAGAGCTACCAATTGGACAAATTTTGCACAAGGACTCCCCACAAACAAGCCTGGAAAGTGGATGCTCTGTCCTTCAGCTGGAAAAACCTATCAGTCTATGCCTTCCCCCCCTCGCTGCCTCTGCTCTCCAAAGTTCTACTAAAAGTCAAACAGGACAAACCAAGGATGATTTTGATTGCTCCAGACTGGCCGTGCCAACACTGGTACCCCCTCCTGCACAGTGTGTCATGGTTATCTCCATGGCACCTGCCTCAGACTCCTTCCCTGCTGTCTCAGCAGGAGAACCAGATTCTGCACCCTCAGCTTCCAACACTGAACCTTGCAGCCTGGCTAATTACTTAAACTCTCCCTTACCATCCCTCAGCAAACCTGTGATGGATGTCATCTTAGAGGCAAGGAGGCCTAGTACTAGAACATCTTATGCTGAAAAATGGAAAAGATTCTGTGCCTGGAACCAGTCTCAAGGGATGAGCACAGCAGTGCCCAATTTACCTCAGATTCTTCCAGCCATTTCAGCTCATTATAACACCGAACCTCCTCTCTTCTCTCATCCACAGCTCAAGCAGTAACTCAGACCGGCCAAAAATTTGAGACCACCCAGGAGAGCTCCAACCCCAGCCTGGGACCTTAACTTTGTATTGGAGAAACTCACTCTACCTCCTTTCGAGCCAGCTGCTACTGCAGACAAATTTCTTTCTTGGAAAACAGCTTTCCTTTTAGCAATCACTTCAGCTAGAAGGGTATCTGAATTACAGGCCCTTATGGCAGTGGAGCCTTTCATCATCTTTCATGCGGACAGGGTGTCACTCAGAACCAATCCATCCTTCATGGCCAAGGTGGTATCCAGTGTGGTTCTTAATCAGTCCATTCATTTGCCAACCTTCTTTCCTAGTCCACAGAACAAAGGGGAACGGATTCTGCATTCCTTAGAGGTGCAAAAGCAACTTAGATTCGACTTGCACAGGACTAAACCGCAAAGAAAATCTGAACAACTGCTGGTAGCATTTGCTGCAGGGGCAGAGGGGAAGGCTATTACAAAACAAACCATTTCTAAATGGATAAGCCATTGCATTAATTTCTGCTGTAAGCACCATGGAAAACCTATCCCCCAGGGGATCAGACCTCATTCCACCAAGGCTGCATCTACTTCTACAGCCTTCCTCAGAGGCGTTCCTACCAGGGACATCCTAGAAGCTGCTACTTGGAGTTCTGTACATACTTTCACCAAGAATTATCATTTGCCAGTTTTCTCTAAATCCAGAGCTGGCTTTGCCACTGCAGTCTTGCAGGGCCTTATAGCTGGCCCTAATGCTATCTAAACACCTCCTCCCAACCATAGCTTTGGGAATCTACCCAAATATAATGACTGCAACAGTGAAACATGAAGAACATAGTACAGTTGTGTACACTTGCCATAAATGTAGATGTTCGAGTGTATTCACTGTTGCAGTCCTGGTTACCCTCCCTCCTGCCCCCTAACTTCTTTTGGCTATACCTCTACTTTCCTTTACTATGCTTAAAAGCCTTTTTTGTGTATTTGCTTTTTTGTTGGAGGTATACCTTTGTGTTTTATGTTTAATTGCTCCCCATTAGGGGGGCACCTGACAGCTGGGACAAGAAAAACTGATGTAATGGTGTCGGCTGCATGTTTTATACCCCTGACGACCTGACGTCATGGAAGAAGGGACAGCAACTGACGCAGGACCCAAAACTTTGTTAATCAGGCTGACTGAGCACAACCTGCAAGCAGATTACCCAAATGTAATGACTGCAACAGTGAATACACTCAAACATCTACATTCATGGTAGTGTACACAACTGTACTTTCTCCTTCTCCCTTTGCCTTCTATAGTAGTCTGCTTCTATCTTCTTCCCAAGACAGTAAACCCCCTGGGTGTTGCCCTTGCCGGGCCTAGTTTCTGTCTTGGACCCTTGCTTATTGTTCATCCTGGGGGCTTCTACCTTCTAGGGGGCAAAACAAAACGGGTCTATATTACTAGAACGAATGCTTAAATGTTCGAATCTGTAAAGGTCGACCTTTACAGATCGAACACTTAAACGTTCGAAATAGTAAAAAAGTACATAAATAAAAACAAACATGCACCCCCCTGCACCCCCCACGTGGGGGTCGGCACCCCCCCACCCCCCGCTACTTAAATATGCCAACTCCAAGATCGCACTTCAGTGAACTACAGTGTAGAAATGGGATATTTCCCATTCCCTACACTGTAGCACGATCTTGGAGTTGGTATATTAAAGTAGGGGGGGGGGCGTGAAGGGTGCAGGGGGGCTTGCCCCCCTGCTTAAACCCTTTAGTTTTTTATATCTGTTGTGTTATTTTTTTTTTTAATTTTTGTAAAATTTCGATCGCTTGTAATCATCAATGATTTAGCAGAAATTAACAAATGCTATGAGGGATGCAGGACAAAAATTTGAAGCACAATCATGTGTATTCATCATAATCAGCAGTATTGAAGCTACTCCACACTCACACATTACACTAGCACACTTTAAGTGCTGACTTTACAGTAGGAAAACTGCTTCAAAGTAAAGATATCAGTGTTTTCCTGTAGTTCTGTTTTATTTCTGCAGCAAAAAGCAAAGAAAAAACTTCACTTGGCCAGATCTAATTGACAGAGACGTAAAGTCTATGTATTTGCAGTCTTATCCACAGGTATGTCACCTGTTCACAAAATGATTCATAAGCAAAGTCTCTAATGTGATCATTAATTTAACATGGAACTGCAGGTAATCACATTATAGAACTTATACAAATATCTTCAATATAAAAATGACAGTTAAGTGAAATTTAAACATCTCTGAAGATTAAGTTAAAACAAAAAAAATCCATGACCACGTCCATTCAGAAGTTGGGATGCCTTTCCCAGAAATAAGTATGTTTAGAAACTGTAAATGCAAAAGTAGTTCCTAAATTGATGGAGGGGGTAGTTATTTATGAACAAGGGTTGTATCTTGCCTTGGTCTGAATATTAAATGAGGAGGGAGTGCTCCCTGGCTGAATGGAGTACAGAAAACAATGGGTGTTATGAGGAAATGAGAAAGGTGCCTAAACCAGCAGTAAAGTAACACAAAAATGTGAAAAGAGAAAAGGTGGCTGGTTTCAGTGCCACTTTCCATGTAAGGGAAACTGAAGAACAAGGTAATATGTGTGGTACCTTGTGTAGTTTATTTATATTTTGAGTGGGTGGGATCAAATGTTGGGAATGAAAAACTTTAAGAGAAAATGTTGACATTATCCCATAGTTGTCCTTTAAAGGTCTGAAATCTGTTAAACAGTGTGGCATTGTACTGAATAGCACTACAGTCTCCTAGCACTATATAATATCTTATCTTTAACCCCTGAAACTACCCTAGGAGACCCCTGTTAAAACCCAATCCTTAATCCTAAACAGCCCATCCTGTTACAGGTCCAGACAACATGGATATGTAATTTCCAAATGTCTCTGTGGCCAAGGGCCAGACAACATGGATATGCAATTCCCAAATGTCTGTGTGGCCAGCTGGTACATTTGGGTATCATAAGGCAATGTAGAAATTGTCTCCTGTTCTCAGACAACCAGTTAATCATTAAGTAAAATAGCACAGTATGTGAGAGATGTAAATACACAACTTCCTTGGCGGCAAAAATGTCTCATACAAACGAGGCTGTCAGGAATACCCACACTACATGCTTCACACAAACTGCTCACCACATACAGAGATTGTCTTATGCTGAGGTGCGTAAAAGAAACTTCCCAAATCTAAATAGACTTCAAAAGCCCACCTAATGGCAACACTGCTCCTCAGCAGTCAGTAAAACACATACCAAAAGCAGCACCAGACATCTCACATAAGCCTATACCCAATGGTTCCCCAACAGCAAAGCCATTAAGGCAAGCATATACTTTACCTAGTACTCTTGTTATAGGGTACTCCATTGTGTGACATACATATGCCCCACTCACCAGGGTAATCCATTGTGTGACGTACAGATGCCCCACTCACCAGGGTAGACAAGAAAAAATAATAGCTAGTTGCCTGTCTGCGGAATATCATGCACTTACTCAAGTCACAGCACCCCAGGTGATTCCGTCATAATTCATGCATATGTACATGACCTGAGATGTACCTCACTGGCCTGTTTGAAAATGGATCTCTTGGAATATATATATATTTATTTATTTATTTAACATTTGTTAACTGGGAAACTCCAACTTGGAACAAAGCCAATTTTCAACGGAGGCCCGGGGAGAAACTCTCCAGACACGTCTTTGTAATGTGGGAAGAAACCGGAGCACCCGACGGAAACCCACACAAACACAGGGAGGACATGCAGACTCTACACATAAGGCACCCCAGCCAAGAATCTAACTGGAGAACCTCTTGCTGTGAGGCAACAATGCTACTGCTGCACCACTGCGCTGTCCAAATATATGTCAAAGATGGGTGCGAGTCTTGCATTTAGCACCTTTCTACCTTCACCAAGGGTGCCACAGTATGAACATAAAATGATTGGTTTTAGTAACTGGCTTAGTTTCTGGTGTCACTTCAGGGGATCCAGTATCTGTCAGCATGGGAGGATGTGGTTAATAGACCATGCTACTTTGCCAAGAATGGGCTGTACCAGTCTCCCCCAGGTTTTTGGATATTGGCTAAAACTTGATCCACCCCCTTAGAGGCTTTTTAGGACAATGCCAAAAAGACAAAAGTACCAACATATTGAAAAAGTCTCTAAGCAGCCTTAAGTTATTACTACGCAATGCTAGGAGGTTAAACAAAAAACTCCACACCCTTAAAGTGCTCCTTTCTCTCGGGAATGTAGGCATCTGTGCAGTGACTGAGACTTGGATTAAAGCCATAAAGAATACTCCAGCAGTGCAAACCTTCCACACACTCGTGCTAAGTCTGTTTTCAGTGTGAAACTGTTTTCTTTAGCAGATGGCCATCATTGATGTTCTTCATCTCACATTGCTGCAGTCCTGACACTTGGGTAGTCCGCTGTCCCAGTCGGCCCGAATACCAAAGTATAAGGCTGACGTCGGTCAAGGTGCATTAGTCTGACGTCAGGACGTCAGGGTACAAATGCGCATGACCGACGTCATTTCCTCAGTCTTTTTTGCCGCATGGTCCGATGCAGAAGCAGTTTTGCAAGTGCAGGTTGGCGTTCTGAGATTTTCCGAAGTTGGAGTTTCAGACCGAATCCAAGTTGGCTAAGTACCCCGTTGGGGAATATTTTGTTTTTTTCTTGCCTCAGTATTTTACCGGATGTCAGAAAAAGTGAATAACTGTATTTCTTGTGGGAAACAGATACCTCATAGGGATTACCATACCTTGTGTATACCTTGCTTAGGGCCTGAGCACGACGTTGTTGGCTGTCGCTCTTGTGCTAGATTTAACAAACGCACTATAAAGAGAAGATTAGATTGTGCCAGGTTAGTTTTTGGGAAGCGGTGTAATTATAAAATGCCGTCGGATGCTCCGACGCCCGCTTCGTCAAAAAAGCGCAAGGACAAAACAGCAAAGCCTAGGCTGGAAGAACCGTCCGTTCCGGACGTCGGTTCTTTAGAGGGCTCGGTGGAGCCAGAAGTTCAGCCAGAAATTTCTTTGGAATCCCAGGGAGAGACTTTATTACTGCAAGATGTGACCTCTCAGGAGGTAGGCCAGGCGGAAGGGGCTTCTCAGGTAGCTGTTCTTCCCTCCCTTCCTAAGGTGGTTAGGCCCTCCCCTGCTGTTTCCAAGGCTTCTCCCAGGGGCAGGCCTGGTTTTGTTTCAGGTGTTGCCCCTACTTCTTCAGGGTCTGTACCTAAGAAGCATATGCTTAAGATGGCAGAAGATTTGATTACAATGATTAGAGGTTCTATGCCCCCTCCTGATAAGAGGCCTAGGGTGGAACCTGAGCTTGGGAGTTTTGAGCAGTGTTCGGATGCTTCTGAGTCTTCGGCTGAAGACTTGCAGGAGTATTCCCCTTACTCTGATTCTGATGTAGATGATTCTACTCCTTCTGCTTCTCCTCCTGAGGATTTTTCATTTTCAGAGACTCTTCATTCCATGAGGGAGCATTTTAAATGGGAAGGTCAGGATTTCTCTGATTCCAGGAAACGGCTTAGGGAATTTTTGTTTCTACCCCAGCATAGGCCTTTAGCTATACCTCCTGTTCTAGATGTGGTGGAGGATGTTTTTGCAGAGGCTTCTCTGAACCCTGATTCTTTGCCTCCTGCTCCAGTTAAACCGGATAGATATTATAGGGTGCCTGAAGCTCATAAGTATCTTTTAAGAGTCCTAGGGCAGACCCAGAAACTGTTTCACAGGGGCCTAAAGGTGTTAAGGCTTCTGTTGTTAAAAATCCTGTTCCTCCAGATAAAGAGGCAAGGGCTTTGGATAGATGGGGAAAGAAAGTGTATACTTCTTCCACTTTGGCCATGAGAGCTTTGAATTGCCAGTTTCACATGTTGAAATACCAAAATTATCTCCTTTCACAATTAAAGTCTAAGGTAGATGCTTTGGCGGAAGGTATTGAGTGTAAAGAGTTGCAGGATTTAGTTCATGTTTCTGAACAGGTGGGTAAGCATTCTTTGCAATGTGGTTTTGATGCTGTGCAGGCCTCTTCGAGGGTGGCTGCCACTGGTTCGGTTCTTTGCAGGCACGCCTGGTTGAGGGATCAGAATTTAGCTGAGCATGTGAAGACAAGGATTTTAGATGCTCCTTTACAATCTGATGTGTTGTTTGGTTCGCCTGTGGAAGCAGTTCTAAAGAAAATGGAAGACAAGGCTAAGTCTATGCAGACTGTTAAAGATTTTTTGCAGGTTCAGCCTCCGAAGTTTAGTAGAAATTGGCTTACCAAGGGGTGGACATATCCTGCTTATGATTCCCAGTCTAGGGGTAGGTCTAGACGTGGTAGGGGCAGAGCTCAAGGTTCTTTTAGGCCTAGAACAGGAGTTCCCCTGCTCAGTCTTCTGGTGAGGGCAGGGGTCAGTCCTTTCGTAAACAGACCCAATGACCTGCCTTTTCAGCTGCCAGAATCTTCTCGTCTGGCAGCACCTTTGGGAGGAAGGTTGGCACTTTTCAAAGAAAACTGGAGTTTAATTACCCAAGACAGATGGGTATTGGATATCATTCACCACGGTTACAGGTTTTATTTCCATACCTTGCCTCCTTTCAAAGGCATGCCAGACATTCCTCCTCAACAAAGGAAAGAGGCTCACAAGCAAATTTCTCTGTTGCTCCAAATAGGGGCCATTCAGCCGGTTCCTGTGCCAGAAAGGGGCCTAGGATTTTATTCTCGCCTGTTCCTAGTACCAAAAAAGGGGAACACGTGGAGACCAATTTTGGATCTGTCTATCCTCAACACTTATCTGGACATTCCCAAGTTCAAAATGTTGACGTTACAACAGCTTTTACCTCTGCTGGGCAAAGATCACTGGATGGTAACTTTGGATCTCAAGGAAGCTTACCTTCATGTTCCTATCAGACTAATTTGCAGGAAGTATCTGCGTTTGAGCTGGGAATTCTCATTATCAGTTCTCTGCATTGCCCTTTGGCTTATCTACTGCGCCCAGAGTATTCACAAAGGTTCTGGCTCCAGTGATAGCTTTCTTCAGGCTGAAAGGAATACAAATCTATCCTTATTTGGACGATTGCCTGATTCTGGCTCAAGGAAGGGACGTGCTTCTTCAGCATTTGGAATATGTGATAGCAGTGCTAAGATGCCTAGGGTATTCTGTGAACGAAATAAAGTCCAGTCTAGTACCCTATCAAGACATGTGCTTTCTGGGTGTGAGACTGAATACAGCAACCCAGATGGCCTTTTTAACCCCGGACAAACAAAAGAATCTTTCTCTTTACTTCCATCAACTATCTCATCAGTCCGGGCTGACTGCAAGGACAGTCCTTCAAGCCTTAGGGTTCATGGCATCTTGTATTCTGGTACTTCCCAATGCCAAACTGCATATGAGGAAGCTACAATGGTATCTCAAAAATGTATGGACACAGCACTGCCAGGATTTGGACACTGTCATTCAAATAATACCTTGCATTCAAAAGGAATTTTTGTGGTGGGCTCAGGAATGTCACCTAAACAAGGGACTCTCTGTGACCCGGCCAGAGGCGAGTCAGATTCTAACGACAGATGCCTCAGACACAGCTTGGGGAGCTCATCTGAATGGAAAGTGGATACAAGACAAGTGGCCTGCCAGACTGCAGCATCTACATATCAACATGAAGGAGATGTTAGCAGTCCAGTTTGCATTACTGGCTTTCAAGGATTTACTTCTTCCAGGGCAGGTGTTGATTCTAACAGACAACACAACTGTCATGTGGTACATCAACAAACAAGGGGAACACATTCTTATCCTCTATGCAGGCAAGCAATGATTTTGTGGGAGACTGCGTTAAGCTTGCAACTGAATCTTCAAGCAAGGTTTCTGCCAGGAGCACAGAACTCCTTAGCAGATGTGTTAAGCAGGCAAATCATGGATCCCCACGAGTGGAAACTGGATCTTCATGTATTTCAGACATTGACAGTGTCATGGGGAACTCCAGACATAGATCTGTTCGCTTCTCCACTAAACCACCAGCTGCCAAAGTTTTGCACAAAAGGTTTCATCACACAGCCTGGAAAGTGGATGCTCTTTCTTTCAGTTGGAAAAATCTTCATGTGTATGCCTTTCCACCTCTGCCTCTCCTCCCAAAGGTACTCCTAAAGGTCAGACAAGACAAGCCAAGGATGATTTTAATAGCTCCAGATTGGCCTCGGCAGCACTGGTACCCATTGCTGAGGAGTCTGGTAAAGAAGCCTCCATGGCCCTTACCTTTGGTTCCACACCTATTGTCTCAGAAGGACGAGCATCTACTCAATGTCAAGCTTCACTCTCTTCATCTAACAGCCTGGCATATTCTGTTTTGAACCATAGCAGGTCTCAGCTTCCTCAACAAGTTTTGAATGTGATTATGGAAGCCAGAAGACCTAGTACAAGGAAAGTGTACGCAGGAAAATGGAAGAGATTTTTATTTTGGTGTGCAGCAAAGGATTTGGATGTTTCTGAGCCAAATTTGAGTGTGGCTCTTCAATATCTTACTGAGTTATTGGACAAAGGTTTGTCTTTCTCTTCCATTAAGATTCATGCTGCAGCAATTTCAGCTCACTATGATTGTGACCCACCATTGTTTTCTCATCCTTTGTTCAAGCAATTTCTTAGAGGGGCAGAGAATATAAGACCCCCACGAGAGCTCCTACTCCTGCTTGGGACCTCAATTTTGTGTTGGAGAAACTCACTCTACAACCTTTTGAGCCTGCAGCTACTGCTGAATTGAAATATTTGTCATGGAAGACTGCTTTTTTGTTAGCCATTACTTCTGCAAGAAGGGTGTCTGAATTGCAGGCCCTTATGGCGGTTGAGCCTTTCCTGATTTTTCATAAGGATAGGGTATCTTTACGCACTAATCCTTCCTTTATGCCTAAAGTGGTTTCTAGTGTGGCTTTAAACCAAACTATTCATTTGCCTACCTTTTATGCAAATCCCCAAAATAAGGGGGAAAAGATTTTGCACACTTTAGATGTACACAGGCAATTACGTTATTATTTAAGCAGGACTAAGGATTTTAGGCAGTCTCAGCAGTTGTTTGTTTCTTTTGCTTTGAGTTCTCAGGGTAAGCCTGTGTCAAAACAAACTATTTCTAAGTGGATTGGGTTTTGCATTACTTTCTGTTACTCCCATCATGGCAAGGAGATTCCAGCTGGGATTAGGCCTCATTCCACTAGGGCTACTGCCACTTCAACAGCATTTCTAAGGGGTGGCAACTAAGGATATTTTGGAGGCAGCTACTTGGAGTTCAGTGCATACCTTCTCTAAGCATTACCACCTTCCTCTCTACTCTAAATCTAGGGCTGGTTTTGCCACTGCTATTTTACAGGGCATGTTGTCAGCTCCTGCTTCTTTGTGATTTGCCATCCTCCCTTACCTCTGCTTTGGGATTCTACCCAAGTGTCAGGACTGCAGCAATGTGAGATGAAGAACATAGTACAGTTTTGTACCTACCATAAATGTAGATGTTCGAAGATCCACATTGCTGCAGTCCAATTTACCCTCCCTCCTTCCCCTCTGTGTTTAGCGGTGGTTGTGTGGGTGGGATTGTCCCTTTCTGACTTTGTATATATTGTACATATATTTGGTACAGGGGTGTTTGGTGTGTTGTTGTTTTTTGGTTTGGCCTTATCTTTTTAGGGTCTTCTGACATCTGGGGCAAGAAAAGACTGAGGAAATGACGTCGGTCATGCGCATTTGTACCCTGACGTCCTGACGTCAGACTAATGCGCCTTGACCGACGTCAGCCTTATACTTTGGTATTCGGGCCGACTGGGACAGCGGACTACCCAAGTGTCAGGACTGCAGCAATGTGGATCTTCGAACATCTACATTTATGGTAGGTACAAAACTGTACTTTTGTGCTCTACAGTTTGAAAGTAGTGTTAGTAGCACAGTAGGTAGTATATTTGCCTTTGGTGTAGAAGGCTGTGGGTTCTACTCCCATAGCATGTAGATGGATTGCTGATACTACAGTGTATTATAAAGGGGATGGGGGTGCAGCACTCCTCATTGTGTCCTACCCTGGCTGGGATGCCTAGTAACTATGAACCTGTTGTCAGTTTGACAGCCAATTCCCTATTGCAATATTTTTTTATGTAGCATAGGTAATTCATTCTTCGGGGGCAGCAGGCATTGAATTTGTAAGTGAAACACTGAAATGTAAAGTTGTTTGCTAGCAGCAACCTCTTCATTGGTTACAGATCTCGTTAATCTGGAATTATTCAGTTGACTTTTACTTCTGCAGAGATTGTGCATATTGACTGATATGGGTGGATTGTTATGAAGTTTCAGTGGCCTTTTATGGTTGAAATGTTCTGAAGTGGGTAGTTTTGTCATTACTGGTAAAAGTTCAAAACTACAAATTTGAAACATTCTAACAAGTGATGCTGTATTATACAAAGTAAACCATTTAATACAGTCAAGGAAGGTGAATCAAAAAACACATGCATGGTCCTAAAAATGTATGTAAGGGGTCTGTAGTTTGAAAACAGACTGAAGGAAAACTTAAGCTGCCATTGGCCAGAAGCATTTTCTTTGAATGTGAGTTTCAGTGCTGTTTCAAGGGCAGAGAAGTTTACTGTTCATGTTAAGTCTTTTTCATGCTAAGACTGGATTATTTTGCTTAGCAAATGGCCATCAGTGTTTGTACTACAAAATTTGAAATAACAGTTTTAAATTAAATCCAAATATCTGTAATCATTGTAGAAGTAAATAAGAAAATAGTGTGCACACTAACAGGTTTGAACACTGCTTATGATAACTGGAGAGAAATAGCCAAGTAAGGGGACACTGGAATGGCCCCGAGGGTGGCAGTCTGTTACCGTCTAGGGCCCCATTTGACCATGATCTGGCTCTGCCCTTTGGGAAACTGCCAACCCAAGTTAATTACCCTATCGGTAAAACACACCTAAGAGTCAACCCAGTAGTATGTGATCTGGGAACATATGTAGACAGCAGTCTGGCCTTTGATTTTCTTACTATCATAGCTATATGTTGGTCGTTTTATGTCGATCAACTTATAGGTAAGGGTATGGCGTCCAGGTCCTAGGAAGTTATAGGACCATCTACTCTGCCCTTAATCAGACCTGTCATTGAATACAGTGCCCCTTTGGCATGCATCTAACCAGAAAATTGCAACAGTTGGAGCATCCAAAAGGTTTCTCACCTGGAGAATTCAGGGCATGAATACCCTATCCTACACTGATCATCTAAAGGCTTTGTCTCTCTATTCAGTCTCCTACAGGCTGCTGAAAGGATCTTTGCCTGGCTTACAGGGCTTTCTCAGACTCTTCCCTGATGGGTTTGTTACACATGCACAACACAAACAGCACATGCACAACACAAACAGCACCAGAAACACTAGACCCTAAGATCTAACTTCACTTGTGACATAAACAGAACAAGCTGGAGTGGCAGATGTGTCCCAAAGGATCCCCACACTATGGAATAGGCTCCCCATCCATTTAAAGCAAGAGTTCATTCCTGACCCTATTCAGATGAAACAGTGACAACTGTATGGAAATCATACATTTTCCTGTAGTGTGGCCCCCATGTCCCTTGTGGACACGCTGTCAACAAGAAAAGAAAAGTATTATTCTAACTCTCCCCTTACAAATCCTTAGTTACTTCCCTACTAACATGCCCCCCCTGAATATAGACACCCATGATACCCAGGACCCAAGTAGTTTGGTGTGCAAGGCTAGGCTTGTAACTGGCCATAGTGGTCATTAGCACAATAAGAACCCATGAATGTGTAAAGATAGATTCACAGCTTCTGGCCTTCAGGAAGCTTGACAGATTTTACAAAGTGCAAATTACATACAAATCCTGTGACAGACCCTGCTGTAACCCATGCAGAAGTCTGCAAGAGTTATCAGGACAGTACCAAGTCTGAGTACACCCCATGACAATAGGGAATGCAGGATTTTAAAATAAGATTTATATGTCAACAACTTTGGGTAACAGTATAATAAACTGTCGGACATTCATGGAGCAGTACCATTTGGAAATCCTGAAGTGGAATGATGAGATAACAAAAAAGGAGTCTTGGACATCTCCCTGATGGATAAAATTAGTCAGCTGGCCCAGGCTGCTAGTGGACCGACACATAGTTAAATGTGGGTTTGTCACTCTAGGTGCCTGGACGAGGGCAGCTGCTTTGGGGGTCTCTTTACAGAAGGCACACTTGACTCAGTATAATGCAAAGGGCCAGTTCCACTATGATACTTTGAATGAGACTAACATTTTTGGAGTGCCTTCCCAGAACATTTTAAGATGCCAGAAGAAACAACAAAGCAGTTCAGTCTATGAAACTGTTTCTTCATCTGTGTGTTCTCAGATGTACCAGAAGCACCCCTTTCAAAGCTTGGCCCTTCTGCAAGAAGTAGACTAAGCAGGAGCAGTTCACATTGTGGAGACCATACAGACAGACACAGAAGACTATGGACCCAGTTCAAGTGACTGGTCCTACACTAACAGCAGCAACAAAAATGTTGCCCATTGACTACCAGGCCCATCTGTGTCCGCTGTCTCCTACATCGCTGGGAAGGAGGTCCTTTCTTTTTAAGCAATTGTGTAGCCCACCTGAGTTTGTGCAAGTACTCAGTGGGTGGCATTATAGAGTTTACTCAGTTACTCCAGTTTGGTGGCATCCCTTTTATTCTAGAGAATCAGTTACAGAATGTCTTACCAGTCATAGAACAGTTAGTGAAGTTTCAGACAATTCAGAATTTCGCTTTATTTTATTTTGTTTTGTTTTATTTTATTTTATTTGTGCTTTGTTGACAGGGTTATTCCCACTACACCAGAGGTCTCTTTTCAGGAGAGACCCAAGGTGGTATTTATACTGAATAGTGGAAGTCTAGCTAGAGCACCAAGGAACTTATCCTTTTTTTTTTTTTGATAAATGCCTTGGAATCTTTCACATCCATCCAAGCTGCTTGCAACTCAGGTAGGTGGGACCTTGGTTTTGTGAAGGACTGCACACTCAGGAGTGCAGCATCAGTAATGGAAAATTAATCCAAGCACCTAGGGTGGAAGTAGTACCCCCACAGCCTTCTGATCTTCCACTGCTAAAGGTGAGTGTTTTTTTCTGTTGAGCTACTGACTGCTGTTGACACAAGATACTGTTCCTTATTCTTTGTAGCACAAAAAAGAAAATCCCTGGCAGTGTATTATGTCTCTGTCTAGTCTAAACACCTCTCTGGCAGTGAAGAAAGTCAGCATGTTGACAATACAGGTTTTGCTCCCAAAATCACCATGGACATGAAGGATGCCTGTCTGCCTTTTGCCATCCAAAGCCCTGTTAGGCAGTTTTGATGGTTATTGGTGTTGAAGTGCTATGGCAATCACAAAGTGCTTGAGGTCGGTTTTCTACCACTGAAGGGTGAATGTGGTACATGTTTACCCTTACCCAAATGACCACCTGACCCAAACAACCTCAGATGCAGAACTTTAGGAGACCTTGCAGCAAACTACACAGGATTTGCCATGGGTCACAAAAAGTGTGTGTGTGTATAGAGAGAGATTGTCCCTTCCCAAAGATAGACTGCAGCTCAAGAAGTACTGCTTTCTTCATTTATTGAGGTAATGTGGTTTCAAAATAGAAACATTTCTGAACACCCTGGGGATACATACCATCCTCTGTTCTGATGATTTTTAATGCCAGACTACACACCAAGATGATAGGTGTCTGATAATTCTTTGGAGGCAGAGTTCTCAAAAATGTCAGTCACCAGTGGCACACCTCAAGGTTCTGTGCCAGGCCGTTTACTGTTGGGAAATTTTCTCAAAGTCTAGGCAAATGTGGATAGCCTGTGGCTGACCAAGTTTGCTGACATTTGCAAACTGGGAGCGATCATCGAGTCCCCCAACAATGTTAATATACTGCAGAAAGGGTTAACACAGGAAAATGATTGGTGCCAAAGCCATAGATTAAAGCTAAATGCAAAAAATGCATTATTATTCCCTTTGGGAAAGCTGACATCCCTGCTAATTACATTATAGACAGCACCCCTCTAAGAGTAGACCCAGTGGTACATGACCTATGTACTCAGGTCGATAGCAATCTGAACTTTAACCACCATGTAATCCTTCCTTGTGGTACATCTCATAAGTAAAGACATCACAACTAGATCTAAGGATGTTATAATTCCATTATAGTTGGCCTTCATCAGACCAGTTGAGTACAGTACTCCCTTCTGCATGTATCTCACCAGACACCTGCAACATTACAGACTGAAACAATACTAATTTCATGAACTTTAGTCATAGTTTTACTTAGAAATTGGGTACAATCCCTTCATGGTATTAGAAACCCAAAAGACTTGTAGAAATTAAAAAATGGGGGATTAACCAATACATCACTAGATGGGTAGCCAACTGGTTCACCATCAGAATGTATACTGTCAAAGCTAGGTGAGGATTCTACCTCTACCAATGGACCAGTTGCTAGTGGTGTACCACAGGGATCTGTTCTGGGCCCTCTACTGTTTGGAATCTATTTCTCAGAAGTCCAGGTGAAAGTAGACAGCCCGTGGCTTATCAAGTTCACTGATTGCAAACTGGGTGTAACAATGGAGTCCCCCAACGATGTTAACATATTACAAAAGGGACTAACGCAAACAAGTTATTAGTGCCAAAGCCATGGACTAAAACTAAATAGAAAAAAGTGCATTATTATCCACTTTGGCAAAGAGGAAGTCCTTTCAAATTACAATATTGACAGCACCCCCCCCCCCAACAAGATCAAACCCAGTGGTATGAGATTTGGGAACACTGATTCCTTGATCACCATGCATTCATACTGGTAAGGAAAGACTTCTACATTGTGCATCTCATAAGTAAGGGCATTGCATCCAAGACTAGGGATGTAATAACTCCTGACTCCTCTGTACTTGACCCTCATCAGACCACTAATAGAGAACAATGCTCCCAATTGCATGTACCTTACCAGACACCTACAGCAGCTGGAGAGACCACAGAGGTTTCTGACCAAGAAAATTCAGGGCCTCCAAAACATGTCTTCCATGGAAAGACTGAAAGCCCTGTCACAGTACAGTGTATCCTACAGGCTGTTGAGAGATAACTTGTGCCTGGCCTATAGAGCAGTCTTGGACCCTGCCATAATGGAAATGCTGCACATCCGCAAATCAAATGGGACAAGAGTCACTCACTCCAGGGACCTCAACCTAGCCTGTGACATTAACAGCAATATCTCCAAGAGACTGACAGTTCTCTGGAATAAACTCTCAATTCACATGAAGCAGAGCTCCTCACTGACCCTATTTAAGCACAACCTAAACAATTGGTTGGGAGACCCTGGGGTGATTGTGTTCCTCATGGATGGGGGCAGTCGGTGCTGATCATTGACTTGCTGTGTGAAGAACTACCATCTAACCATAGTCAACTGGGGAACAAAGGGTATAACATGGCTAGGCTTGTAAAGGCCTTAGGGCAATTAGCCTAGTAACCTCCTGTGAACCCTGTGAACAACTGGGGAGACCACAAAGGCTTCTCACCAAGAAAATACAGGGTACACAAAACAAGTCCTGTGCGGAAAGATTGAAATCCCTGTCACTGTATTTGGTCCCGTACAAGCTGCTAAGGGGTGACCTGTGCCGGGCTTATAGGGCTGACCTGTCCCTGATGAAAATGTTTACGCATTCATTTTTTTTTTTTTAATTTAATTTTATTTTTTTTTCTTTAACATTTGTTTACAGGGAAAGTCCGACTTGGAACAAAGCCAATTTTCAGTGGAGGCCAGGGAGAAACACTCCAGACGCATGTCTTTATAATGTGGGAAGAAACCAGAGCACTCAGAGAAAACCCACACGGACGCAGGGAGGACATGCAGAGACTCCCCACAGAAGGCACCTAGGCCGAGAATTGAACCGGAGAACCTCTTGCTGTGAGGCAACAATGCAACTGCTGCACCACTGCATCGTCCGTAAATCAAGTCACTTGCTCCAGGGATCTTAATCTAGCCTCTGACATGAACAAATCATGTTGATTTCCAACTCACTGGAGCAAGTTTTGAGAGTTTTTTTCTGGGCCAGTTTAATGAAGGTTTGTTTGGGAAGATTATATCCTGATTGGCGTTTTGCAGGCATCCATTCCAATATCCCAGATGTGCGGTTGACCAAGTTTGCTGATGACTGCAAACTGGGCACTGTTATCCATTCATCCACTGATATTAAATAGTTCCAGCAGGAATTGAATATACACATAACCTGGTGTACTGAAAATGGCCTCACATTAAATGCAAAATGAGGGCATCATAGTAGCATTGGCAAAAAAGATGTTCCCACCTCATATGTTACAAGTGATACTCCTCTTCAAACAGACACAGTCATAAGAGACCTGGCTACTTATGTGAACAGTTCTCTCTCATTTGATCATCATGCTTCCATCAAAGTCAGGAAGTTCTTCTGTCTGGCCCAGGTAATTTCCAGGGGAATATCTTCAGTATCCAAAGAAGTCATTCAGCTACTGTACTCTGTAGGGGCTCTGTACCATTAGGGGTCATGTAAGTTTCTCAGTTTATAGTGAGATAGTTGAAGTTACCCATAAATATGGAACTGGGTTGAATGATGAGAGCCAGTAAGTCAAAGTACAATTTAGATGATCCTGGCTGGTGAGTGGGATATCTGCATATTTCACAGTAGAGTCTCATATGACTAAAATATTGGGTAGTGTGTTGGCTTGCCTTATGGGCTTTGTACTTGAGCTTCAAAGTGTGAGGCTGTATATGTTGGGTGTTTGCTGGAGTGCTTTTGGGGTTGCTGAGGATTCTTTCTTTTAGGACAAATGTGTAAGAAGTCTTTGGGGTTTAGGAGGGTTGCTTTTAAACGTTTCAGTGTAATGCTTATGTTACTGGCAAGTTGACTGTTATTTTGAATGCTTTTGTGTGAGAGAGTATTGCCGCTATTGACATTGTGCAATTACATCACTCACATACTGTATCTGTTTCCGTAAGGATTAGTTGCCAATTAACATGAGACACTTCCTACATTATCTCAGGATGCCCATATATATCAAGTTGGTGGCGGAGAAATTGGGAAAGTGCCCATCCATGTTGTCAGGGCTTTTCAGGTGAGCTAAGAAGGGGGTAATGCTACAGGGGTTTACAGTAGGCTGACATGGGCACTGTGAAGACAGGACTACAGCCAGAGTATGTATGACTGAATTTGTGCAGCAGTACTACTCGGGGCACAAACAAGATGTTCTTCGTCTTCCATTGCTGCAGTCCTTACTATTGGGTATAGTCCGCATCCAGTCGGCCCGAATACCAGAGTATAAGGCTGACGTCGGTCATGGCGCATTAGACTGACGTCAGTACGTCAGGGTACTAATGCGCATGACCGGCGCCATATCCTCAGTCTTTTTTGCCGCGAGATCCGATGCAGAAGCTGTTTTGCGAGTGCAGGTTGGCGTTCTGAAATATTTCCGAAACCGGAGTTTCAGACCGAATCAGAGTTGGCTAAGTACCCCGTTGGGGAACATTTTTGTTTTTTCTTGCCTCAGTATTTAACCGGATGTCAGAAAAAGTGTATAATTGTATTTCTTGTGGGAAACACGTACCTCATAGGGATTACCATACGTTGTGTATACCTTGTTTAGGGCCTGAGCACGGCGTTGTTGGTGCAGCTCTTGTGCTAGGTTTAACAAACACACTATTGGGAGGAGGTTAGACTGTGCCAGATTAGTGTTTGGGATGCAATTATGAAATGCCGTCGGATGCTCCGGCCCGCTTCATCCAGGAAGCACAAGGACACAACAGCGAAGCCTAGGGTTGATGCACCGGCAGTCCTGGACGTCGGTTCTTTAGGTGGCTCGGTGGAGCCAGAGGTTTTGCCAGGAGTTTCTATGGAGTCTCAGGCAGAGACTTTACTGTTACAGGATGTACCCTCTCTGGGGGCAGGCCAGGCTGAGGGGCTTCTCATGTAACTATTCTTCCCTCTCTTCCCGATAGTTAGAGCCTCTCCTTCTGTTGCCAAACCTTCTTTTAGAGGTAGGCCAACCCGGCTTTAGTAGGGGCTTCTCCTAGCCTTTCAGGTTCTGTACCTAAGAAACATATGCTTAAAATGGCAGAAGATTTGATTACTATGCTTAGAGGTTCTATGGGCCCTCCTGATTAGAGGCCTAGAGTGGAACCTGAGTTTGACAGTTTTGAACAGGGTTCAGGGGCTTCTGAGTCTTCTGCGGAAGATTTGCAGGAGTATCCTCATTATTCTGATTCTGATGTGGATGATGCCACTCCTTGCTTCTCCTCCTGAGGATTTTTCATTTTCAGAGACTCTGCATTCCATGTGGGAGCACTTTAAATGGGATGGCCAGGATTACTCTGATTCCAGGAAGTGGCTTAGGGAATTCTTGTTTTTACCCCAGCATAGGCCCTTAGCTATGCCTCCTGTGTTGAATGTGGTGGACGATGTTTTTGCGGAGGCTTCCCTGTACCCTGGTTCTTTGCCTCCTGCTCCTGTTAAACCTGATAGGTACTATAGGGTGCCCAGCTCATAAGTATTTGTTTAAGAGTCCTAGGGCGGACCCAGACACTGTTTCTCAGGGGCCTAAAGGGGTTACAGCCTCTGTGATTAAAAATCCTGTTCCCACTGACAAAGAGGCAAGGGTGTTAGATAGGTGGAGTAAAACAGTGTATACTTCTTCCACTCTAGCCATGGGAGCGTTGAGTTGTCGGTTTCACATGCTGAAATATCTAAATTATCTCCTTTCACAATTGAAATCTAAGTTGCATGCTTTGTCAGAAGGTATTGCTTGTAAAGACTTGCTGGATTTTGTTTCTGTGTCTGAACAAGTGGACAAGCATTCTTTGCAATGTGGTTTTGATGCGGTGCAGGCCTCCTCAAGGGTGGCTGCCACTAGTTCTGTTCTTCGCAGGCATGCCTGGTTGAGGGATCAAAATTTTGGCTTGGCATGTTAAGACATGGATTTTGGATGCTCCTTTACAGTCTGATGTGTTGTTTGGTTCGCCTGTGGAAGCAGTTTTAAAGGATATGGAGGACAAAGCTAAGTCTATGCAAACTGTTAAAGATTTTTTGCAGGTACAGCCACCGAAGTTTAGTAGAAATTGGCCTGCTAACGGGCGGACATATCCTGCTTATGATTCCCAGTCTAGGGTAGGTCTAGGCGTGGTAGGGGCAGGGCTCAAGGTTTTTTTTTTTAGACCTAGAACAGAGAGTTCACCTGCTCAGACTTCTGGTGAGGGCAGGGGTCAGTCCTTTCGTAAACAGACCCAATGGCCTGCCTTTTCAGCTGCCAGTAGATTCTCGCCTGGCAGCTCCTTTGATGGACAACTGTCTCTTTTCCAAGAAAATTGGGATTTAATTACTCCAGACAGATGGGTGTTGGACATCATTCAGCCAGTCCCTGTCTCAGTAAGGGGCCTAGGATTTTATTCTCGCATGTTCCTAGTACCAAAGAAGGTAACGTGGAGACTGCTTTTGGATTTATCTCTCCTCAACACTTATCTGGACATTCCCGAGTTCAAGATGTTGACTTTACAACTGCTTTTCCCTGCTGGGCAATGATCACTGGATGGTAACTTTAGATCTCAAGGAAGCTTACCTTCATGTGCCTATCAGGCTAAGTTACAGGAAGTCTCTAGCTGGAGATTCTCATTTTCAGTTCTCTGCATTGCCCTTTGGCTTATCTACTGCCCAGCGTATTCACAAAGGTTCTGGCTCCAGTAATAGCTTACTTCAGGCTCGAGGACTTCTAATCTATCCTTGTTTACGGCTACCTGATTCTGACTTAAGAAAAGGAAGACCTTCTACAGCATCTGGAATATCTTATAGCAGTGCTAAGGTGCCTAGGGTATTCTGTGAGCGAAATAAAGTCCAGTCTAGTACCCTCTATAGTGCTAAGATGCCTAGGGTATTCTGTGAACGAAATAAAGTCCAGTCTAGTACCCTCTCAAGCCATGTGCTTTCTGGGTGTGAGACTGAATACAGCAGCCCAGATGGCCTTTTTAACCCCGGACAAACAAAAGAGTCTGTCACTTTACTTCCATCAACTATCTCATCAGTCCGTGCTGACTGCAGAGACAGTCCTTCAAGCATTAGGGTTCATGGCATCTTGTATTCTGGTGCTTCCCAATGCCAAACTGCATATGAGGAAGTTACAATGGTATCTCAAAATTGTATGGACACAGCACTGCCAGGATTTCAACACTGTCATTTAAATAATACCTTGCCATCACAGTGAATTTTTCTGGTGGGCTCAGGAATGTCACCTAAAACAAGGGACTCTCTGTGACCCGGCCAGAGGCGAGTCGGATTTTGCTGACAGATGCCTCAGACATTGCTTTGGGAGCTCATCTCAATGGAAAGTGGATACAAGACGAGTGGCCTGCCAGACTTCAGCATCTACATATCAACATAAAGGAGATGTTGGCAGTCCAGTTCGCATTGCTGGATTTCAAAGAGTTACTTCTTCCAGGGCAAGTGTTGATTCTAACAGACAACACAACTGTCATGTGGTACTTCAACAAACAAGGGGGAACACATTCTTATCCTCTGTGCAGGCAAGCAATGATTTTATGGGAAACTGCGCTAAGCTTGCAACTAACTCTTCAGGCAAGGTTTCTGCCAGGAGCACGGAACTCCTTAGCAGATGTGTTAAGCAGACAAATCATGGATCCCGTGGAAACTGGATCTTCATGTATTTCAGACATTGACAGTGTCATGGGGAACTCCAGACATAGATCTGTTCGCTTCTCCACTAAACCACCAGCTGCCAAAGTATTGCACAAAGGGGTTTCATCACACAGCTTGGAAAGTGGATGCTCTGTCTTTCAGTTGGGAAAATCTTCCTGTGTATGCCTTTCCACCTCTGCCTCTTCTTCCAAAGGTACTATTAAAGGTCAGACAAGACAGGCCAAGGATGGTTTTGATAGCTCCAGATTGGCCTCGGCAACACTGGTACCCACTACTACGGAGTCTGGTACAGAAGCCTCCATGGCCTTTACCTCTGATTCCTCATCTGTTATCTCAGAAGGACGGTCATCTGCTCAATGTCAAGCTTCACTCTCTTCATCTAACAGCCTGGCATATTCTGTGTTGAAACACAGCAGGTCTCAACTTCCTCAACAAGTTTTAAATGTGATTATGGAAGCTAGACGACCTAGTACAAAGAGAGAAATGGAAGAGATTTTTATTTTGGAGTACAGCAAAGAATTTGGAGATTTCTGAGCCTAATTTGAGTGTGGCTCTTCAATATCTTACGAGTTATTGGACAAAGGGTTGTCCTTCTCTTCTCTTAAGATTCATGCTGCAGCAATTTCAGCTCACTATGATTGTGACCCACCTTTGTTTTCACATCCTTTGTTCAAGCAGTTTCTTAGAGGGGCAAAGAATATAAGACCCCACGTAGAGCTCCTACTCCTGCTTGGGATCTCAATTTTGTGTTGGAAAGACTTACTCTACAACCTTTTGAGCCTGCGGCTACTGCTGAATTGAAATGTTTGTCATGGAAGACTGCTTTTTTCTTGGCTATTACTTCTGCAAGAAGGGTGTCTGAGTTGCAGGCCCTTATGGCAGTCGAGCCTTTTGATTTTCCATAAGGATAGGGTATCCTTCCGCACTAATCCTTCCTTTATGCCTAAGGTGGTTTCTAGTGTGGCTTTAAACCAAACTATTCATTTGCCTACTTTTATGCAGACCCCAAAATAAAGGGGAAAAGATTTTGCATACTTTAGATGTACACAGGCAATTGCGTTATTACTTAAGCAGGACTAAGGATTTTAGGCAGTCTCAGCAGTTGTTTGTTTCTTTTGCTTTGAGTTCAGGGCAAGCCTGTGTCAACACAAACTATTTCTAGGTGGATTGGCTTTTGCATTGCATTTTGTTATTCCCATCATGGCATGGTGGTTCCAGCTGGGATTAGGCCTCATTCCACTAGGGCTACTGCCACTTCAACAGCATTTCTGGGTGGCAACTAAGGATATTTTGGAAGCAGCTACTTGGAGTTCGTGCATACTTTCTCTAAGCATTATCACCTTCCTATCTACTCTAAGTCTAGGGCTGGTTTTGCCACAACTGTTTTGCAAGGCATGTTGTCTGCTCCTGCTTCTTTATGATTTGCCAGCCTCCCTTACCTCTGCTTTGGGATTCTACCCAATAGTAAGGACTGCAGCAATGGAAGCCGAAGAACATAGTACAGTTTTGTACCTACCATAAATGTAGATGTTCGAGGATTCCATTGCTGCAGTCCAATTACCCTCCCTCCTTCCCTCTGTGTTTAGGGGTGGTAGTGTAGGTGAGTTTACCTGCTTATATTTTTGTATATCTTGTTCATGTTTTGGTGCAGGTATTTTGGGCCTTGTCTTTTTAGGGTCTTCTGACATCTGGGGCAAGAAAAGACTGAGGATATGGCGCCGGTCATGCGCATTAGTACCCTGACGTACTGGCGTCAGTCTAATGCGCCATGACCGACGTCAGCCTTATACTCTGGTATTCGGGCCGACTGGATGCGGACTATACCCAATAGTAAGGACTGCAGCAATGGAATCCTCGAACATCTACATTTATGGTAGGTACAAAACTGTACTTTATTCTTTGTGCAAATGAGTAAAGTTATAGGTGAAGTTTTATTGGGAAAATATAGTTTCTAAGTGTCGGCATCTGTACAGGTTACTGCTAAACACCACTATGCCACGGGCAGTGGAATTTATAGACTCAAAGAAAAGTGATTCAACCAGCTAAAAAACCCTCTGGTTAATGAAACCATCTCCTTTTAAACTTTCCTTTGTGTTTCCCAACTAAGGCAGACCAAGCTGCCTTTCTACTGCCAGTAGAATTGCAGTCCCAGTTTTCTTAATGTAAAAACATACTTACCAAACAATAAATACTGCTGAACTAGCAAAGACAACAAAACTGAAAACAGCGGCTCCAATGAGTAAACAATCCTTAGGCGTGTAAAAAGTTTGAACTGGAACAAGCACTCCAATACACAATACTGTCCAAAAGTCCAAGCTCAATGTAAAACAACACTTTCTTGTTAAAAAGAACAATTTATTTACCAAACATGAAGTTAAGCGCTTTTCATCCCACAAGTTGTGGGACTTCTTCAGACAAACAGAGCTGAAAAGACTGTGAAGTTTAAATGCAATTTTTGGCGCCGAAATACAAGCACCGTTGCTAAGCAACTGACAACATGTAAAAGTCACTCGAACCTAATAACACATCCAGTGTTTCATTTTAAACTTATATAACATGTATTGCATTCATGAAAGGTTTAATAATAAAATTATTCACTAATAAAATCTTAATTCATTTCTATGAATAAATAAAGCAATGATAACATGAACTATCGCCGTTACAATTTTCCACGTTTAATTTGGAACCTCCATGAATTCAAATATATCAGCCCATACATAGTGGTTGTTGTAAACCATCTTAATCATCTTACTAGTAAACACCAAGTGTACTAAAGATGTGTACATAACAATCTACTTGAATGTGTTGTGAAGAATATGAAAACAGTCACCAATATGACGTGCGATCACATGAAACTAGAATCGCTAATTCCTACGATCACACACATACCGAAAACCATATACACAGTATATTTTATATCCTAACTATGTTGTGTATAGTATTACTGCTTGTTGTAAATAAGTTAACATATATTCAATAAATGTTATATTTAGTAAGTGTAACTTGTTTATGCAAACAAGTAAAAAAACAAGATTGTTACTTGTAAATCAATAGTGTGAAACACTATCGAGCATCCTAGTTGGTTATGTTTGTTTATACTAGTAAACAATAAATGCATGAATATGCAAAACCCAATCAGAACGCTGTTAAAAATAAAATATAAAAATTTTATACAGTAGTAGTAAAACCTATACACCAAATTACACCAAATTACATTGTTTGCACGACAGTGTATACTGAAAATAAAAAATATATTTTCTATATTCAATATCATTAATTATTTTAACAAACAGTGCAATAACTGGAGCCAAGCATTATGGATCAAATTACTACTGTAACAAATATACATGCCTCCAAATGAATGTCTAGTGATGGTATACTAAAACCAATGTCTAACATGAGGTATCAGCAAATTTAAATCAGGTACTATAATAGGGATGTTTCAACGATGCAAACTCTTTAACTTCAAAATAGGAGAAAGGGAACATATTTCGTTCAATCCGGGGGGAGCATTATCAAAACAGCGGATCTGCCAATACAATTCTAAAACTTCCAATAATACTTGATTAGGCCCTTCACGACTATCTGATATTATATTGTCAACTGCTCTGAACAAAAAAGTGTGGTTAATATTTTCAGCAACATGCTGTTTTATTTTTCTTAATGGCATACAAGTGCTCGTATACCCGCTCACGCAACTTCCTGTCGGTCTTCCCGAAGTAAAAGGCAGGACATAGTTGACACTGAGCAAGGTATACAACTATTTTTATATTTTAGTTTTAACAGCATTCTGATTGGGTTTTGCATATTCATGCATTTATTGTTTACTAGTATAAACAAACATAACCAACTAGGATGTTCGATAGTGTTTCACGCTATTGATTTACAAGTAACAATCTTGTTTTTTTACTTGTTTGCATAAGCAAGTTACACTTATTAAATATAACATTTATTGAATGGTTCCCATTCAGAAGCCTGAAACATCATAAGCCTGAAAATCAAAATCCTGAAACCAAAAGCCTGAAAATTCAGAATACTGAAAACTCAAAATCCTGAAAGCCCAAAATCCTGAAAGACCAAAATCCTGAAACTCAAAATCCTGAAAACACAAATAATGCTAATATGTCACTATAAAGACACTAATATCTACCAACTGACCCTGACCCTAACCCTAACCCTAAGGTCCGTCACTATCGCACACTCACCTGACCCACGCCCTAACCCTAACTCACTTAAACCGCCCCTAACCCCAATATTTGTCACTATTGCATACATGCCTAACCTGCGCCCTAACCCTAACTCACTTAAACCGCCCCTAACCCTAACATAAAACCAACCGCACACTTACCTGACCCCAACGCATGACCTAACTCCACAGGGCTAACAATAGCAAAGCCACAATGACATCAGTATGTCTATTTTGTGTTTTCAGGATTTTGGTCTTTCAGGATTTTGGTCTTTCAGGATTTTGGGCTTTCAGGATTTTGAGTTTTCAGGATTCTGAATTTTCAGGCTTTTGGTTTCAGGATTTTGATTTTCAGGCTTATGATGTTTCAGGCTTCTGAATGGGAACCTTATTGAATATATGTTAACTTATTTACAACAAGCAGTAATACTATACACAACATAGTTAGGATGTAAAATATACTGTGTATATGGTTTTCGGTATGTGTGTGATCGTAGAAATTAGCGATCCTAGTTTCATGTGATCGCACGTCATATTGGTGACGGTTTTCATATACTTCACAACACATTCTAGTAGATTGTTATGTACACATCTTTAGTACACTTGGTGTTTACTAGTAAGATGATTAAGATGGTTTACAACAACCACTATGTATGGGCTGATATATTTGAATTCATGGAGGTTCCAAGTTAAACGTGGAAAATTGTAACAGTGAAAGTTCATGTTATCATTGCTTTATTTATTCATAGAAATGAATTAAGATTTTATTAGTGAATAATTTTATTATTAAACCTTTCATGAATGCAATACATGTTATATAAGTTTAAAATGAAACACTGAATGTGTTATTAGGTTTGAGTGACTTTTACATGTTGTCAGTTGCTTAGCAACGGTGCTTGTATTTCGGCGCCAAAAATTGCATTTAAACTTTACAGTCTTTTCAGCTCTGTTTGTCTGAAGAAGTCCCACAACCTGTGGGATGAAATGCGCTTAACTTCATGTTTGGTAAATAAATTGTTCTTCTTTTTAACAAGGCAGTGTTGTTTTACATTGAGCTTGGACATTTGGCCAGTATTGTGTATTGGAGTGCTTGTTTCAGTTCAAACTAACTTTTTACACGCTTAAGGATTGTTTACTCATAAAAACATACTTGGCCAAAAGTGAAAATTTGCCAAAAACAAATCAAGCTAGCTACAAGTAATATCAGGACAGTTCTAAGGCAGATAGGCCAGCAGTAAGGAACACACACTTTGACAATTTCAAAGCACACTAACAGCATCTACACCAATGAAAAGCAAACATATTTTATATTGATAAAATGCAGAAAGATGCAATAAATTACTTGAAAATATAGTAGCAATCTTCAGAAATAATGTTTGTCTGCTCCTTCTCTCACCAGGCACAAAATAAAAGCACCGGTCCCAAGCTGATTCCTAAAAAGCAGATGTTCTTTGTGTTTCACTGTTGCAGTCATTACATTTGGGTAATCTGCTGGCAGGTTTCCCTCAGTCGGCCGAATTCCAAAGTCTTGGGTCCTGCGTCGGTTGCTGTGTCCTCTTCCATGACGTCAGGTCGTCAGGGATATAAAACATGCAGCTGACTCCATTTTCTTTAGTCTTTCTTGCCGCGCGGTGCCCGAAGCAGAAGCATTTCTCAAGTGCCGGTCGGCCGACTACTGAAATATTCGAGTTTGAGTTTCAGAACCAAAGTCTTCACTAAAGCTAAGTACCCCACTGGGGAAATTTTTTTCTTGCTTTTTACCGGTCAGAAAAAGTTAATTGTATTACTTGTGGAAAGCAAATACCTCATAAGGATTTCCATTTATACAGTATTCCTTGCCTAGGCCCTGATCACAACATGCCTGGCTGTCGGTTTTGTGCTAGATTTAACCAACGCACTATTAAGTGTCTGTATATTTTTGCATCAAAGTATTTTGGAAAGAGATGTAACTACCCAGAAATGTCGTTGGATAGTAATCCGACTACTGGAGTAGATAAAAAAACGCAAAGAAAAGGACAGAGATAGGCAGTCGAGATCCATAACCGACGACGAAGCTTCTCCTAAGTCAGTCGCTGGTTCACCAGTACTCAGTGAGGCGCTTTCGCAGCCCCTGATATTCGCTACCTTTGAGTCGCAGGCCTCTACCGACACCCATGTGGAGTCCAGCATGCCGCAAGATACTCAAGGTATTGGACCGACGGATGTATCTCCCTCAGATGGGTCCAGAGCCGCTGAGCAGGCACCGGCTTCTTAGGGTGTATTCAGACCTCAACATTTGTGTATCAAACCGATGAAAACTGCAAAACCAAAGATTACAGCAACTTCTAAAACTAAAAAACCGACGCATGAGCCATGTGCACAGGCCTCTCTGCCTAAAAAACAGATGATCAAAATGGCTGAAGACCTTATTACCTTGATCAGGGGTACCCATCCCCCTTCTGATAAGAGGCCTAGGCAAGACACATTATGAATCTTCAGATCAGGTTTCTATTTCTTGTGATTCCTCTTCTGATAAGGAATTATCTGTGCCTCCCTATGAGGATTCTGATGCTGAGAAGTCTATTCCATCTGCATCTCCTCCTGAGGATTATTCATTTGGAGAAACCTTGCATACTTTGAGGGAGCATTTTCACTGGGAGAATCAAGGCTTCTCAGAATCAAAAAAGAGGCTCAAGGATTTCCTTCTCCCTCAGCACAGGCCTTTATCCATTCCCCCTGTTTTAGGCATTGTGGATGATGTGTTTTCGGAGTCAAGCTTGACCCCTGAATCCTTACCTCCAGCTTCCAGTAAGCCTGCAGATATTACAGGGTCACTGACTCTCATACATTTTTATTTAGAAACCCTGCTGCTGATCCTGAAACAATTTCACATGGTCCAAAGGGAGTTAAGGCCTCAACAGCAAAAAATCCTATCCCCTCTGACAGAGATTCAAGGGCACTGGACAGATGGGGGGAAAAAAAGGTTTATACATCTGCAACCTTGACAATCAGGGCCTTAAACTGTCAGTTTCATATGCTTAAGTACCAACAACATGTTATAGGATTGCTGAAACAGAAAATTATGTTGATTTCAGAATGTGCAGAAAATAAAGAATTGCAGGAATTATTGCATGAAGCTGAACAAGTTGGAAAGCATACTTTGCAATGTGGTTTTGATTCCTTAGAGGTCTCTTGCAGGGCCACAGTTACTGGATCGGTGATTAGGAGGCATGCTTGGTTAAAGGAACAACATTTGCCCGATCATGTTAAAGCTAAATTGCTAGAGGCACCTTTACAGCATGATTCTCTGTTTAGTATTAAGGCAGAAGAGGTTTTAAAGAAAATGGAAGACAAAGTTAAGTCTAGGCAAACTGTTAAAGACTTCTTACAAGTGCAGCCACCAAGATTCAGTAGACACAGGCCTACAAAAAATTGGTCCTTTCCTGTGTCAGACAGAGCTCAAAGGGACAAATCCAGACGCCCAAAGGGTTCCAGATACCAGGCGCAAGATTCATACAGGTCAAAGCAATGGGGCGCTTCCACCTCCAAATCTGGAGGAGATAAAGCGCAAACTTACAGAAAGCAATCCCAATGACTTCCCTATGCCTGCACCAAGCACTTATCTTTTGGCAGCACCCATAGGGAGAAAATTAACACGTTTTGCTCAGAATTGGCAGTTAATAACCCAGGACAAGTGGGTACTAAACATCGTATCACAGGGATACAGATTCCATTTCCACACACTGCCAATGGCAAATGGTTGGCCAGATCTGCCAAAAAATCAATGGGCAGAGGCACAAAAACAGGTTATGTCCCTCATGGATATGGGGGCCATTCAGACAGTACCAGAACAGGAAAAAGGACAAGGTTTTTACACAAGACTGTTGGTACCCAGAAAGGACAAGGCCTGGCGGCCAATACTGAATTTATCGATTTTAAACACATACCTGGACATTCCAAAATTCAAAATGCTGTCTGCCCATGCTGGGCAAGAATGCTTGGCTGGTGACTTTAGACCTAAAAGAGACATACCTGCATGTCCCAATAAGACAATCGTACAGAAGGTACCTCAGATTCAAGGCTGGCTTAATGCATTACCAATTCTCTGCACTGCCCTTTTGCTAAGTGCCTGGCACCAGTAATTGCATTTTGCAGACAAAAAAGTATACAAATATATTCTTACTTGGGTGACTGTCTCATTCAAGCAGAGAACCAAGGACACTCTTCTTCAACACCTGGCATTTGTGAAAAGGATTCTAACATGCCTAGGGTACACAATAAACGAAAATAAATCACAACTGGTACCCTCTCAAAACATAACATTCCTGGGTGCAAGCTTGAATACAACTGCCCAGATTGCTTACCTCACGCCAGACAAGCAAAGGCGACTGACTACTTACTTCAAACTGATGGCAACAAAAACCCAGTCTTCTGCAAGGCAAATTCTGCAGGCTCTGGGCTTCATGGCATCCTGCATCCTACTGATTCCATATGCAAGACTGCATGTGAGGAAGCTTCAATGGTACCTAAAAAGTTTATGGAGTCGACATTCTCACAGTCTGGAAACAATGATTCCTCTCATTCCCTGCCTGCAATAGGAGTATCTATGGTGGGCAAAGGCATGTCATCAAAACATGGGATGGCCATTTGCTCTACCCCCTGCCAGCCAAACCATAACATCAGATTATGCCTGGTGGGCCCACATGGCAAGAAGATGCATTCAGGGCATATGGTCACCAAAACAAATGCATCTACATATCAACCAGAAAGAGATGCTAGCTGTTCAAAATGCCCTAACAGCCTTCAAGGACTCACTTCATCCAGGGCAACTACTGATAAAGACCGACACCACCACAGTCATGTGGTATATAAACAAGCAAGGGGGCACACACTCATACCCCCTATGCAGATTAGCCATGGCACTGTGGGGCAGAGCTTTGACCTACCAAATACATCTTCAAGCTCAGTTCCTGTCAGGAGAACAAAACACTCTGGCAGATGATTTAAGCAGAAACCTTATGGATCTTCACGAGTGGAAACTAAATCCACAAGTCTTCAGCATGAGAACAGAGAAATGGGGAAGCCCAGACATAGATCTATTTGCCTCTCCTCAGAATGATCAATTGGAAAAATTCTGCACAAGGACTTATCACAGACAAGCATGGAAAGTGGATGCCCTATCCTTCAGCTGGAAAAACCTATCAGTTTATGCCTTTCCGTCTCTGCCTCTTCTCCCCAAGGTCCTCCTAAAAGTCAGACAAGAGAAACCAAAGATAATACTAATTGCCCCGGACTGGCCCCACCAATACTGGTACCCAGTTCTAAGGAACTTGTCTCAATACCCAGCTTGGACCTTGCCTCAAAGACCACAGCTACTGTCCCAGTAAACAATCAGATCCTGCACAATCATCTACAGACTCTGAACCTGGCAGCATGATCATGTAGTCATACAAACAACTCCTCTCAGTAAAGCTGTGATGGGTGTCATTTTGGAAGCCAGAAGGCCTAGTACTAGAAAATCTTATGCTGACAAATGGAAGAGATTCTGTGCTTGGAATCAAGCACAAGGAACTGATACAGCAGAACCAAATATTCCTCAGATATTGCAATACTTAACTGAGATGCTTGACAAAGGCCTATCTTTCTCATCAATCAAAATCCATGCCTCTGCCTTTTCGGCTCATTACAATACAGAGCCACCAATCTTTTCTCATCCTTTACTAAAGCAGTATCTTAGAGGAGCCAAACATTTAAGGCCTCCTAGAAGATCACCATTGCCTGCAATGGGACCTCAGTTATGTGTTGGAAAAGCTCACCCTGCCTCCATTTGAACCAGCTGCTACCACTGATATAAAGTTCTTATCATGGAAAACAGCTCTGTTTCTAGCAATTACTTCAGCAAGAAGAGTTTCAGAGCTACAGGCCCTCATGGCTGTTGAACCTTTTATTATATTTCACCCAGACAGGGCATCTCTGAGGGCAAATCCTATTTTTTTTGCCTAAGGTGGTTTCCAGTGTGGCTCTTAACCAAACAATTCATCTGCCAACCTTTTATCCAAATCCACAGAACAAGGTGGAGAGAATTCTGCATTCCTTGGATGTACACAGACAGCTAAGATTCTACTTAAGCAGGATTAAAGCTCTAACAAAAACTGACCAATTACTAGTGACATGCTGCAGGATCATAAGGCAGGGCTATATCAAAGCAGACAGTTCCAAAGTGGATAAGCCACTGCATCCGTTTCTGCTACTTAAACCATGGTAAACCTGTGCCCAAGGGCATTAGGTCGCATTCCACCAGAACTGCAGCTACTTCAGCAGCCTTTCTAAGGGGAGTACCAACCAAAGGCATTCTAGAGACTGCTACTTGGAGTTCTGTTCACACCTTTACAAAGCATTATCATTTGCCTCTCTACACTAAATCCAGGGCAGGCTTTGCCACTGCATTTCTGCAGGACCTTATAGCCACTGCTAAATGCTGTTTAGCTCCAGCCCCCCAACCATAGCTTTGGGATTCTACCCAAATGTATTGACTGCAACAGTGAAACACGAAGAACATAGTACAGTTGTGTACACTTACCATAAATGTAGATGTTCGAGTGTATTCACTGTTGCAGTCCAGGTTACCCTCCTGCCATCCCCCTGTCATTCTGGAGTTTATCTTTCCTTTACTATCTTCTACAACCTATGTGATGTATTTGCTTGTATATTAAGGTAGAGTTTATTTTGATGCATGTATATATATATATATATATATATATATATATGAGGCACCTGACATCGGGGGCAAGAAAAACTAAAGAAAATGGCGTCTGCTGCATGTTTTATACCCCTGATGACCTGACGTCATGGAAGTGGAGACAGCAACCGACGCAGGACCCAAGACTTTGGAATTCAGGCTGACTCAGGGCAACCTGCCAGCAGATTACCCAAATGTAATGACTGCAACAGTGAATGCACTAAGTGTACACAACTGTACTTTTCCAGGCCCTCCAGTGATTGGCAGTCTACTCCCAGATGTTGCATATTTCAAAAGTAAGCTGGAAAGACTGATTACAGTGTGCACTAACTGACTGATCGGGACTATATGAAACTGTGTCTAACACAGGCTTTAAGAGTCTGAAAGGAAGGCTTTCCCAGTTTCAACTTTCAATGCCCAATAAAATGGGTAGATGAGATATTTTCATATTTATGTCCATATTTTCATAACCGTGAGACATACATGCTATTGTAAGGAATGGTCTGAAATCCCATGGTGGTAGTCTGGAAAATGTATTGTTGATATCCATTTATATCATACTATACTGGAGATATTGCTAGTTGTTTTGTTAGTAGTTATGAAAATAAGTAATATTTCCATATGCAATTAAAAGGTATGACAACTGGTGCAAATCACCTACTCATTTTGTTTATTTTATAGTGAAAGTGTTAGTTGTATTTTGCTGTTTTTTCATTTTTTACAGTTTTGTGTTCTATATCTTCTTTTTTAGCTTTGTTGTATCCGCACAATGGCAGCAGCTTCTGGCTTTTCAGAGCATGCATTTGGTTTTGTTACTTTCTTTCACTGTTTAAATTACAAACAACCTCTCTCTCTCTAATCTCATTCCGTCCACCACTGCTCTTTTTCTTTAGTTTCTGAACTAAACTGCAAGTCAGCTGCTGTGTTGTAAGTCAATGGTAGACATTACGTCTGCCTTGTATACTGTTGGCTTACAGAATGCAGTGCAGTAAACAAAGCTGTGCACATTCCTATGTAAGCGGGTTTGTTAGTAAAATGAGTATTTGCAAATCACATAATTACTATTATGGTTTAGTATAATTTTATATAATCTTAAAATAATCCTGTATGAATTTAGATATTTTTGTAGGGATTGTCCTAAAGCCTTTTCCCGGAATCCTCAGAGTTATGTCTACAAGACCCAATCCTGTGAATTCTAACATTACAGAAAGTAAAAACTAGGCAGCAACTGAATGTGCTAAAAAACAAAAGAAAGAATATAAGGTGAAGGATCAGATGAGAAGGCCAGAAATGTGGAAAAAACATAAATATAGTTGCAAGTACAGAAAACTTGTGGAAGAGCCTCATGTTGATCAAGAATGAACACAGGAATGGTTAAGGAGAGGTGAATTCATGACAAGAAATGAATGGTTAATATTGGCATCCCAAGATATAGTGGGCTACGTACACACTGGTTTACAAAGTCCATTGAACATGTGGGAGAAACAGACATATGTAGATTTTTAAAACCGAACTGGGAACAGTCACACACCTTGTTGCTGGTTGCTACACACTAATGGCAGAGGGATTCTACACTGAAAGGCATAATAATGTGGCAAGACTGCTACACTGGAGATTGTGCAAATATTATGGTATCGAAGTGGCTGAAAAACACTGGAAACATGAGCCACAAAGAATCCTAGAACCCAGTACCAACAGTTCAAAAGATAGATGCTAGAAAACCGAATATAGTGGTCCAAGAAAAGAAGACAAAACTAGCATTGGTCATTGAAATCGCCACACCCAGTGACTACAGTGTCTTGCGTACAGAGAGACACAAAGTCATAAAATACCTTGATCTACAGGCAGAAACGAAACATTTATCCCCTCCAGTGGCCTTCCTGAAAACACTGGAGGGGATAAATGTATCTCCGAACACCATCATACTAGGTGACTTCAGCTACCCTAATATAGACTGGGAACACTACTCAAGCCCAAACACTCTAGCCCAAAAGTTCCTGGAATTCATAAACTCAAATGCCATGGAACAACTAGTCACCATCCCCACAAGAGGAGAAAACATACTTGATCTCATCATCACGAACATGGGAGCACAATGTTCAACGCCGGAAGTATACCCCTCACTGGTGAGATCTGATCACAAACTAATCTCGCTGGAGGTCCTCATCCCGCCCCCACCCGAAATGAAAAGACCACAGTAAAGAACTTCTCGAAGCCGACTTCACACTTCTAAAGACTAGTGTGGTCTCCTTTAAGGCCCCTGAGCCGGCGGTTAACATTACTCAAACCGCTGAATCACTTACAGATGCCTTCTACCAGCACCTGCAGGGCTGCATGGATCAGACAATCCCAAGCAAAACAAAGACTCTTTGTACCAAAGGCAAGCGTCCAGTCTGGTGGACCCCAGCCATAAACAAACTCTACAACAAAAGGAGAAAGCTACTACAAGATAGAGCAAAATCCTTAAAAGGTAAGACACTGCTGATCACTATAAGTAAAAAGCTAAGAGCTCTCATAAAATCATCCAAAGCTAATTTTGAGAAAGAAATAGCTAAGGACTCTAAAGACAACCATAAGGCATTCTTTAGCTATGTCAGAAACCTAGGAGGAAACTCCCAGATATGCTCAGAATTGGTTCAAAATGATGTGAAGATTACTGATCCTACAGACATTGCCAACATACTGGCTGAAAGGTTCAGTGCAAACTCCCCTAAAGGAGAGATATCTATACCAAATGATTGTAGCCCCAAACATCTCTAACGCCCAGGTGAGAACTGCTCTCTCCAAGGCAAAGAACACAGCATCCATGGGACCTGATGGTGTCCCCGGCTGTGTGTTCCATGAACTCAACGAGGAATTAAACCCACAGTTAGGACAGCTGTTTAATCTTAGTCTCACCTCCGGATATCGCACTCAGGAGTGGCACAGCGACTGTGGTCCCACTCCACAAAGGCGGTGCCTCCACCGACCCTGGAAATTACCGTCCCATTAGCTTGACAAGCCTTATCTGCAAAGCCATGGAGAGGATCATAATGGATCTCATAAATAAAGACATAGGGAACTTGCAGACTTTGGATCCAACCCAGTTTGGCTTTGTCAAAAGCAGATCATGCCTTCTAAACTTGGTTGACTTTTTCGAAACAGTCACCAAGGCCATTGACGAGGGAAAGGCAGTCCATACAGCCTACCTAGACCTGGCGAAGGCTTTTGATACAATACCTCACTCGGGTATCATTGAAAAACTCATCAACTTAAATGTAAACCCATACATTACAAGATGGGTTGCAAACTGGCTGAGTGACAGAACCCACAGGGTCACAGTTGCTGGCGCCATGTCAGACTTGAAGCCTGTCACAAGTGGTGTCCCACAGGGCTCAGTCCTGGGCCCACTCTTGTTTGGCATCTACTTTTCTGAAGTACAAGCAAACACAGGAGGGTTATGGCTGACAAAGTTTGCAGATGACTGCAAACTGGGCGCCGTAGTTGAAAACACATCCGACACAGATATCCTTCAGAAGGGTCTCACAGAAACGGATAACTGGTGCCAGAGCCATGGCCTAAAGTTAAATGCCAAGAAATGCATAGTCATACCCTTCGGGAAAAATAAGGTTACCCCTAGCTACCATATAGGTGGCAATCCCCTGAACACAGAAAGTTATTAGGGACCTGGGAACCCAGGTTGACAGTAGCCTTTCATTCGACACTCATATTGCTAAAGTAGTTAGGAAGACCTTCTACATTGCCCACCTTATCATGAAGGGATTCACATCTAGATCAAGGGAAGTCATAGTCTCCCTATACTCATCACTCATCAGACCAATGATAGAGTACAATGCCCCATTCGGCATGTATCTGACCCGACACTTGCAGCAGCTGGAGAGGCCACAAAAGTTCCTCACCAAAAGGATAAAGGGTCTCAAAAATCTGTCTTATGCTGCCCGACTGAAAGAACTCCAGTTATATTCAGTCGCTTACCGCTTGCTCAGAGGTGACCTATGCCTGACATACAAGGCCATGTCAAACCCAGATTTGATGAACATGCTTCATCTCAAAAAATCTAGATCCCTCAGAGCCACAAGGGCGGGAGACTTGAACCTCGACACGGTTATTAATAGGACGTGCTGGAGGGATAGATTCATCACCCAAAGACTCCCTATGCTGTGGAACAAAATCCCGGTTTATGTGAGGCAGAGCACCTCGCTGGCCTTGTTCAAGAGGAATCTTGACCAATGGATGGGAGATCGCAGATACACCCCAGGGGTTACCTCAGTGTCACTGCTCGACAGAGGCACAGCAAAATAATGGGCATAGTTTCTCCAAATTAAAGGGGTGGCGTAAGCCACAAAACTATGGGCTAGGCTTATAAATGCCCTCGGGTAGATAGCCTAGTATGAACCTATGAACCTATGAACATGTGGAAGAAAGGTATCCAGACAGTTCCAGTAGTAGTAGGAGCAACTGGTCTTATAAAAAATAATTTAAAACAGTGAAAGAAACTTCTCTGTGTGGAAGATTTTCAGTCCATATATTTCTAGTTAATCACTGTATATTAATCAGATCAGACAATAGTAGTAGAAGTAGCGAACGTAAACACGTCTTAAGTCAAAACAAAACAAAAAGTAATAATAGAAAATATGTAATTGTACAGCATTACTAAGTATTCAAAAGTAATCCAAGCAAGGCAGGCAGTCTGTTTCCAGTCGAAAATCCTTTAAGTACACAGACAAGCAATCCAAGTAAAACAAAAATAGAGTAATAATTTCCTCATAAGCTTTCTAAATATATATATACTTTTTATCAGGCATGGGAGTGGTTTATTGTGCTGGAAAACAAAGTGTTATTGGTACACATGTTAAATTCACATCCCTTCTCCATCAGTGTGACATTCGAGCTGGTCCTGCCCTACCTTGTAGCTGTCATAATAATATATAATCCTTATGTACTTAAATAAAATTTATAATGATGTGGTACCTCTTATTTAACCAAGTAGATTATTAAGTCTGTGATTTTATCCAAGACCATATAGTACATGGCTGGAAGTATATCAACCTTAGTTCATTTGGTAATCAAAAAAATATATATATAAATATATACATATACATTTTGCATGTAAAAATCAGTTTCTATTTTCATAACCTGTTGTTAACAAAGATCGCTTTCGTCCTTCTAGACTTCTTCAGGTCTGTGTACAAGAACCATAAAAGCCTATATAATTGTATAATTAGTTAGTATTGTTATTACCATCATTTTGAGTAAAGTGGAAAAAAGAACCAGAAAAAAATTAAAATAAGAAAAAATGTATGTATGATGATGGAAACAAAATATACACTTAAATTTCAACTGATTTAAAATCAGTTTGTAGAATAAAATAAAATAAAATACAGTTAGTCATGTAAACAATGTGGCAATTTTCTAAGTTCCAGTGCACTTTTAATTGAACAGTAGTAGTTTAGTCCAGGCTTTCCTAAAAGAGTTCAGCTTTAATTGCCACATGAGTTATGTTTCTCCAGAATATTCGGGATGTCTCCTTCAAGATTACCCATGTGTATGTGATCCAAGATCTGGAACTTAAAACATGTGTGCCTTTTATGAAGAGAAAGGTGTTTGGCTAGTGCATTATTTTTACATCCATTGCGGATTTATGACAGATGACATGAAATCCTACACTTGAGTTTATTTACAGTCTTGCCCACATAGAATGCATCACATTCATTGCACTGTGCCCTGTAAATTACTTTTTTTAGTGTTATAGTCACCCCCTGCACTGGTTTTAATGATCTTTTTTAAATAAGGGCAATAAAAACTATCACCTTGCTGTATAAATATACAAAATGTACAATTAGTTTCACATCTTTTAGTGCTTTTCTCACATGGTCTAGGTTTAAATTAAAAAAAACTTCTAATGTTCCTGGCCTTCCTATAAACAAATGATGGAGCTTTGCCTAAGATGTTAATCAGAAAAGGGTTTCCTGTGACAATGTCCCAGTTTTCTTCAATAATATTTTTGATACTGTGATAATCCGGTGTATGTCAGGATGCAGCTATTTTTGCATTTGTTATTCTCTGTGGAATTACTTAACATTTTTATACTGGGTAGGTTGAGTGAAGGTGCTTCAGTCCTTTTCAGTTATATAAAGAATTTACAAGCGTATTTAGATGCGTTACCAATTCATGTAACACCATATGAATTGCAGGAGGAATTACTGGGCACATTGCGGGTGCTGCGAAGAGCACTTTTGGCTAACATCAAAGAGTGAAAGAATACTAATTTCATGAACTTTAATCATACTTTGACTTAGGAATGGGGTCTATTCCTGTCAAGGAATTAGAAACCCAAAAGACTTGGACAAATTAAAAAATCAAGAGGCCTTGAGGATTTGGACAATGTCTCCTAACCACTTTCTAATAGCAAAGCACATTCTGGGAAGTGGGTTTGAACCGTGAAAGCCCTTACTTATTTTGTTAAAGCTTTATACTTTTGCCTGCCTGGAACTCAGCATTGTTTTTATTTTAGTTTGCACACCCTGGGAAAGTCCAGTGCATTAGCAGCAGGCTGAGCAGATCTGTTCTTCTTCCTCATGTGTGGCCATGGAGCCTGACAGTGGCAAAACAGATTTTTCAACCACTGGGGCTAACCTTGCTGCGATCAGTTTCCACCCCTTTTAAAAAGTGCAGCAGCTACTTTACCCTGATCACCCAAGAGGGGGAGTCCTCGAGCGATGCCCTGGTCCACATTTGGCTCCTGGGTCTACTGAAAGCATATCTTCCCACTCCTCTCATACTGAAATTTCTGCAGAAAGCAGTGCAGAACAAGGCAACAGTGATTCTCATTGCCTGCAGTTATCTTCAATATGTGTGATTTCTTTGTTCGGTCTCATGTGATTAACCCACCATGGCTGCTGGACCCCATTCCAAACTTTCTCAGCTGTTCAGGATGCTCACCCAGACATCGCAGCCCTCAAGTTATCTGCATGGTTTCTGAGTTTTTGTGTTGGTTAGACAAACTAGGCTTTTCTCAAAGGTTGTATACATTCTGTCTTCTCCACAGAGCCCCTCTACCAGAAAAGTATACAAAAGTAAGTGGAAGAGATTTTCTGTTTGGGCATCCATTATGGACTCAGAACCTTTTTCAGCTTCTTTCCCTGCTATCTTGAATTTCCTGGCTGACCCTTTTATGACAGAACTAGGGTTGCCAACCATCCAGAATTCTTCTGGACTGTCTGGAATTAAGGGGCACTGTCCAGAAAACGGAGACTACCTTTACCAGACAGGGTGTCCAGAAAAAATAAAAATCAATGTTGCTTCACTGGTTATTTTTCCAGACTAATGGGGCTTCAACTAAATGTATAACCCAATCTTAATCAGGGATTAAAACATTGTTTTTGTTCTTAAAAATTCTACCAAAATCACCAGTTATAGGAGGCACACAGTAAAGTTTTGAGCCAAAATCAGCTGACAGATGCAATTTACTTTCATTAGTTTCTTAAATATCAACCCACCCTCTACATCTGTATAAGCATAGGGCTTACCGACTGTTTTGAGGATCATGGGTAGGTTAGAGTTTGTAAATTCAACATGGCAGCCTCCTTTGGTGGTGAGACTTTACAGAGTGTGATGTTTTTTTCAGAGCTTTAAGCTTGGAAATGTCATGAGCAGGCATAAACATAAAATGCTCTTTGAGCTGGCTTAGTGATATCAATTTAGACAGTTGACTTTAAACAGTAGGAATTGTAAAACAGGCGAACCCAACACTTCAAGCGGACCAGGTGAAGACAGAATTGCACTTAGGATGAGTCATTTGTTGGGATGCACAGCACTCCTTACTGGAGTTTTTGGGGTCTACCAGACTGCAAAGTATTATTTACAGAAGAACACTTGGCTGAAGAGGAGAAACCAAAGGTGATACAGGGGGTGGGAGAATGTATATTTTGTATTCAGATCAAATGCTGTTGTCCCCTACCTCCTTCCTATTTTTTAAAACTGTACTTTACTCTCAAAAAGTTGCCTATACGTATTTCAAAAAGGTTCACATTATTTGCAGCTTACAAACACACACAAGGCAATTTTAGTGGTATGTTGCTGTCTCCTAAACATGTTTTATATTGCATATCTTTATTTGTTTATACAGTTTTAAACATCACCTGCTTTTTCAGCTATAAAATTTCCAAGCGGCAATCTGAAAAACAAAACAAAACACTTAGCTGTCCTCTTGGTAGGGGTGAGGCTTATTTATGTTCATGGTTTTAGCTCATTTTGCTCATTGCTTGCTGTGATTTGGTGTTTATGGCAGAAGGTTCTCCTAGCAGTAGAGTTTCATGTTTTGCAAACAGTTGATTATTTCTGTAAGTAGTTGGTGCAATGTTTGAGAAAGTTGTCCTAGCAAAATACTACAATTTCTAAATAAAATGTTTTGTGTGAGCATCATTGAGTAATTCAGTACCTGTCCTTTTTTAAATACCCCAGCCCTTTATGTAATCATGTGTAGTATGGCATCTCATAGTATAAGTTCCTACATAATAAGATGAGGCAACAGGTAGCTCACTTGTAGATCACAGAGGGTTGTTGTGTAAGGCTGTGGCTCTGAGTGGATACTGGTAACAATCTGATGTACCAGAGGAATCTGTTATAGGACCAGTGTTATTGCATGTGCCATTTGTAATTTATTCCAACCCATAACAAATGTTGGGTAAATAAAAACGTTAAGAATATTAAGACTGGGGCATGTGTGACTAGAAGTGCAGACTTTTCACATATAAATGGATACTTAAACATGGCAAACACCTGGAAAAAACTAACCGGGTTAGCATTCAGTATGAAAATAATATAAGGTTTATGCAAATGGGTAACAAAAAGATGGGCATGCTTTTATGGGTGAAATACCTAGGCATTGTGTTAAGCAGCAAGCTGCAGTTTGCACAAAATGTCATACTAGACAGGAGCAGAAGTCTAGTGCAATGTGGCATCTTATTCAAGGCAATTTAAACAGGACATCCAAAAATGCTTAATGGCCTTTATATTAAACTAATTCACCAGATGCTTTTGCTTTTGTGGATACCAAAACTCAAATCTGTCTTTATTGGAGCAAGACCAGAATTTCAAAATCTAAACTCTCCTGTAAAGACTTAGACTGTCAGTGTACTTAAATATGTTCAGTATAAGGCTAGCATTTTCTATGAGTCTATGTGTTAGTTCTGGAGACTTTAGAAACGATGTTTCCAGAATTGTTGACAAGTAAAATCTCTGAACATGCATCAACACAGTGCAATGTAAAACTGAAAAAAAAATGCTAGAAAGAAAACAGGTTTCAGAAAGCAGTCTCTGGCTTCACACCCTCATTATTACTGTCATGAGGAATTTCATTTGTTTTGTTTCGTTATCCATTTATGGTATCTGACTCTGGTACAAAAGTTACACACATTTTGCTTTCACGTACATGTCCAGAATTTTTGACATGAAAAGTTGGCATACCTTGACAAGACTAGCTATTTTACAATTGATGTCCAGTTGTTGGCCATTTCCAGCTTTTACATAGGTGAAAATCAAACTCCACTTGCTTTGTTGAAGTTGTCTAAGGCCTTCTTAAGGGGCACTTTCATTTTCTGGCCTCATGTTAGTGATCCAGTACTGTGCTGGAACATTGGAACATTATTGTTCTTCAGGCATTGATGAGACCTCCATTTTAACCTGCAGTGATAGTTGAACTGCAATGTTTTTGTTGAAAAACATTGTTTCTAGTGATGGTTACTTCCATTAGAATGGATGAAAGAAATTCATACTCTTTCTTGTAAGCCTCCATACTTGGTATGTCACAAGGACAGTGTATCACTGAGGACAAACCCTTCTTTTCTGGCCAAGGTAGCTTTGGATTTTTTGCTGTACCAAGCCATCAGTCTTCCCATTTTCTTTCCCCACTTTTCCATTAAGGGAGAGTACATGCTACATTTTTTGGATGTACACCAACAGCTCAGATTTTATTTGCATCTTACCAAGAACATTAGAAAGACTGACCCGATTTTTTGTATTCTTTTCTTCTACTTAATTGGGTATATAAGGAGAAAGGTCTGTCCCAGGCAGTCTGAAGGCTCATTCTACTAGGGCTGTTTCTACTTCATCAGCCTTTTTCTCCAGAGTACCAATTGATGACATCTGTATAGCAGCTACTTGATCTAATGTGTCCACACCTTCATATTTGACTAGAAACTAGACTTGCAGTCGAGGTCCAGCGTGTCTTTTAGCTCAGCCATTCTCTGGAGTGCCCTTCCTTAAGCTCTCCCAAGGTTTGGAGTACATGGGGTCTCTGAAGTGTGGAAAGAAACAGCGTCAGATATGAAAGTTATGTACTTACCATAACAATAGATCTGTGTTTGCCTCCTCAACTTCCCTCTCCCTACCAGGTCTTATTTCATATTCTGTTGTGTCTAGAGTGACCACACTGATCTGTTGGGAGCCTGGTCATGCTATATCTGTATGTTCTGTGTCCCAGGTGTACCTCTGTGTATCTTCAGGGATTATTCTGTTTTGTGGGGGTGTGATTGTACTTGTTGTAGGAACTGTGTAAACTCAGACTGAAGTACATTGATGCTAGGAAGAGAATTATGGGTAAAGGGATGACCCTGAGCCTTGGATCCAAAGTCTGGAAAGTGGCTGTAGTCGGATCTGTTTAGATTCAAAGATCCATTTATTGAGGAGGACAAATGCAGACAACACAGGTCTACCATTATGGTACACAAGTAAGTAATTTTTTTTTTTTCATTTTATAGTTCCATTAGGTTTTAAATGCAGACTTATCAGCACCACGTATTAGGGTTTCAAGAGAAAAATCCTGGAAGGTTTAGATGCGTCATTCACCACCATTCATAGTTATTCAAAACAAACACAGCAAGTGTGGCAAAGAGTTATCATGCTGTTGCTTTGGGGCTAGCCATGCTTCACTTGCTGTTTTTCACAAAGGAGCAAGTCAAGTGTTAAATCTGTCCCATCTTTTAATGAATGGTTTAATTAGAACTTAGGTTTTTTCACATAATGCATGGATGAGCAATTGCGGTTTTATTTTCTAATTATGGTATTGTACTGTTTACTTTATTTCTCTCTCAGTTAAGACAGCTGAAATCTTTTGAGCTATCCTTGAAAATTTCATTGTCTGATTTTATTATCTTTTTGTTATCGTATTCCAAACTAGAAGGGCAGTTCATGTATTCCATCTCATCAGTTTTCCAGTCCTATAGATGAGGTTAAGGGTGTAGTCTTCCAGAGCTAAAAATAGACAGGATATTTGTATAAGGGTGTTGGAAGGTAATAGCTTAAACTGTATGTTTTAAAGTTCTAAAACCCCATCCAGTGTAAAAATCTTCATCGGACTCCTAAAGAGATTCCGGCTGCATGTTTCAAAAGGAAGGCTATTTTAACATACTGTTATATTTCTATGTTATTAACATAACTTTTGTCCTGAGTAATGAGTTCATGCATTTATAATGTAGATGCGAAGACATGGTTGATGTACGAAGATTAAAGATGTTGCAAATGGTACAGCTATTGAAATGTGAAGAGGATGCTACTCAGGTAAAGTCTAATTTCCTATTATGAAATGTGATTGAGTTATTTTTGTAATCACTTTTTCTTGCCTGTTTATTTCTTAAGTCTTTTTCCTCACAAACCTGCCAGCCATCAACCCCCCAACACACACACACACACACACACACACACACACACACACAGCTGTTAGCCTATTTGTTCCTTACTACAGTGATCTTTGTTCCCGCACATCACAATCCGTGGGGTTATCCCATTTTTCAAGTGGGATTTACCATATCAGAAGTAATTACTATTAGCATGTGGCATAAGGACAAGATTCAGTCAGCAAATACAGGAGAGATGCCTGAATAGAGAAATGATAAAAATCAGCAAGCAAGGGAGAGTAGTATTGCTAAAAATAAATTCAGAGGAGTACCTTCACAAGGTGGTCCCTGTTTTTGCAAAATTTCACCAAGACAACACTGATATGTAGACAGTATTTCATGTCGCATGTATCATGTACACTAGTAGGTTCAAAATAAAAAAAGATGGCTGGGTACACAAATCCCAAGATAAAAAAGTGCCCATTCGTTAGGCGTACTGGTGCCAGGACTTGAAAAAGTGACAGTGAAGAATCCTCAAGACACGGAAACATTCCTACAATGGGGTTAGGCCAGGCTCAGGGGGAGAATGGCTTCCCTGTTGTAAAAGGAAGTAGTAGTCCACAAAAACTGACAGGCCATAAAGACGATGGGGTGGACTAATGAGGATAAGGAAGAAATTATGTAGTGTTACTATTATGCAAGAAGCCCAAAATTTCCAGATAGAAGATATTAAAAAAGATTGAGAGAAATTTGAGGAAAGAAAAGTACTTGCACAAGGAAAGTTGTCAAAAGCTTCAAATGCAAATTTGTGTTCATTTCATGAAAAACATTCTATAAACCAAGAAACCTTGGGCTGTTTGGAAAAAGAAGCAACTGAGGAAGTGTGAAAATATAAAGAACAAAACCTAGATATTTTTGAAAGTTATGAAAAAGAAACATGGACATGGGAAAGAAAGATCTGATGTAGTGCAATATTTATGCAAAGGAGAAAGCCTAACTAATACAAAATAGCAGCTTCAAAGGTATTTGAAGAGAAATACAGGCAAAGGTACCGAGGTATGGAAAATTTCACAATACAAAACATAAGATTACAAAGGGGTGCACAAAACAGAAGATTAGTAAAGCAGAAGTTAAACAAATAGAAGCTGAAGTTGTGGAATACCTGCAAACTGAAGGATTTAATGTAGAAAGGCTAACACAGGTTGTCACTGCATGATAGAACAATGAGTCCTCAAAGTAAAGAGAAACAGGTGGAGCGGGAGACATCTGAAGAAGAAATATGGACATGAGAAAGAAAAATGGATTTAATATGGTGCATTATTTATGCAAAGAAGAAAACAAAACTATTCAATACAAAAGGTGACACCAGAGATATTTCAAAAGAAATATAGGCAAAGGCATCCGGATATGGACAATTTTACTATACAAAAAATAAGAAAACAAAGGAGGAAGTAGAGAAGAGGATTAGTAATGGAGAGGTTAACGAAATAGAAACTAAAGTTACAGATTATCTGTGAAGTGAAGGATTTAGTGTAGAAAATCCAACTCTGGTAACGTCACAGCATTATAGAACATAGAGTCTTCAAAGTAAGGAAAAAGAGGTGGAATGGGAATCATCTAATCATTTGCCACATGAAGGTATTCTGAGCCTTCAGTAGAAAACCAGTACACAAGTTCAGTTGGTGTTGCACAGCAAGGGAAGGGGCAGGAAACGGTGGCAACTCTGACACACTTGATGATGTGGAGTGATTGGCCAGTGAGTTCTCATATGAAAGAACAACGGATGACATGGGATGCAGCTGAAGAGAATATGTCATGGGAAGATGCGCTAGAACTTTCTGAAGAATGCCAACAGGAAACCGCGAATAAAGAAAGTGCCCTCCATTTAGAAGAAAAAGATCTAAAGGAAGAATTGCTTTATTTAATAGAGATGGATAGACATATTAAGATTGATACATGAAGTAGATTAAAGAATGCCAGTAAGACCCAAAATGCTAGAAGCCCGATAAAATGGACTCCGTAATCAAGACTATTAACAGAAATTCATGAGATATAACTGAAGTAAATAGGATGTATGGCAGCTAAATTAATAACAGATAAAGTCTTACTACAAAAATACGGGGTAATAAGGGGAAGAAATCAAATGCCATCATGGAAGTATCAAATATAGAATACCATAAAGCAGTTATGACGAGAAGTGTCACTGTTAGAAGAGTATAGTAGAGGGAGCAGTTCAACAAAAATATGTAGAAAGATAGATGTGATAAAAGCAACGCACAGTATTAGAACAGCTCAGGATCTGTAAACCAGTAAGAGAATAGGGAAGCAGCCTTCAACACTTTTAAACAAGAACAATATCTAAGCAGTTCAGTATTTTCGGGGGTCTTTGGAATGTGGTTCTTTGTGGCCTTCTGAACTGCTTAGAACAGATCAAGATCTATCTTACACTATTGCAAACTAAAGATACTGGCACAGGCAGCAAAACTTAGAAAGATATGCAGATAAGTATAAAGAAAAAGTGCAAAATAAGCAATTCGCTGATGACCCAAAACAAGTTTTATAGAGAATTGGGAAACAAAGCAAAAGAATTAGAAGCACCACCAAAAAATGAAGAATTAGACACATTTTGGAGACATATCTATAAAGATCCTGTAGAACATAAAGAGATTTGAGTGGATAGAAGTAGAAAAAGTAGTTCAAATGTACGGGATATGAAATGTGGTGAAGTAACGGCCAGAGAAACTGAAACAAAATTAAGAAAAGCTCCTAAATGAGAAACCCTAACTTCTAGCTAAAAGTGTGAACATCTTTAAACAAAAATTTACCCTAAGTAAGAACTACTTACTTGCACACCCCGAACAGACACCAACCTGGTTAACAACAGTAAAAGCTGTACTCTTCCTTAAGAGTGGACCTGCAAAAAGTATAGACCAATAACTTGCCTTCCGATGATGTATAAACTATATGCTGCAATGAATGATGACAGAGTTTATAATCATTTAGAAGAAAGCTCTGTCAAGATAATAGAAGAAAAGGATAACAAAAGAAAGTCATATGGAACAAAGGATCATTTGTTGTTAGTAAAGTCGTAATGGAGAATTGTAAAAAGAAGATTAAGTATGACATGGATAGATTACAAAAAATAGAATTTGACAGCAAGCCACATCCATGGATCAAGGAGTGCTTACAGATATATAACGTACACCCTACGTTGATCAATTACATAAGTGACCATGAAACAGTGGCAAGTCACTTGTAATTAAGCCATGATAAAGGGCAGATTATTATCCCAGGGATAATGATTCAAAAGAGGATACTCTAGGATGACTCTCTGTTATGCTGCTCTTTTATTGTGCCCTTACCCCATTAAGTTGTTTACGTAACTAAGTCATGGTTACAGTCTGGCTCCCAGACAACAAAAAAGTATAAAGACCTTTCATCTTCTTTTTGTGGATGATTTAAAACTGCATAATTCATCAGATGAGGAGCTGAAAGCACAACTGGAAGTGGTGAAAACTTTTTCAGATAATATAAGAATGTCATTTGGTCTTGATAAATGTGCAAAAGTAACAGTATAAAGCAGGAATATCTGCAACACCAAAAAAGTGTCAGTCTGGAACAGGCACGTGATATAAAGGAACCTGAGCAGAAGGTAGTATATAAATATTTGGGAACTGAATGATCAACAATTAAACATGAACAAATGGGAACAATATTCACTAAGGACTATTTTAGAAAACAAAAGTTTATACTGACATCTGGGAACAAAGTCCAACCTATAAACCTGTGTACCCTTCCTGGTCTAACTTACAGATTTGGAGTGATTGACTGGCCCTGAAAGCTATAGGATAAGTCAGACAGGAAAACAAGAAAATAGCTTCATGCTTATTGAATGACGTATAAAAATCAGTTTATACCAAGATTATGTATTCCTTGTTCTGAAGGAGGTATGGGTCTCCTCAAAATTGATGTGTGTAGATTTGCAGTCATATGACTGCATACATATTTGCTGACCTCGCCAAATCCAAACATAGTGAAAGTTTTGAAACATGAAGAGAACAAATCTGACTTCCCTGCTTAGTTTAGCAGAAGTATATGTGCTAAAAAACAAGAGAGATATAGTTGGAAGTATAGAAAACTCCTGGAACAACCTCATGTCAATCAGGATATGCTGCATGAATGGTTAAGGAGAGGTGATTTTAAACCAAAAGATGAAAGGTTAGTATTAGCGGCCCAGGAAAGTGCAGATTCTGTAAACAGAACTGGAAACAGTCGCACATCTTGTTGCTGGGTGTGTTGCACTAATGGCAGAGGGCCTGTATACTGGAACCATGGTAATGTGACAAGACTTGTGCAAACACTACAATATTGAAGTAGCTGAGAAGCATTGGAAACACAAGCCACAAAGCATTTTAGAGAATGATGAAGTTTATATAATATGGGATTAACCATTACCAGCAGTTCAAAAAATACATGCGAGAAAAACAGATGTAGTAGTCCATGAAAAGAAGACAAAACCTGCTGGAGAGACAGGTTTGTCTCCCAGAGACTTCCTCATCTTTGGAATAGACTTCCCATACATGTCAAAAAGAGTACCTATTGATCACTGAAATTGCTACACCCAGTGATTACAGTGTATTGCATACAGAGAGAGACAAAGTCATAAAATACCAGGATTTGCAGGTAGAAAAAAAAAAAGAATTTACAGCCCTGTTTAAATATGCTACTGATATATGTAACTCCATATGAATTGCAGGAGTTATTTCTGGGCATATTGCGAATGCTGCAAAGAGCACTTTTGGGTAACATCAAAGATTGAAACAGTACTAATTTCACAAACTTTAGTCATACTTTTACTTAGGAATGGGGTCCATTCCAGTCATGGTATTAGAAACCCAAAAGACTTGGAGAATTTAAACAGTGAGAAGCCATAAGGCAGCTAGCTGTTCTGCTATCCTAACCCTCCCTTTACATTCCTAGTGCGAGTGCTGCCTGAGCAGTGCATATAATATTATCTGCCTGCACATGTGTGCTTCCTGCATATGCCTAGAAGCAAATGCTGTCTACAAGCACCTCTTGGCATGACCAGGTGGATGCCGTAATCTGCTAAGGTTTCACTGGAGTCCAGTGCATTTAGTTCTTCCTCAGAAGTGGGTGAGCCAGCATCAGCTGTTTACTGCCACCTCCCATCACTATGTACTACCCTGATTGATTGTCTCTGTCATAGTCAGGGCTTTCACCGCATGCCACAGAACCAGCTTGGTTGCCTGTTTTAATGTGTGTTGCAACACACTGACATCTCTTCCTTTCATTATTTACAGTTATTCTTTAGTTTGCAGATAAAGCTAAATGATTATTTGACTGCTTATGTACTGTCGAAATGTAAATTACTTTTTCACATTATTTTTGCCTTGCTGGCATGCACGTTATCATTGTCTGTGTTACAGGGAAACTAGCCTAATGAGCAGATCTGAACAGTGAGCTAGTCCCTGTCAGGGTAGCAGCCACATAAGCCTAATATGAAAGATGTTTCCTTGATGTTTTAGGTATTTAAACAACTGGACATCTAGTAGCCTTAGCATGTAAATAAATGCAGTAATTAAGGATTGCACTGGTGCTGCGGTAGTGCTGTCGTCTCACAGTAAGACGTTGTCCCGTTCGATTCTCAGCTAGAGCATCTTCTGTCTGGATACATGCGTGAATGGGCGTACCTTCGTTGAAGGTTGTGCGTTAGGGCTGGCAATTCGGCATGTAAAAATCTACTGCCAATCATTAGCGGACCGGAGTTCCGCTGTGGTGACCCCTAACCGGGAAAAGCCGAAAGATACAACAACAACTTTATTCAGTTTCCTGCTTCAATTCAGTATCGATTAGACTTCTTGCACTTACAGTATAGGTAAGTGGTGTGCACCTCTTCTTTTCAGAGGCTGTTTTTGAATGACTCGTATTTACTCGCTAACTTATGTTCCACTGTGGCTTTGTTCCCCACATTTCAGAATTTTTCTTGTCCTGGAGTCTGTCTTGTCCCTAGTCATTGCTTATGCAGAGATAAGACTGATGAGAAAAATCCCATCTCCCCAAAAAAAAAAAAAAAAAAAAAAACAAGAGTCAGCATTCAGTCAAAGGATACCATCATCAAAGTGCTTCTTGTACTGTCACAAATTGTCATTGTCATTCAGAGTAAAACTTGCTGACCTATGTTCACATAACTTAATACATTAAAGACTTAGATGATCATCATAAGGATCATTGCTATAGTATCAGTCATAATACTTAGGAATCCACTGCAAGACACTTGCCCGTCTGAATCCACTGCAAGACACTTGCCCGTCTGATTCCTCGAGCTGATTAATGGTTTGGGCATGTGGAAGGTGCCCTGAAGGCCTTGGAAGCCAACTGGCTGTTTTATTCAGTACAGGATACAACCCATATAGCTAAGGCTACTGCAGCTGTGACCATTCAAACATCTGCTGTTATGGTATGTTTACTTACACAACTGTACTTTTTTGTCTAAGCCACCAGAGGATCTAAACTGGTGCCCATTAGTACTACTTTTCCTAATGAGAAGGAAAGTTGTATCCTTTGCAGGTTAGGCAATAAGTTTTCTGTGCTTTGTTCACTCAGTGTATAGGAGCTTTAAATTACCAGACCCATATGTTCCAGTATCAGGGAGCTATTTAAGCAGCTTTGCAGCAATGATAACTTCTTAAACTTATGCAGGCTGAAGTAAAATTAAGCAAGATGTCACATGTGGCTCTGATTTCTTTAGATATCCATGGCAGGGTAACAGTCTTGCACGGTTATTAGTCAGCATGTGTTGCTGAGAATTCACCCTTTACCATAAGGATATGGGCCTTTAGATGAAAATATTTTGTTTGGGCCTCCATTTCTGGAAATGTTTAAAGGACTAAAGGAAAAAGGCAAAATATTCACAGTGTTACAAGAATATTTAAACTAAACTGTGACCCTTTTACAGGAGGTAGAGCAGTTTAAACATTGACTGTTTTTGAAGAAAACCAGCGGAAGCGAGACAATTACCCCATCTCCTAGTCAAGAGGGTGCCCCTAATTTTTGCTGTTTTACCCCATTCCTGTTTCTCCCACTGCTTCCATGTTAATTTACTTGGCTGAATGATGCATTTTTTTTTGAATGACACATGGATCACCCTGATCAAAGACTATTGGTTAAGGATGGTAGTTGCCTTGGGATATGGAATCAAATTCATGGCTTTCTCACCCATCATAGGAATAACTCTTCCCTTCACTCAACAGAACAGAGGCCTTATCAGGTCCCATCTTAGAGCAACTTCTGTCTCCTACTGTAATAGATGTGTCCCTGCAGAAGAAGAAGGAACACCTTTCATTCAAGACTCTTTCTGGTGGCGAGGAAAAACAAATCTTAAAGACCCATTCTAGATGTCAAAGTAGTAAACAAATTTATTGCCATAAAGGTCAGAATGCTAACCCTGTGCCCCCCCCCCCCCCCACACACTTAGTCTACTGTTGCCAGAGGCCCTTATATCTCCATTTACAAGGAACACAGAAGGTTTCTGAAGTTTATTGCAGGAATTCATTTCCGTACCCTTTGGGCTCTCTGCTGCTCCAAGGGTAAAAGTTTAGCTTCTCAACTCCACTGTGTGCCCAATTTGGATTAAAGGCCATCCACACTTGGAAGACTGCCTAATACAGGCCTTTCCTAGGATTAGCTAATGAAAGTTCTGTAGCATACTGTTTCATGCCTAACCAGCCTGTGTGCTTGTTTGCCAGTATCGTACCTTCCTCACAGGAAGACCTTTCTTGGAGCAGTTCTGGACACCAGAAAGCCCAGCCTATCACTTCCTCTTTAAAATGTATTTTCTTTAAACAACTCTTTCCTACAAACAACAGAAAAAAGCTTGCATCCTGTGGGTACTGTGGTGCATGTCAGCTTCTCTCCTATATGGTCCCCCTGGCAAGGCTGTGCCTGAGGAAGTTCCATTCGTAGTTAAGGAACTTTTGATATTAACAATTTCACCCTCTAGAGAAAGTATTGTCAGTAGCAACTACCATCCAAAAGGAGTTCATTGGGAGTGCATTCCAGGGGTTGTCCAACCCGGGCATGCCTTTTCTAAGTCTCCCTCCTGTGGATCACAAATCTTGACTATAGAATCTTGTACAAGAACCTAAACAGATCAGCAAAAATGGAAAAATAGAAGGTGGTAGCCCTGGTATATGTCACAGTCTAGATTTTTAAGTTGACTTGAAGTCCTAGTGTATTGAAAGAAATCAAAGACAACCCTATACTTGTGATATTTCAGCCTACAAGGATCAACACACTTTTACCATCTCTACAGACTGGCCATTATCACCTGGAATCAGGCCATCCAGCATAAGATATATCTGCAGGCTTTCTACATCTCTTGCCTTACAGTAACATGGTTTAGCAGCTGTGCAGGTCCTTCTTCAACCCCCTCAAATGGAAATGACACCAAAATAGTTTTCCACAACTTGACTGTTTAGTGACAACCTGAAGATATGCTCACTTCCTTCCCCTTTGAATCACAGACTCAAACTTCTAAGTGTATCCTTGCAAAGAAAAGGTGGGTTTTCAGTCCAGTGGAACAGAATGCACTGTATGTCTTCCAATTTTCATCTTTCTTGAGGTCCTCATTTTGATAGGAGAAGACAAAGAATGTTTTCCCACTGGTCTCTTTTGTCCAAAATGGTCCTAATTCTGTAGTGCATCCAGATCTGAGCAGCCTCTGGCTAGTAGTCTGGAGGATAGGAACCCGATCCTGTTATTTATGGGACTGCTTTCCAAACAAAGTACTATATATATGGCAAGTAGCCAGAAAGCTTGCTACCAAGAGGTCTTGCTTAGCATAATGGAAGAGATTTCATTTGTGGATTTGCCATACGTGGCATTCATCCTAAAGCAGCAGTCCAACATGTTTACTTTCCTTGATGGTGTTGTATTTATTTTACATTTGTCTATTCAATTTTTATTTACCTATTTGTTGACTGGGTAAGGCCACTGTACAAACTGTTCCTTTTCAGTGCATATCTGAAAGACTTGCTCAAACTAACACAGTAGGCAAATGAAGGCGGAAAGAATAAAACCATGTACAATGGGAACAGGAAGTACCTCATGCTTTAGACCTTTGTGATAACTACTGCTTGATAAGGGCCTAGCATATGACTTTGTAAAAGTACACATTTTAGCAAATTTGTCTCACCTGCCCCCATTGACAAGTACTGTTATATTGAGGCAGTTTTTAAAGTGGTCCTTCAGTCGAGACCCCCCCCCCCAAAGAAACTAGTCCATTCTCTTTGGGGTGCTTAACTTTGTAGTAGAAGATTTGACACTGCATCTCTTTGAGTTAGGTAGCAAAGCTGCAGTAAAATTCTTGTCCTGGAAGACATTTTTCTTGGTATCAATATCTTAAGCTAGAAGAATTTCAGAGCTGCAGGTCTTGACACACAACAATGGTAGATAATCTTTCATAGCTGCAGAGTGTCACTTGGCACTAACCCTTCCTTAATACCTCAAATGGTCTCAGGGCTATCTGAACAAAGTTATTCATCTACCAGTGTAGTTCCCTTTACCGCAGAGTAATGGAACATTTGTATATTTGATGTATGTGCAAAGGCAGCTATGTTATGATATTGAAACCACCAAAAAACTTTTGGAAAACAAGAACAGCACTTTGAATTCTTTTTGCTAGGGAAATAGGGCTGACAAGTCCCCAAGTAAAATCTTTCTAAATGGTTTGCTAATTGTAGTGTTGTGTTTTTAACAGAACCACTGTAGAAAATTGTATACAGGCAGGTTAAGGAGGTGCACGCTACTAAGGCAGCAGCTGCCAGGTGGCTTTTTTCAGAAATTTCCCATCTCAAAGTATTTGGGAAGCAGCAACCTGGACTTCCAACCATATTTTTGTAGCAGAACAGGATTTGCCACTGGTGATTTACAGTGCATGCTTTTTCCACCACCCTAGCTGTGTGCCCAAGGAGTGTATTGCTTTAGTTCTCTTCGCAAGCCTTTTAATAATACCACAATAGTAATCCTTACACTGAACATTACTCACCAGTAGATATTTGAATACAAGAATCACTGTTGGAGTGTAAGAATGGCAGCGCCTCAAAACAGCATGTGTTAGTACTACAGAACAGATGTGTGGCTGAGCCAGGTGTGGAAATAAAGTACATAAGGAAAGCTGGTGGTGGGAATGCAGAAGTCCAGGAAGTGATCAAAAGAAAGGAACAGTGCAGGAAAAAATGTGGGATAGAAAAGACCAACCAGGCTAGGAAGGAATACTGGTTGGCTAACAAAGAAACTAAGAAAGGAGTTGCAATAGCAAAGAATAGGGCATCGGAGGCACTCTACCAACTTCTGGGAAAGTGACTCAGTAGGTGAACTCAGTAGGTGATACAAAGAAACTATACTAGGTTGCAAGGCAAAGACAGAAAGATAAAGAAGACAGTGAGATACCCTTCATAAGGGATCCAGCAACAACCTGCTCACAAGTCCATAGGACATCAGTGGCAGATGGAAGGAGTATTTCCAGCAGCTTCTGAATGAAGAAAACCCCACAGAAGCTGTACTGCCCCAGAAACAGCCTACAGTGAGAGAAGAAGAGGAGCCCACCCTAGAAGAAGTAAGAATAGCATTAAGGAAAATGAAGTCAAGGAAGGCAGCAGGCTCAGATGAGGTCACAGCAGATATGGTAAAGATGTTGGGTGAGACAGGGGAGAAATGGCTCCTGAGGGTACTCATAGCAGTGTGGAGAGAAAGGTATATACCAGATGACTGGATAAGCATACTCATGCCAGTGTACAAGAACACATGGGACATCCACAACTGTGGCCAGTACAGAGGCATCAAACTCCTCTCACATTGCATGAAAGTTCTGTAGATGGTGATTGATAAATGGATATGCAGATTAGTAGAAGGTAAGATGGGAGATGAGTAGTTCGGATTCAGATCAGAATGTAGCACAAGTGACCCAATGTTTGCAGTGAGACAAATAGTTGAGAAGAAACTAGAGATGAGGAAAGAGTCCAGCTGCGCATTCCTAGACTTGGAGAAAGCATACAACAAGGTCCCAAAAAAGCTGATCTTGGCAGTACTGTGGCGGTTCAAAGTCCCAGAGTCATTGGTAGAATTAGTGCAGGCTATGTACAAGGACCCAGTGACTCAAGTACGAACAGTGTTCGGTGTCACAGAGAGGTTCCCAGTGGGAGTGGGTGTACACCAGGGTTCAGCTGAGTCCACTGCTGTTCATGTTGGTGATGGACTACATTAACAAATAGGTTGGAAGGGACAGATCAACAAAGTTACTGTATGCAGACAATGTGGCATTACAGGCAGACTGAGCAAGGACTTTAGCAAAGGATGGGGGAATGGAATGCAAAACTGAAGGCACATGGAATGAAACTAAGCAGAGATAAGACAGTGGTAATGACAGCAAATTGGGGAAATCAGATGAAGCTGAGAACTGAGATAGAAGGGAAGATGGTGGAACATATAAATATCTTCAAGTATCTGGGAGAGGTGGTTCAGGGGAAGGGAAGTCTGAATAAAAAGGTCAAAGCTAGAATCAGAGGGGCTGCAGCCAACTGTCATAGAGTCTCAGGTGTAGTATATGACAGAAGAATGCCAAAGAAGCTGAAATGTAAGGTATACAAGATAGTGGTGTGACCAGTACTACTATATGGTACAGACACCTGGGTAGTAAAGACAGAGCAGATGAAGAAGCTAGAGGTAATGGAAATGAAGTGCCTGAGAAGGATGGTAGGATGCACTCTGTGGGACAGATGAAATGAGGACGTAGGAGCAGAAGCCAATGTAGCTCTAATTGCAGAAAAGATCAAATAGAATAGATTACGGTAGTTCGGGCATGTGCAGAAATGCAGAAGACATTCTGATGAAGATGATTTGCGACAGACAGGAAGAAGGTAAGAGGAAAAGAGGACATCCAGCAAAGAGGTGGATGGATTGTGTGAAAGAAGATCTGCGACAGTCAGGCAGGAGTGTGGCACTGAGTCGAGGGAGGTGGTGACAGTTAACATGATACCTCGACCCCATGTAGAAAATGGAAAAAAGGGGGCTGAGGAGGAGAAGGATGATGATAATGAATCACTGTTATCGGCTTCCTCTCTCCCACCCACCACCCAACCACCTGGTACCTCTCTTTTGTAGTGCTAGAAAATGAGAATATTTTGAGGGTCTACAAAAGCACGCTTATACTTTCTCTGTTCTTTCCTGTCCTTTTGGTCAGGTCCTTGCATTCTTGCCTGATTATGGCTTTCTCTAATATTTAGATTGTACAGGCAGGCTGCCTATTGAAATTCAGGAGAAGAGCGAATCTCAGATACTTGGGGGGGGCAAGCCCCCTTCTTCCCCAAACTGATGTATAGATCCACCTGAGAATATCGAATGCTGAGATGATCGAAGACCACATTGTCAGGACAAAATGAACGAAAACCCATTTCAGTGGTGAAAGACCAGATCAATGAAGATCTTCCCAGGGTAACTTTTTGGCCAACGAGGTAAACTTTGTCCTTTTTCCAACTGTAGTGTGATTTCAGAGTTGGTATATTAGTTTGGGGGGCACATCCTCTCACACATTGGGGGGTTTGGGACATAGCCCCCCCCCCAACCTGGGTGGGTTGAGGATAGTACAGTTTAGGTTTTGTGAGTGTTTGAATGAGTGATTACTTACCCTGGGAAGATCGTCGTTGATCCGGTCTTTCGCTGAACTGGGTTTTCATTCATCTCATTTCGGCGATGTGGTCTTCGATATTCTGGGGTTTTGACATTCTGAAGTTGACCCATGTATATATACATACCACATCCAAGACTGCCATACCTCAACGAAAGGAAGGATTCTGAGAAGTGGCCATCTCAGACTTGGTTTTGCAGGCATTCATTCTGCGTATTTTGGAACTCGCTGAAGTGAGTCATGATATTTCAAATGGCTACCATACAGGCACACTTATTTGTGACACTTCTGCTCACATTAAAGTAACTAAACATATTTTTTTCTATTGAGCATTCTTCGGACATCCTTAGCATGGGGAGGAGTTCATCATTGGTCTGTGGATAACTAAACCTCTGATGCCAATTCAAATTGAGATACATTCTCCTGAAGCTATTTCCTGGCATTATTATTTATTTTATTTTATATTTGTTTACCGGGAGAGTCCGAGTGGGAATAAAACCCTTTTTCAGCGGAGGCCCGGGGAGAACAGCTCCATTGTTAGTAAACTATTTTGTTAGTAGAAAGAAAATTGTATAATACAATAAAGAAAAAAATAGTAACAGACATTCATAACGGTAAAAAGACTAGAACAGAATAAATTGGTCAAGTTGGAGACAAGACCAATAATCTTGTATAACAATGCTTCCATTAGACAGTTCTTATAGTAGTAGCAGGTAGTGACATTGTATACAATAAGAGTGCAATTCCGAATCTTAATCTTATATACAAGTACTCACAGTAAGACGCTGTCCAGTTCGATTCTCAGCTAGAGCGTCTTCTGTGTGGAGACATGCGTGAATGAGCATACCTTCGTTGAAGGTTGTGCATCAGGGCTGGTAACTCGGCACGTAAAACTCAACTACCAATCATTAGTGGACCGGAGTTCTGCTGTGGCGACCCCTAACCGGGAAAAGCTGAAAAGACAAAAAAGTCTTAAATACAAATAGCATAGCAAACTGAAAACTTAAAATCTAGTACATATTAACAGTGAGAGAGGAAAGAAACAACATGTTAGTCACATGGCTTAAATTCAGTGCTCATTACATATGCAATTAAAATTTTAAAATCAGCTAGATCCATGGTTTGGACTACTCATGCCCAGTACATGTACAAGTCCAGGAATTGGTGAGGTGGGCTTTAATGTGATGCTTGAAGTTTTTTAAGCTAGTTATAGTTCTAATTTCAAGTGGTAAGGCATTCCATAGTTTAGCAACGAAGTAGGAGTACCTGAGCTATTTTTACCCTGGATACTTCAATTAGAGCTTTATTAGTGGATCTTAGTGGACGGGTACTTATATGGGGATTGAGGAGGCCTTGTAGAGCTGGTGTTTTATCGGGTTTATAGTACATTTGGTGGGCAGTAGAGAGTTGCGTGAGAATGAGTTGGTGGGGTAGTTCTAACCAAGATAGTTGTCTTAGGGCCTTACAATGATGGCTTCTAGGAGGACAGCTAGTGGCAAATTTACCTATCTTATTATAGCAGGCACCTAGCTTGCTTAGGTCTGATTTGGAGAGGTTGATAAGGATGGGTGAGGCGTATAGTAAAGTTGACAGATGATGAGTTCTGGCTGTGGTTATTCAGGAGTTTGTGGTTGGGTAGTTTTTGCATCTGTATAAGGTACCTTTTTTTTGTGTACTTTTTTACAATCTGGGCAGTGTGTAAGTCGAACTTCAGATTTTGATCAGTAACAACACCGTGAAGGTGGGTGGATGGTACTGATTCAGTGAAAGTCTTATTACTGGATGTGATGTTGAAGTAAGTGGATTAGGTTTTGAATTTAGTGGAATGGAAGAGCATGAGTTTAGTTTTATTTGGGTTCAAGATTAATTGGGCATCTGCCAACCATGATTCAGTAGTATTGAAGGATGTTTGGGTTAAGCTTTGTAGTTCAGGTAGAGTTGGGGCAGAACATATGACAGTGGAGTCATCTGAATACTGTATAAGGGTGGCTAGAGTTGTAGCATTATGGAGATTATTTGTAAACAGGTTAAAAAGGAGGGGGCCGAGAAAAGACCCTTGAGGCATGCCCATAGTCACTGGTAGTAAGGGAGAATGATACTGCAGCAGTGATCTTTGTATTCAAACATTTACTGTTATGGCAGGTGGTGTTCTCACAGAATGGTGCTTTCCATGTCCTTTTTCTCTGCTGTTGAGTATAGCAGTAAAGCCACCACTCTAGAGGTTAAAGTGGCATGGTAGCCTTCCCTCACTGAAGTTTTGCATCGTCCCCTAGCATGTAACTTCAGTGAGATTAAAGATGGCTCACTAGTGTTATAATCAGAGGGAGTGAAGGATAATGCAAGAACTTGTACACAGAGGGAAGTTGGTAACCATTTTTTTAGGTTTCTGTTTCAGTTCAGATGAGAGACTTGGACAGAGAAGAAATACAACACACAAAACAGCAGAAATGAGACTGGGCAAGAAAATCACTTAAGAAACTAACTAAAGGATTTGCTTAGCTTGTTAATTTTAATAGGTAAGGGCAATGAGCTGCATCAGTTATTTTATTTATTTATTTTATTTATTTAATTGTGGCTACCAGAAATTAGTTGGTGTGTTTGAGAGCACTTCTGAACTAGGCCCTTACTAATGGCATTTAAATTCTCATTACTCATATTTGTTAGGTGCCATGCTCCCTCAGTTTATGCCATCATCCCTGTTCTGTAGGTTAGAGCTTATTCTCCGTTTTTCATTGCTGTCACACTCAGTGTTCAGATTCAGATTTTGCATGCTATAGTCATCTCAAGGTAGTGTTTTTCTGTGTAGAAAGGTTATATGGTTATTCTGACACTGTGTACAAAATGGGCCTCTAAAACATAAAGTGCTCATGTGGTCACCAGATGCTGGACCTATAGCCGTCTCAGATTTTATTTCTTCTAACTGTGGACATTCGCATAACATCTTCAACTGTTATGTCTGCAGTTCTGTAATGACACACGGTGCAACTAACAGTATAGCTCAACATGTTCTTACTATGCAGCACACCACTGAAAAGGAATCTGGAGAGGGGTCGAGAAAAGCAGTGATGCTAAGAGAAATGTCAGAAGTATCACCAGTTTAACAGCATATGACATATAAAGCAAGGAAGAGATTAGGGGTTCAGTTCTAAGGCTACCAATGCCACAATCTTCTTGGTCTTCCAGCTTCTCACATGTTGTTTCTTCTTCCAGCAATAAGTAATTCACTGGGTCTGTAATTCTCCTGATTGTCTGACCCACAGAGTGAAGGTTCCATCAGTAAATGGCATCTCCCATACATTTTCTTAGAACTGGTCATGTTCATCTATGGTCATGGGCCCTGTTTCTCTATGGCATTTCCAAACTGTGCTGCCAGTTTTGAGTGTTTTTGTTTTCATACCCTCCTTCCTTTTTTTCACTGTCCCACATGTGATTGATTTTAAAGTTTTTTTTTTCTTCCAAGATTAGAGTTTAGTGACTACTTGTGTGATAGTGTCTTATAGCAGGTAGTTTGGGAACTACAGTGGCTTAATGCTTCCAAGTTAGGAACTGATATTGGCTGAAACAACATAAACACATGCTTCCCACACCATGTCTTTCCATCCTTTACTCAAAATGCAGTTGTTCTAGGCGATCTGTGTTAGGAGTGCTTATGTTGCTGAGATGGCATACATTTGTGAAGTAAATTTATGTGGGAGAGCTGGAGAATTCCAGAAAAGGAAATCATTAAGATTCCTGTACGTTTTTAAATATATAAGTACATTTTATTTTGCTAATAGGTTGATTATAACATCTGTTTGGATAACTTTATAATCAGTATACTTGCACAAGTTTTGGGTCACAAATTTGCGATTCCAGAATTTTCTTTAGGTAGACTAAGATTGCAGTATCTCAAATATTTCTGTTTTCCCTGTGACGGTGCAGTCTCTGAATTAGTACATATAATCAGTTGGAGGTAGCAGGGGGTCCCTGCCATTATAAATGTGGGGTTTATTTTGGGGGGGGGGGGGTTAAGCTCGAGTGTGGTTCACAGTCAAGTAATTCCAACAGTTTGCCATCAGTGGTTCAGTTCTTCTATTACTAGATCTGACTTTTCAGTTTACCTCCAGTACAAACCTTTCATAGTGCTAACTGTTCAATGATTTGTGCCTTTCATAACCAAAAGGATTTCAGCAGTGTCCTGAGCATGCAAGGTGCTTATTTTCAAATCCCAGTCACTGTACATTTCAATTCCAGTAGTAATGTAGAAGTTAGCTGCATATTTACCATTGCGATTTTTCTGCGTACGTGACCTTAAGACTGGAGCTCATGAGATTACTACATTTGATGAATTAATTGGGTTAACCCCCAAGGACCAGCCATTTTTATATTAGAAATTTTACCGTTACTGGCTGTTGATTAAAACAGAAGAACCACCTTTATTTAAAACTATAGTAGGAAACTAATGAAAACGTCATCATAAAAAAGAAAATCATGTTCTGTAACCTGTATTTTAAAATATAATAGGAAACTAATAAAAAGTTCAGCATAAAAACGAAAATTGGTTTCTGTAAGCCACAGATGAACAAGGAAAGCATCTCTAGAGTTACTTTCACCTTTTACTGTTGCACCATTGCCATTATATGATAAAAGGTCATTACTGTTCAGAAACAAGCATGTTGATTGGTCAGACCAACCAGCGTGCCTGTTGTAAATTGAACATGTACAAATGGAACAAAGTTCAGCAGCTAGACTTTCTTCTATTCGTATATGCTACAGAGACGTACCGTTCAACTATACAAACTATTGCCTCGTATTTTTGGTGTGTGCCTCATAAAATATTTTATTTTCTGACAAATTACTGGAGTGTGAAGTCACTAAATAATGACATGTATTTGAGTTTCAGACTTCATATCATTCAGACAATGCATGCTAATATAAATACTGTTATACCATCAGCTTTCTAAATTTATAACAACAACATTTGTAGTCTGTCTTTCAGATAAAGCACAGGAACACAAATTTTGTTATTTGAGCAGCTTTCTAAGTTTATAGTAGCGACATTTACAGTCTGTCCTTCAGACACTGCACAGTGATACAAATCTTGTTTTTCTAGCACTTTCTAAGTTTATAAGAGCAGCATTTACAGTCTGTCCCTCTTTTGGGACCTTTGTCATCATTATTTAAGGTTTTGTCCACATTCCTTGAGCCAAGAGGTTGAGAAGTATGTATGGAAGGCAGACCAAGTACAAGAAAAATCAGGTATGTTCTGGAGAACTAAAGAAATGTACCTGATTTTCCTTGTATTTCTCTGCTGTCTCGGCAAACTCGTGTACCTCTGAGCATTCTGATTTTTATAGTTAATAAAAATTCAAAGGTTATTTTTTTTCTCTGGTCATTCTATTGAACAGCACTGATATTCTGTGCAGGCGTGGGAATGTAAATCCCATATGCATGCCCAGTACATCAACATATGTGGAGGAACACTATGGCACCATTATACAAAGACATTATTTAAGAAAGGTAAGCAATTTCCTTCTTAAATGTCATTGTATAATCACAATAACTGACAAGTGGGTGTGGGTATATGAGGATTTACCCACACTCACTCATTGGTTATTGCTTAAATGACCTTTATACTGCCTCGTGTATATATTTCAGTGTCAGTTAATGTGAACATTCTCTCTTTAAGTTCTTTACATGTGTTCATTGAGTTTAACACTTCTCTTTTTGCTGTAGCTTTTGCACATGAGTGTTTCTTTTCTTTTTTTCTGTCTTCTTTTTCTCATTAATCTTTGTTAAGTGAGTGTGTGGGCTTCTGTGACATTCCTTTTCAGCAATGATAAGTTTAAAGGCACACAGTAGATACCCTATATTTATTTGTCTTTGTTTACCAGGAAAGTCCAACTGAGTAATGCCCATTGTCAGTAGAGGTCCAGGGAGAAAAATTCTATTTGCTTACATTGCATTATACCAAGTTCAAGTTAAACACAGACTAGTTATGTTTCTATTTACGTTTATTTACAAATAATTACATTTATACATTCTAAGATTTTACAGAGGTAGAAGTGACTAAAGGGAAAGCCCATGTGCAACTGAGTGGATTGGTACAGACAGCAGTTATGTATAAAAATGTTTTGTCATTTCAGTTACAGGTTGAGAGTATTCTGTTTAAGGAGAGTATTTGGAGAATTTCATAAAATGAACACAGTCTTAACCTGATGATGAGCATGTGCAGGACCAGGACTGGTTAAGATGTTTAAGCAGTAGTTTAAACCTATTGAGTTTGTTGGAGAGTTTTATTTGTATGGGGATACTATTCCAGATTTTAGCAACGTATTGGGAGTAGAGCAAGTCTCCTGCAGCATTATCTGACTTATTTGTAAGTAATAAGAATTTACTAGAGTGGAGGTCCCTTGCTGGACAGTAAGGCAGTAATAAGGTTTGTAGTGCAGGGCATTATTCTGGATGATGACTGAGTTTGTATGTTGTAGTTAGTTGTGAATATGTTAGGTAGGTGTGTAATTCAAATCCATTTAATTGCTTTGAGCTATGGCAATGGTGGGTCCTGTGAGGGAGATTGGTGACAAATTTAGCTGTTTTATTGTAACAAAGGACAACTTTCTTTCTTTGAGTATTGTTTAAGTTTGTTAGGATAGGAGCAGTGTACAAGAGAGTTGGCAATAAGAAGGTGGTAGCTTGAGTTTTTCTTGCAGTGTCTGTAAGGAATCCATTGATCCTGTAAAGTGAGCCTAGTTTCTGGTGTTTATATTCAGTGGTGTACAGTATAAGCTGGTCATATTTGAAATTTTCATCTATTATAACTCCTAGATGTTTACTATGAGTTACAATTTCAATTACAGTGTTATTTGGTGACTTTATGGTAAAAGATTGCTTTTGATTTTGGCAACTTTTTCACATAAAAAGCATTAACTTAGTTTTCTTGGGGTTGAGTAGGAAGTTTGATTCTTTGAGCCAGGTTTCTACAGAGGAGAAATATTTTTGGATAATGTCTTGGAGCTTATTTATTGTGGCCGCACATATTAATGTTGAGTCATCTGCATAGTGAACTAAACTGGCATGGTGAGTGGAGGTCATTAATAAATATATTAATAGGAGACAGTCCAGGATAGAGCCCTGAGGGACCCCTGTAGTAACTGGTTGAAAGGATGAGTAGGTTTGTTGCCATTTAACGGTTTGCTGCCTTCCAGACAAGTAACTAAGAAACCACAGCAAGGAGTATTGTGAAAGCTTTGTTGAGGTGAGTCAAACAAGCAGTTGCTGGTGCGAGACAGTATTAAATGCCTTTGACAAGTCTAAGTCTAAGAACACGGTGGACACAAGCAGACCATTGTTTCTATGTTGGTTTATTATATTGGGGAAATGTAGTAGAGCAGTAGTGGTGCTGTGCTGGCACCTAAAGCCATGTTGTGTTTCTGAGAGCAGGTTATTTGAGGTTATGTATTGCATCAGCTGCATGTGGATGCATTTGTCTTTTGAAGAGGGGGAAATAATCTGTATTGCTTTGTAGTTGTTAAACTTTGCAGATATGCCACCTTTGTGCAGTAGTATGGTGTAGGAAATTTTCACAGTGATGGGACATATCTTTCGGCTGTATACATATTAATTAGTTTGGACACAGGGAAGGCTATGAATTCTGTGTCCATTTTTAGGTAGTCTGATGGTAGTTGGTCTGCAGTTACAGTAGTAGTTTTTAGTTTATGAAGCAAATTCTTTATGAGTGAGGTAGTTACTGGACTAAATTGAAGATATGTGGGTGGTTTTGATTGGACAGGGGTAGAGGGGGGCAGATGTACTGGTGTTTAAGAGAGAGATAATATTGATTGTATAAGGTAGGAATTAAAACTGTATGGGGACAGAGTCTGTCATATTGTCTGTTTTTGGCGAAGGACTAGTGGTCTTGCCGGGGTGGAGTAGTTTATTTAGTGATGACCAAACAAGTTTTGAGTTGTTTTTATTTTTATCATGTAGGTTGGTATAGTATGTTTGCTTATCCTGTTTGACATGGAGTTTCGCAAGGTTTCCAATATGTCTAAATTGCTGGAAGGCTTCTATTTTTATACCAATTTTTTCAAGGTTTTATCCCTTTTAATCATGATTTGTTTGTTTCTTTTGTCAGACACTTACTGGTGCTAGCTTATTTAAGGTCTGTAAGAATATGTTATTAAAGTGTTCTACAGCAGCATCTAATGGCGTTGTTCCAAGTCCATTCCAGTTGTATTGTTTTAGTGAGAATATCTTTGCTGAAATTGGTTGCATTTTGTATTTGATTATAGGTAATATGCTTATCTAGGTTATGGTGAGTTCTAATGCCATATGTCGGTATGTGGTCACTTATGCAGTCTGAGAAGCAGCCTACTTTTGTCAGTTTGTCTGGGTTGTTTGTAGGAATCCAGTCTAATCTTGAGTGTCTGCTTGAAGTTTTATTGATTCTAGTAGGTGTGGTTATTGTCTGAATTTATACAAGTTTATGAATTCAGTGGGGGTAGTGGAATTTATGAATTGCTAGTCTATATTTTAGTCTCTGTCTATTATAGTTTTATGGTTAATTTATTGGGATGTCCAGTATAGGATGCTTTCAGCAGTATCAGTGTTATTCCCTGGTGGTATATAAATTGTTAAACATATAGTTTGCTATTGTTGATTTTTAGGAGTGTTGTTAGAAGTTCAGCATTGTTAAATTTGGGTACTTCCTGTGGAAGTAAGGTGATGGTTAGGGCATTTTTATAGATGATTGCTACATCACCTGCACGCTCGTTTTGTCTGTCTGTATATTGTATCCTGAGAGGAGGTGATCTCATTACCCTTTCTTTCTTTCTTTTTTTTTAACCAGGTTTCATTAGCTTTGAGTACATCAGGAGTGTATGTAGCAGGGTAGGTGTTAGAGTTGGGGTATTCTCAGTAAATTTACTATAGTACATTTAGGTAAAATAATGCCTGAAAATATAGAGTCAGACATGTATGCATTCAGTTTCAGGGAAAGACCGTTTATTAGAAAGGAAAGATAAGCATGAAATGTGCAGAAAATACAGAATGTTCCTTTTTTTAAGGGAACTATGTACATAGCAATGGAATGCTAGTTAGAGTCACATGCAAGACCAGGCTTGGAAACCAAGGTAACCAAGGCCAAAGGGCATGTAAAGCCTTACTTTACAGGGCTTTGGTATTATTAAAATATACTTCAGATACAGTTAAGGAAGTCAGTCAGTTTGGCCTGACATACAGGAAAGATTAAATATCCAGCATTTTAGAAAGGAAGATACAACACAGACGAGCCTGAGGACAGAAGACAGGTCAAATAAAAACTGTTTCAGTTTACGTTATTCAGGACTATCAGAATATACATGCAGAAACTTTGGGTATATTTAACAACACTGTTATTACTAACCAGCATCCCAGCATTTCTACAGACTGTTGTTGTTTATCAGTACTGTTAATACAGACAGTGTTTGGATATTGTAAGCATCTAATAAAGCCTTATTAAATGAACTACAGTGTTTGGAGAATTCATTCTGAAAATACACCAGATTTGGTCCATAAAGGAGAGAGTAGCACCTGTTCAGCATGAGCTTGGGTAATTAACAGATAAAAACTTTCGTGCCAGCCTCATTTCAGTTGTTTCCAGTTAATTCCAGTATAGTACAGTCTCATCAATTCTTTCAATGGTGAGCTGCTATAAATTGGGTAAAACAGTTAAAGTCCCAAAACCCCATAGCAACCTTGCACAAGCAGTCAGACTACGTGTGTTCTACAAAAAATTTACAGGATGACAGTGATTTGTTCAACTACATGTGTTCTATAGAGCAAACTACAGAACAGCAGTGTTTCATTCCTAGCAACCTTATCAGCGCGACATGTACCTGTGTTCATTTGGAACATTTCTTCAGAACTTCAGCAGTAGTAAGTAACCCTTTCAAGTACAGTTTTTAGTGCAGCAACCAGCTTAACTTCAAGGTTTCATTAACAGTTTACAGTGACACTTTTTCCAGTCTATCAGTAACTACAGCAAATATTTCATAAGACGTTTCAGCAGCATACCAGTGTTTTTTCATAACTGAAGACTGAACTCCATACAGAATAAGCCAGAAACAACAGCACTACAGATTCCCTTTACAGAGCAGACCTTTCTGTAAGACAACACTAATATTCCAGATGTAAACTTCATACAGAAAACAGAGCAGACGGTCTCTGCTTACAGTAATTGCAGCTGGTAAACAAATTGCACAGCACCAGTGTTTACTTCAGAAAAAGCCTCAAATAACTTCAGCAGACCAGCACTAAATCAACATATACTTCAGCAGTGTTCATTCAGAACATACAATACATTAGCCAGTTAAAAGCTGTCTCCACAAACTTTCAAGTTTCCAGTCTGATGTCACACAGCCAGGAAAAAAAAAGAAAAAAGATTTAAAAAGCTGCAGACAACAGGACACACACTTTCAGAATCATAAACTTATGTAAGACTTTATATGGACTTTTTAGTTAACAGCTCAAAAACGTTTAAATTCATCAGTAAAAGTCATTTGCATACATGTTGTATAAACATGTCATGTAATACTTCTACAGTTAGGACATCAGTAAATGTTTGGTTTAAAATTAAAAACTGGCTGAAGCAGTCTAAAAAAACTGTGTTCCAGAAATGTTCTTTTAAAGTTAAAGGTTATTAGTTCAGGAATGTTAAATATTTCTAAAAGCAAAAGGGTTATATCACAGAAGCAGGCTACAGCAAAGCATTTGCATAATGTCTGCTTCTATCAATACGGTTTCAGACTTAAATAACAGAACTTCTTATGTAAATACTTCAGCACATACAGTTCAACATACAGAGTTAAATTGTAGTACAGTTTCAAATACAAATGTTCAGAATGCAATACATTGTTGTTTACATGTAATTATAGGTACAGAGTTAAGTACCAGTATGGTAAATACAGGCAAAAACATCAGTGTACAAGCCAGTGCAGATATTGCACTGAGGGGAAATAATATGCAAACTTCATTGCAGACTACTGTTTCAGAGCAAAGTAAAGAAATAACACATTCCATAGCCAGAGTCAGTGTTGTTGCTAGTTCTATAACAAAGGATTTTTAGCTTATCTGTAAAGGGTGTGGCAGGGAGTTCCAAACCAGAGTATTTATCTGTCATTGTTTAAGGTTAAAAGAAATGACAATATTTCATCATTTACAGCAAAATTATGGAATAATGTACTGATTAATACAGACCAATCAACTTCAGTTACACATATATCTTTATTAGAGGACGCAAATGCAGTTGTGTCAGGATTTTAAAGGGTAAACGTTTACAGCAGCTAAAGATTTTTGCAAATGTACAGAATTTGAAAAATTTGTTATGACAGGAACATGCAGATTTATGGTTTAAAAATAAAATAAATTCCAGTTCAGCTGGTGCAGCTAAAGTGCCCAGAAAGACATTTTGGGTGTGGCCAGTTAAAAAAAGGGTAACCGTATGCATCTATGTTGTGTGGGGTATATCAGAAATGACAGTCAAGTTAATTCGCAGAATAAAGGGTTTACAGTTACAGATTTGGCAAATGAATTTTTTGTTATTGTTTTGTTTAGCAGTGATCAGTTAAGATCTTTGTTAAAGTGTTGCAATGCATAAACAGTATCTTAATACAGAGACAAAAAAGCATTCACAAATATTAAATAATGTTTTGTTAGTTTACAGAATGTAAAAGTCAGTGCTACATTGTAAACCTGGCAGTACAGTTAAGAGTTCAAATCCTATGCATAAACACAGTAATTCATAAATATGTGTCAATAAAGCCACAGGTTCAATTCTTTATTTTATAAAACATAGACAAGTAAACTTTCCAGAATCAGATCAGTTTAAATTTGGTATTACATGTGTTTATGTAATCAGTTTAATATTGTATACACTTCCTACAGAAATTGCAGTTTACCAATCACACCAGACCAGATTACAGCCAGTTTAGCAAACTGAATTAAGGACAGTACTATATGCCATAAGGCAGTATGGTGAAGATCAATTTAATGCATTTACAGTTTTTACTATTTATCCAAGAAAATTGTAAACAGTAATGATAAATTCTTGCAGCATTCAGTAGTACTAAAAAAGTTAAATGACATCAGCTAAAAAAACGGCTATGGTAGGACAGTGGGGGGAGTTTCACTCACAGAACAGTATGTTAAAATCTGTGTGTCATGAGAGTAAATGTAAAAAGTTCAACATTTAAGATTAAGGTTATATAGGTGTAAAAATGCACAGTGTTAAATTACTGCTTTAGTTTCCTTTAAGGTTATCAGTTTGCTTACAGACTTACAAGAGCTTATTAGCAGCAAATGTTTATTTCATGCAGAAAAAAAGGTTTAATAAAGCCAGGCCTACAGGCAATACTATTAATTTATAATTGTTAAAGATGCAAATGTTATTTTAAGGACATGATACTAAATACAATCAAGAACGTTAGCCACGCAGTCTTGTACAAGAAATGAAAAGAAGTGGTTTAAAAGGCCTAACTTTAAAAAGACACTGACATTAAAGCAGGCCTTCTTCAGTGACTGAGACAATGCAGAGTAAAATTTGGCAAGAACTGTGGTGCAGAAGTTGACTGTCTGTGTTTCAGTTATTTCTTCAGTGTTTGTTTAAAATTAAAATGTGCGAGTTAAAGCAAGTATGTGCGTTTTCAGTTATATAACAGTACTAGTTTCAGTTTGTTTTTATCTATGTTCAGGCAATACTGACAAAAGGATATTAATAGATGTTCTTCATCTCACATTGCTGCAGTCCTTACACTTGGGTAGTCCGCTGTCCTCGGTCGGCCCGAATATCAAAGTATAAGGCTGACGTCGGTCAAGGCGCATTTGACTGACATCAGGACGTCAGGGTACAAATGCGCATGACCGACGTCATATCCTCAGTCTTTTTTGCCGCATGGTCCGATGCAGAAGCAGTATTGCAAGTGCCTGTTGGCATTCTGAAATTTTTCGTTTTCGGAGTTTCAGACCGAGTCAAAGTTGGCTAAGTACCCCGTTGGGGAATATTTTAGTTTTTTCTTGCCTCAGTGGTTTACCGGATGTCAGAAAAAGTGAATAATTGTATTTCTTGTGGGAAACAGATACCGCATAGAGACTATCATACTTTGTGTATTCCTTGTTTAGGGCCTGAGCACGACGTTGTTGGGTGTCGCTCTTGTGCTAGATTTAATAAGCGCACTATAAAGAGGAGATTAGATTGTGCCAGGTTAGTCTTTGGGAAGCGGTGCAATTATAAAATGCCGCCGGATGCTCCGGCCGCTTCTTCAAGAAGCGCAAGGACAAAGCAGTGAAGCCTAGGCTAGAAGAACCGTCCGTGCGGACGCCGGTTCTTTAGAGGTGTCGGTGGAGCCGGTGGTTCCACCGGAGGTTTCTTTGGGATCCCAGGGAGAGACCTTGTTATTGCAGGATGTGGCCTCTCAGGAGGCAGGTCAGGGTGATGGGGCTTCTCAGGTTACTATACTCCCCTCCCTGCCTAGGGTGGTTAGGCCCTCTCCTTCTGTTTCCAAGGCTTCGCCTAGAGGCAGGCCAGGTTTAGCTTCAGTTGGTGTCACCCCTAGTTCTTCTGGATCTGTGCCCAAGAAGCATATGCTTAAAATGGCAGAAGATTTGATTACTCTGATTAGGGGTTCTTTGCCCCCTCCTGATAAGAGACCTAGGGTGGAGCCTGAGCTAGGGAGTTTTGAGCAGGCTTCGGATGTTTCAGAGTCTTGACTGAAGACTTGCAGGAGTACTCTCCTTATTCTGATTCTGATGTGGATGATTCTACTCCTTCTTCTTCTCCTCCTGAGGATTTTTTTTTTCAGAAACTCTTCATTCCATGAGGGAGCATTTTAAGTGGGAAGGTCAGGACTTCTCTGATTCCAGGAAAAGGCTTAGGGAATTTTTGTTTTTACCCCAGCATAGGCCTTTGGCTATACCTCCTGTTTTGGATGTAGTGGAAGATGTTTTACAGAGGCTTCTCTTAATCCTGATTCTTTGCCTCCTGCTCCTGTTAAACCGGATAGGTATTACAGGGTGCCTGAAGTTCATAAGTATCTTTTAAGAGTCCTAGGGCAGACCCAGAAACTGTTAGCCAGGGGCCTAAAGGTGTTAAGGCTTCTGTTGTCAAGAATCCGGTTCCTGCAGATAAAGAAGCCAGGGCCTTGGATAGATGGGGAAAGAAAGTTTATACTTCTTCCACTCTAGCTATGAGGGCTTTGAATTGCCAGTTTCACATGTTAAAATACCAAAACTATCTCCTTTCACAGTTGAAGTCTAAGGTTGATGCTCTGGCGGAAGGTATTGATTGTAAAGAGTTACAAGATTTAGTACATGTTTCTGAACAGGTGGGTAAGCATTCTTTGCAATGTGGTTTTGATGCTGTACAGGCCTCATCTAGGGTGGCTGCCACTGGGTCAGTTCTTCGCAGGCACACCTGGCTGAGGGATCAAAATTTATCTGACCATGTTAAAACTAGGATTTTAGATGCTCCTTTACAATCTGATGTGTTGTTTGGTTCTCCTGTTGAGGCAGTTTTAAAGAAAATGGAAGACAAGGCTAAGTCTATGCAGACTGTTAAAGATTTTTTGCAGGTTCAGCCTCCAAAGTTTAGTAGAAATTGGCCTGCTAAAGGGTGGACGTATCCTTCTTATGATTCCCAGTCTAGGGGTAGATCTAGACGTGGTAGGGGCAGAGCTCAGGGCTCTTTCAGGCCTAGAACAGGGAGTTCTCCTGCACAGTCTTCAGGTGAGGGCAGGGGTCAGTCCTTTCGTAAACAGACCCAATGACCTACCTTTTCAGCTGCCAGAGCCTTCTCGTCTGGCAGCACCTTTGGGAGGAAGGTTGGCACTTTTCAAAGAAAATTGGAGTTTAATTACCCAAGACAGATGGGTATTGGATATCATACACCAAGGTTACAGGTTTTATTTCCATACCTTGCCTCCTTTCAGAGGCATGCCAGACGTTCCTCCTCAACAAAGAATAGAGGCTCACAAGCAAATTTCTCTGTTACTTCAACTAGGGACCATACAGCCGGTCCCTATGCCAGAAGTGGGCCTAGGATTTTATTCTCGCCTGTTCCTAGTACCAAAGAAGGGGAACACGTGGAGACCAATTTTGGATTTATCTATCCTCAACACTTACCTGGACATTCCCAAGTTCAAAATGTTGACGTTACAACAGCTTTTACCTCTGCTGGGCAAAGATCATTGGATGGTAACTTTGGATCTCAAGGAGGCTTACCTTCATGTTCCTATCAGACTAAGTTGCAGGAAGTATCTGCGTTTTCGAGCTGGGACTTCTCACTATCAGTTCTCTGCATTGCCCTTTGGCTTATCTACTGCGCCCAGAGTGTTCACGAAAGTTCTGGCTCCAGTGATAGCTTTCTTCAGGCTAAAAGGAATACAGATCTATCCTTATTTGGACGACTGCCTGATTCTGGCTCAAGGAAGGGAAGAGCTTCTTCATCATTTGGAATATGTGATAGCAGTGCTAAGATGCCTGGGGTATTCTGTGAGCGAAATAAAGTCCAGTCTAGTACCCTCTCAGGACATGTGCTTTCTGGGTGTAAGACTGAATACAGCATCCCAGATGGCCTTTTTAACCCCGGACAAACAAAAGAGTCTTTCCCTTTACTTCCATCAACTATCTCATCAGTCCGGGCTGACTGCAAGGACAGTCCTTCAAGCCTTAGGGTTCATGGCATCTTGTATTCTGGTGCTTCCCAATGCCAAACTGCATATGAGGAAGCTGCAATGGTATCTCAAAATGTATGGACACAGCACTGCCAGGATCTGGACACTGTCATTCAAATAATACCTTGCATTCAAAAGGAATTTTTGTGGTGGGCTCAGGAATGTCACCTAAACAAGGGACTCTCTGTGACCCGGCCAGAGGCGAGTCAGATTTTAACGACAGATGCCTCAGACAAAGCTTGGGGAGCTCATCTAAATGGAAAGTGGATACAAGACAAGTGGCCTGCCAGACTACAACATCTACATATCAACCTGAAGGAGATGTTAGCAGTTCAGTTTGCATTAATAGCTTTCAAGGATTTACTTCTTCCAGGGCAGGTGTTGATTCTAACAGACAACACAACTGTCATGTGGTACATCAACAAGCAAGGGGAACACAATCTTATCCTCTATGCAGGCAAGCAATGATTTTGTGGGAGACTGCTCTCAGTTTACAGCTCAATCTTCAGGCAAGGTTTCTGCCAGGAGCACAGAACTCCTTAGCAGATGTGTTGAGCAGACAATTATGGATCCCCACGGTGGAAATTGGATCCTCATGTATTTCAGAAATTGACAGTGTCATGGGGAACTCCAGACATAGATCTGTTCGCTTCTCCACTAAACCATCAGCTGCCAAAGTTTTGCACAAAAGGTTTCATCCCACAGCTTGGAAAGTGGATGCTCTTTCTTTCAATTGGAGCAATCTTCATGTGTATGCCTTTCCACCTCTGCCTCTCCTCCCAAAGGTACTTCTAAAGGTCAGACAGGACAAGCCAAGGATGATTTTAATAGCTCCAGATTGGCCTCAACAGCACTGGTACCCATTACTGAGAAGTCTGGTACGGAAGCCTCCATGGCCTTTGCCTTCGATTCCACACCTGTTGTCACAGGAGGACAGCCATTTGCTCAATGTCAAACTTCACTCTCTTCACCTAACAGCCTGGCATATTCTGTTTTGAACCATAGAGGGTCTCAACTTCCACAACGAGTTTTGAATGTGATTTTGGAAGCTAGAAGGCCTAGTACAAGGAAAGTGTACGCAGATAAATGGAAGAGATTTTTATTTTGGAGTGCAGCAAAGGATTTTGATGTTTCTGAGCCTAATTTAAGTGTGGCTCTTCAATATCTTACTGAGTTACTGGACAAAGGTTTGTCCTTCTCTTCTATTAAGGTTCATGCTGCAGCAATTTCAGCTCACTATGAATGTGACCCTCCATTGTTTTCTCATCCTTTGTTCAAGCAATTTCTTAGAGGGGCAAAGAATATAAGACCCCACGAGAGCTCCTACTCCTGCTTGGGATCTCAATTTTGTGTTGGAGAAACTCACTCTACAACCCTTTGAGCCTGCAGCTACTTCTGAGTTGAAATATTTATCATGGAAGACTGCCTTTTTGTTGGCCATTACCTCTGCAAGAAGGGTTTCTGAATTACAGGCCCTTATGGCGGTTGAGCCTTTCTTGATTTTCCATAAGGATAGGGTATCTTTCGTACTAATCCTTCCTTTATGCCTAAGGTGGTTTCTAGTGTGGCTTTAAACCAAACTATTCATTTGCCTACTTTTTATGCAAATCCCCAAAATAAAGGGGAAAAGATTTTGCACACTTTAGATGTACACAGGCAGTTGCGATATTATTTGGACAGAACTAAAGGGTTCAGGCAGTCTCAGCAGTTGTTTGTTTCTTTTGCTTTGAGTTCTCAGGGCAAGCCTGTGTCAAAACAAACTATTTCTAAGTGGATCGGGTTTTGCATTGCTTTCTGTTATTCCCATCATGGCAAGGAGATTCCAGCTGGGATTAGGCCTCATTCCACTAGGGCTACTGCCACTTGACAGCCTTTTGAGGGAGTGGCAACCAAGGATATTTTGGAGGCAGCTACTTGGAGTTCAGTGCATACTTTCTCTAGGCATTATCACCTGCCACTTTACTCTAAATCCAGGGCTGGTTTTGCCACTGCTGTTTTGCAGGGCATTTTGGCAGCTCCTGCTTCCTTGTAGTTTGGCCATCCTCCCTTACCTCTGCTTTGGGATTCTACCCAAGTGTAAGGACTGCAGCAATGTGAGATGAAGAACATAGTACAGTTTTGTACCTACCATAAATGTAGATGTTCAAGATCCACATTGCTGCAGTCCAATTTACCCTCCCTCCTTCCCTCTGTAGTTAGAGGTGGTTGTGTGGGTTGGGTTGTAAATATTGTGTATATTGTATATATTGTACATATAATTAGTGCAAGGGTGGTTGGTTGTTTGTTTGCTGTCTTTTGGTTTTGACCTTTATTTTTAGGGTCTTCTGACATCTGGGGCAAGAAAAGACTGAGGATATGACGTCGGTCATGCGCATTTGTACCCTGACGTCCTGATGTCAGTCAAATGCGCCTTGACCGACGTCAGCCTTATACTTTGATATTCGGGCCGACCGAGGACAGCGGACTACCCAAGTGTAAGGACTGCAGCAATGTGGATCTTCGAACATCTACATTTATGGTAGGTACAAAACTGTACTTTTAGTCTCCAGAATATAACAGTAACCTATTTCAGTTTATTTTTTTTATCTGTGTTCAAGTAACACTGTTAAAATGTTCTCATGTTTTCAGACAGCTGTACAACAGTACTAGTTTTCAATGTATGTATGTTCAGGCAGTGCTGACAGGAAAAGGTACTTATAATTTGGTTTTCAGAATATAACATTTAGCAGTTTTCAGTTATGCTTTCATGTGTGTTTAAGTAACACTGGCAAAAATATTCCTTTAGTATTTGTTTCATTAGTTTCTAGAATATACACAGCTATTTTGGATGTTCAGTATAAATATATATCAAATTTCAGTCAAGATTCAGAATATGACATTCATATTCAGCTATGTGTTCAGTATAGTACATTTCAGTCAAATTTTAGAATATAAGAATAATATTCAATTATTTCACATTAGTCTGTCATTAGTTTGAAGGGTAAAATAACAGAATTACATTATTCAGTCATTAGTTAAGGGTAAAGTGACAGTTATTTGTAACAGGCATATTACTTCATACATTCTACTATATCATCCTTCAAATTATTCAAGGGACAGAATTATGTATTACAGGCTTATTAAGATAAGTTATCTAAAGAATAGGTAGTATTAGTTATTCAGTATACTCAAGACATAACAGGGCAGGTTTAATTTGTTAATTAATTTACAGATTACAGTGCACTTTACATAATTATTGTACATTAGTCAGAAAATTAAAAGGACACTGACAGAAAATGCAAAGGTATAGACCTGAAATACAGAAAGCATAGATTTTGGTAAACTATTGTAGCTCATAAATATTCATAGAGTATTTCAGACAAATTTAGGAGGCAGACATCTATTACAGCACATAAAAGTTAAAAAGGGTAAGTAGCATTATTAGCAAATCTAGATTAGAATTTATAGACACAAGTTAATATAATATAATATATGGTAATTGTACTTCAAGACCAATTATAAAGTTATCTCTCTAGTGCTGATTTCAGTTAGTCTTCAGAAAATAGCTAACATGCTTGATATATACAGTAAAAAAGAAAATGGATTAAAACAGTACAATGTTTAAAGATTTAAATCTATGAACAAGGAATGGTTTTATTTGCTGTAAGAGAGAGGCATCATGGTATACTAAGGCACCAGTTTGTAAGGTAAAAAGCATAGACAATAGACAGTGTAATTTTACCATTACAGCATACAGAGATAAGGAAGAAAAATAGGCAGGGTTAACAGTCCGTACTCTGTCTAACTTAAATGAAGATTCACAAAGACAGGTTAAGGAAGTGTATGGCATTTTAATCATCTTTAAAAGCCACAGAATTAAGACACTCATTTTCAGAATAATGTACAGGTTTTGGATACATCACTCATGCATCAGAACTTAGACTCAGATTGTAAAGACTATGAATCTAGGTAATATGAAAATTAAATCAAGTTAACAGACTTCAAGCCTAGTGGTCAGAATTAAAATTGACAAAATGTATTCACCAGCTTAAGAAAAACAATTGCCTAGTTATAATTAAATCGTAAAGTTAAGAGATGTCAATCCAAACATGCCATAAATTCTCAAGTGACACCAAGTAGTGAAAATTAAAATTGGAAGTTTATTTACCAAATAAAGAAACTTTATTTTCAGATTGAATCGGGTTACATAAAGCTGTACACAGTAGTTATCAACACAAATGTAAGGTAACTACAAGAGTAGGTCCCTGTAAACTTTCATCAGGGACCTCAGAGGGAGTTGTTAGAGTTAGGGTATTCTCAGTAAATTCACTATAGTACATTTAGGTAAAATAAGGCCTGAAAGTATAGAGTCAGACATGTATGCATTCAGTTTCAGTGAACTACAGTTTATTGGAAAGGAAAGATGAGCTTTAAAAGTGCAGAAAATACAGAATGTTCCTTTCTCAAGGGAAAAATACAATCTTGCCAGCTACAGAATGTTCCTTTCCAAGGTAAAGATGTACATAGCAGTGGAATGTTAGATAAAAAGGCACATGCAAGACCAGGCTTGGAAACCAAGGTAACCAAGGCTAAAAAGGCATGTAAAGCATTACAGGGTTTTGGTATTATTAAAATATACTTCAGATACAGTTAGGGAAGTGAGTTAGTTCAGCCTGACATACAGGAAAGATTAAATATCCTGCATTTTAGAAAGGAATCTACAATACAGTCACTCTAGCCTGAGTACAGAAGACATGTCAAGTAAAGACTGTTTCTGTTTACATTATTCAGGACAAGACTATACGTGCAGAAACATTGGATATATTTAGCAGCAGCACTATTATTACTAACCAGCCTCCCAGCAGTTCTACAGACTGTTATTGTTTATCAGCACTGTTAATGAAGATGGTATGCAGATATTGTGAACATCTAATAAAGCCTTATTAAATGAACTACAGTGTTTGGAGAATTCATTCTGAAAGTACACAAGATTTGATTCATAAAGGAGAGACTGGCACTTGTTCAGCATGAGTTTGGGTAATTAATGGATAAAGACTTTCATGCCAGCCTCATTTAAGTTGTTTCCAGTTAATTCCAGTATAGTGCAGTCTCATCAGTTCTTTCAGTAGGTATGTATGTTATGGATTTTATTGCACATATTACTTAGGTTCATATTTAGTAAGGCGAGTTTGGGTTCTGTGTTTTGCTGAGCTGTATTAGGTGATTGGTTTATTTTGAGGATAGAAGTGATGGTTTTATGAACATTGGGAACTGGGTTGAGGTGAATATCTTAACAATTTTTTGAATTGATATTTTACAGTGGGGAAAAGTATGGCCAGTTATATTTTGGTCTTGGTTTAGTATTTGATAATTAATTTGGATACTTAGTTTTGAGATAGTTATACATAAACCTGATATGGTTTATTTGTAGAGATAGGGAGTTATGGATAAAGACAGGCTAGATGAATGTTTTTTAAGCACCTTTATTGAATTATCACTTATGCAATGAGCAAATTTGCATTTATATAAAAGTAATCCAACTGTATTAACGAGTTCACATTTACAAACATTATGTATATCATATAACCTAAGCAACATTGCATACACTATTCATTTTCTGCCTTTTTTTAAACAAGAAACATCTTTATTAAACCATCACGTACGACATAGGCAGTCATACATTTATATGAAGGAAAACAAACCATACCGAAACAATCCTATTTGCAAGCATTTTACTTTACAAACCATTCTGACACACTACCCAATCATTTTCAGTCAAACATTACATAACTCATTTAAGTCCTGCCTTCCTTTAAACCTCATTCCTCCGTTTGTATTGTTCCCACAGTTCACATTTTTTCCTATGTTGTTTGCTCATACCCCTTTCTAAAGATCTCAGTTCCAGTTGTTTTATCTCTGTTGCTATATTCACTACTTCTAGTATAGTTGGTTTAGATTTAGATTTCCATTTTCTAATAACTGCTTCTTTGGCAGCCACCATAATTAGACACAGCAAGGCTTTACCATATCTAGCCAATTCTGATTCTGTATCATAGCTCAGAAAAATAATCTCCCTCATCACACCAGTCTGCCCACCCAGCATTTCCAACAGTGCATCCTGCAGGGAATCCTTATAGTTCACCAACTCACTGCACTCCCTGAAAATATGTTCCCAATTACCTCTTTCTTTCCTGTTACACCTCCCAACATTTGCTGCCTTCTTGAGGAAAAATTGTCGGGAGTCTACTTGGGCCATACAAATTTCTGTGTACACATTTCCAAGCAAAAATCCTAAATCTTCTAGATTTCATTGCATGTTTGGGAGACATACATATATCCTCCCATCGTTACTTTGTGAATTGCTTATCCAGTCTTTCTTCCCAATCCTTTCTAACCTCCTCTGATTGATTCTATAGTTATCATGCAGTATTTTATATGCTGTACTAATTATTCCTTTTTTAATGTCTGCTTCTGTTCCAGAGTCTATTAAAAACTACCAGTGCTGGTCTTTCATTTAGGGCCCCCCACACACACACATTTCTTTCTTTTTACGTATACTCTGATATCAATCCTTGATAGGGAATGCAATCTGTAATCTGCAGTACAAATAACTACTTGGCATCTTTCTGTCTATCATTTTTTCCCTCTCTAGTTATTTGTTCCCAATATCTTGATTCCTTTGCCAGTTTTTCCAATAAATTCCAGCCCCCTCTTGCCTATTATGTATATCCATAATTGCAGTCATCCCTATTGGCAGAATCTCCTTTCTCCATTCCCTTGTTGGCTTAGTTCTTAGAAACTTTCTGCTACTTTATAGATATAATATTCTGTATGATTGTTATTTTCCTTAAAGGCCTACATCCAAATTCCCAGTCTCTACTTGTTTCTTGAGCTTCCCCCCTGTTTTATCATCATCCTGTTCCACTTTGAAATATAGTTTTCTGCTTGTGCTATGTATAGGAGCCGTTACTTTGTAGCTCTGAAATACCACTTCAAATTGTGTAATTCCAGTCTGCCCTGTTCTACTGAAAGAATCAGCTTATCCCACTGGACTCTTGCCATCTTCACCTCCCAGATAAAGTCCTTCAACTCTTTCTTAATTGCTAGTCACAGCTTCTCCTCTGGTTGATACAATTATGCCTGACCTGTTTATAAGACTAATGGGACTAAAAACATTTTAACTGCTTGTAGCTTACTATCCATATCCATATAACAAAGCTTCCATTTTCTCAGTTTTTGTATTATCTTTTGTTTAGTCTCTTCCCACATATCCTCAGCTGCCACACCAGAATCATTTTAATCCATACTACTAAATACTTTATCATGCCCCCATAAATATGGATATTGCTGAACCAATTTATATGCGAGTACATAATTTACCGCAGTTGCCTTTGTTTTAGCTTCATTGATGTATCCTGAAAAGATTTGAAAATATCTCAAAATGTTCCACAACACTGTAATGTCTCTTTCTGGTTTTGTCAGGGATAAAATAATGTCTTCTGCAAATAGAGCCAGTTTTTCTTGACCACCATACCAGTTGCATCTTTGAATGTCTGAGTCTCTTATTTTCTTTGCCAGTGGTGGTTCTAAATATACTACAAATAACAAAGGGGAAAGGCGACACCCCTGCCTGGTTCCTCTGCTCAAGCAGAAATTGTCAGAGAGAACCCCACCTACTTTAATTTTCACCTTTGGTCCCTCATATATCCTCCTAATCAAACTTATAATTTTTTCAAGAAATGCAAATGCTTCTCTTTCCTGTTCATAAAGTCCCAGCTTGCTCTATCAAGTGCTTTTCTGTATCAAGACCCACCACAAACAATCAAATTTTCTTACATTCTGCTTCCCTCTGGGTCATCGATATTCTGTTAATGTTATCAAATGTTTGCCTCCCCTCAACAAAACCACATTGATCCATATCTGTCAATGTGGGCATTACTTTTGCCATTCTTTTAGCCATTATAGACGTGAGCACTTTATAATCATGGTTTAGTATTGAGATAGGCCTGTATGAAGCTGGAGCTGATGGATCTTTACCCTCTCTAGGTTTTACAGCTAACACTGCTTTCTTCCAGAATGTTGGTACTTCTCCTCCTCTTAAAATACTCCTTCCAGGTCTTTATCATTTTTTTTTCTCTCCTAGCTTCCAAATTTCCACAGGAATATCATCTATTCTGGGGACTTTCCTGCATACTGGTTATACATCACAATTTTTACCTCATCTCCTCCTGTCCCAATCATTAGAAATTGAGCCTCATCTATATCTAACCTTGGCATATTTAGTTCTTCCACAAACATTTCTATTTGTATCTTTACTTGATTTCTATATTTCTGTGCTTTATGCAGACTTTCATAGAATTTCCAAAATATTTCTAAAACCGCTACAGTATCTGCTGTTGCCTTCCTTGCTTATAGGCTGCCTAAGCTTAGCGACAGCCCTTTCTACTTTCTGTTTCTTGAGTCATTGTGCTAAAAGTTTTTGTGCTCTTACGTTATTGTTAAAAAAAGTTGCTTAACAGCAATCTTTCTAAACTGATGTATATTATCGAGATAATCCCTTATTTTCTGCTTAGCACTCTGCAGTTGATCCTCTTCTTGTTCTGTGAGATTCCCCCTGTTCTGCAGTACTTTAACATCTGTCAGTCCCTCTAAATAATTCTTGTTACTTCTTAGCCATAGCTCCCTTTCTTTTATTTCCACCCTACTATTAAACTCCACCTTAATTTTATCCCACTCCCTAGCTATATTTTCGGAAGTAATTTCTATCCTCTCGAATAGCTCCTAAGTAATCTCCACTACCCATTACTTAAATTCCTCTCTTTTCAACGGATAGGTGGGAAAGTGCCAGTGTCTCATTTTTATTTCATTACCCTGTGTTTTTATTTTAGTTAATATTGGCACATGATCTGAAATAGTTATTGGGTGCATATCAAAACCTTCAGTTAAATGCACGTGTATCTTAGCCTTGTTTTTATATCTTGGAGAATGGTATGTAAATTCACGCCAGACTCCTATTACTGAATTCACATTTCCCATGCCAAGTATTTTCATAGATTTCTTCAAAAGTCTACCCTCCTTTGTTATACTTTTGCACCCCCCCCGATACATCTTCACTGCTGCAAATCAAATTCCAGTCGTCTCCACCTATAAGTAATATTCCTTGCTGAAAAGTGATTATTTCTCCCAGAATTTTGTTAAGCTCCATTATAGCAGTTTTTGGTGGCATATAGATGCATGCCAGTGTAATCCTCCTCTCTTGTCAGTAGTCGCTTAGCACTACAAATCTACCATTATCTTTTTTATCCTCTTTTATCACTGTTGGAGCACCTCTTGCAATTAATATAAGTACTCCTGTTTTCCTGTGTCCCAGATATTCTGCTTAGTAACCATCCTGAATACCTTTCTTTATCAAATTCACATGTTCGGTTCTTTCCAAGAGTGTATCTCCTCTAACATAACTATTTACACTCCACATTTTTTTAATATAGTTCACTATTCTTTCTTTCTTGTATTTATCTGTGAGACAGTTGACATTTAAAGACATTACAAAAAGCATCATTGTATTTGAAAGTTATTATTCCCACCTTTAATGTCTAGCACCTTTTTTGTTAAATGTCTAGTTACAGCTTTTGGGTGGCCGCAGTGATGCAGCAGTTAGCATTGTTGCATCACAGCAAGAGCTTCTTTGGTTTGATTCTTGGTTGGGGTACCTTCTGTCTGCATGTCCTTCCTGCAGTCATGTGGGTTTCCTCCCACACTCCAAAGACATGAAGTAGGTGGATTGTGCACCCTAAAATGGCCATAGGTGAGTGTGTGTGCATGCGCGAGTGGGTGGTGTGAATGAGCTCCTGTGGCAGGGCTAGCCACGTAGTGCTGTAAACCTTGCCTCAAGATGATTGACACTGCAGAAGTGACACCCCAACCTCATGTGCAAAATGGGAAAAGGGGTTGAGGATGGATGGATGGTCTAGTTCCAGCTTCTGTTTTACTTGCATACACTGTTTGACAGGTTAAACTTTTATATAGTTGTTTCTTGTTATATTCATTTGAGCATATGTCATATCTTACAAAACTTTTTGTTGTATTGAAAGCCCTCAAACAAAAAAAAAACCCAATACCACTAAAATCTATTAATTTAATAATAACACACAAAACTATGTACATCTTCAAATATTGAAGTTTTACCCTCCTAATAGGAACCGATGTTACAAACGTACAGCCTCACTCAGACACATGGTGCAGCCTGTGCTTTCCCCTAAGTGCTTAACTGGTTTTGTCTTCTGTTTTTCTCTCCCAGTTGGGAAAACCCACAAATGCTTTCAGAGATATCTCATAGCCAGTTTCACATTTTGCCCCAGCCAATCACTCCCCACCAGACTTCAACCAATTTCTCTTTATCAGATTGCCTCCATGCAGATATGAGAACCAGACAGCCAATTTTTCATTATCAGATTGTCTCCAGGGAGTCATGAGGACCAGATACACAATTGCTACTAGGTATACATTTATTTGCTAGAAAAAGGCTCATAATATTCAGTATTATTTTTCTTTTATTTGTTGTCTTAAAAAACTTGTTACTAAATCAGTTTAAGGTCCATGATCCAGTCATTCCCCCATGCAAGAATGAGAAAAAGCACATTAATGTTCCTTTGTCATGCTTACATTTCTTAAAACTGAACAAGGAGAAATAGAAAATGGAGAAAGAAAGGAAAAAAAAACAGCAGCATCTATTTTCAATCCCCATTAAACTTAAAATAACTGAGAAAACTTTATAGCATGCAAAGAAAACCATACACCACAAAAATAGTACTATTAAGAAAATAAAAATGTTTTATGGACTTAGTTAACTTTCTCCCCTCTCTTCCCCTCTCCAGAGCATTTTCCTAACATTAATGACATGAAGTAGGACATATACTTTAGAGTCACCCACAAGTCCAACAGATTCTGAAAAAGTCCAATATTTCTAGATTGTCCTGTTCTGTCCTGTTTCACAAGTATAATTATTGCATTGTAATCCCACATTAAGTTGCTGGTTTTATTCCTGCTCTTCTCTATCTCCCAAATCTAGTCTATGCTTCATTCCCAGTGTACTCTTGATTCTTCTCATCTCCCTTCCTTCTCTTCAGCATTTTCTGTTGAAACAATGGAAAATGTTTCACAAGTACAGTCTGTCAGTGGTCTTTATTACCAGAAGAACAAGAAGCAGAATCTCCTTTTGTTTCACAGCTCACTTTTTGTTGGATAAACTTTTGTCTCTACTTGTTTCTTGAGCTTCCCCCCTGTTTTATCATCATCCTGTTCCACTTTGAAATATAGTTTTCTGCTTGTGCTATGTATAGGAGCCGTTACTTTGTAGCTCTGAAATACCACTTCAAATTGTGTAATTCCAATCCGCCCTGTTCTACTGGAAGAATCAGCTTATCCCACTGGACTCTTGCCATCTTCACCTCCTAGATAAAGTCCTTCAACTCTTTCTTAATTGCTAGTCACAGCTTCTCCTCTGGTTGATACAATTATGCCTGACCTGTTTATAAGACTAATGGGACTAAAAACATTTTAACTGCTTGTAGCTTACTATCCATGTCCATATAACAAAGCTTCCATTTTCTCAGTTTTTGTATTATCTTTTTTTTAGTCTCTTCCCACATATCCTCAGCTGCCACACCAGAATCATTTTAATCCATACTACTAAATACTTTATCATGCCCCCATAAATATGGATATTGCTGAACCAATTTATATGCGAGTACATAATGTACCGCAGTTGCCTTTGTTTTAGCTTCATTGATGTATACCTGAAAAGATTTGAAAATATCTCAAAATGTTCCACAACACTGTAATGTCTCTTTCTGGTTTTGTCAGGGATAAAATAATGTCTTCTGCAAATAGAGCCAGTTTTTCTTGACCACCATACCAGTTGCATCTTTGAATGTCTGAGTCTCTTATTTTCTTTGCCAGTGGTGGTTCTAAATATACTACAAATAACAAAGGGGAAAGGCGACACCCCTGCCTGGTTCCTCTGCTCAAGCAGAAATTGTCAGAGAGAACCCCACCTACTTTAATTTTCACCTTTGGTCCCTCATATATCCTCCTAATCAAACTTATAATTTTTTCAAGAAATGCAAATGCTTCTCTTTCCTGTTCATAAAGTCCCAGCTTGCTCTATCAAGTGCTTTTCTGTATCAAGACCCACCACAAACAATCAAATTTTCTTACATTCTGCTTCCCTCTGGGTCATCGATATTCTGTTAATGTTATCAAATGTTTGCCTCCCCTCCACAAAAAAAATATTGATCCATATCTGTCAGTGTTGGTATTACTTACGCCATTCATTTAGCCATTATAGACGTGAGCACTTTGTTAATCATGGTTTAGTATTGAAATAGGCCTGTACGAAGCTGGATCTGATGGATCCTTACCCTCTCTAGGTTTTACAGCTAACACTGCTTTCTTCCAGAATGTTGGTACTTCTCCTCCTCTTAAAATACTCCTTCCAGGTCTTTATCATTTTTTTTTCTCTCCTAGCTTCCAGATTTCCACGGGAATATCATCTATTCTGGGGACTTTCCTACATACTGGTTATACATCACAATTTTTATCTCATCTCCTCCTGTCCTAATCATTAGAAATTGAGCCTCATCTATATCTAACCTTGGCATATTTAGTTCTTCCACAAACATTTCTATTTGTATCTTTACTTGATTTCTATATTTCTGTGCTTTATGCAGACTTTCATAGAATTTCCAAAATATTTCTAAAACTGCTACAGTATCTGTTGTTGCCTTCCTTGCTTATAGGCTGCCTAAGCTTAGCGACAGCCCTTTCTACTTTCTGTTGCTTGAGTCGTTGTGCTAAAAGTTTTTGTGCTCTAACGTTATTGTTAAAAAAAGTTGCTTAACAGCAATCTTTCTAAACTGATGTATATTATCGAGATAATCCCTTATTTTCTGCTTAGCACTCTGCAGTTGATCCTCTTCTTGTTCTGTGAGATACCCCCTGTTCTGCAGTACTTTAACATCTGTCAGTCCCTCTAAATAATTCTTGTTACTTCTTAGCCATAGCTCCCTTTCTTTTATTTCCACCCTACTATTAAACTCCACCTTAATTTTATCCCACTCCCTAGCTATATTTTCAGAAGTAATTTCTATCCTCTCGAATAGCTCCTAAGTAATCTACACTACCCATTACATAAATTCCTCTCTTTTCAATGGATAGGTGGGAAAGTGCCAGCGTCTCATTTTTATTTCATTACCCTGTGTTTTTATTTTAGTTAATATTGGCACATGATCTGAAATAGTTATTGGGTGCATATCAAGACCTTCAGTTAAATGCACGTGTATCTTAGCCTTGTTTTTATATCTTGGAGAATGGTATGTAAATTCACGCCAAACTCCTATTACTGAATTCACATTTCCCATGCCAAGTATTTTCATAGATTTCTTCAAAAGTCTACCCTCCTTTGTTATACTTTTGCCCCCCCCCAACACATCGTCACTGCTGCAAATCAAATTCCAGTCGTCTCCACCTATAAGTAATATTCCTTGCTGAAAAGTGATTATTTCTCCCAGAATTTTGTTAAGCTCCATTATAGTAGTTTTTGGTGGCATATAGATGCATGCCAGTGTAATCCTCCTCTCTTGCCAGTAGTCGCTTAGCACTACAAATCTACCATTATCTTTTTTATCCTCTTTTATCACTGTTGGAGCACCTCTTGCAATTAATATAAGTACTCCTGTTTTCCTGTGTCCCAGATATTCTGCTTAGTAACCATCCTGAATACCTTTCTTTATCAAATTCACATGTTCAGTTCTTTCCAAGAGTGTATCTCCTCTAACATAACTATTTTCAGTCCACATTTTTTAATATAGTTCACTATTCTTTCTTTCTTGTATTTATCTGTAAGACAGTTGACATTTAAAGACATTACAAAAAGCATCATTGTATTTGAAAGTTATTATTCCCACCTTTAATGTCTAGCACCTTTTTTGTTAAATGTCTAGTTACAGCTTTTGGGTGGCCGCAGTGATGCAGCAGTTAGCATTGTTGCATCACAGCAAGAGCTTCTTTGGTTTGATTCTCGGTTGGGGTACCTTCTGTCTGCATGTCCTTCCTGCAGTCATGTGGGTTTCCTCTGGGTGCTCCGGTTTCCTCCCACACTCCAAAGACATGAAGTAGGTGGATTGTGCACCCTAAAATGGCCATAGGTGAGTGTGTGTGCATGCGCGAGTGGGTGGTGTGAATGAGCTACTGTGGCAGGGCTAGCCACGTAGCGGTGTAAACCTTGCCTCAAGATGATTGACACTGCAGAAGTGACACCCCAACCTCATGTGCAAAATGGGAAAAGGGGTTGAGGATGGATGGATGGTCTAGTTCCAGCTTTTGTTTTACTTGCATACACTGTTTGACAGGTTAAACTTTTATATAGTTGTTTCTTGTTATATTCATTTGAGCATATGTCATATCTTACAAAACTTTTTGTTGTATTGAAAGCCCTCAAACAAAAAAAAACCCAATACCCCTAAAATCTATTAATTTAATAATAACACACAAAACTATGTACATCTTCAAATATTGAAGTTTTACCCTCCTAATAGGAACCGATGTTACAAACGTACAGCCTCACTCAGACACATGGTGCAGCCTGTGCTTTCCCCTAAGTGCTTAACTGGTTTTGTCTTCTGTTTTTCTCTCCCAGTTGGGAAAACCCACAAATGCTTTCAGAGTTAATATCTCATAGCCAGTTTCACATTTTCCCCAGCCAATCACTCTCCACCAGACTTTAACCAATTTCTCTTTATCAGATTGCCTCCATGCAGATATGAGAACCAGACAGCCAATTTTTCATTATCAGATTGTCTCCAGGGAGTCATGAGGACCAGATACACAATTGCTACTAGGTATACATTTATTTGCTAGAAAAAGGCTCATAATATTCAGTATTATTTTTCTTTTATTTGTTGTCTTAAAAAACTTGTTACTAAATCAGTCTAAGGTCCATGATCCAGTCATTCCCCCATGCAAGAATGAGAAAAAGCACATTAATGTTCCTTTGTCATGCTTACATTTCTTAAAACTGAACAAGGAGAAATAGAAAATGGAGAAAGAAAGGAAAAAAAAACAGCAGCATCTATTTTCAATCCCCATTAAACTTAAAATAACTGAGAAAACTTTATAGCATGCAAAGAAAACCATACACCACAAAAATAGTACTATTAAGAAAATAAAAATGTTTTATGGACTTAGTTAACTTTCTCCCCTCTCTTCCCCTCTCCAGAGCATTTTCCTAACATTAATGACATGAAGTAGGACATATACTTTAGAGTCACCCACAAGTCCAACAGATTCTGAAAAAGTCCAATATTTCTAGATTGTCCTGTTCTGTCCTGTTTCACAAGTATAATTATTGCATTGTAATCCCACATTAAGTTGCTGGTTTTATTCCTGCTCTTCTCCATCTCCCAAATCTTGTCTATGCTTCATTCCCAGTGTACTCTTGATTCTTCTCATCTCCCTTCCTTCTCTTCAGCATTTTCTGTTGAAACAATGGAAAATGTTTCACAAGTACAGTCTGTCAGTGGTCTTTATTACCAGAAGAACAAGAAGCAGAATCTCCTTTTGTTTCACAGCTCACTTTTTGTTGGATAATTTTTCTATTTCCTCCTTAGCATATGCTTCATCAAAATATGATTTTGTCCCTCCAGGGAAGAATACCTTGAAGATAGCTGGGTACAGCAGTTTGAATTTCCTACCTGCATCTCGACATTCCTTGAATAGTGGAATGAATTTACTTCTCTTATGCCTAATGTAAAACAAGTAATCATTCTCCACAAAGACTGTGCTGTCTTTTACCTTTAGTATTTTGTCCTTCTGCCACAGTTTTGTCGGATTGCATCGTTATTAATAAAGGTCTAGATTGCTTTCTTATAGTCAGGTTTGAAGCATACACACAATGTGCCCTTTCAACTAACAACTCCTGCTGTGGAATACCAGTCCATTTGCTAATTTGTGCTTTCATAAAATTAATGCAGTCTGTTCCTTCCAGCTCCTCTGATGTAGCTGAAATTCCCAGGTTTCCCCTATGTGCTCTGTCCTCTAATTATGTTATTTTTTTGCAACATCTCTTCGTGAGCAGTCTCATATTTAGCCAGCCTTTTCTTCATTTCAGCCAATGATTTTTGCAGATTTATCACCTCATCTGAGTATCTGTTTAAAGTTTCTTCCTTTTTCTCCAGTCTTTTGTTGTTGTGTTGATATATGTTTCATTCATTTTAACTAGGTCTATGTGCAGTTGTCTTCTGTCTTCCTGTAGGTTACTGGAAGTAATGTCTGGAGGTTGCATTGCTTTTTGCTGAGCACCTGCAGAACTTCCTCCAGTCAGTGTTTCTTCCTCACTTTTTGTAGCTGATTTTTTCCAGGTGCTCTGTATTTCTTTTTTCCTGGCATCCAAGCAGTATACATACTAGCCAGTTGCTGAAATCTACCCATAGGCACAACATTCTACTGGCCTTCTCTGTTGAGTTTCTGTGAGTAGCCACCTTGGTAGTCCAGGCTGGGTAGATGTTGAGATGATGAGGATTGGTTGAAGTCCTAAGTGGTTGAAGGAGATGGATTTGATAATTCGTGATGAAGGCTAATAAAGTGAGGAGGAATAGGAAAATAATCAGAGTTGGGGGCAGATTATTTAACTTACCTTTGTTGTAAATTAGGATTAGAAAATGTTAGGAGAGTACGGAGTTTGTTGTAGAGATGTAATTTGATGGTTATAGGAGGCAAGGATTAAGACAGTCTGAGAGAGACTCTTGGGTGGTAAACTAAAGTGGGTGTCACTTTTGGGAGGAATTGATGGTATTCATTTGAGGAATATGTGGGTGGTGCTGTAGAAGTATAAATGTAGAGTAAGAGGGGTTGGTGGGAATTGGGGTTAGGGTAGGAGAGTGGAATGTGCCCAAGCATTAGAGAAGGCGAATGAAGCGGGTTGAAAACTTGGCAAAGAGACATCAGTGACTGAACTTAAAACACACACAAGTCTGCTGAGAGAAAGATAAGTAAAAGCAACAATGCAGTTTAAAAGGCCTCTGTGCTAGTAGATGAAAGTTTTGATTTTGTTGCCCTAGGATGCAGTTTTAGTAGGAAAGTTAGTTCAGTATCACATTGACTTGACTGATGATGATAACAGTAAAAAATTGCATTTGACTATTTGAAGAATGGTTTAATGTAAGGTGGTTTCTTTGGACTTTGAAATGCAAAGTCCAAAGGTTACCTCAATCCCAACAGATCAGCAAAACAACTAGAAAAAATAAGGCAGAATGCAGGAGTGTAGCTCTGGAAAAATACTGGCTCAGAACTGAAAGTGGTTACACAAAAAGAGAAATAAACTTAAGGAAGGGAGACTGGACTGCTAAAAACAATAATACTATTAAAACACAGGACCACAATGGTCAATGAAGGCAATGAAGACAATGATGTCCAAATGATATCCAAATAACTAGGATAAAACTTCTAGCTGCAGAAAAAACTTGGACTAGAACATATTAGCGTATACAAATGTTATTCCCGCTTTCTTCAAAGACTTCTTCAGAATTTATCATGTGTTTTAGTAGTATTTTTTTGTTTTCACATTGGTTTTACGTGTTGAGTTTTCTTGCTAAAAACAATAATATTAACACAGTTAAAGGAGAAAATACTAGTGGGACTGCTGTGGTCTAAGAAAATGGGACTAACACAGTGGACAAAGTTCTTTGTTTTAGGCTGCAATAATATTTTTAATTTACATAATATAGCCCACAGACTGGTGATCAAACTGAAGACTTCACTGTTACATACATATCTATTTACTTGTAGGGACACTTTTATAGCAAAATAAAAACACACTAAAGAGACAGTTGTGTGCACAAATACTAGCTCAGAGGTGAAAGTGGTTTAATAAATGTCTCTGGCAAGGCGAAGTAAGAAAGGAAGGGGGAGACCAAGGATGACTTCCTTGAAGGTATGCAGTTCCACTAAAGAAAGACAGGAGGATATAAATAAGAGGAATGCCAAGTCTAGAAGAAGTGAAGAAAATATAACAGAAAAAAATGGTTTGAGTAAGAGCAGTATGAGTAAATATCAGTGTCTGTTAGGAAGTAGAGAGTAAAAGCTGACCAGCAGGATGTCAATGGAGGAGGGTTTACACACTGTAAGGATGTTTCTTACAAACTAGTACACTGAAGCAGTTGTCTTCAAACTAGTCAAATACATTCACAAGAGAAGACTGGATCCCTCTAACACTTAAAGTAGAAGGGTAGAGGTGGTACACAGTTTGCCCTAAATAAATGGTGGGTGGATTGACTGGACTCAGACTGCCTATTGGATGAGCCTGCTATGTGTATTCTTTAAGGATGTTTCCAGTGAACTTAAAGCACAAGGGAGGAGGTAGTACACAGTTTGCCCAAAATAAATCTGTGGATTAAGTGGACTAAGACTGCTGTGTGTATGCTTAAGGGATGTCTCCAGTGAAATCTGTAACTCCCTTGCATCCTGCTAGAGAGAGAGAGAGAGAAGGAATACCTTATACTAAGTGTAGTGACAAAACCATGCCTAAAATATTATATGAGCGCAATTGGTATAAAATGCATAGCAAAATTAGCTTATTGTATTATATCCAAGCACAACTAGTATCTGATACAGTACTGAGAAAAAGTGGTTTACAGTGTTGTACAGAGGTCATGGTGTTGTCATGGTGATTGCTACTCGGGTACATTGCGTAATCAACAAAGAGAATGACATGCCAGCAGGTTAGATGTTTGACTATAACTAGAACAGAAAGTATTGAATATCGAGTTATGATAATTAGAGGTGCATACAGAATGCAATTACCTAATGACCTAGTATGTAGGTATTTAATCTATCTGCATTTGATATTTGATTACAGTATATGAACTGCAGAGTTCCACAGACAGCTTGTATCTATTCAAGCTACTTGATTTTAGTAACAGATTGTATATATGTATGTATGTATATAATATTCCATTATTATCTGCTTAGGGAAAATTAAGTTCTGCCATGAAAGGCAGTGGTAAACCTGTTGATTAATCATCTGTTTAGAGACTGTATGGACATATTTACAGTTGGCAGTTACCAAATTGTTGTAGAAATTAAAAAAAATCTAAGCACAGGGTGAAGAGTTTAGAGTGTTGGTTCCTAACGTTCTTGACCTTTTCCTGTAAAGCAGGTGCATTTGTGGGTTTATTTAGAGTCTTCTAAAGTTTTTTTCCTGAATTTAGTGTGTTTGGTGATTTGTTTTGAGTTCAGAGAGCAGACGATTCCATTTAGCTAAAAAGATTTTAACTGAAGCTTCTTTCCTCCAGTTTCAAGGCCAAAGCAGTATATAGAGCGTGAGAGTGTTGTTGTCATACCTCTCAAGTGAACAGATTTTCACAGAATCTCTAGAATTTTGCCTTATATTTTTGGTGTGTTCCTCATAAAATTTGGTATTTTCTGGCATTTCACTGTGGATTGAAGTCTCTAATGCTATACACTTGTGCTTCAGATTTCACATCCTACAGAAAATGAATGCTAATACAAGTCCTGTTGTTTTAGCAAGTTTCTAAGTTTATAAGAGCAATATTTAAAATTTGTCCCTATTTTTGGGCCTTTGTCCCCCACCCCATAATTTTAGGCTTTGCCTAGATTTCTTGTGCTGAGAGGTTGAAAAGTATGGTTGTCCTGTCGTCTTAGTGAATATGGCACTGATTTTATTTACAGTTTGCTTCCAATGGAAGGGCAGAAGCTGTTATTTAAAATGTGTAACAGGAAAGAAGAAGAATGGACCAAGAAATTTCTGGTAGCCAGGTAGCTCTTTGGGGGGTTGTAGGGTGGTGATTCATCTATTTAGAATTGTTGAGAAGCCTGTGTATAGCATTTAAAGATGTCCACGTTTGGTTGGTATTGTAGGCTGAGTAGAGGGAGATGATAGGCAGGGAATGACAACTGTTGCTATAAGAAGTTCTTTGCAGTAGTCCTTATGGCTTCCACAGTAAGGTAGTTGGAGATGCAGTAAGAGGCTTTAAGTTGTGCCATAACTTTTGAGATGGTTGTTTGTGTTCAGCTTGTATGACAGGGTTGGATCTGAAGGTATTTGTTCCAGAGAGCATTGTTGCTGTCTTGGAGACATTGAGAGAGTAAGTATTGGTTCTTATTTAGTCAGTTTTACGGTATAGTGAAGTCCTTTTGTATTGCTTTTTGTACTGACAGTGAGGAGGTTCCACTTCTGTACAGTATTATGTCATCTACATGTAGGATGATGTGGGTCTATATTAGCAAATCAAAGTGGCATAAAGCCAAACACTGTTTCATCGACATATATGTGTCAACCCCCAGGTATCCCAAAGGCCAGATCACTGATTTTTTTCCCCTGGGGAAAAACATTGGCCGTCGCTGTGAATTTGCCCTTTTCCCCACTGTAGTGCAATCTCGGAGTTAGTATATTTAGTTATGGGATGTGGGGGGTGATGTGTACTGGTGTGTCATATGTAGTTCGCCTACCGATTTTTTTTCCCTAGGGAAAAAATCTGTGATCTGGCCATTCGGTTACCTGGGAGTTCAACACGTATGTGTTGATGAAACAGTGTTCGGCTGTATGCCACTTCGATTTGCTAATATAGACCCGGGTGATGTTGGGTGATGGGGTACTTGTGGTTATGTCATTGATTAATAATGAGAATAATATTGGCTCAAGTATCGGTCCTCAAGGGACCCCTGCAGAAGAGGTGCTAATGTTTGCACTCAAGTTGTCTAACTGCATTAAGAAGGTTCTGTTTGAGAGGTACTTTGCAAACCAGGTAACAGTGTCAGTTAATCTTACAGATTTTAGTTTAACAGAGTGGTGTCATTAACTCCTTCAAAGACTCTGCATAGTTCGAAGAATATTGCTTCTGCCAAACAGCCTTTTATCATGGAAGCAAATGTTTTGTTTTTTATAGTATAGATAGCTGTAAGGGCAGTGTGCCCACTTTTAAATCCATACTAAGAATCAATTTTCAAGGCTATATTTGTTAATATGCTCAAACATCTGGCACTGTGTTAGTTTTCTGAATGCCTTAATGATGAGAAAAAATGTAAATTGGGCCAAAAAAGAGGGGTCAAAGGTGAGAAAGTCTTGGGAATGGAAATTATGAGAGCATGCTTGAACTGGGGGTTGGGTATTACCTGTGATGACTGAATGACGTGCACATATTTTGCTTGCTGCTTAGCAAACTTATGATGGATGTATATACTATATGAATTAGGGTGTGCTTTGTGTCCAGGTTTTTAAGTATTGTCTTGGCTGATTTGTGAGAGATTTCCCTCAAGTAGAAGTTAGGATTGTATTGAAAAGAATTGGGAGAATATGCAGTGGTTATGTTTATCATGGGTGATTGATTATTGGTAGGGAGATACAATGTTGTTAAAATGGGAGGGGTTGTTGTGCTACAGTTTTTGAGCTGAGTAAGAGATGTGCGGTGAAATTCTGGGGTGTATTTTCATTCATTACCTGTCTTGCATTGGGATTTATTATGGGAGTATGCTATCTTTCTAATTAGTGTCCTGAATTTCTTGGAATGAGTTATGAAGGTTTGAAGTTTAAAGCACATGTATGAAGGTTTAGTTGTTTTTATTTCTAGTTTGCATATCTGCCTTAGAGATAGAAATGCATGGTAGTCCTGAGTATTTGGGGAGGGTTTCCTTGCTTTATATCTGTCCACTGCCACCCACTCGGGGATCTCCTGGTTACAGGGAATTGCCTGCTGAAGAATTCCTTTACAGCAAAGTTGAAAGTTTGCAGTGCTCCAGAGCAGGTCATCTGTGTGATATACTGTGGACCAATCCAGGCTATTGATGACTGAGATTATTTCATTGTCCTTAAGATCGGTTACAGCTCTTGCTTCTCTTATTTTTGGTGGTGAAGTGTGAAGCTTTAAATGAGAGGATGCATTGTATTGGAAAATGGTTGCTGAGGTTGTAGGGTAGAGCAGTTATTTCCTTCTGTCTGTGGAGAATGTTGGTGGTGAAGAGGTCAAGAAAAGGGTGTTCAGGTTTGGTCTGGTGAGAATGTTAATCTGGTTCAGATTGTAATACGAGAGGAAATTATTTAGCTGCTAACCCTTTGCATAAAGGGCGTCAATTTTGAAGTCACCCGGAATGATGATTTTATTGTTTTACTAGTATGTCGAGTCATGTTAGTTGTATTTTCAAATTTTGCAAGTGTCCTTACTAGGGACATGTATACAAGTTCCACTAGTAGTTTTAGGTGGCTGCTAATTGCTATTGAAATGATGGTCCACTACGTATGTTTTTTTAGATGGGGGGAGTTAAGAGGTATAAGGGATGTAATGATAACTGGCTGTTTGACTAATAGTACAACTCCTTTTCCCAGTGTTAATCCTGGGTGGTTGTGTAGGAATATCTGGAAGTTATTGTTAAACAAAGTTGCGGGTGCAGTAAGCGATTTAGCCAAATTTCTTTAATAGTGAAGATATTTGCAGCACCTTACATTTGAGAAAAAAGATCAGCCATATCATTACCTTTTTGAGAATAAAGTAAAACTGCTGCAAAGGGTGCAGAATCAAAAAATACACAAGGTCACTTGTATATATTGACCCTACATTTTCCCTGCATCTGCCCTTTTTTGAGAACTGCATCAGGCATTTTGATGGTAACTGAATCTGCTGCAAGTTTTTAGACGAGATTGTCGCATGTTAAATTTTGGTAAAGGATACAGTTTAGACAGTTATAAAGCCATTCACTAACCATTACAGACTGGGTGTTGCTTACTAACCACATGATTTTTAACACTGCAATATAGCAGTGCCTTTTGTTTTAAATTGTATAAAAGTATGCATGTAGGCCAGTTTGAAGAATAAGTGATTTAAAAACCTTGTTTGGTACGAAGTAAGTAGTTAATAGATAAGAGGAGAAGGTTTTGCAGAATCATTGCAGTACTGAAAGGAAAGTGAGTTAATCTGGGGGTCACATGGGCACAGCCAATTGGTAGAGTAGTGGGTGTTGAGTGGTTTCTTGAATAGTGAAATAGAGCTGGTAGAAGTTATGTTCTTTGGGAGTGAGTTCTAGATTTTAGCTATTGTACAACCAAGGAGAGCTTTGCCTGCTTCATTGTTATGTTTAATGACAGTTATGAGAGTTTGGTCTGTAGATCTTAAGGTACGGGTGGTAGTGTAGGGCTGTATTAGATTTTGTAATGCTGGACTATCTTAATATAGAAGTGCACGTTTACATAGGGTAATAATAAACAGTGTTTTTGCATCACCCCCACTATTTTAACATACCAGCTCTGAGATCGCACAACAAAGATGCTACAGAGCAATGGCACTACTATAAATCAAAGTAAAGAAAACATTAACATAGAAAAGTAGAAAAATAGCACTGTAAACAAGTCTAAACAAAATACCCACTTACACTGCTGTTAACATAGAAGTGTAAGTGAATCTTGCAGAAAGATCATTTACACTTCCACAAGCAAAAGAGATGCACAAAGTCAAGTAAACGCATAGATCACATAAGCATTGGTGTAATGGAACACGTTTAACATTTGATCATGTTTATCTCGACCGTAAAAATGGAACCTTTATATGTATGTATATATAGATATACAGATCTAGGACTCTCCATCGAACACACGTTTCACCGAAATGTAAACCACCGAACACACTTTTGCGAAAGTGCATTTATCAAAAGTGCACTTTCGCAAAAAACATGATCTAGCAGGCTGTCTGGAATTGCTATCTCACTAGTCTCATACGCAAAGTCATGGAAATGATCAGTAATGACATAGGAAACCTTCAAACACTGGACTCAACCCAATTTGGTTTAATTAAGGGCAGGTTATGCCTACCCAGCTTGGTGCACTTTGAGAAGGTCACCAAAGCAATGGATGAGGGCAAAATGGTTCACACTGTGCCTACCTTGACCTGGCCAAGGCATTTGACACAATCCCCCACTCAGGCATTATTGACTAACCTAAGAGGTTAAGTACAAACTCTTATGCACCCAATGGATATCCAGCTGGTAAACATCTCAACCATTATGCCAAATAAACTTTTTTCAAGCTGTGCTCTAGAATGTTAGTGTATTGTTTTTAGTGACCCACAATTTGATGTAAAGAAAGAAAAATGTGTGTGTGGCTTGAAACGTGTTTTTACACTCTATGTAAAGTCTACTTAAATATATAAGAAAATATTTTAGAAGCATGGTAAAGTTGAAGGTCGTGTGAGTGGTGGTGGCAGCAGGTACAGGTCACAGCAAATGCCAAAGTCATTATAACAAAGCCCTGGAAAACGCTTCAAAAGGGGAGACAGTCAGAAGAGCCATTTTTTAGCAGAAAGCAAAGAAAATACATGTGTATGAGATGAGTAAATAGAGGAGATAGATAATGTGCTGGCAGGTTAGGTGTGGCATCTCACAGAATGTACTTGATGTGCCCAAAAAACAGGTGAGGGATGCATTTCACTGAATATTCATATAGCCCAGTGTGGGGAATTAATCATTAAGGGTGAATAGTCTGAGATTTTATTTGTGGTAAGCCTTATTTGTGGGATTCGTAATTTCAAATAACTGGCATAGTATGAATTGGCCATTTTCTTGTAATCAATAGTGGACAAGAGTGAACGCTATGCATTGAAGGACTAGGCAGTCCAAGTTGAAGTACAACTTTTTTGCTTTGGCCTGTATTGTCAGGCATATGATCCAGTGTTTGCATGTATGTTACAGAAAGACTTGTGGTTATTCATGCATTGCTGTACTTCTGCTGATCAGGCAACTGGTTCACTTTGACCCAGTCCAGCGTGTCACTGCGGGCATTACACTTCAAATGAAATGCTGCTGTTGGACAACTTTGATTATAGAGACTTGACTTCACAGCCTGCTGTAAAATTTAAGTGGACACTGCTACCCACACATTGTAATTCAATTATGTTCCCCCACATTACTGAAAATAATCAGATACATAAGAATGCATTATAATGATAGGCATCTGAGGGGCCTTTGCCAGCAGTTTTTCATTCCATCCACCTGTCTTTTCTTTTCTGTTTTGTATATCAAGTCAGGTCTCTATAACTTGTTGGCAGCCTAGTAGCTATTTTGGCCGTGTGATACTGACTATTTGCCTTCTCCTTAAGTAATTAGTAGTTACTGTTTTAGAGACTTGGGAGAATTAAGAAGTGGGAATATAGAAGCTTGTTTCATTATGCTGTTATAATTTAGTAAAACCCCTTGTTACATAAATTCTGCAGGTTGACTGCTGTGCTTATTATACTGAGACATGGCAGTGAACCAAAACCTTGAACTAACTGAATATGCATCAGGCCATTTTGTTGTGAAGCAGAAACACACTGTTCCATAAGCAACACAACTTCGTATTAACGTTAAAAATATTAATAAGCTAACTTTAGCAACCAGTATTACTGAAAACTATAAAGGAAGGAGTGATGCAAAGCAGAAGCAGATTCCATGGCATTAAACTAGGTTTCCCTTGTTATTACCACCAAGTAAAAAAATGAAATAATATAAGAATGCAGTGTGTCATAAAGGATAATAGTGAGGAGATAAACTACCAGGAAATTGTACTTTTTAAGTTGTTTATATATAACTTTTGTAGCCTCACTTTTAAGGTCGTAATTATCCAGACACGCCTTTTGAAGTTCAGTATTGTGATAGGAATTTTGATGCTAGCTATTTTTTATTGCTGCCCATGATTGATTCAGTTGTTGGTGTTTGCAGGGTTTCCATTATAGTTATTTTTGTTGTCTGCAGACAAAATTCCCTCAGAGGTTACCCATTTTATGTAAATGTCTTGCTCTAATAAACACAGCGGTACTTATGTGGCATTGAAGTCTGTTGCCACTGTGAATTGAGATTATAAGAATGTGGTCAGTAAATTTCAAATTTTAAGAGTTTTTAAAATAGCTGTCATATGTTAAGTCATCACAATGTGTTGCATGTACCTGCTAATGACCAGTTAGGCAATCCAGAGTACATAGTTTGAAAGTAGGATGTGCTGATTGCTCATAGTAAACAAATGATGTTGGCCCTTTTTAACCTTAAGTAGTTGTACTATTTATCTGTGAAGTGTGGGCGTTAAGTAGAAATTAATGAGTTTTTTTAAACATGAAATTATTTTTAATGTTTGTGTTTTTAAAGGCAGTCGAATGGCTAAGTGAATTACTGGATGCACTTTTGAAGACTCACGTCCGCCTTGGAGATGATGTATCAGAAGTCAAAATCTTGTTGGAAAAACATAAAAAATTTGTAGATGTTGCACAGGTATCTTGACACCGTTACCCTTTAGTATACAGACCTAAAATAAGACCAGTAATATGTTTTCATGCAAGTTTATATTTCACTCTATGTATTTTACAGTATGACCTCACTTGCATGTTTTAAGACCACCTTTGTAAAACACTTCTCTTTTTGACAGTGTATTAATGTATTGTAAATTAACTAGTTAAATTGCATCTTTCTTTTCAAACGGAGGGCTATAGTTTAATGTATTGTAAATTAACTAACTGTATCTCTCTGTTTGAAAAGGCACTTATATTTTTTTAACTCTGCTGTTTCTCGTAGATGTGGCAAACCCTTCTGTACTCACAGCAGCTTTTGTAAGGATATGATAGCAGTAGAATGTCACAGTTCACAGCCATTAGCATATCCTGACTTCAACTTCTAGCATTACCTTTAAGGATTCATTATCACCCCAGCAATGCTGTAGTGCAGTGGTGCACAACATTCGGCCTCGGGGCCAAATCCGGCCCTCAACGCAACACCATCCGACCCCCAAAGAGTAACGCCTTACTCCAGTCACGCAAACTTTCCAGCATGTGCTTACTTACCTAATTGACTGAGTTGCACACACCTCTAATTTTAGCTGCAGAAGTGACTATTCTTTGTTGTTTATAACTTGTAGTCTGTAAACAGTAGTAACTTTCTGCAAGAGTTTGTAATAAGTCAAGGCTGCAAGCCAGAATAAAGTTAAAAGCAAAGTTGATGTAGAAAACAGGCAATTTCATGACTGCTGTCTTAAGTAAAACTGCCTGTCACCTGTACCTATTGACTCGTAATGACTTACTGTGTTTTGAGGTGTCCCGCAGATGCGTTAAGAATTTGTGTAGTGGCCCTCCCCATAAAATGATTGTGTACCACTGCTGTAGTGTAATTATAAAGGGAGCACATTGAATGGTCAATAAGTAGAGCTCTAAAATTGAAACATTGCATGTAACTTTGGGAACCTTTCTTGTGTGATTTATTTATTTTGTTTATCCTCTGCAACAGAGTTCAGCATTTTTATCTGAAGTACCTAATTTTGAAGAGTCTCTGGTTTTATCTGGGTACTGTGTCCTCTAACTCTGTTGTTTTTTTGAAATAGCTCTTCTTGAGAAGCCTATTGCTTAGCTAGCTTCTGATTTTTTTCATCAGTTCATCTAATTAGCTAGTTAAGGAGTCTTCAATGTTTCTATTTTTTTGTTATTTGATTGTATGTATTCCTTTAGTGTTTTACTTAAGCACCTATGAGTACATTTGATTTATTTTTCCTCTAAATTTTTGGAAGTCCTGTCCTGCATCAAAGCTGAAATTTGAAGAGCTATTTTTCTGAAAAACTGAAACGTTCTTCTTAATGAGAGTTTTCTCTTCTCTCTTGTGGTTGATGATCTGTTAGTTTCCCCAAATTTCTTATTTGCTGGAATCCAGACAGTGTAATTACTAGACAGTAACTAAATTGTATCCAGTTACTAGCTATTTTTACAGTTGCAGTTTTAATTTGGAGAGCTGTAATTAAAGGACCAGTTAGAGTTCCGGGACTCTGCTTCTCAAAGAGGTTATGGACCTTCTGCAGCCTAAAGAGAGAAAGACAAACATTTTTTGTTTTCCTTATACTGAAAGATTCAGGAGGAGTCTTTCTTATTTTGGACCTCGGTGACTCCATTGTGCACATTTGGTATCTCATATTCTGAATGGTGATTCTCCAGGGTTTACAGCTTTGGCAGTGTATACATGCCAGATGATTTTAGGAGGTTTCTTTGATTTACTATAGGAGGTCATAGCTTTTGGTACAACTTTTTACCTTTTGAACTATGTGTTGTGTCCAAGGTGAGTACCAGGATGCTTGCTATGGTGGAGGATACTTTACAGGAGTAAGGACTGTTCATATTCACATACCTGGCCTCATTAAGTTTCATTCTGATAGTGGCCCTAGCATGAGAGCAGGCATACTTCCAATGTTGCCTGCCCTAGGGGAATAACCATAAATTGGTTGAAGTTCTTCCTGGTTCCAGCACAGAGGACATCCTTCATTTGTGTGGAGCTGGAAGCTTTCTATTCTCAGTCATTCCAGTCCATGTATAGGCTCAGGAAGTGTTAGCTCCTGCAACATGGCTGAGGATATAGGCATGAGTCAAAAACTTGGACATGTGCCTCTTGGACCTCATGGCAGCCACCTTCATTCTTGTCTTCACCCATCTGCAGATGCAGGTGCTTTATGGATAGTGAGTTGTCATCAGATGCAGTCATCATGCCTTCATGAATTTTCTGGCTTTGTCTGTGTACA